>NW_027182705.1:659239-1318479 GCF_040807025.1 Struthio camelus
CATGACACGCCGCAGAGCACGTTCCCCAGTGGCTGCAGGAGGTGCTGCATTGGCTGTGTCTGAGGCCTCAACCCAGACAGACCCTCAGACAGCAGATGCAGCTCTGCAGGTGTCAGGCTGCAGGCAGTGCCTGGGGCCTCTCCGCGAGGCCTGGGCTGACAGTCAGCTCTCCTGTGTGAGGTGTGCTGTGGTTGACCAGTTGCGTCACCAGATAAAGGAGCTACAGGAGGGGGTTAGTAGGCTGCGTAGCATCCGAGAGGATGAGCGGGAGATTGACAGGGTGTTCTCGGAGACTGTTCAGCTCCGGGAGTCCCCTGCCCCCACTGCAGCAGAGTTGTCAGAGGGCTCAGCACCGTGTGTAAAGGTGCATCATAACGCTGTTGAAGAGGTCTGGAAGCTGGTGACCTCTCGTAGAAGGAGAAAGGCTCTTGCTCCTCCTCAAGACTTACCCTTGAAGAACAAGTTGAGCGCCCTCCAAGCCGAGGAGGAGCTGGGCATGGCTCCAGGGGAGGCAACTGGCCTGGCAGACCCTGTGCAGTGCAGGAACCCCCGGAAGAAGCGGCGAGTGATTGTTGTGGGTGACTCCCTGCTGCAGGGGACAGAGGCACCTATCTGCCGACCTGATCTCTTGTCCAGAGAGGTTTGCTGCCTGCCAGGGGCTCGAATAAGAGATGTCGTGGAAAGACTGCCAAGGCTTGTCCATGCATCAGACTACTACCCTCTGCTGATCTTCCATGTGGGTGCTAATGACACGAAAGGCAAACTGGAAACCATCAAACGGGACTTCAGAGCTCTGGGAATGGTGGTCAAGGGTCTGGGAGCCCAGGTGGTTTTCTCCTCAATCTTGCCTGTGAGGGGAAAGGACAGGAGGAGGAGTAGACAAATTTTCCAAGTTAACAGCTGGCTGCGCCGCTGGTGTTGGCAACAGGGCTTTGGTTTCTATGATCATGGGACCCTGTTTGAAGATCAACAGCTGATGGGGAGAGATGGGATCCACCTTACCAAGCGGGGCACGCGGGTCTTTGCCAACAGATTGGCCAGCCTGGTACGGAGGGCTTTAAACTAGGCAAGATGGGGGAAGGGGAGTGGTATAGTGGCAGGGGAGTCAGTAAAACACCGCTCAAGTCAGGATGCCTCCAGCAGGTACATGCAGCCAGGGGAGACAGCATGGCACATGGCTATGGAGGATCCTCTTGCACCTCTCCTGGGAAGCCTGCATGCTTGACTGGCTCTCTCAAATGCCTGTATAGCAATGCACGCAGCATGGGGAATAAGCAGGAAGAGTTAGAGATCTGTGTGCGGTCGCAGGGCCATGATCTCATTGCAGTGACAGAGACATGGTGGGATAGTTCACATGACTGGGATGCTGTCATGGATGGCTATGTGCTTTTTAGGGAAGACAGGCCAGGAAGGCGAGGTGGTGGAGTTGCTCTTTATGTGAGGGAGCAACTAGAATGTATGGAGCTCTGCCTCGGGGTGGATGAAGAGCAAGTTGAGAGCCTATGGGTAAGGATTAAAGGGCAGGCTAACATGGGTGACACTGTTGTGGGGGTCTACTACAGGCCACCTGATCAGGAGGAAGTCATCGATGAGGCCTTCTACAGACAGCTGGAAGAAGCCTCACGATCACAGTCCCTGGTTCTCCTGGGAGACTTCAACCACCCTGACATCTGTTGGGAAGACAGCACAGCTAGGCACAAACAGTCAAAGAGGTTCCTGCAAAGCATTGATGATAATTTCTTGACCCAGGTGGTGGAGACGCCAACAAGGAGAGGTGCAATGCTAGACCTTGTACTAACAAACAAAGAAGGTCTAGTTGGAGAGGTGAAGGTTGGGGGCAGCCTTGGCTGCAGTGACCATGAGATGGTGGAGTTCAGGATCCTGCGAGGAGGGAGCAGGGCAATGAGTAGGATTGCAACGCTGGACTTGAGGAGAGCTGACTTTGGCCTCTTCAGGGACCTACTTAGGGGAATCTCCTGGGGTAGGGCCCTAGAAGGAAGAGGGGTCCAAGAGAGCTGGTTAATATTCAAGCGTCACTTCCTCCAGGCTCAGGATCAGTGCATCCCTCTGAGGAAGAAGTCCAGCAAAGCGGGCAGGAGACCTGCATGGATGAGCAAGGAACTCCTGGCAAAACTCCAGCAGAAGAAGAAAGTGTACAGAATGTGGCAAAGGGGACAGGCCACTTGGAAGGAATACAGGGACGTTGTCAGAGTGTGCAGGGATGCGACAAGGAAGGCTAAGGCCCAGTTGGAATTAAATCTGGCAAGGGATGTCAAGGACAACAAGAAGGCCTTCTTCAAATACATCAACAGCAAAAGGAAGACTAGGGAAAACGTGGGCCCGCTGCTGAATGGGGCGGGTGCCCTGGTGACAAAGGATACAGAGAAGGCAGAGTTATTGAATGCTGCCTTTGCTTCCGTCTTCACTGCTAAGGCCAGTCCTCAGGAATTCCAGACCTTGGAGGCAAGAGAGGAAGGCTGGAGAAAGGAAGACTCTCCCTTGGTGGAGGAGGATCAGGTTAGAGATCTTTTGTCCAACCTTGACATCCACAAATCCATGGGCCCCGATGGGATGCATCCACGAGTGCTGCGGGAGCTGGCGGATGTTATCGCTAGGCCACTCTCCATCATCTTTGAAAGGTCCTGGAGATCAGGAGAGGTGCCTGAGGACTGGAAGAAAGCCAATGTCACGCCAGTCTTCAAAAAGGGCAAGAACGAGGAGCCAGGAAACTACAGGCCTGTCAGCCTCACCTCCATCCCTGGAAAGGTGATGGAACAGCTCCTCCTGAAGGTCATCACTAAGCATCTGGAGGACAAGAAGGTGATCAGGAGTAGTCAGCATGGATTCACCAAAGGGAAATCATGCTTGACCAATCTGATAGCCTTCTATGACGGAATGACTGGCTGGGTAGATGAGGGCAGAGCAGTGGATGTTGTCTCCCTGGACTTCAGCAAGGCTTTTGACACTGTCTCCCATCACATCCTCCTAGGTAAGCTCAGGAAGTGTGGGCTAGATGAGTGGACGGTGAGGTGGATTGAGAACTGGCTGGATGGCCGAGCTCAGAGGGTTGTGGTGAATGGTGCAGCGTCAAGTTGGAGGCCTGTGGCTAGTGGTGTCCCCCAGGGCTCAGTCCTGGGTCCAGTCTTGTTCAATATATTCATCAATGACCTGGAGGAAGGGACAGAGTGCACCCTCAGCAAGTTTGCTGATGATACTAAACTGTGGGGAGAGGCTAACACACCAGAAGACTGTGCTGCCATTCAGAGGGACCTGGACAGGCTGGAGAGCTGGGCAGAGAGGAACCTCATGAAGTTCAACAAAGGCAAGTGCAAGGTCCTGCACCTAGGCAGGAATAATCCCATGCACCAGTACAGGCTGGGGGTTGACCTGTTGGAAAGTAGCTCTGCCGAGAAGGACCTGGGAGTGCTGGTGGACAACAAGTTAAACATGAGCCAGCAGTGTGCCCTTGTGGCCAAGAAGGCCCATGGGATCCTAGGGTGCATTAGGCAGAGTGTTGCCAGCAGGTGGAGGGAGGTGATCCTGCCCCTCTCCTCAGCCCTGGGGAGGCCTCACCTGGAGGACTGTGTCCAGTTCTGGGCTCCCCGGTACAAGAGAGACATGGCACTCCTGGAGAGAGTCCAGCGGAGGGCTACCAAGATGATTAGAGGGCTGGAGTACCTCTCCTAGGAAGAAAGTCTGAGAGATCTGGGCCTGTTCAGCCTGGAGAAGAGAAGATTGAGAGGGGATCTCATCAACGTGTACAAGTATCTGAAGGGGGAGTGTCAAGAGGATGAGGCCAGCCTCTTCTCCATGGTGCCCAGCAACAGGACAAGAGGCAATGGGCAGAAACTGAACCACAGGAAGTTCCATCTGAACCTGAGAAAAAACTTCTTGACTGTGAGGGTGACAGAGCATTGGAACGGGTTGCCCAGAGAGGTGGTGGAGTCTCCTTCGCTGGAGATATTCAAAAGCCGTCTGGATGTGATCCTGGGCAATGTGCTCTAGGTGACCCTGCTTGAGCAGGGAGGTTGGACTAGATGATCTCCAGAGGTCCCTTCCAACCTAAACGATTCTGTGATTCTGTGATTCTGTGGTTCAGGTTTGGCTTCACATGAGTCAATCTGGGCATTGCAGGGCACTTTAGAAGCCCCTGGGGTGGGGTGGGATTCAGCTCTCTCCCACCAGCTCCCCCAAAACACCGGAGGTGGGATGCCCCTTGCCCAAGCTGAAGTGGGCACAACAGAGGTGTCTGCATGCGAGCTCCTTGCCTACGCTCCCACTGTAACCAAGAGAGATGGAGGGTGGCAGTCAGTTGGTCGCACACCAACACCTGGTAACAGCTGAAGAGGCAGAGGAGGTCCAAGGCACGTGCCAGTGTCTGCTGGCTCGGATGGAGTATCTGAGAGAGCCATGTCTGGGGCTCAGGTAGGCAATTTCCTTGGCCATCGGGAATGACACCAGATGCCTAATGCTGCTGCAGCCCCACTCATCATGAAGCTGAGGAGCAAGCAGATCCCTACGCTGTAAAGAGTTGATGGAAGTCAGTGCAGACACTTGATTTAATGATGTAAAAATGGGCTGGCAGGGCCCTGTCAGATGCGAGGGATTTTTAGCAGAATCACATGTTTCTAGCAGATAGCGCATGGGACCTACAGGAAAGCCTTATGCTTTTGGACTGGTTGCTGGGCAAGTGCCCCAGGGCACCTCAGGTTCCCTACCTCTGCCCAAACAACTGAATCCCACCTCTGCCTTTAGGCAAAGGCCATCCCGCCTACATTCCAGCAGGCTGCATTAATGGCACGTACATCACACCAAGATCTCGACGCACGTCCCTGCCCTTTTACAACCTTCCAGAACGCCTTCCCCTGAATCTCTTCTCACTCCCCAGATGAGAGGAACAGGGACTATGCTGATGGTGTCCCCAGGGTGCATGGATCACAGGCTCTCAAAGGCCCAGGTGCTGGCCAAGGCAGAGGCAGGCATGCCTCTCTGGCCTTTGCCACCAGCCAGGGCAGGTGCCAGCCTTTTATCCCTGGCCTCCCTCCTCTGCTAAGGAGGAGGCACAGAGCCGGACAAGGGCCTGGAGGGGCTGGCTGAAGTCTCAGCTGGGCCACCTCCTGTTGGAGACCGCCCGTTGGTGCTGGAGGGGCTGTGGTTGATTTGGGGGGCCTGGATTTGGAAGGCAGAGAAAGGGGATGGTGCTGGTGGGATACAGGAGGTGTTTGAGGAGTGCGCACTGCTGGGTGTCTCTCCCACACGGAGGAGCTGCCAAGCCCACGGCAGCTTGCTGCCTGAGTGGCTGCGGCAGGCAGGAGGGAGGTGGTTTTGGGAAGGCTGCATGAGTGCAGGGAGGGGAGGCAGAAGTGGTAGGGGAGTGTGTGGGGGTGCAGGAAAAGGGTTGCTTTCAGTGGGAAGGGGTGTGACTGACCAACAACCCCTACAATGGGAGAAGGCTCAGAGGGCCAGGTGCCCCAGGAAGCTCAGCAACAGTGTAGGATGGGCTCGTTAATCCTTGCTGTTGCACAGAGGACTGACTTTATCTCAACACAAAGGGGGCCAGAGGGTGACCTTTGTGTTAGATAAGCAGTCATATCCGTTAGTTGGGCCTGGTGTGAATGTTTCTCCAGTTGTTCAAAGCAATGGGAAGGTCTCCCCGAGATTAGCCAGACCAGCATGGGGGAAGTGTGTATGTGGCTCAGCCCAACACAGAGCATAAAACCTCAACAACTAACTAAGGAATTCTGGAGAGAGCAACGGGCTTGAGCTGGCATCAACCCACGTGATTCCTTCCTGGCGACTGGGGATGCCCAGCATCATGACGGTGAGCACATTTGAGACCGGTAATGGCAATCACATTGGTATCGTGACTGAACTGTGTATTGCAATTGCTAGAGTTTGTCAAGTGTAGACACTGGAGTTGTGATTCCAGTATATTGCTGAATCACTCTGCTGAACCAAAAATGCCATGTAACATCCAAGTCCCTCAGAATAAACTTTGATCTTAAACATTGCCCTCTCCCTACGCGTGCAATAGCTAAAGGAACCTGGTCGGAGAGTACTGCACCCTGACACTGCCCCTGTCTCCCGGTTCCAGAGAAGTGATGTGTTAACCTCAGACAAATTCTTTTCACAACATCTCCATGTACAGTCACTGCTCCTGGATCCCGCCAGCCTATGGCAGGTTGTGAACACCTGGGATGGTCAGTCCGGTGTTAAGTACTGACAGATCTCATCTTCCTCCATCATCCGAGCCAGGATCTTCAATGTGGCCGAGCTGACGGGAGTGGATTTATTTGCAAGGGACATAAAGCATCGACATGCTGAAGCTTTTCTCCTCTTTCAGACATCTACGCTTTGGCCCCCAAAACCTTCATTTCCTCAAATTCCTTCATTTCCATACTCAGCCTTCTTGCTCCTGAGAGCTGGAAAACCAGCAGCACACGCCTCCATCTGATGGATGATGGAAGAGAGGAGTTCAAGGCCACAAAAATACCTGCTACTCACCCTGGACACTGCCCATCTGGAGCTGTTGGCCACATCATACAGTGACCCTGCTACTTCTTTAACCAACCCAGACACTCTGCAGCAGAGCTGGGGAGAGACTTTCAGGAGCCACTGGAAACTGCACATCATCTGCAGTACCTGCCAAGATGCTCCTCTGGAAAGAGACTGAGCATTTGTCCACGGGGGATCACAAGACAGTCCTGCTGTGCAGCATCCTGGGAGAAGCCCAGGGAGCAGCTCCGTATCTCATCTCCTTTGCTCTCCCTTGTTGGAAGGGGACAATCCGCACTGGCCTCCCCTGCCTGGTGATCCTCCATAATTCCCCTTCCTTGGGCAGAAACGCACTGAACCTTTGCAAAGTGACTCCCGAGTGAGAGAAGTTGCACCAGGACAAAGGCAAAGTCCTGCAGCTGGGCAGGAAGGACCCCCTGCAGACGGTGCAGGCTGGGGACTGGCTGGCTGGGGAGCAGCTCTGCTGCAAAGGACCTGGCATCTCCACGCACACCAACTGAACGTGAGCCAGCAGTGTGCCCTGGCAGCGATGAAAGGCAGCAGCATCCTGGGCTGCCTGAACACAGTAGCGCAGCCAGGAGATCCAGGCGAGTGATGGTCCCCCTCCACTCGCACTCATTCGACCCTAGCTAGAAGACTGCATTCAGATTTGGGCCCCCGAGCCCAAATAAAAGAAAACATTAGTAAACTGTGAGGAGTTCAGCTGAGGACCACCAAGGTGGCCATGGGCTGAGGCCCAGGCCCTGTGGAGGAGAGGCTGAGGGAAATGCCTTTTTTTCAGCCTGAAGAAGAGACGGCTTTGGGAGGACCTAACAGCAGCCTTCCAGTAACCACAGGGAGGTTGTCAAGGAGACAAAGTCAGGCTCCCACACAGTGGTGCATGGTGGGAAGGCAAGAGCCAGTGGGCCTAGGAGAGAGGAACTTTTTCAGCAGGAGGTCACTCAAGCATTGGATCAGGTGGTGCAGTGAGGTTGTGCCATCTCCATCCTTGGAGGCCTTCAAGACCAGGCTGGATAAAACCCTGAGTAAGCTGGCCTGACCTTGTGACCTGGACTCACCCCTGGAGTGCCCAGCCCCTCCCTGGTCATGTTGCTGGGCTTTCTCCAAAGTATGCCCTCATTTCTGAAGGGTATAACATTTACCATCTTTAAGTGGGGGACAGGGCAAAGGCAGCATGGGGACCGAGGCAGTCACGGCAGCCCTGCTCTCCCTGGAGACCCCACTGCCCTGAGGAGGACCCAAGTGACAAGGAAGAGCCCAAGCACCAGCTGGACAAAGAGCGCCTGAGAAGATGCTGGCCTGAGCAGCGGGGGGCCAAGAGCCAAGGGGCTGACGAGCTGGCAAGACCTGCACTGGGCAGAGGCACCACCAGCTGTGTGCACACTGGCCAGCGTGCCAAGCTCCAAGGCTGCTGCTTCATGCCTCAAGTCCAATGAGCAGTAGCTCACAAGCAGCCTTCCTCGGGGGGCCCTCCTGGCTCTGACACTGCTCAATACCTTCCTAAGCCACCTGGGCATGGGCATGGACTGCGCCCTCAGCAAGTCTGAGCAGAGCTAGCTCTGCGGAAGGAGGAGCCACCACTAGCAAGACCTCCGCAGGCTGTGCCGCCCAGAACTGCTTGAGCCTTATCAACAACCAATGGAAAGGTCTGTCCCTGGCACGGCCGCATCGCAAGCAGCAGCAGCAGCAGCACAGGCTGTGGCCGGATGGTCAGGGGCAGAGTGGGGTGGATGTCTTCCAAGGCCAGCAAGGTCACCTGGCTGATGTCTTTAGCCCTGCTGCATGGCAACCCCCTCCTGGGAAACCCCCCCAAACTGCCCTCTGAGGTCATCATGGGCAGCCTCCCCTCCCACCCGCCCTCCGCCGCTGCCTCCCTCCTCCTGCCTCCCCTCCCTCCTGCCTTCCCTCCCTCCCGCCCTCTCTCCACCGCTGCTAACCTCCCTCCTGCCTTCCCTCCTCCATCCAGGAGGGCAGGCAAGAGTGTAAAAACTCCTGGAAATTAGCAAAAATGGAAACATTTGCAAATCTGAGACCCTGCCATGTCTCTCAAGAAACCTCTGCAGAAAGTGTCTATGGGTCTCCTGGGTGCTGGGCAGGGCGCTGTGGTGGTTCGGCTGCAGCCCCTCCATGCCCACCCCGCTGCCCAGCACAGCACGACAGCCCTGGCCCTGCAGCCCCTCCGCAGCTCCTGCTGCCCCAGCGACAGAGCCGCCTGCCCCGAGCTGGGGCCCCAGGAACCTGATGCTCCTTCTCCTTTTCCAAGAGCCTAAGGGACGCGGGACCCACAGTCTCACCCTGTCTGTACTTGTCCGAGCCTGGCTGTGTGCCCCTGAGCACCCTTGGTGTCAGTGCCAAAAGAGACCCTGCAAAGGGAAACTCCCCTCATTGCACTGGGGGCATCCGAGGGAGCTCAGACTAGCGGGCTCTGAGGTTCCCCCATCTCTGCAGAGGAAGAGAGACACCTGGCTTCCTGCTTCACCATGGTCTCTGGCTCAGATTCCTGAGAAGTGGCACAAACCAAAAATTTTTCTTTTAGTGGGAATGTATCAGAAAAGTAAGAAAAACAAGAAAAGAACAACACAGAGCCCTGATGCCAAACGCCCTGGGAATGATGAGTGGGTGCACATGGGATGGTTATTGGTGCCCACATTGTACCCACTGAATCACTTTCCTCAGGGCATCCTTGAGCTCCTTGTTCCTCAGGCTGTAGATGAGGGGGTTCACTGCTGGAGGCACCACCGCGTACAGAACAGCCACCACCAGATCCAGGGAGGGGGAGGAGAGGGAGGGAGGCTTCAGGTAGGCACACATGCCAGTGCTGACAAAGAGGGAGACCACGGCCAGGTGAGGGAGGCACATGGAGAAGGCTTTGTGCCGGCCCTGCTCTGAGGGGATCCTCAGCACAGCTCTGAAGATCTGCACGTAGGACAGCACAATGAACATGAAACACCCCAAGATTAAACAGGTTGTAATCACAACCACCCCAACTTCCTGGAGGTAGGAGTGTGAGCAGGAGAGCTTGAGGATGTGGGGGATCTCACAGAAGAAGTGCCCCACAGCATTGCCTTGGCAGAGAGGTATGGAAAAGGTGTTGGCAGTGTGCAGGAGAGCATTGAGAAAGCTGCTGCCCCAGGCAGCTGCTGCCATTTGGAAACAAGCTCTGCTGCTCAGGAGGGTCCCGTAGTGCAGGGGTCTGCAGATGGCAACGTAGCGGTCATAAGCCATGACAGTGAGAAGGGAATACTCAGCCAAAATGAAAATGGCAAAACTTAAGACCTGGGCAGCACATCCCGAGTAGGAGATGGTCGTGGTGTCTGTGAGGGAATTGGCCATGGATGTGGGGACAGTGGTGGAGATGGAGCCTACGTCGAGGAGGGAGAGATTAAAGAGGAAGAAGTCCATGGGGGTGTGGAGGCGGTGGTGGCAGGCTATGGTGGTGATGATGAGGCCGTTCGCCAGCAGGGCAGCCAGGTAGATGCCCAGGAAGAGTGCGAAGTGCAAGAGCTGCAGCTGCCGCGTGTCCGCGAATGCCAGGAGGAGGAACTCGTTGAGGGAGCTGCTGTTGGACATCAGGCTCTCTCCGTGTTTGGGGGACTGTCCAAAGAGGAAGAGACATGAAGAAATTAGGAGAGACTTTTCAAAAAAACCCCAAATGTTCCAATTCATCATCCAAGCCCTTGTACTGCTTCTCTCTTTACGGAGAGCATCTGTGCACAGCTCCCTTGCCTGAGCTCTACTGCGCACTGGCGGAGTGTGCTGTGAGGAGCAGGGAGCTCTGCCCATGGGCTCCAGGGCAGTCTGTCCGTCCTGCTGTAGGGCAGTGAGGACATGGGAGTGGGGCTGACTAGCTCTGACAGTCACAAGGTCTGTCAGGTGAAAGCCACTGGGCAGGTGGAAGGAATATTTCAGCATCTTCACCACCACTTCTGAAGAATGAGGGTTGAGGAACAGAGCTTTAGGGATTTCTTCCTAATGTTTATTGTCTGTGAGATGTCCCTGTGCCCCCTGGGCAGTCTTCCTCAAAAGGCAGAAATTCTCAGCGTTTCTGCTGGGACTCCTGAGAAAGACCAATTCCCTGTCCCCTCATGCAGCGGGAGGACAGCTTGTCTGTCTACTCGTCCTGGTCCCTCCTGTCCTGTGCTCACAGCCCTTTGAGCTGCAGGATGGTCACTCTCATCTGTTGCCGGAGAAAGTATCCAGCCCCTGCTGAGAGCAGACGAGCCCAGGTCCCAAGTGCACGTCTCCAACCTTCTCTCCCTTCCTCAGGGCACCAGAGCGACGTCTCCACACTCCCCTTCTAGCCAAGCACACACAGGGCTCTTTTCAGCTGCCCACATACAGCTTCCCAACACCATCTCCATACACCCAGCATCTCTGAAGACTCTTCACCCCTCCCTCACACAGCACGGAGATGGTGGTATGAGGCAGCGGTGCCCTTCTGGAGGGCAGCCCCAAGCCTGCCACGACACCACAGGGAAATGGTGCAAGGACTGTTAGGACTGCAGATGGGCTCTCCTTCTGGGACAGTCAGCTCCACTCCCCTCCCCACCCACTGCATGTCCTGGAGCTGCACCGGTCACAAGGGGGCTGCGGACACCTCACTCCCAAGCAGAGACCTCCGTGGCACAACTCTCCGGGCAGGTGTCTGAGCTGCAGCTGAAAACCCACCACCCCCAGGGAGCCCGAGAGAAGAACAAGGGCAGCACGGAGAGGAGGGGAAACAAGGAGCAACACCACAATCCTGCTGCCACGGGAGGCAAGGAGAGAGGGGCAGATGGGCACTCGGGAAAGCCTTCACCTCCTCAGGTGGGCATGCTACCCCAAAGACAGTGACATTGCAGGACAAGCGCTCTCAGCCCCTTTGTCGGGCAGCACAAAACGGGCCCGTGGCAGGAGAGATGCCCCTCTCCTCTGCTGCAGGTCTGCCTGCAGAGCAGGTGGCTCATGCCCTGGACTCCACAGCTGTGAGGGCCGAGGCTCTGCTCGGTGGGAGAGGAGACATGGCGGGCTGGCTCGGAGCAAGCTCTCTGCCTTGCAGGGACTGATTAAGATGTACTCAAATCCATCCTCCCACGACGACTCTGTTTGCAGTTCCCTCTTATTCCCTACCCGTCTCTGATGCCCGGAGCTGTCTCTGCTGAGAGCTCTTGCTCTCTCTCCCAATGTCTTTTCCTTGCTGGTGCTCACAGACCCCATCCCACCCTCTGCACACTCACTTCTGCCCTACAGAAACCTGCCAGGACAGGGCACTGGGCAGCGGTAGCTCTGTGCTCACAGGTCCCAAGGAGCAGGTCAGAAAAACCCTCATGAGGCAATAAAGGTGCTGCTGGTGCTGCCTGCAGGCTGAGGTGGGGTCGAAGGGGTTTGCTGAAGTTTCTCACAGACCTATTGATCTCCGAGAGTGAAGGTTTGGGAGTCCAAGTTCCTTGACAAACCAGAAGAACGTTTCCTTTTTCACTCCATGCCAAAATTAGGATCTGAGTTTTCTAGTTTTATTGGGACTAACTAGCTTTTACTAGAAGGAAAGCTCCTTCCCTTTCAATCAGCCTTTCTTTCACCTGCCTCTGAAAAGACCTTTTGGACATGTCCTCTGCATGAGCTAGAGCTCTTAGCACCCGGGACCCCCATAGGGCCCTCTCGATGGGAGAAGGATGGGAGACTTCTGTCCTGCCAGGAGTCACTCAATGCATCAGAATCTTCCAGTCATGGGATGGGGTGGGTGCAGAAGACTCCTCCAGGAACCTCGGCAGCGTTGCCCTGCAGCCAGACTTACCATGCAAAGGGCTGTGCAGATTTCCCCCACAAGGAGCTCTCCTCTCTCCTCCCACTCCACACTGCCTCTCGCTTCTCTCCCTCTCGCCTCATCTCCCGTCAGCAGCAGCAGGCAGTGCCCGGAGCCCCGCTGCTCTTGGCAGAGGAGCTGCTCCTGCACACAGCTGTCTCGGGGCCGTGCTGCCCGGTTGCCAGCAGCTCCCTCGGTCCCCGCAGCCTGGCCCCGCTCAGGAGCAGAGGCCCAGCTGAAGGCCTGATGTTCTCTCTCCCCTGGGCTCCCTCCTCCTGGGAAATGTTCACTGAGGTAGGCAAAAATAATGACCTCTTGTCCCTCTCTAAACCACGCAGAGACACTGATTTCAGTCTTGCCACTTGTTTCATCAGAAGACAGTCATCTATGAGAGATGGAAACGTCCTACCCTGGAAGACCCCACTCCCATCCCTTAACTAGGCAGGACACCTAGAAAAAGGGCCAGAGGAGAGCTCGTTTACCCATGGTTCCCTACCTCTGCCCAAACAACTGAATCCCACCTCTGCCTTTAGGCAAAGGCCATCCCGCCTACATTCCAGCAGGCTGCATTAATGGCACGAACATCACACCAAGATCTCGACGCACGTCCCTGCCCTTTTACAACCTTCCAGAACGCCTTCCCCTGAATCTCTTCTCACTCCCCAGATGACAGGAACAGGGACTATGCTGATGATGTCCCCAGGGTGGATGGATCACAGGCTCTCAAAGGCCCAGGTGCTGGCCAAGGCAGAGGCAGGCATGCCTCTCTGGCCTTTGCCACCAGCCAGGGCAGGTGCCAGCCTTTTATCCCTGGCCTCCCTCCTCTGCTAAGGAGGAGGCACAGAGCCGGACAAGGGCCTGGAGGGGCTGGCTGAAGTCTCCGCTGGGCCACCTCCTGTTGGAGGCTGCCTGTTGGTGTTGGAGGGGCTGTGGTTGATTTGGGGGGCCTGGATTTGGAAGGCAGAGAAAGGGGATGGTGCTGGTGGGATACAGGAGGTGTTTGAGGAGTGCACACTGCTGGGTGTCTCTCCCGCACGGAGGAGCTGCCAAGCCCACGGCAGCTTGCTGCCTGAGTGGCTGCGGCAGGCAGGAGGGAGGTGGTTTTGGGAAGGCTGCATGAGTGCAGGGAGGGGAGGCAGAAGTGGTAGGGGGGTGTGTGGGGGTGCAGGAAAAGGGTTGCTTTCAGTGGGAAGGGGTGTGACTGACCAACAACCCCTACAATGGGAGAAGGCTCAGAGGGCCAGGTGCCCCAGGAAGCTCAGCAACAGTGTAGGATGGGCTCGTTAATCCTTGCTGTTGCACAGAGGACTGACTTTATCTCCACACAAAGGGGGCCAGAGGGTGACCTTTGTGGTAGATAAGCAGCCATACCCGTTAGTTGGGCCTGGTGTGAATGTTTCTCCAGTTGTTCAAAGCAATGGGAAGGTCTCCCTGAGATTAGCCAGACCAGCATGGGGGAAGTGTGTATGTGGCTCAGCCCAACACAGAGCATAAAACCTCAACAACTAACTAAGGAATTCTGGAGAGAGCAACGGGCTTGAGCTGGCATCAACCCACGTGATTCCTTCCTGGCGACTGGGGATGCCCAGCATCATGACGGTGAGCACATTTGAGACCGGTAATGGCAATCACATTGGTATCGTGACTGAACTGTGTATTGCAATTGCTAGAGTTTGTCAAGTGTAGACACTGGAGTTGTGATTCCAGTATATTGCTGAATCACTCTGTAAAACAACAATCCCATGCAACATCCAAGTCCCTCAGAATAAACTTTGATCTTAAACATTGCCCTCTCCCTACGCGTGGAATAGCTAAAGGAAACTGGTCGGAGAGTACTGCACCCTGACACTGCCCCTGTCTCCCGGTTCCAGAGAAGTGATGTGTTAACCTCAGACAAATTCTTTTCACAACATCTCCATGTACAGTCACTGCTCCTGGATCCCGCCAGCCTATGGCAGGTTGTGAACATCTGGGATGGTCAGTCCACTGTTAAGTACTGACAGATCTCATCTTCCTCCATCATCCGAGCCAGGATCTTCAATGTGGCCGAGCTGACGGGAGTGGATTTATTTGCAAGGGACATAAAACATTGACATGCTGAAGCTTTTCTCCTCTTTCACACATCTACGCTTTGGCTCCCAAAACCTTCATTTCCTCAAATTCCTTCATTTCCATACTCAGCCTTCTTGCTCCTGAGAGCTGGAAAACCAGCAGCACATGCCTCCATCTGATGGATGGTGGAAGAGAGGAGTTCAAGGCCACAAAAATACCTGCTACTCACCCTGGACACTGCCCATCTGGAGTGTTGGTCACATCATACAGTGACCCTGCTACTTCTTTAACCAACCCAGACACTCTGCAGCAGAGCTGGGGAGAGACTTTCAGGAGCCACTGGAAACTGCACATCATCTGCAGTACCTGCCAAGATGCTCCTCTGGAAAGAGACTGAGCATTTGCCCACGGGGGATCACAAGACAGTCCTGCTGTGCAGCATCCTGGGAGAAGCCCAGGGAGGAGCTCCGTATCTCATCTCCTTTGCTCTCCCTTGTTGGAAGGGGACAATCCGCACTGGCCTCCCCTGCCTGGGAATGATCCTCCATAATTCCCCTTCCTTGGGCAGAAACGCACTAGACCTTTGCAAAGGGACTCCCGAGTGAGAGAAGTTGCACCAGGACAAAGGCAAAGTCCTGCAGCTGGGCAGGAAGGACCCCCTGCAGACGGTGCAGGCTGGGGACTGGCTGGCTGGGGAGCAGCTCTGCTGCAAAGGACCTGGCATCTCCACGCACACCAACTGAACGTGAGCCAGCAGTGTGCCCTGGCAGCGATGAAAGGCAGCAGCATCCTGGGCTGCCTGAACACAGTAGCGCAGCCAGGAGATCCAGGCGAGTGATGGTCCCCCTCCACTCGCACTCATTCGACCCTAGCTAGAAGACTGCATTCAGATTTGGGCCGTGCCCCCGCCCCCAATAAAAGAAAGCATTAGAAAACTGTGAGGAGTTCAGCTGAGGACCACCAAGGTGGCCATGGGCTGAGGCCCAGGCCCTGTGGAGGAGAGGCTGAGGGAAATGCCTTTTTTTCAGCCTGAAGAAGAGACGGCTTTGGGAGGACCTAACAGCAGCCTTCCAGTAACCACAGGGAGGTTGTTAACGAGACAAAGTCAGGCTCCCACACAGTGGTGCATGGTGGGAAGGCAAGAGCCAGTGGGCCTAGGAGAGAAGAACTTTTTCAGCAGGAGGTCACTCAAGCATTGGATCAGGTGGTGCAGTGAGGTTGTGCCATCTCCATCCTTGGAGGCCTTCAAGACCAGGCTGGATAAAACCCTGAGTAAGCTGGCCTGACCTTGTGACCTGGACTCACCCCTGGAGTGCCCAGACCCTCCCTGGTCATGTTGCTGTGCTTTCTCCAAAGTATGCCCTCATTTCTGAAGGGTATATAACATTTACCATCTTTAAGTGGGGGACAGGGCAAAGGCAGCATGGGGACCGAGGCAGTCACGGCAGCCCTGCTCTCCCTGGAGACCCCACTGCCCTGAGGAGGACCCAAGTGACAAGGAAGAGCCCAAGCACCAGCCGGACAAAGAGCGCCTGAGAAGATGCTGGCCTGAGCAGCTGGGAGCCAAGAGCCAAGGGGCTGACGAGCTGGCAAGACCTGCACTGGGCAGAGGCACCACCAGCTGTGTGCACACTGGCCAGAGTGCCAAGCTCCAAGGCTGCTGCTTCATGCCTCAAACTCCAACGAGCAGTAGCTCACAAGCAGCGTTCCTCGGGGGGCCCTCCTGGCTCTGACACTGCTCAATACCTTCCTAAGCCACCTGGGCATGGGCATGGACTGCGCCCTCAGCAAGTCTGAGCAGAGCTAGCTCTGCGGAAGGAGGAGCCACCACTAGCAAGACCTCCGCAGGCTGTGCCGCCCAGAACTGCTTGAGCCTTATCAACAACCAATGGAAAGGTCTATCCCTGGCACGGCCGCATCGCAAGCAGCAGCAGCAGCAGCAGCACAGGCTGTGGCCGGATGGTCAGGGGCAGAGTGGGGTGGATGTCTTCCAAGGCCAGCAAGGTCACCTGGCTGATGTCTTTAGCCCTGCTGCATGGCAACCCCCTCCTGGGAAACCCCCCCAAACTGCCCTCTGAGGTCATCATGGGCAGCCTCCCCTCCCACCCGCCCTCCGCCGCTGCCTCCCTCCTCCTGCCTCCCCTCCCTCCTGCCTTCCCTCCCTCCCGCCCTCTCTCCACCGCTGCTAACCTCCCTCCTGCCTTCCCTCCTCCTTCCAGGAGGGCAGGCAAGAGTGTAAAAACTCCTGGAAATTAGCAAAAAGCGGAAACATTTGCAAATCTGAGACCCTGCCATGTCTCTCAAGAAACCTCTGCAGAAAGTGTCTATGGGTCTCCTGGGTGCTGGGCAGGGCGCTGTGGTGGTTCGGCTGCAGCCCCTCCATGCCCACCCCGCTGCCCAGCACAGCACGACAGCCCTGGCCCTGCAGCCCCTCCGCAGCTCCTGCTGCCCCAGCGACAGAGCCGCCTGCCCCGAGCTGGGGCCCCAGGAACCTGATGCTCCTTCTCCTTTTCCAAGAGCCTAAGGGACGCGGGACCCACAGTCTCACCCTGTCTGTACTTGTCCGAGCCTGGCTGTGTGCCCCTGAGCACCCTTGGTGTCAGTGCCAAAAGAGACCCTGCAAAGGGAAACTCCCCTCATTGCACTGGGGGCATCCGAGGGAGCTCAGACTAGCGGGCTCTGAGGTTCCCCCATCTCTGCAGAGGAAGAGAGACACCTGGCTTCCTGCTTCACCATGGTCTCTGGCTCAGATTCCTGAGAAGTGGCACAAACCAAACATTTTTTCTTTTAGTGGGAATGTATCAGAAAAGGAAGACAAACAAGAAAAGAACAACACAGAGCCCTGATGCCAAACGCCCTGGGAATGATGAGTGGGTGCACATGGGATGGTTATTGGTGCCCACATTGTCCCCACTGAATCACTTTCCTCAGGGCATCCTTGAGCTCCTTGTTCCTCAGGCTGTAGATGAGGGGGTTCACTGCTGGAGGCACCACCGCGTACACAACAGCCACCACCAGATCCAGGGAGGGGGAGGAGAGGGAGGGAGGTTTCAGGTAGGCACACATGCCAGTGCTGACAAAGAGGGAGACCACGGCCAGGTGAGGGAGGCACATGGAGAAGGCTTTGCGCCGGCCCTGCTCCGAGGGGATCCTCAGCACAGCTCTGAAGATCTGCATGTAGGACAGCACAATGAACATGAAACACCCCAAGATTAAACAGGTTGTAATCACAACAACCCCAACTTCCTGGAGGTAGGAGTGTGAGCAGGAGAGCTTGAGGATGTGGGGGATCTCACAGAAGAACTGCCCCACAGCATTGCCTTGGCAGAGAGGTATGGAAAAGGTGTTGGCAGTGTGCAGGAGAGCATTGAGAAAGCTGCTGCCCCAGGCAGCTGCTGCCATTTGGAAACAAGCTCTGCTGCTCAGGAGGGTCCCGTAGTGCAGGGGTCTGCAGATGGCAACGTAGCGGTCATAAGCCATGACAGTGAGAAGGGAATACTCAGCCAAAATGAAAATGGCAAAACTTAAGACCTGGGCAGCACATCCCGAGTAGGAGATGGTCGTGGTGTTTGTGAGGGAATTGGCCATGGATGTGGGGACAGTGGTGGAGATGGAGCCTACGTCGAGGAGGGAGAGATTAAAGAGGAAGAAGTCCATGGGGGTGTGGAGGCGGTGGTGGCAGGCTATGGTGGTGATGATGAGGCCGTTCGCCAGCAGGGCAGCCAGGTAGATGCCCAGGAAGAGTGCGAAGTGCAAGAGCTGCAGCTGCCGCGTGTCCGCGAATGCCAGGAGGAGGAACTCGTTGAGGGAGCTGCTGTTGGACATCAGGCTCTCTCCGTGTTTGGGGGACTGTCCAAAGAGGAAGAGACATGAAGAAATTAGGAGAGACTTTTCAAAAAACCCCAAATGTTCCAATTCATCATCCAAGCCCTTGTACTGCTTCTCTCTTTACGGAGAGCATCTGTGCACAGCTCCCTTGCCTGAGCTCTACTGCGCACTGGCGGAGTGTGCTGTGAGGAGCAGGGGCCTCTGCCCATGGGCTCCAGGGCAGTCCGTCCGTCCTGCTGTAGGGCAGTGAGGACATGGGAGTGGGGCTGACTAGCTCTGACAGTCACAAGGTCTGTCAGGTGAAAGCCACTGGGCAGGTGGAAGGAATATTTCAGCATCTTCACCACCACTTCTGAAGAATGAGGGTTGAGGAACAGAGCTTTAGGGATTTCTTCCTAATGTTTATTGTCTGTGAGATGCCCCTGTGCCCCCTGGGCAGTCTTCCTCAAAAGGCAGAAATTCTCAGCGTTTCTGCTGGGACTCCTGAGAAAGACCAATTCCCTGTCCCCTCGTGCAGAGGGAGGACAGCTTGTCTCTCTACTCGTCCTGGTCCCTCCTGTCCTGTGCTCACAGCCCTTTGAGCTGCAGGATGGTCACTCTCATCTGTTGCCGGAGAAAGTATCCAGCCCCTGCTGAGAGCAGACGAGCCCAGGTCCCAAGTGCACGTCTCCAACCTTCTCTCCCTTCCTCAGGGCACCAGAGCGACGTCTCCACACTCCCCTTCTAGCCAAGCACACACACGGCTCTTTTCAGCTGCCCACATACAGCTTCCCAGCACCATCTCCATACACCCAGCATCTCTGAAGACTCTTCACCCCTCCCTCACACAGCACGGAGATGGTGGTAGGAGGCAGCGGTGCCCTTCTGGAGGGCAGCCCCAAGCCTGCCACGACACCACAGGGAAATGGTGCAAGGACTGTTAGGACTGCAGATGGGCTCTCCTTCTGGGACAGTCAGCTCCACTCCCCTCCCCACCCACTGCATGTCCTGGAGCTGCACCGGTCACAAGGGGGCTGCGGACACCTCACTCCCAAGCAGAGACCTCCGTGGCACAACTCTCCGGGCAGGTGTCTGAGCTGCAGCTGAAAACCCACCACCCCCAGGGAGCCCGAGAGAAGAACAAGGGCAGCACGGAGAGGAGGGGAAACAAGGAGCAACACCACAATCCTGCTGCCACGGGAGGCAAGGAGAGAGGGGCAGATGGGCACTCGGGAAAGCCTTCACCTCCTCAGGTGGGCATGCTACCCCAAAGACAGTGACATTGCAGGACAAGCGCTCTCAGCCCCTTTGTCGGGCAGCACAAAACGGGCCCGTGGCAGGAGAGATGCCCCTCTCCTCTGCTGCAGGTCTGCCTGCAGAGCAGGTGGCTCATGCCCTGGACTCCACAGCTGTGAGGGCCGAGGCTCTGCTCGGTGGGAGAGGAGACATGGCGGGCTGGCTCGGAGCAAGCTGTCTGCCTTGCAGGGACTGATTAAGATGTACTCAAATCCATCCTCCCACGACGACTCTGTTTGCAGTTCCCTCTTATTCCCTACCCGTCTCTGATGCCCGGAGCTGTCTCTGCTGAGAGCTCTTGCTCTCTCTCCCAATGTCTTTTCCTTGATGGTGCTCACAGACCCCATCCCACCCTCTGCACACTCACTTCTGCCCTACAGAAACCTGCCAGGACAGGGCACTGGGCAGCGGTAGCTCTGTGCTCACAGGTCCCAAGGAGCAGGTCAGAAAAACCCTCATGAGGCAATAAAGGTGCTGCTGGTGCTGCCTGCAGGCTGAGGTGGGGTCGAAGGGGTTTGCTGAAGTTTCTCACAGACCTATTGATCTCCGAGAGTGAAGGTTTGGGAGTCCAAGTTCCTTGACAAACCAGAAGAACGTTTCCTTTTTCACTCCATGCCAAAATTAGGATCTGAGTTTTCTAGTTTTATTGGGACTAACTAGCTTTTACTAGAAGGAAAGCTCCTTCCCTTTCAATCAGCCTTTCTTTCACCTGCCTCTGAAAAGACCTTTTGGACATGTCCTCTGCATGAGCTAGAGCTCTTAGCACCCGGGACCCCCATAGGGCCCTCTCGATGGGAGAAGGATGGGAGACTTCTGTCCTGCCAGGAGTCACTCAATGCATCAGAATCTTCCAGTCATGGGATGGGGTGGGTGCAGAAGACTCCTCCAGGAACCTCGGCAGCGTTGCCCTGCAGCCAGACTTACCATGCAAAGGGCTGTGCAGATTTCCCCCACAAGGAGCTCTCCTCTCTCCTCCCACTCCACACTGACTCTCACTTCTCTCCCTCTCGCCTCATCTCCCGTCAGCAGCAGCAGGCAGTGCCCGGAGCCCCGCTGCTCTTGGCAGAGGAGCTGCTCCTGCACACAGCTGTCTCGGGGCCGTGCTGCCCGGTTGCCAGCAGCTCCCTCGGTCCCCGCAGCCTGGCCCCGCTCAGGAGCAGAGGCCCAGCTGAAGGCCTGATGTTCTCTCTCCCCTGGGCTCCCTCCTCCTGGGAAATGTTCACTGAGGTAGGCAAAAATAATGACCTCTTGTCCCTCTCTAAACCACGCAGAGACACTGATTTCAGCGTTGCCACTTGTTTCATCAGAAGACAGTCATCTATGAGAGATGGAAACGTCCCACCCTGGAAGACCCCATTCCCATCCCTTAACTAGGCAGGACACCTAGAAAAAGGGCCAGAGGAGAGCTCGTTTACCCATGGTTCCCTACCTCTGCCCAAACAACTGAATCCCACCTCTGCCTTTAGGCAAAGGCCATCCCGCCTACATTCCAGCAGGCTGCATTAATGGCACGAACATCACACCAAGGTCTCGACGCACGTCCCTGCCCTTTTACAACCTTCCAGAACGCCTTCCCCTGAATCTCTTCTCACTCCCCAGATGACAGGAACAGGGACTATGCTGATGATGTCCTCAGGGTGGATGGATCACAGGCTCTCAAAGGCCCAGGTGCTGGCCAAGGCAGAGGCAGGCATGCCTCTCTGGCCTTTGCCACCAGCCAGGGCAGGTGCCAGCCTTTTATCCCTGGCCTTCCTCCTCTGCTAAGGAGGAGGCGGAGAGCCGGACAAGGGTCTGGAGGGGCTGGCTGAAGTCTCAGCTGGGCCACCTCCTGTTGGAGGCTGCCTGTTGGTGCTGGAGGGGCTGTGGTTGATTTGGGGGGCCTGGATTTGGAAGGCAGAGAAAGGGGATGGTGCTGGTGGGATACAGGAAGTGTTTGAGGAGTGCGCACTGCTGGGTGTCTCTCCCGCACGGAGGAGCTGCCAAGCCCACGGCAGCTTGCTGCCTGAGTGGCTGCGGCAGGCAGGAGGGAGGTGGTTTTGGGAAGGCTGCATGAGTGCAGGGAGGGGAGGCAGAAGTGGTAGGGGGGTGTGTGGGGGTGCAGGAAAAGGGTTGCTTTCAGTGGGAAGGGGTGTGACTGACCAACAACCCCTACAATGGGAGAAGGCTCAGAGGGCCAGGTGCCCCAGGAAGCTCAGCAACAGTGTAGGATGCGGCTCGTTAATCCTTGCTGTCGCACAGAGGACTGACTTTATCTCCACACAAAGAGGGCCAGAGGGTGACCTTTGTGTTAGATAAGCAGCCATACCCGTTAGTTGGGCCTGGTGTGAATGTTTCTTCTTGGCTTGTTCAAAGCAATGGGAAGGTCTCCCCGAGATTAGCCAGACCAGCATGGGGGAAGTGTGTATGTGGCTCAGCCCAACACAGAGCATAAAACCTCAACAACTAACTAAGGAATTCTGGAGAGAGCAACGGGCTTGAGCTGGCATCAACCCACGTGATTCCTTCCTGGTGACTGGGGATGCCCAGCATCATGACGGTGAGCACATTTGAGACCGGTAATGGCAATCACATTGGTATCGTGACTGAACTGTGTATTGCAATTGCTAGAGTTTGTCAAGTGTAGACACTGGAGTTGTGATTCCAGTATATTGCTGAATCACTCTGTAAAACAACAATCCCATGCAACATCCAAGTCCCTCAGAATAAACTTTGATCTTAAACATTGCCCTCTCCCTACGCGTGGAATAGCTAAAGGAAACTGGTCGGAGAGTACTGCACCCTGACACTGCCCCTGTCTCCCGGTTCCAGAGAAGTGATGTGTTAACCTCAGACAAATTCTTTTCACAACATCTCCATGTACAGTCACTGCTCCTGGATCCCGCCAGCCTATGGCAGGTTGTGAACATCTGGGATGGCCAGTCCACTGTTAAGTACTGACAGATCTCATCTTCCTCCATCATCCGAGCCAGGATCTTCAGTGAGGCTGAGCTGACGGGAGTGGATTTATTTGCAAGGGACATAAAACATCGACATGCTGAAGCTTTTCTCCTCTTTCAGACATCTACGCTTTGGCCCCCAAAACCTTCATTTCCTCAAATTCCTTCATTTCCATACTCAGCCTTCTTGCTCCTGAGAGCTGGAAAACCAGCAGCACATGCCTCCATCTGATGGATGGTGGAAGAGAGGAGTTCAAGGCCACAAAAATACCTGCTACTCACCCTGGACACTGCCCATCTGGAGCTGTTGGCCACATCATACAGTGACCCTGCTACTTCGTTAACCAACCCAGACACTCTGCAGCAGAGCTGGCGAGAGACTTTCAGGAGCCACTGGAAACTGCACATCATCTGCAGTACCTGCCAAGATGCTCCTCTGGAAAGAGACTGAGCATTTGCCCACGGGGGATCACAAGACAGTCCTGCTGTGCAGCATCCTGGGAGAAGCCCAGGGAGCAGCTCCGTATCTCATCTCCTTTGCTCTCCCTTGTTGGAAGGGGACAATCCGCACTGGCCTCCCCTGCCTGGGAATGATCCTCCATAATTCCCCTTCCTTGGGCAGAAACGCACTAGACCTTTGCAAAGGGACTCCCGAGTGAGAGAAGTTGCACCAGGACAAAGGCAAAGTCCTGCAGCTGGGCAGGAAGGACCCCCTGCAGACGGTGCAGGCTGGGGACTGGCTGGCTGGGGAGCAGCTCTGCTGCAAAGGACCTGGCATCTCCACGCACACCAACTGAACGTGAGCCAGCAGTGTGCCCTGGCAGCGATGAAAGGCAGCAGCATCCTGGGCTGCCTGAACACAGTAGCGCAGCCAGGAGATCCAGGCGAGTGATGGTCCCCCTCCACTCGCACTCATTCGACCCTAGCTAGAAGACTGCATTCAGATTTGGGCCCCCGAGCCCCAATAAAAGAAAGCATTAGAAAACTGTGAGGAGTTCAGCTGAGGACCACCAAGGTGGCCATGGGCTGAGGCCCAGGCCCTGTGGAGGAGAGGCTGAGGGAAATGCCTTTTTTTCAGCCTGAAGAAGAGACGGCTTTGGGAGGACCTAACAGCAGCCTTCCAGTAACCACAGGGAGGTTGTCAAGGAGACAAAGTCAGGCTCCCACACAGTGGTGCATGGTGGGAAGGCAAGAGCCAGTGGGCCTAGGAGAGAAGAACTTTTTCAGCAGGAGGTCACTCAAGCATTGGATCAGGTGGTGCAGTGAGGTTGTGCCATCTCCATCCTTGGAGGCCTTCAAGACCAGGCTGGATAAAACCCTGAGTAAGCTGGCCTGACCTTGTGACCTGGACTCACCCCTGGAGTGCCCAGCCCCTCCCTGGTCATGTTGCTGTGCTTTCTCCAAAGTATGCCCTCATTTCTGAAGGGTATATAACATTTACCATCTTTAAGTGGGGGACAGGGCAAAGGCAGCATGGGGACCGAGGCAGTCACGGCAGCCCTGCTCTCCCTGGAGACCCCACTGCCCTGAGGAGGACCCAAGTGACAAGGAAGAGCCCAAGCACCAGCTGGACAAAGAGCGCCTGAGAAGATGCTGGCCTGAGCAGCTGGGAGCCAAGAGCCAAGGGGCTGACGAGCTGGCAAGACCTGCACTGGGCAGAGGCACCACCAGCTGTGTGCACACTGGTCCGAGTGCCAAGCTCCAATGCTGCGACACGACATGCAAGAGCCTGGTAGAGGAGGAGGTGGGTAACGCCACAGCAGCTTGCCCGGGTGACCAAGTGAGCTGGCTCTCTGGGCTCACCAGTGCTCCTGCGCGGGTGTGCCGGGAGGGTTCAGGCTTGGGGTGGGGGCTAAGCCACAGGGGTTCTCTCTCCCAGGCTGTACGACAACCCCCTCCTGGGAAACCCCCAAACCCCCCTACTGAGGTCATCATGGGCAGCACCTTGCCTCTAGGGCAGTTGGCTCTTGTGACGTCATAAACAGCTGCCCTACATAAAAGCCCCGCCGGCCCAGATGGGCAGCTCTGCAAACAGGAAGGCTTGCAGGAGCCAGCGGGCGCTTTGGCAAGAGGCCTTTGGGTAGTTGCAGCACTGCGACCTTTTCCCTCTTGCTGGAGACTGGGCTGGACTAGGCAAGATGCCAACCGAGCTGGGCAGGTGGGTGCAACAGGGCCCAAAGAGCAGGGAGGGGTAAGGCAAGGAGCCCTGTGTGCCGCCCGGCTTCCTTGGCACGGACAGGCAGCCCCAGAGCACCGGGGATGCATGCAGCACTGCCCTCCAGCCTGGCGAGCCAGGCAGCCCAGCAGAGCCGTCTGGTGGGCTAGGCCCTGCCCATTCTCCTTGGGAGAGCCCAGGGGCACCAGGCTGCTGCCCGTGTGTCAGGCCAGATGTCTTCAACTGCCTTAGTGCCCCCAGGGTGGTGGGCTCCAGCGCAGAGCTTCCTAAACACCCCTGGGCCCTGCGCTTCTCCGCTCTGCTGAGCTGAGCAACCTGGTGGCAAGGTAGCCCCTAAATGCATCACCACAAGATCAAAGCCCAAGCTGTAGGCTCGGATAACAACAGCCTTCCCTCTCTTGTAGACGAAGCATCGCCTGGCAGAATGGCAGCAGGTTCCTGAGGGGCCTTTTCCTGCTGGCCCCAATCTTTGCTGGTGAGTAGTGCTGACCAAACACCTTGCGGGGCAGCCCAGGCCTACTGGATGCCAGCTGTCAGCGGGAGGGAGAGGCAGTAGATCCCGTGTCGCCTTCCAGCTTCACATCTCTGTGAGAGTGAAGGCCAGAGATGGTCTGCACAGGTGGCCTGCGGCCTGCCTCCCGCCTTCCCTGGGCTCAGGCAGTGTTAGGGAGCGGAGCGCATAGGATCGTTTTGGCGAGAGGTCCCTCCCTGCTTCAGAGCTTTGGGCTTTGAATGTCTGTGCAGAACCTTGCGTGGCCGGGTGCATTTTGTCTTGGCTCAGGACCACATGCCTTCACTAGCCTGTGGGTCTGTGGCCGTTGGGTGTAGCTATTGTCCAAGCTCCGGGGCCTAGGGGGTGCCCAAGGGGTTGGAGCCACAGCCTCTCTCTGCACTGGCTCCAGCTCCAGCTGTCCCAGCCAAGCTCTTGCCCCCGATGGGTGGGAGGCCACAATGTGCCTACAGGGAACACGGGAAAGCCTCCTAATACAACTGTCTCTTGACGTGGTGACTTCCAGCTGGGCTTTACTGCTGGGGCTTGCTGCTCAGCGAGAGCAAGGGGCAGAAGGAAGCGCTGCAGGTACGTGCCTCTTGCTGGGGGAAAGCAAAGTGCGGCCGAGGCCCTAGCTCTGAGCTCCTGCCTCCCCTGCCAAAGGTGGGAAGCTGCTCCACAGTGCCAGGGCTCATCCTCACAGAGACGTGGGAGGGGGTGGGGACGCTGGTGCCTGTCCATCTGCTGCCATAGCTGCTGAATGAGCTTTGACACAGAGATGTCCCTGAGGGAGCTCTGCAGGCTGGCAGGCTGAAGAAAGGAGAAGTGGGGCAGCAGGTGGCTTTGCTCTTCCCAGAGACAGTGGCTGCAGAAAGGCCTGCAGCCCTCTGCCTTGCTCCAGACTGATGGAGAGCAGCAGCAGCTGCTGCCTGCTGCTCCCAGGGAAGTCTCCTCTGCGAAGCCCCCACAGCGCTCCTTGTGCTTGCTCTCACGGAGGGCCTTTGTGTTCCAGGAGAAGGCAGGGGAGCTGCTGGAAGCAGAGCTCACGACTCTCGGGTAAGAGCGCTTCCTTACCATGGGCCCCATCTTACCATGGGCAAAACATGCAGGGCTCCAGGCTTTCCCACCTGCTAAACGTGGAGGTGAAGGGGGAGCCTTTGTGAAGGCGAGGGAGGGAAGAGGAGGGGGGCAAGGACATGGCACCCTGCAGGAATCCTGCCTGCGTTTGGAGCCTGCCTGCAGGGGCTGGGTGGCCCTTGGACAACACATGCTTTCCCTTTGTCTTCAGAAGCTCGCTGGCCTTGCTGAGGGAGAAAATCCGTGAGCGGGAGCTTCTGGAAGAGCAGGTGGCTCGCCTGCAGGCAGAGATGGGTGCCGCAAAGGAGGCCCTCCTGCACTCCGTGGAAGAAGTCTTGGAGGAGAGCGAGATGGCCGAGGAGAAGAGAGGGGTAAAGAGGCTGGGAGTGGAGGAGAGACCTTGCTGTCCTTTGGAGGCTCCCTCCTGCTGCTTCCTCTTGGCTCTTCTCAGAGCCAGCTCTGTCCTCTTGCTGCCCAGTGTGGCACCTTTTCCAACAAGTCTTGCCCGTGGGGGACTGACCCCGAGTCTCCCCTTTGCTCTGGGCAAGCACTCAGCACTCACGCACGAGTGCCCGCTGAGGCGTTTGTGTCATTCTCCACGTTCACTCCCGTCTCTCCCTTCTTTCCCAATGTTTTTCCCAGCACCTTCTTGACTTGACCCGGGCAGCACTGGAGAAGACAGCGGCAAACTACCTCGAGATGGTGGACTGGGCTCTGAAAACCACAGGTATGCCTAGGGAGAGTCTCCTGGCACTCGGCTGCTCTATGGCCCCCCCAGAAAGTCTGCCCAGCTGCGCTTGCAACCTTGAGAAATACCTGCTAACTCGCTGCTTCTCCTGGCCTCTTTCCATGTGTCTTTCAGGGGCCACAATCGACACAGAGAGAACATCCAGCACCTATGGTGGGCGAGGCGGTGGGGCTCGCTGGCTTGGCCTATGGTTCTTCTCAGTTGCCAACCCTCCCGACACCATTCTGCAGGTAATAGCAGAGACAGCATGACTTCTGAGGCCCTTCCTTGCTTTCCAGTTGGGGCCGCAAGTCCCAAACGCCTCCCGTCACAGCAGCAGTATCGCTCAACCTTACCACGCTCCTTGTCTTCCTGACGATCCCCCGTGCTTCCCGACAGCGCTGCCCTCCCAGCTGGAGGGGAACGGAGCTGAACCCAGCGGCAGCAACCTGCCCACAACCCTTGGTCGCCGTTTGCTCAGCACCTTTGTCCTCCTGGCAGCTGCGTTTGCCCACCTCCACTCCAGTGGTTGCTTTCCAGAGAGAGGGGAAGCTGTGGGGGGACCTGCCAAGCCCCTGAGGCAAGGACAGAGCCTCCTGCAGGCCCCCGAGCCTGACGGGATCTGCCCAGTGGGAGGAAGCGTGGCAGCTGGACTGGGCCTCGTCTCTCCCGCACAGCCTTCAAAGGCTCATGGGGTGACATGCGCTAGGCAGAGCCGCCCTGTCTCTGAACGCCGTGCAAAATCAGAGCAGGATTCTGGAGAGGCAGTTGAACCTAGATGTTTCGTAAGGAAGACTTGCGTATTCTGAAAACAAGTGTGAAAGTGCCCCCTCCTGTCCCTTCCAGCCACTTGTGCACCTTTCCAGGCAGAATGGCAGGCGAGAGACAAAGGCAGGCCTGTGCTTCTTGCAAAGCCGCCCGTCCTGTGGGCTCCTGGAGCGCCTTGCCATTGGAGGGGTCTGCTTTCTGCTTGCAGCCGCACACTTCGCCTGGACAGTGCTGGGCTTTCCAAGGAGCTGAGGGCCAAGTGGTCATCCGGCTGCCTGAGCACATCTGGCCAAGGGCTGTCACCGTGGAGCACATCTCCAAGGCAGTCTCTCCTTCCGGGCAAGTCAGCAGCGCCCCCAAAGCTTTTGCTGTCTCTGTAAGTCTCTCTGCCTTGCACCTCCGGGGCAGGGGGGGGCGGGGAGGCAATCTGGCCATGGCCGAAAGCTGCAAGGGAGACTCGTTGCTCCTGGCAGCTTGGTGGCTGGTGGCTGCAGAGCAGCGCGTCCCTGCCTGGGGTCTGTGGGGGCCCACGGTGCCGTTGTGCCACTCCGGCTTGTTGTGTGCTTCCTGGCCCAAGGGTCTGGGAGCGCTTGCTCAACACAGCCTGACCCACAGCCACACTCACCTCCTCCAGACCGCTGCGAGAGGAGCAGGGCAGGAGGCAGGCATCCCCGATTGGGACGCCGCGGGCGCTTTTCCTTAGGCTCTGCTGGAGCCTGACCTGCCCCCACTGTCTGTTGCCTTGGAGGGCGTGGGTGAGGAAGCAGCAGCAGAAACTCTCCTGGGGCTCTTCCTATTTGACGTGGACAAAGAGGCTGTTCAGACCTTCCGCCTGGAGGTACTGGCAGTGCGTGTGGGCGCCATGGGAGGGACGAATGGAGCTTTGCCTGCCAGCCCTTGGGCGACAGCGGGTGGAGGATGACGCCAAGCATCCTGCGCCTCGTGGCTCTGGCGTGGGAACCATGGCTGCCGCCTCTGCCAGGGCTGCCGCCTCGGGTTCCCCAGCAGGGCTAGCGCTGGCCAAGGAAGCCACCTTGCTGGGCTGCTGCTCTTTGCAGCCGAGTGAGGATGGCTCCCCACGTCTCCTTTGCAGAAGCAGCTTCCCAGACCCTTCCAGTATATCAAGTTCCAGGTGCAGAGCAACTGGGGCAACCCCGAGTACACCTGTATTTACCGAGTGCAGGTTCACGGGGTGCTGGCAAGGCACAACTCCCACCTGAGCCAGGAGACAAGAGAGCTTCTCTGAGCAGCAATAAAAAGAGCAGGAAACCATGGGGCAGCTCACGTTCATGTTCTTCGGCCCACCCGGAGCTTCATTCCTGAGCCAGGCTGCCCGCGGTGCGCATGGGGAGCTCCTCGAGAGAGACCCGGGAGAGGGGCCGGGTCTCTGACAAGTGCAGCTCTGCCTCCAGGAAGCGTGAGGGCCCTCGGCTTCCTCCAAGACAACTCTGCAAAGGAAGGAAGCAGAGAGACCCTTTGGCAAGTCTCCTCCGCGCGTCCTGTCATCCATAGGACAGGCATCTGCCACCACCTCTCTCCAGTGCCAGCGAGCTGCCGCAGCCGTCAGCTCCTCCAGGGCCAGTCCAGCTTGCGGCGCTGCTGAGGGAAGGCCCTTTCCCCCATGGTCCAAGGGTGGGCCCTGTCTTTGGCCGCAGGGGACAGGCCGGGGCCCTTGGGCTCCAAGGGCCTAGCAGGGACCCTCCGTGGGACAAACCATACCCAGATACAGCGTCCGTAGGGCTGCCGCCGCCGCGCAGACGTGACGAGCGCCCTGTGCAGGTCGAGAGGAGCTGGCAGCGCTGCAGGAAGTCCCCCAAGAAGTGCCGGAGCGCTCCCAGGACCCCCTGGCCAGGGATCTCCGCAGAGGGCAGTGCCCCCCGTCCGTGTTTCCTAAACCCCCGCGTCAGCCCATCAATACGTGCGGCCGTGTGAGCCGGCGGCGGCGCTGCTCTCGCGCGGTCGGCACAGCTGCAGGGCCGGGGCCGGGGTCGGGGTCGGGGTCGGGGCTGGCTGGAGGCCGGGGCTGGCTCTGGCCCTCGGCGCCGGGGGGCAGCAGCGCCGGGCGAGACCCCGGGGGCAGCGGGCTGGAGCCCGGAGCGGGCTGCTCTCCTGCTGGGGCTGCGCAGCGGTGCGCCGGCTCCCGCAGCAGCAGGCGGCTCCGCAGGAGCAGGAGGGCGACCGGCCTCCTCGTGCGCCCACCGCCAGCCACGGACACCCCCCAGCGCCGCCGGGCACTGCAGCTCCCGGCAGCCGCGGGCCCCGGACACGGCCCCGGCGGCCCCCAGCCCCCCGACGGCCGGGGCAGCGGGGCCGGGGGCTGCGGAGGGCCCGGCTCCCCCCGCTCCCCGCCCCACCCCCGCCCCCGCCTCAGGGCCGGCACCACTCCCCCAGGGCCGCTGCAGCCCCGCCCGGCGTTGCCCGGCAACCCCACCAGCTGCAGGTCACGTGGCCTCCTCCTGCCCCCCCCCCCCCACCCCGGTGCTGCCTAGCAACAGCGGCCCTTGGGCCCCCAGGGCTGCCCCGGCCTGGCTGGGCCTCCCCTCCCGCCCTCCCTCCTCCTGCCTCCCTCCTCCTGCCTTCCTCCTCCTGCCTCCCTCCTCCTGCCCTCCCTCCCTCCTGCCTCCCTCCCTCCTGGCTTCCTTCCTCCTCCTGCCTCCCTCCTGCCTTCCCTCCTGCCTCCTCCCTCCTGCCTCCTCCCTCCCTCCCTCCTGCCTCCCTCCTGCCTCCCTCCTCCTGCCTCCCTCCTCCTGCCTTCCCTCCCTCCTGCCTCCCTCCTCCTTCCTCCCTCCTCCTGTTTTCCCTCCCTCCCGACCTCCCTCCTCCTGCCTCCCTCCCTCCTGCCTCCCTCCTCCTTCCCTCCCTCCCTCCTTCCGTCCCTCTCTCCCTCCTGCCTTCCCTCCCTCCTTCCTTCCCTCCCCTCCTTCCTCCCTCCCTCCTTCCATCCCTCTCCCCCTCCTTCCTTCTCTCCTTCCTGGGCTCTGGGCCTGGAGCGAGGCCAGGTAGGGTTGGCCATCCCACCAGACAGGTGCTGAGCCCAACAGGAAGATGGAGCTCGTCACATCCAGAGATCACCCCTCACCAGGACCGTGGGGAACACCCAGTGCTGGAAATGGCTGCTACAAGGGGTCTGTGAGGAGTTTCCTGGGGCAGTTTCTCCTCTCTGTTCACACAACAACAAGCTGGGCTGGATCTCTGCCCCGAGGCACCCTGCTTGAGGGCCCCCGTGGGCAAGAGGATGGTCTGAAAGCCCAGTAGACAGCCCCAGGACCTCCTCTGCATGCTCCCTGCCAACCCTGCAGAGAATCCAGCAGAGGGCTCGTCCTCCCGGGGGTGGGGGGTCACAGCTGGATGCCCAGTCCTCCAGCTGGGTGCAGAGCCCTGTCTGGAGGTGACTTTTGGGGTAAAGGCCAGCATGCGGCCTGGGGTAGATTGTCTCAAGACTGTGTGCTGGAGATAGGGCCTGAGGGTCAGCAGCAAACTGATCTGGCTGCTGGGTCCTGCTTCCATCAATGCAAGCTCTGACATAGGGTCCCAGCCTCCCTTTTGGTGTCACCTGTCAGAAGTGATGATGACACTATGACCAGGGAAGCTGGGGAGAATTATTCCTTCTTCAGTCACTTCCTAGGCCATGTGGGAGGCCAGGACAGCAAGGACTTCTGGCTCTGCGGCGTGAACACACTTTAGTGTAGCCACAGTGTGACCATTGTCTTGGATTAAATGTCAGCATCTTTCTCTCCAAGACCATTGCAAGCCCAGTTCCACTTCCTTCTGATGTGTCCCCACCCCTCCTCTGATCTCACCAACTGTTCCTGCACCCCGTCCCCTGCTCTCCCGCAGGGTCTCGAGCTGGCAGTACTGCTCTGGAGAGTGAGTGGGCTGTGGGGCCACAGGGCCACGGGGGTGACTCTGCACTGGCCATGCTGGTGCGGGTGGGAAGCAGACCCAACCGAATGGGGATCATGGCCTGTAACCCCTCCAGGGATCCAGCACATGGTATTTCATTAACGATGGCATGAATCACTCTCCACTCTCCCTTCCCTGGGCCAGCTGGGAAGCTGGGTCCCCACTGCCTCTCTCTCGTGATTGCAGAATCCTCCTGTGCATGTGGATACCTGCGTTTTGTGGTTTCCCTTTAAGGGACTCCACCTTGGAGGACTTCTCATTTTGGGAGGCTCCACTTGCTTCCCACCCCAGGCACACGCTGTCCCAGGAGAGCCCCTGTGCTCTCCTGGCACCTCCAGCTTCCCCTCCAGAAGGAGGCACATCTGACACTGTGCCTGAACCTGTGCGACAGCCCCGGCTATGTACAACAGTGACAATCCCTCATCTCCCCTGTCACTGGACACTGAGGGGGGAATCCTCAATCCTAAATCCCTTGGTGTCTAAGAGATCCTAACAGGATGATGAGCTTTTGGCTCCTGACCCCATGGACAAGGCTGCCCAGCAGGCCCTTGTGGGCTGCACTCCTTGGGCCTATATTTGACACCAGCTCTGGAAGAAGCACCCAGGGTTCAGACACGGCACTGGCTAGAACTGCCTTTATTACTGAGACACTGTGAGGGAGCCAGCTCTGACTTAGCGTTAGACACAATGTTGTGTGGCCACCAGGTGAGACATTGCATTAAAACCTGGGTGAATTGCAAGCATTTATATAGCAAAATGATAACAAATGAACTTCATCATCATCATCATCATCATAGTAACAGTAGTAATAATAAAATTAAAGTGAACAACCAAAACTGAGTCCTGGTTTGGGATACACTGGGATTCAGTGGTGGAGAGGAAAGGCAATTTTAGCACTGCTGAAAAATGTCCATGCAATCACTTTCCTCAGGGCATCTTGGAGCTCCTTGTTCCTCAGGCTGTAGATGAGGGGGTTCACTGCTGGAGGCACCCCGTTGCCAGCAGCTCCCTCGGTCCCTGCAGCCTGGCCCCACTCAGGAGCAGAGGCCCAGCTTAAGGCCTGATGTTCTCTCTCCCCTGGGCTCCCTCCTCCTGGGAAATGTTCACTGCAGTCGACTGAAATCATCACCTAGGGTCCCTTTCTGAACACTGAAGTTTCTAAACACCCCTTACTGCATGGCAATTTGTCCCATCAGAGGGTGGTTATCTGCAAGAGCTGGACCTGTCCCACTCTGGAAGATCCTCTTCCCATCTCTTAACTAGGCAGGAACCTAGGACAAGGAGGGAGGTCATTTTCCCATGGTTCAGGTATTGATTCCGATGAGTCAATCTGGGCATCGCATGACAGTTTGAGAAGCTTCTGGGATGGGATTGGATTCAGCTCTCTCCTATGAGCTCCACAAACACACAGGAGGTGGGATTCCCCTTGCCCAAGCTGGAGTGTGCACAGCATGGATGCCTGCAAGCGAGCCCCTTGTCTACGCTGCCATTGTAACCACTGGAGATGGAGGTGGGAGTCAATTGTGGGAACCACATTTCCCCATTACATTGCCATCTGCTATCTATGACAGCATGACTCTGCTCTAAATCCAAGCCTTTGCATGCACGAGGTCCTTGGTAGCAGGTCTCCCTGTGACAAATCTTTGCCTTCTTGACTTCAGTCTTCACCCCCAAAGTCTCCTGGACTGGTGTGCGTAGTAGAGTCAGGAGTCCAGACGAGAATACCAACCCACGTTGCCCGAGGGTTGAGTGAAGGATGACTTGCAAGAACTCAACCCATACAACTCTATGAGATTGGATGGGCTGCATCCAAGGACCCTGAGAGGGCTGGCCACTATCAAAGCAAAGTGACTCTATATCGTCTTGGAAAGGTTGTGGAGATAATGGCAGGTCCGAATGAGCAGAAAAAAGGAATATGTTGTGCTCATCTTTAACAGAGGCCACCAGGACAAGCCGGGGAGCTGCAGGCCGTTCAGCCTGACTTGAGTGAGGAGTGTGTCCTGGAGCTATTCATCTTGGATCACATCTCTGGCTACATGAAGGAGAAGAAGGTGCCTGGGAAGAGTCAGCACGGATTTACTGAACATAAATCATTCCGAACCAACATGATTGCCTTCTGTGATAAAAGACCTGTACTTGTGGCAGAAGAAAGAGTAGGAGATGTCATTCACCACAGTTTTAGCCAGACTTTTGGCACTGTCTCCCACAACATTCTTGTATCCAAGGGAGGCCTTACAGCAGGCTGGCTAGACATTCAGATGGGTGAAAAGCTGGTTGGATGGTGGAGCTCAGAGGGTTTTTGTGAGTGGGTCAGGCTTCACCAAGAAGCCAGTGGCAAGTGGAGGATGCAGGGGTCTACACTGCAACCTGACCTGTCTGACAGGCTCATCAGCGGCCTGGAGGACATCTGTCTTATCCCAGTTGCAGATGACAGCGAATGGGGCAGAACAGTCATGTGCCTGAGGGCTGCCTTTCAGAGGGAGCTTGGCAGGTGGGAAGAATGGGCTGTCAGGAACTCTGTGAAATGCAACAAGGACAAATGCCCTATCTTCACCTGGGAAAGACCAACATCCTGCAGTGACACGGGCTGGGGAGTTCTGGGTGGGCAGCAGCTCTGCACAAAAGGATGTGGCGATCTTTGTGGGCAGCGAGCTGGACGTGAGGCTGCAACGGAGACCACAGCATTGTGGGTTGCATGACCAGGAGCACAGCCAGGAGATGGAGGGAAGTGATGATGCCCCTCTACTCAGCACTCATCCGAGCACATCTAGATACATCATCCTTTCAGGCAGCCTAGAGAAGAACGCTGTTGATCACTCAGAGTTCAGTGTCAGGCGGCCAATGTGTTTGGGGGCCGGAGCACTTGTCCTGGGAGGAGAGGCTGAGGGAACAGGTCTTGTTCAGCCTGGAGAAGGAAAGGTTTCTGAGGGTACCCATTGCAGCATCCCAACTCAAGCTTACCACCAATAAAGAACCTGGTATGTGCAGAGAGTCATGGCAGGACAACGAGAAGCAATAAAGCTGACACAAGTGCAGCTAAAATTGGATTTAAGGGAGAAAAATCAATCTGGGGCCTGGAAGGTTCTCAGTTCAAGGTTTATTGTGGGTGACTGCTTGTTCAGAATGGGCCCTCCTCACCGTCTACAACACCTGCACATTACAACACAGTGCCCAATGAGTGTGACGCATACAGAAAGTCATGGCATGAGGGTGACTGCACTCTAATTTGCCTAAGGACCTTACTGCATGCAGTAAAATCCAGAAGGACTGGAAGAGCCTTACATATCTGAGGCAGGCATAGGTAATGTTGACTTTGTCCCTGTGGGAGGCCGAGGGAGCTGGGTTGGTTCATCCTGGAGAAGAGGAGGCTTTGGGGAGATCAAATAACAGCCTGCCCATAGCCACCAGGAGGTCATCATGAAGATGGAGGCAGGCCCTTCACTGTTGTACACGACAGGAGGAAGAGGCCCAATGGGCACTAGCTGAAACAAGAGCAGATCAGGCTGGGGATAAGAAAACACATTTTACCCATGGACTGGGTAAAGTCACGCCAAGCACTGGGGCAGGTTGCCCAGAGAGGTTGTGCCATCTCCATCCTCAGAGGTTTTCAAGTCCTAAATGAATGAAGCCCTGAGCAACCTGGTAGGATCTGATAGTTGACCCTGCCTTGGGAAGGAGGTTGGGCTAGAGACCTCCAGAGGCCCCTCCCAGCATGAAGGATTCTGCATTTTCTTCCACCCCACATCTTCCTTTGTGGACGTGGAATCAGAGAAACTCTTCAGCTTCCCTGTGACCATGGCGGTGTGTCAGACAGAAGTAGGAGCAGATCAACAGCATGTTTCTTGTCCTGCTCTGGTTAGTGTCATTCCCATTCAGGAGTGCTTTGCAGGTACCCGCAGTGAGCACTGATTTTTTTTTTTCTTTTGCTTCACCTTTTATTGCATTATGCCCTCTTTTCCACCTGACAAGGTCTTCTCTTTTACCATCCTGATCCCCGCCCATGCAGTCAGCACACACCTGTTTCCCGATCTCCACTGGCCCTGGTTATACGTTCTTTGTACATTCATTGGGCCTCTCTGAGATGGTGTCTGTGGTGATTTCTACATTTGCCAGCAGCTCCGTTAAACTAGCACCTCCTTTTATTATCCGCAGTGTCCTGCAATGCCTCATGCTGTTATCCTGTCAGAGGCACAGGAAGACAGGACGAGCCATCTGTACACGCATATTAAGAGCTGACACAAAGGAGCTCGAGTCCAGAGGGGCCTTGAGAAACTTGGGGTTTTGTCCAACACAAACCTCATGGAGTTGTGCAAGGAAAAGTGGCCAGTCCTGCATTGTGGGAGCAAAAAACCCTGCAGGTTTTCTCAGGACAGGCTGAGAGCTGACCATCAGAGGAGTGACCCTGAGGAGAAGGGCCTGGACATGACGAGGGATGCCAGAGGAGCCAGCAGTGCATGCTTGCAATAATGAGGCCAGCTGCATATGGGGTTGCATTAGGAAGACCCTAGCAGCCCAGACAAGGGCAGCTCTCATCCCCCTTGACTCAGCACTGGTGTGGCCACATCTGGAAGAGTGTGTCCCCGTGTGGGCTTCCCAGTGCTGGAGGAATGGGGAGGACCTGGAGAGAGTCCAGGGGAGGTCTCCCAAGATGGGAGAAGGGTCCTGATGCACAAGGCCTTTATGGAGAGGAAGAAAAGGAAGAAGAAAGAGCTAAAAAATAAATGCAGCTTAAGAAGTTCAGACTGAATTTTTGGACAGGACACCCAGACGGAGTCGGTAGTGAGCCCCTGGTTTTGTGTTTAGATGAAAAGCCAATGAAGGTAAAGAGTCATCAGTAAGGGTGGTCAGATGCCTGGGGGAGAATAAAGTGGGGGAGCAGGTTGGGTGCTGTCCCATCCTGCAGGCAGCCTTGCACACCCCCACCCTCACCCTGCCCCCCACAAAGAGCCCTGAGCCAAGTCGGAGCGAAAGCACCACCCCACCCAGGGGCTGGGTGTCAGTGCTGGCCCATGTTGTAGGATAACACACAGCAAGGGTGACTTGGTGTCACAGCCACCTGCACATTTCCTTTAACAACCTGCAACAAGTGCCTCCACCTTTCTGCTCTCATCCGCCCCTGGGGAGGCTTTGTTGGGAATGGTCCTCAGGGGGACCCATTAACACTCCCCGAAACTTGGGACTTAATTCTGACTTGACCTTCTTGAGTGTTTTTTCTCACTTCCCTCTCAGTGTCTGAGGTTCATGGACTCAGCACCACATACACTCGAGGGGGGATTCAAAGGCCAGAAGCCCTCACAAGCCAGGCCACTCCCCAGCATTTTCGTCAGCTCTCAGTTCTGGTGAGGCTAAGTGGAGAGCTCTCAGGAGGGCACTTACAAGAGGAACATTTCCATCAGCAACAACAAAAAAAAATCGCATGTTGGCTTTCACAGTTTTCTTCTTGTTTCAGCTTGGAGAATCCCTGTTATCCACATTGCTGGATTCCTCCTGATTCAGAGGGTCTCCTGATGACACCTGGATGTGTAGGAAAGGCAGGATTTCTGGTATGGGACATGTGTGGACAACCTTCCTCCTCCCCTCCCCAGCCCGGCCACTTCTCCCATCAGCCCCTGGGGACCTACTTGGCTCTTGTTAACATCGAACCCTTTTCCCCTCGCCTCTGTAGCTGAGCGTTACAGCTCCTGTGCCCCAAGTCCCACCTGCTTCCCTTACAGAACCAGCTGCAAAGACACACAGAAGGGTTTGTCTGAACTAGGATCAGACAAAACTAACCCATGACAGAGCTTAATGAACCACAAAATGCACTCCTCAACTGTGTTTCAAGTCCAGGCCGCCTCCAGTGAGGTCCACTTCCCACCAGGCAGAGCCTGACTAGACATCTTTCAGACGGGTAGATAGGAAAGGCTGGAGAGACACCGAGTTAAGCCATTGGCTGAAGAGGTGGTGAGACTCCTGGAAGAGGAGGCAAGCTCTAGACTGCCTGAAGCTCAAAGCAGCAACTAGAGAGGGCAGAGCTAGCTTAAAGAAGGAGGGGATAAGAGAATAAGGAGAGTAAGGGGAGGAGGGGGACTGGAACACAAGGGCAAGTGGATGTGTCCAGAGAGTCTGAGGCAAAGATGACCTCAGAAAGGACCAGTTTAATCAGGACATGTAACATGCTAGTTCAGGGGGACATCACTAATACTTCTCCTGAGATGAATACCCTACCTGACCCTTCCCATGATTTCATCATGGGGAAACACTGACCTTTTTATTTAAATGAGTTGATCATTTCAGCTGAGGGAAAGGGGCACGTATTTTTTCTGATGTTGATAACAGTTCTTCACCTTTGCAGGCAGAGCTCCGGGGTCGAACCACAAGCAGCCAGTGGCACTTGGAGAGGCACCGATGTGTCTCAGGTACCTGCCTGACACAGGCAATGTCTCTGTCTCCTGGAGAGCCTCTTCCCCTTTCCACCCTCCAAGAATGTCCTTCTTGAGTTTGAAGCCATAAGATAGGGCATCCCTGTTCCTCCATGGGGGTCTCCTGCCAAGTGCTGCTCAACTAACTCCCTGCACATCAGACGGGAGTGTTCCTGTGCCTGGAGGATGGTGACCCTGAAGATGCAGGAGGGATCCAGGGCCCTTCTGCCCTCCAGGGCTGTCTCCTCTTGCATCCTGCCAAGCAGAGCCAGAATGAGCTGAAAGCTGCTCTCCTGCTGCCCTGGGCTGTCATTCTGCTTTTTGTCTTACTTTCCCACCCTCGCATGATCACGGCAGTTATGGCTGCCCTCCACCTTGGCATCCCCATCCACTTCTGTTTTGCTTTGGACTAACTGAATCCAGCAATCCTTTCCTCATTGATTGCTGTGTCAAGAAATTCTGCCCCCTCCCATGCAGCAATCCCCCGGGCTGCTTGTGCCCAGGCTGACTGCCCTTCCAGCAGGTTTTGGGCTGCTGAGACTGTTCTCTGAGAACCAGCATCTGTGGCCAGGAGGCTTCCTCCAGCTGCCAAAAGAACGCTTCAGCTACCTCCTCTCCCTCCACAGGCAGCTGCTAGCAAACACCTCCCGAATGTCACCCTGCCTGCTGTGTCCTCTTAGCCTTCCTACAAGGTCTCGCCTGGCTCATCACCTCCTCCAAGGAAAAGCTCTCTGGCCACCTCCTTTGCCCAAAGTGCCCCTCCATGTCCTTGCTGTTGCAGCCTGCCTTCTTCAGGAGCCCATTGTCATCCTGCTGTGTGAGCTGTCCACCACGTTTGTGTAATCGCATGGGGACAGGGGAGAGGAAGGTGTCAGTGAAGGGGATGTAGCAGGGATTTTGAGAGTGGGGTCCAGAATAGAGGACGACTCAGAAGGCAGGGGAGGGAGAGGCAGGCGAAGGGGACTGTGGTGAATTAACCCCCTGCACCACCACCATAGGATATAATGGAGAACCTGCTCGTAGGCAAACGGCCAGTCACCATGCCCTTTCTATGACCCTGAGCATGGCCGGTAGCACGCCAGAAAGTTCCTGCAAACTACTCTTAAATTGATTGGCTCTCTCAGATCATGTGGTCTCGATTGTCTATCAAGGGAACCTTGGAGAAGGCTCATGAAGCAGCATGCCTGTTCCCACTCCGATTAGGTATGCAAATAGCTGGATCGAAAATGCACATTTTGACTGGTCAGTTTAGTCCTCTTGGGTGACTACGTACCCGACTGGCCTAGCTATAACAACAGCCAGGCCAAAGCACCTGGGGGAGGTGTTGGAGATATGGAGCTCGAAATCACAAAGACCGACGGACGAGCGCATTGAAGATCCCAGTGCCGAAGACCAGCGTGCCAGGGGAGGGAGAGGCTGAGGCAGCTCTTATCAGAGCTGTCGAACCACCCAGGTGCCTTTAACAGGCCCATTCCCTGGGTGAAGACATCAAGCAGCTGCAGTGGCTGGTCTCCGCTGAAGTGGCGAAGGCTTCCACCGGACTTCACTACCAACCCCCGCATGCTAACTGGAACGTCGTTCGGGAACATCAAGGGTGGACTCTTCCTCCCGTCCACTGGGTGGGAGCACCACACTGCCTAGAGTGTAAGCATAACCCCCGGGACTGGCACAAACCTCTCCCACTTCCACCCCCACAGCTGGGTGTCGACCCATGCAGAGGGCATCTGGGAGGCCTCTGAATTGAGTGCCGCTTCTTCTGGTGAAGGCCATACATCCCAGCCCCGTGTGGGGGCTGTCACCTGCTCCGTCCTGGGAATGAGACCAGCCCGTCCGGAGGGTTGCTGCCCTGTACGCAGGCAGCATGTCTTCCATTTGGGGCTTCCCCCAACCCCACTGTGTCCACTTTCGGTTTCGGACCTAGCCATAGCCACAAAGCCTGGGCATCAATCCCATTCAATGACCTTGTTTTCCTTTTATCAAGATTCAGTTTCTTTCTTGTGATGATCCTTTTTGGATTCAAATACCATTATTGTGTTGTATAGCTTTGTACTGGTATACATATAATGTGCATATGTCTATAGTTATAGACTAGGAAGAAGACTTGATTTCTATAAGGTGTATAGTTTTGGGACATACTGTTATTTCAGGTAATAATTGTTGACTAATTTTCTTTGTATAGTGTTAATATCTTTACTGTTATAATCAGCTGTGTTTGTTCTGCTATCAGAAGGCCTCACTGGAGTGCTGTGTCCACTTCTGGCCTCCCCATTACAAGAGAGACATGGTGCTACTGGAGAGAGTCCAGCGGAGGGCTACAAAGATGATGAGGGGACTGGAGCATCTCTCCTATGAGGAAAGGATGAGAGGTGATCTCATCAATGTGTACAAGTATGTGAAGGGTGGGGGGGGGGTGTCAAGAGGATGAGGCCAGTCTCTTCTCCATGGTGCACAGGAACAGGACAAGAGGCAACGGGCAGAAACTAAAACACAGGAAGTTCCACCTAAACCAGAGGAAAAACTTCTTGACTGTGAGGGTGACTGAGCATTGGAACAGGTTGCCCAGAGAGGTAGTGGAGTCTCCTTCCCTGGAGATATTCACAACCCATCTGGATGTGATCCTGGGCAATATGCTCTAGAGATCCCTGCTTGAGCAGAGAGGTTGGACTAGATGATCTCCAGAGGTCCCTTCCAACCTCAACCATTCTGTGATTCTGTGAATCCCATTCACAGCATCTCTCCTGACTTTGCGTCATGAGTTTGGAGGAGTCCTGATACCTCAGTTCCCTGCCTCACTTTCCCTTTCAAAGGAGCATGTGCCAGAGTCTGAGTGACCAGAGTTATGGTGCAAGCTGTATGCCAGAAGTGTTCACAAAGTTTCCAGCAGCTCAGAGGTTTCAGTCTCCTTAGAGAGCCAATTAGGCATTGCTGCCTCTCTGCAGTGCCTGGGGAGAGACCAGCTGCAGCAGGAGCCTTCAGAGACTCCTGAAGTGCTTTCAACCCCAGGACAGTGCAGAGAGCAGGGGGGGATTCAACTGCTGCTGGACACAACCGCAGGAGGGGCTGAAAGAAGACGGCAAGGGCAGAGCAATGCCTGAGAGCTGGGTTGTGGTTTGCGGAGAGCTCAGGGAAGAGAAGGCCGTGGTGGGCAAGAAGCAGAGGGTGAGACCCCAACCTCCATCATCATTGCCCAACACCATCAGTGCAGAGGTCACCACCTCATCCGGAGGCCTGCAGCTTTGTGTTGTGTCATCTGAGTCAGGTCTGTTCCTTGCTGGCTGGGGAGGCTTTGCACGGTGGCATCTATGGGTGAGGAAAGTGATGGGCAAGTCCTTTGCTGGGTGTCTTCTACTCCAGCTCCCCCTTCCCTCCACACGTTTCTCGTGATGCCCTTGTTAGCAGAGGAGAGTGCTGGGGAGCTTGTTGGTTGGTGCAGAGTTAGTTTGTGCCTTTGCTGCCCCTGAGCCAGCCCAGAGCCCCGCGAGCACAGCTGGCAGTGCTGAGGTCCAGCTGCTGGGCTGTGCCACCAGGCAGCCCCAAGCCCCTCCCAAACCATCGCGGAGGGGGAGCTACACCAAGCGAATGATCTCCCCTGTCCTCTTCTCTCCTGCCCTGCTCCCAATCTCTCCTCCTCACAATCAGTGATTAGCTCACGTGTCCATCTTCTCTCAGGTCCAGCTCCCTTTTCTCTCTGAAGCCCACACAAAGCTCTCTCTGAGAGCTCTCTGAGGAAGTCCTGCTGCACAGTGCCGGGGTTGTCCACTCCTGAGCCACGCACTGTCGAAGGAAGCACACGCCCTGTCCCTTCCAAAAACAACTGCTTCGGAGAGCTGAGGTCAGCCGTTTGGTGCAGGGCCCATGCTCCTGCCCTGAGGAAAAGGGCACCTGGCATGATGTGCTCGCAGAAAGGGGTCTCCTGGCCTACTAGGAACGGTGGCTGCTATTCAGAACAACTCTGGGTGCCAGAAAGACACTGTCACAGTCGGAGTGAATGCTTTCTCTCCTCTGCCTCTACTCCAAGCAGGAAAGGAGCACCTCCGAGGGGCAGCTCACAGATGCATGGCTTAACTCCCTGGAAACCCCTGGTTCCCTCCTTTCAGTAGTCATGGGGGCCCTAAAGGGAACACCAATGCGGTCAGGGAAGTGCCAGGCTCCGTGTTTTCTCTGACAGACACTTCCTTCCTGATCCTTCTGCACTAGAAAGAAGGAAAGAAACAGATGTTTTTTCTTGTAGGTTGCCTCGTTGGGAAAGAGGAATGAGGGACCTGTGGCGCTCTGTGGAGAAAGGGGAATGGGAGAATCACACATCGCCAGTGGATTTTCTCCTGCTGGGAATGGGGAATGTCCCCTCACTCCAGGCACCACTCTTCCTCCTCTCACTCATCATCTACTCAGTAACGATGGTGGCGAACATGCTCATTGTTGTGCTGGTGGTGGCAGACCGGCACCTGCACACCCCCATGTACTTCTTCCTGGGCAATCTGTCCTCCTTGGAGACCTGCTACAGCTCCACCATCCTGCCCCGGCTGCTGGCCAGCTTCCTGACCGGCAACAGGACCATCTCTGCTCATGGCTGCATGACTCAGTTCTATTTCTTTGTTGAGTTGGCAGTTAGTGAGTGTTACCTGCTGGCCATGATGTCCTACGATCGGTACTTGGCCATATGCCAGCCCCTGCTCTATGCAAGCCTCATGACCTGGAAGGTCTCTCTGCAGCTGGCAGCAGCCTCTTGGCTAGTGGGACTCCTTATCTCTACCGTAGTCACTTCTTTCTTATCCCACTTAAGGTTTTGTGGCCCCAATGTTATTGACCACTTCTTCTGTGATTTCACACCATTGCTGGAGCTCGCCTGCAGTGACACCAGGGTGATCTCACTACTAGCTTCCGTACTATCTATCCTTAATGCAGTCTTCCCCTTCGTGTTCACACTGGCCTCCTACGTGTGCATCATAGCTGCCATCCTGAGGATCCCATCTAGCGTGGGCAGGCAGAAGGCCTTCTCCACCTGCTCCTCTCACCTTACCGTTGTCTCCGTTTTCTACGGCATCCTCATCATTGTCTACCTGATGCCCAGAACCCCCCAGCTGAGGCAGCTCAACAAAGTGTTCTCCTTTTTCTACACCAACCTCACACCCCTGGTCAACCCCCTCATCTACAGCCTGCGCAACAGGGAGGTCAGGGAGGCCCTGAGGAAAGGGCTCAGCAGAGCTTTGGCCAACTCCACGAGCTCCGAGTATTGCTGTGCCAAGGTGGTAAAACCCCCTCGAGTGCATACGTGACCTGCCAAGGAGACAATGGGGGAAGGTGTGTGCTCCCCACCAGGAACCCCTCAAGGAGCATGTGTTTTGTGAGGTTGAAACAGAAAGGGAGCGAAGAGGTCATAAGAACAAAAACCAAATATTTCTCCAGGTCATCTAATAAAAGTCTGATGAAAAAGATGTGTGTATATGTGTGTTTCTAGATGGTTAAGGTGACTTGAGACAAATCCCACACCTAGAGCTATGACCCTTTAATAAGCCCTGATAGTGCAACCCTTGTCATGTCCAGTGATTTCACATCTTGGCTAATATCCCGCTATTTACTGCCACTACTATTTCCCAGCCGCTGAGCTTCCTTTCCCATCTCTGCAAGGGCAAGTGGTCTTTTCTCCTTCCTTTAGACAAGATTGACTGACTCAGTGCTGATCTGCCAGAAGGAAGGGGAATGGGAGGGAAGGGTGGGAAGGGACCTCAGGAGGTCTCCAGCCCAACCTCCAGGTCACAGCTGGTGACCTATGAGGTCAGATGAGGTTACTCAGGGGTTTATCCAGCTGGGTCTTGAGAAGCTCCACGGATGGAGACTGCACCACTTGTCTCGGTTGCCTCTGTCTTTCTGTCCTCATTGTAAAAAGTTTCTCCTCCTGTCCAGCCAGAACCTCTTTCGATTCAGCTTATGCCTGTGGTCTCTCATCCTCACACCGTGCACTGCTCAGAAGAGCCAGAGGTTACCCTCAGGTCCCCCTGAAACCCTCTCTTCCCCAGGCTGAACAAGTCCAGCTCCCTCAGCCTCCCCTCCCAGGGCAAAGGCTCCAGCCCCTGAGCCCCTTGGGGGGCCTCCACTGAGCCTGCTAGAGCTTGTCTATGTTGTTCCTGTAATGGCGGGGGGGGGTCAACTCTGGACACAGCCTCTAAATGGAGGTCTAATGAGTGGTGAGCAAAGGCAGATGTTCACTTCCCTTGATCTAGTGGCCGTGCTCCTGGGCCTACAGGCCACGGTGCTGTTGGCCTTCCTGGCTGCCAGGGCACACTGCTGGCTTCTGGCCAGTCTGTCTCCTTCGTGGGTCACTGCAAGGGGTTCTTCCCTCCTGGGGCAGGAGTGGGCATTTTTCTCTCTTGAAGGTTCCTGAGCTCCAGGAGCTCCATGTCTCTCTTGTATTGGGGAGCCCAGAATTGGACACAGTGCCCACAAGGGCACACTGCTGGCTCGTGGTCAACTAATTGTCCGCTAAGAGTCGCAAGTCCTTCTCTGCAGAGCTACTTTCCAGCAGGTCAACCCCCAGCCTGTACTGCTGCATGGGGTTATTTCTCCCAAGGTGCAGGACCCCGCACTTGCCCTTGTTGAACTTCATGAGGTTCCTCTCCGCTCACCTCTCCAGCCTGGCCAGGTCCCTCGGAATGGCAGCACAGTCTTCTGGCGTGTCAGCCACTCCACCCAGTGTAGTATCATCAGCAAACTTGCTGAGGGTGCACTCTGTCCCTTCCTCCAGGTCATTGAGGAATACATTGAACAAGACTGGAGCCAGGACTGACCCCTGGGGGACACCGCTAGCTACAGGCCTCCAGCTTGACTCTGCGTCGCTGGTCACAACCCTCTGCGCTCGGCCATCCAGCCAGTTCTCAATCCACCTCACCGTCCACTCATCTAGCCCACACTTCCTGAGCTTCCCTAGGAGGATGTGATGGGACACAGTGTCCAAAGCCTTGCTGAAGTCCAGGCAGACACAACATCCACTGCTCTCCCCTCCTCTACCCACCCAGTCATTCCACCCTGGAAGGCTATCAGATTGGTCAAGCATGATTTCCCTTTGGTGAATCCGTGCTGACTACTCCTGATCACCCTCCCGTCCTCCATATTCTTAGTGATGACCTTCAGGAGGAGCTGTTGCATCACCTTTCCCGGGGTGGAGGGGAGGGTGACAGGCCTGTAGATTCCTGGCCTCCTCCTTCTTGCCCTTTTTGAAGACTGGCGTGACATGGGCTTTCTTCCAGTCCTCAGGCACCTCTCCTGATCTCCAGGACCCTTTCCAAGATGATGGAGAGTGGCCTAGCGATAACATCTGCCAGCTCCCTCAGCACTCATGGGTGCATCCCATCAGGGTCCATGGATTTATGGATGTCAAGTTTGGACAAATGATCTCTAACGCGATCCTCCTCCACCAAAGGGAGAGTCTTTCTTTCTCCAGACTTCCTCTCTTGTCTCCAGGGTCTGGGATTCCTGAGGACTGGCCTTAGCAGTGAAGACTGAAGCAAAGAAGACATTCAGCAACTCTGCTTTCTCTGTATCCTTCGTCACCAGGGCACCCACCCCATTCAGCAGCAGGCCCACATTTTCCCTAGTCTTCCTTTTGCTCCTGCTGTATTTGAAGAAGTCCTTCTTGGTGTCCTTGATGTCCCTTGCCAGATTTAATTCCTAACGGGCCTTGGCCTTCCTTGTCACATCCCTGCAGCTTCTGACAACTTCCCTGTATTCCTCCCAAGTGCCCTGTCCCCTTTTCCACATTCTGTAGACTTCCTCCTTCTGTTGGAGTTTTGCCAGGAGTTCCTTGCTCCTCCATGCAGGTCTCCTGCTGAATCTGCTTTGCTGGACTTCTTCCTCAGAGGGATGCACCTGTGTTGAGCCTGGAGGAAGTGATGCTTGAATATTAACCAGCTCTCCTGGACCTCTCTTCCTTCTAGGGCCCTACCCCATGGCATTCCTCCCAGAAGGTCCCTGAAGAGGCCAAAGGTGGCTCCCCTGACATCTAGGGTTGCGACCATACTTATTGCCCTGTTGTCTCATTGCAGGATCCTGAACTCCACCTTCTCATGGCCACTGCAGCCAAGACTGCCCCCAACCTTCACATCTCCAGCTAGACCTTCTTTGTTTGTTAGTACAAGGTCCAGCAACACACCTCTCCTCGTTGGCTTCTCCACCACCTGGGTCAGAAAGTCATCCTCAGTGCTCTGCAGGAACCTCCTGCAGGACTGGTTGTGCCTAGCTGTGCTCTCTTCCCAGCAGATGTCAGGGGGGTTGAAGGTCCCCAGGAGAACCAGGGCCTGTGATTGTGAAGCTATTTTCAGCTGTCTGTAGAAGGTCTCATTGACTTGCTCTTCCTCATCACATGGCCTGGAGTAAACCCCCACCACCGTGTCACCCATGTTAGCCTGCCCTTTAAGCCTTACCCATAGGCTCTCAGCCTGCTCTTCATCCACCCCTAGGCAGAGCTCCATGCAGTCCAGATGCTCCCTCACATAAAGAGCAGCTCCACCACCTCGCCTTCCTCGCCTGTCTTTCTGAAAAAGCACATAGCCATCCATGACAGCATTTCAGTCATGCCAGCTATCCCACCAGAGCTCTGGAACTGCAACGAGGTCATGGCCCTGCGACCACACATAGGTCTCTAATTCTTCCTGCTTTTTCCCCACGCTGCGTGCATTGGTGTTGAGGCATTTCAGAGAGGCAATCGAGCAGGCAGGTTTCCTGGGAGGGGTGCGAGAGGATCCTCCACAGTCACGTCCCGTGTGCACTTCCCCGGCTGCATGCACCCACTGGAGGCATCCCGACTTGAGTGGTGTTTTGCTGAATTCCCTGTCTCTGTAACTCTCCCCTTCCCCCATCTTTCCTGCTGGCCAGCACATCTGCGGAGGGCCAATCAGGCAGCTGCAGTGCAAGGGCCCTCACAATCCACACTGCAGCCATGTCCCCTTTGCCTGCCTCGTCCTGTCCTCCCACCCACTTCTCATCTCTGCTGGGAGGAGTGGTGTTGTCATGCTGCTCTTGTCCTCCCAATAGCTCCTGCCAGAACCTAGCCAAGGAGGTTCCTGTACAAGAGGTGACCTCATCATCAACACTGCCAACGTGTCACCTTCACCTGCCTCTCCCTCACCCACCTTCTGAGTCATCCTCTCTTCCGGACCCCCACTTCCAAAATCCCTGCTACATCCCCTTCACTGACACCTTCCCCTCCCCTGTCCCTGGATCCTTCCTGGATCTTCAGGATCACCATCCTCCAGGCACACAAACACTCCCACCTGACAAGCAGGGGGTTGAGCAGCACTTGGCAGGAGACCTGCATGGAGGGATGCCCTGACTTAGGAGTTCAGACTCAAGAAGGAAGTTCCCAGAGGGTGGAAGAGGGAAGAGGCTCCCCAGGAGGCAGACAGAGACATTGCCTGTGAATGCAGGGATGGAGCTGGGAGAGCCAAAGCTCAGCTGGAACTGGAGCTGGAGCTGGAGCTGGAGCTGGAGCTGGAGCTGGAGGTTGCAAGGGCACTGGAGGGCAACCCAAAGGTCTTCTGTCAGAACGCTGGCAGCACAAGGAAGGCAGCTAAGGAAAATGTGCTCTCACTGCTCAGTGCAGCAGGGGACATAGTGACAAAGACAGGGCAAAGGCAGAAGAGCTCATTGTCTCTTCTACCTCGTGTGCTACTGCTAAGATCTGCCCTCAGGCCCCCCCCCCCCCCCCGATCCTCAAGGCTCTTTGTGCCTGTGTGACATTGCTCTTGGTAGTCTTTGAAATGTGAGCATGGTCAGGGAGGTTTCTGATATCTGCCGAGGTCCCCAGGTCTCTTAGCATATCTGTGGTAGAGAGGCTTGACCCACAGCTGAAGAGGATTCAGCTGGGGAGCCCTTGTGCCAAGTGAGCACGCACAAGCCCATGGGACAGAGCACACTCTCATCATGGCTGTGGATCATGCGTAATGGGGACGAGCCCCTGAGCGACCTCATCTAGTTCCCTCAACACCGAGCAGGGGATTGGTCCAGGTGACGTCCTGAGGTCTTGTCCACCCTGAGTGCTGCGATTCAGGGAATCTTTTCCTGGAGAGCTCTGTAAAGAGAGAGGAGGCAGAGCAGGAAGAAAGGAGAGAGAGGCAGGGAAGAGAGGAAAAATGTCAGATTAAATATAGTAGTTCCTCGGAACAAAGTTTCTCCATTCAGAGTGGTGGTGGGAAAGGTATTGTGATGAAGAACTATGTATATATATGTAAATATAGACTTTCCTATACAAGTGCATACATATGGTGCTGCCAATAAGAAAGAAAAGAAAAACTCATTATAATTGTGAAAGTATGTTGGAATTTCTGTAAATGAAGATTAGTTCCAGTTCCTGGAACTAGGATTTTGTGACTAGTTGTCACCTTAAGACAAGAAGTCCACATTCAGGCCTTGATTCATTTACCCCCATAGAGGGGCTGTTGCTGCCGGGGACGCCTTGTGTAGCTGTGTTGCCATGTGGTGCTAGGAAATGCAACCTAGGATTTCACTGACCATGAGGGGAACGAAAAGAGTGTGTGGCTAGGTGCTTATGGAGTCCTTTAAGACATCACTGTAACACAGCTGTGTGTCTTTGCAGCTGGTTCTGTAAGGGAAGCAGGTGGGACTTGGGGCACAGGAGCTGTAACGCTCAGCTACAGAGGCGAGGGGAAAAGGGTTCGATGTTAACAAGAGTGGTGTAGGTCCCCAGGGGCTGATGGGAGAAGTGGCCGGGCTGGGGAGGGGAGGAGGAAGGTTGTCCACACATGTCCCGTACCAGAAATCCTGCCTTTCCTACACATCCAGGTGTCATCAGGAGACCCTCTGAATCAGGAGGAATCCAGCAATGTGGATAACAGGGATTCTCCAAGCTGAAACAAGAAGAAAACTGTGAAAGCCAACATGCGATTTTTTTTTGTTGTTGCTGATGGAAATGTTCCTCTTGTAAGTGCCCTCCTGAGAGCTCTCCACTTAGCCTCACCAGAACTGAGAGCTGACGAAAATGCTGGGGAGTGGCCTGGCTTGTGAGGGCTTCTGGCCTTTGAATCCCCCCTCGAGTGTATGTGGTGCTGAGTCCATGAACCTCAGACACTGAGAGGGAACTGAGAAGAAACACTCAAGAAGGTCAAGTCAGAATTAAATCCCAAGTTTCGGGGAGTGTTAATGGGTCCCCCTGAGGACCATTCCCAACAAAGCCTCCCCAGGGGCGGATGAGAGCAGAAAGGTGGAGGCACTTGTTGCAGGTTGGCAAAGGAAATGTGCAGGTGGCTGTGACACCAAGTCACCCTTGCTGTGTGTTATCCTACAGCGTGGGCCAGCACTGACACCCAGCCCCTGGGTGGGGTGGTGCTTTTGCTCCGACTTGGCTCAGGGCTCTCTGTGGGGGCAGGGTGAGGGTGGGGGTGTGCAAGGCTGCCTGCAGGATGGGACAGCACCTCCTGGGCTCTGTGGTGGGGTGGGGAGGTAATGAGGACCTGGGGCCTTCAGAAACACAGTGTCTCCTTGGCCTCCGTGGCAGACACCAGACAAAGCCAAGAGCACCAAGACCTCCGTCCTGTCGGAGGCTTTCAGCCTTGGCAGTGCCCTCGGTCGTCTCCACCCCAGGCTGCCCTCTGCTGTCCCACTCCTGCGTCTGTGTCCCTGCAGCCTGTAGACACCCAACCTGCTTCCCCACTGTGCTCTCCCCCAGCCATCTCACCACCCTTACTGATGGCTCTCTGCCCTCTCTTGCTTTTCATCCAGACACAAAGCCAGGGGCTCCCCACCGGCTCCCTCTGGGTGTCCTGCTGAACCACAGCACAAGTGACATTCCAGTTCCCAAAAGTTCAGCCTGAAATTCTTATAATCCATTTATCTTTCATCTCTTTCTCCTCCTATTGCTATTTCCTATTACGTAGAATAATCTCCATCACCTCTGAAACCACCCTTCAAGCACTCACAGGCTCCTACTGTACCACCCTTAGTCTCCCCTGCACCAGGCTAAAGAAGGCCACATCCCTCAGCCCCTCCATACAGGCCTTGTGCCTCAGGACCCTTCCCCCATCTTGGAAGACCTCCCCTGGACCCTCTCCAAGTCCTCCCCATTCCTCCACCACTGGGCAGCCCACACGGGGACACACTCTTCCAGATGTGGCCACACCAGTGCTGAGTCAAGGGGGATGAGAACTGCCCTTGCCTGGGGGGCCATGGTCTTCCTGAGGCAGCCCATTCTGCAGCTGCCCTGAGTTGTGGTCAACATTGCTGGCTTCTCTGGCATCCCTCGTCATATCCAGGCCCTTCTCCTCAGGGTCACTCCTCTGACGGTCAGCTCTCAGCCTGTCCTGATGCACAGCGTTTTCTCCTCCTCCAATGCAGGACTGGCCACTTTTCCTTGCACAACTTCATGAGGTTTGTGTTGGCCAAATCGCCAAGTTCTCAAGGCCCCTCTGGACTCGAGCTCCTTTGTGTCAGCTCTTAATGTGTGTGTGCAGATGGCTCGTCCTGTCTTGCAGTGCCTCTCACAGGATAACAGCAGGAGGCATTGCAGGACACTGCGTATAATAAAAGGAGGTACCAGTGTAAAGGAACTTCTGGCCAAGGTAGAAAGGAGCATGGGAACACTCTCAGAAAAGCCAAAGGAGGGTAGAAAGTAAGCATGACCAGGGCCAATGAAGAAAGGAGAAATAGGGGTGATTGTTTGCATGGGAGGGGATCAGAATGGTAAAAGAGAAGACCTCGTCAGGTGGAAAAGAACAAATAATGCAACAAAAGGTGAAGCAGAAGAAATATTGGGGCTCTCTGGGGATACCTGCAAAGCCACCCTGAATCTGAATGACTCCGAGTGGAGCAGGACAAGAAACATGCAGTGGATCTGCTCCTACTTTTGTCTGACACACTTCCATGGTCACAGGGAAACTGAATCTTTTCCCTGTGGTCAGCAAGGAAAGCCATGAGATGGAAGGAAATGCAGAATCCTTCAGGCTGGAAGGGACCTCAGGAGGTCTCTAGCTGAACCTCCTTCCCACAGCAGGGTTAACTGTCAGATCCTACCAGGTTGCTCAGGGCTTTATTCATTTAGGACTTGAAAACCTCTGAGGCTGGAGATGGCACAGTGTCTCTGGGCAACCTGCCCCAGTGCTTCACTGCCTGCAGGGGTAAAAGGTGTTTTCTTCTCTCCGCCTGAACCACTCTTGTTTCAGCTAGTGCCCATTGGGCCTCCTCCTCCCATTGTGCACAACGGTGAAGGGCCTGCCTCCATCTTCGTGATGACCTCCTGGTCAATATGGGCAGGCTGTTATTTGATCTCCCCAAAGCCTCCTCTTCTCCAGGCTGAACCAACCCAGCTCCCTCAGCCTCCCATAGGGACAAAGTCAACCTTAGTAATGTGTGCCTCGGATGTTTAAGGCTCTTCCAGTCCTTCTGCATTTTACTGGATCTGCTAAGGACCTTAGGCACATTCCAGTGCAATCACCCTCATGCCATGACTTTCCACATGTGTCACACTCATTGGGCATCGTGTTGTCATGTGCAGGTGTTATATACGGTGAGGAGGGCGTGTTCTGGACAAGAGGTCCCTTATAATTAAGCTTTGAAAACCTTTCAGGCCTAAGAAGCAACCTCACACCACTGGGAGGGGCTGGCTCTGGGCATGCCATATCTGGTGCTAACTCACGTGCAGAAAAGGAATTCATGACTGTAAGAGTCGCCGGGGCTATCATCAGGGATGATAGAGTTATCAGAACCATTCAGGTTGGAAGGCACCTTGAGAGGTTTCTAGGCCAACCTCTTGCTTCCATCGGGAACACCACTGAATTCACATCGAGTTTCACAGGGCTTTGTCCAACAGTGTCCTGAAAGCCTCCCAGAATAGAGCATCCACAACCTCTCTGAACCCTTCTTGATTGCTCTCACTGATTTTTCTCCCTTATATCCAATTTTAGCTGCACTTGTGTCAGCTTGTAACCATTGCCTCTCATTGTCCTGCCATGAATCCCTGCACAAACCTCGTTCTTTATCAGTGGTAACCTTGAGTTGGGAAGCTGCGAGGGGTTCCCCCCCAAAGCCTTTCCTTCTCCAGGCTGAGCAAGGCCCATTCCTTCAGCCTCTCCTCCCAGGGCAAGTGCTCTGGCCCCCAACCACCTTGGAGGCCTGACACTCAACTCACTCCATGTCGTCAACAGCGTTCTTCTACAGGGGGCCTCAATGGATGCAGGATCTAGATGTGCTCTAACGAGTGCTGAGTGGAGGGGGATGATCACTTCCCTCAGTCTGTTGGCTTTGCTCTTTTTCAGGCAGCCCAGGACACTGGGGCCTCCACTGCTGCCAGGGAACACTGCTGCCTCACATCCAGCTCGCTGCCCACAAGGACTCTCAGGTCCTTTTCTGCAGAGCTGATGCCCATGCGGGCACTCCCCAGCCCACATCACTGCAGGGTGTTGGTGGACCCCAGGGGCAGGACCTGGCACTTGTTTCGTTTTGCATTTCACAGTGTTCTGGCAGCCCGTTCCTCCTACCTGCTGAGGTCCCTCTGAAGGGCAGCCCTCAAGCTCATGACTCTTTTCCTCATTAGCTGTCATCTGCCAATGTGAGGAGAGCTGTGTCCTCCACTTGCCAGTGGCTTCCGGGTAAAGCCTGACCCATTCACAAAAACCCTCTGAGCTCCATCATCCAACCAGCTTTTTACCCAGCTGGCTGTCTACACAGCCTATTCTAATGCCTTCCTTGTGTACAAGAATATAGTGTGAGGCAGCGTCAAACTCCTCACTAAAATCATGGTGAATGACATCCACTACTCTCCTCTCCTCCACAAGTACAGCTCTTTTATCAGAGAAGGCAATCAGCTTGCCGAAGAATGAGTTATCTTCAGTACATCCATGCTGACTGTTCCCAGGCACCTTCTTCTCCCTCATGTGCCCACCAAGTGTGGTGCAAGAGGATTCATTCCATGACAACACTCCTCACCAAAGTGTGGCTGAAGGGCCTGCAGCTCCTGGGGTCTCCTTGTGGCCTTTTTGCAAGATGGGCACAACATATTCCTTTTTCTGCTCATTGGGACCTCCACAACATTTCCAAGATGATAGCGGGTGGCCTTGTTGTGAGAGCAGCCAGCCCTCTCCCTGGCCTCAGATGCAGCCCATCCAGTCTCTTAGACTCGTGTGGGTTGAGTTCTTGCAAGTCATCCCTCACTCTTCCCTCTTCCACTGCTGCTAGGTTTTTTCCGCTGGAGTTGTGACTCTAGGCACAACAGCCCGGCAGACCTTGTTGGTGAAGACTGAAGCCCAGAAGGCCCTGAGCTCCTCAGGCCTACCTGTGTCTGCTCTTCCTAGATTCCCTGACCAATCCAGCAGTGAGCCCACATTTCACTTTTCATTCTTTCACTGCTCCTCTGCTCCTCAGAGCACAGGCCAGGGTCTGTGCTCTGCTGCTATCCCTCCTCACTCCCTTCAGCATCCAGAATGCTACTTTTCATGGTCACCGCAGGCAAGGCGGACACTGACTATCCCGTCCCCGAGCAGGTCCTCCCTCCTGGAAATTCCCACATACAAAGAAGCATCACGAGTCTTGGCCCACTGTGCCTTTGTGCAAAGAAGTTGTCCCTGATGCCCTCCAGAAACCTCCTGGCCTGCTTGCACTCTGCTCTTGGCCCTTCCATTCAATGTCAGTGGGATTAAAGTCCCCTCCCTAAGAACAAGGGCCTAGGATCCTCAGAGGTGCTCACATTGCTTAAAGGAGTCTGCAGCCACCTCCTCACCCTGACTGGGTGGTCCATAACTCCCATTGGGATGTCACCCTGGTCACCCACAAGCTCTCACCCAAACCCTTGCCTTGATGGGTGAGGAGCACCACACACCCGAGCTGTTCCTCATCTTCCCCCTTGGTCTCTCCTGAAGAGCTTGTCCCCTAACATCAGGGCTCTCCTACTGTGCAAGTGATCCCACCACATCTCTGTTATTCGGACAATGTTTCAGTCAGATTAGTCATGTTCCCAAGGGCCAAGGACAGTGTGTGTGCGATGGCCCCACTTCAGAGCAGAGACGTGCTGGTAGACAAAGCAGGGGGCAATGTAATGGTGAAAGGAAGTTCCCACTGGGAGAGCAAACGCTGCAGTGCCCAAGGCCAGGGAGAAACAGAGCTGGGCCGTGCAGGAGTGGCAGGAGAGGGGTTTGCTGCCTGAGTTGAGTCTGGAGCACACGGGGGCCTGTGACAGAGGTGAACGGATCTCCAGGAAGCACAAGGTGCCACTGAAGAAGTCCCTGGGCCTGCACAGCCGGCGATCCAGCCACCCTGGGGACATCATCAGCACAGGCCCTGTTCATATCACCTGGGGGTGAGCAGAGGGCCGGGGAGAAGAAAACTAGAAGGTGTTAAGAGCGCAGGGCCATGAGTGGAGACCTTGCTGTGATGTGCCTCCCACCAATGCAGCATGCTTGGATGTGGACAGTACAGACTGTGCCCGAAGGCAGAGGTAGGATTCAGTTGTCTGGGCACAGGTAGGAAACCCGAGGTGCCCTGGGGCACTTGCCCAGCACCACTCCCAAAGGGTACGGTTTTCCTGTAGGAGCCAGGATGTATCTGCTAGAAACGTGCAGTTGTGCTGGACACCCCAGGCACCTGACATGGCTCTGCCAGCCAATTTTTATGTCATTAAATCAGGTGTCTGCATGGGATTACTTGAGGATTTTGCTCTGTAGGGATCTGCTTGTGTCTCAGCTTCATAGTGAGTGGTGCTCTAGCAGCATTAGGCCTCTGGGGTCATTGGAGACAGCCAAGGGAATTCCCCACCTGGCCCCCAGCTCATGCTCTAGGAGGACAGGGGTCTCACAGGCGCTCCCTCAGAGCCAGCAGACACTGGCACAAGCCTTGCACCACCTCTGTCTCTTCAAACGTCACCTGGTGTTTGTGTGTGGCCAACTGACTCCCGCCCTCCATCTCCAGTGGTTACAGTGGGAGTGTAGACAAGGGGCTCGCTTGCAGGCATCCATGCTGTCCACATTCCAGCTTGGGCAAGGGGAATCCCACCTCCTTGGTGTTTGGGGAGTTCATGGCAGTGAGCTGAGTCCCACTCCACCACAGGGGCTTCCATACAGGCACGAGATGCCTCGATTGACTTACCCAAATCAATACCTGAACCGTGGGTAAATGGCTTCCCTCCTTTTCCCTGTACGCGTCTGCTGCCTTGTTAAGAGATGGGAAGAGGGACCTCCAGAGTGGGACATTTCCACCTCTCGTAGATAACCATCCCTGCTGAGGGAAATTGCAATGCTGGAATGGGTCTCTCTCCACTGTTTAGAGAGGGACCATCAGTGATTATTTGGGCATGGCGTTATTTGGTCCCCCATGCACACCTTGCCACTTCTCCTTCCATCTTCAGCAGGTCTCTGTTGTCCAAATCCCTCAGCTCCTCTGCCCTGCACAGCTGCCTCCCTTTGTCCATCCCATTGAAGAGATCCATACAGCTGGGCTTCCCCTTCACCCAAGGGCATCCCCCCTCCTCACCTTCCCTCCTGGTCTCTCCTGAAGACCTTTTAGCCACCAGTTGCAGCTCTGTCATTGTGTGAGCTGTCCCACCATGTCTCAGCAGTCACTCCAACAATGCCACATTTCTGTGACAGCACACGGGGCTCCAGCTCCTCTTGCCTGTTCCCCGGGCTGAGGGCATTGCTACACATTGGAGCTGCAGCACCCCAGCTGTGGCCCCAGGGACAAGTGCAGCCTTATGAACCTGTTATGAACAGGGAAACCTGTTGCAGAGTGCCCGGGACACACTGTATGCAAAGGCTTTGCTTCCTAGCAGAGACATGCTGGAGTGGCTGGCACATGGCAAGGTGGTGCTGAAGTCAGGGGCTGAGGAAGAGAGCAAACCCTGCAGTCCCCAAAGCCAGAGACAAACCCAGCTGGGTCAGGCAGTCCTGGTGGGAGAGGGGTTTGCTGCCCCAGGTGACTCCAAAGCCCTTTGGGGCCTGTGAGAGAGGTGAAGAGGGTGTCCAAGAAGGACAAGCTGCTGCTGAGAAGGTGCCTGGGGTAGGACAGCCTTTGATCTATTCACAGTGGGGACATCGTTAGCCTGGTCACTGTTCAGAGCATTAGGTGTGAAGGTTCAGGAAGAGGAGACCCACCAGGGTTGGAGGGCATAGGCACACGAGTGGAGACTCTTGCTGTGATGTGCCTCCCAATCCTGCAGCACCCCTGGGTGTAGCTGGGATGGACCTTCCCTGCATGCCATGGGCTTGGTGTTCAGTTGCTGGCACACAGGACCCAAACCCCTTTCAGAGGCCCTGTGGCATTTGCCCTGAACACCCTGGCTTCCCTGGAAGTCCTGTGTGGTTTGTGCCAGACACATGCTGCGCACCCCAGGCACCTAGCACGGCACTAGAGGCCTCTTTTATTCCCTGAAAATGAGCGCCCTGAATTAACTGAAGTGTCTGCAATGCCGGGAGGTGCATGGGCCTTAGCTCTGAAGTGCCTTGAGCTGCAGTATGTACAGCTGGTGGAGCCTAGAGAGCGACCTGGCTCTCCTCATGGTGAACTCCTCCATTTGTGTCAGCTGAACTGCTCTGCAGGCTCCATGGAAATGCATGGCTCCATGGAAAGGTTCCGATGGCCCAAGAATATGGTGTAGGTTCAGGTGGCCAAGGGAACCTGCCCCACCACCCCTCTGGCCCACAGCTGAGGCTCAGGAAGGATGTGGGTCTCTCAGAATAGCTCCATCTCAGCTGGCAGACACTCACACACATGACTTGGACCAAGCCTGGAACCTCAGCCGTCACCGGGGGTTTGGGTGTGAGCCGCTGACTCCCCCCTCCATCCCTAGTGCTTGTCGTGGCAGCTCAGGCAAGGCCTTGCATGCAGGCAGCTCTTTTGGGCACCCCGAAACTGAGGCCAGAGGAAGCCCACCTCCGGTGGGTTTGGGGCATGCGTGGGAGGGAGCTGAATCCCCCTCCCGACCAAGGCCTTCTCAGCGGAGATCAAACACCTGCCTTTCCTCCTCTGAATCACTGCCCCACGCAGGGGAAATGACCCCCTCTCGGCCACTCTCTGCGTCTCCTGGCCAGCAATGGGACAGGAAGAGCAGGAGGCAGAGGGGAGCAGGTCCAGCCCTCTCCACCTCTGTCGCCTGAGGGGATCAAGCACCCTGCTGAAATCAGTCTCTCTCCACAGCGCCGAGAGGGACTGCAGGGGATTATTGCAGCTGCCAGAGCCTTTCCCAGAAGGGAGCCTGCTGCCCCTCAGGAGCTGCCAGCCTTGGAGCCCCAGGACAATCTCCAGGGAGCCCAGGGGTCAGAGAAAGTCACGCCTTTGGCTGGGCCTCTGCTCCTGAGCGGGGCCAGGCTCCGGGGACCAAGGGAGCTGCTGGAAACCGGGCAGCACGGCCCAGAGACAGCTGTGTGCAGGAGCAGCTCCTCTGCCAAGAGCAGCGGGGCTCCGGGCACTGCCTGCTGCTGCTGACGGGAGATGAGGCGAGAGGGAGAGAAGCGAGAGGCAGTGTGGAGTGGGAGGACGGCTGAGTGCTCCTTGTGGGGGAAATCTGCACAGCCCTTTGCATGGTAAGTCTCTGGCTGCAGGGCAATGCTGCTGAGGTTCCTGGAGGGGTCTTCTGCACCCACCCCATCCCATGACTGATAGGGATTTTAAGGATCGCTCTTGCAGCTTCTGCATTGTGGAGGAGGAGGAGGAGGAGGAGATGCTTCAGAGCAGGATGTCCTGCCACACCGTCAGAGGCAGAGGGCATCCTGCTGCCTTCTCCCAGGGACACAGCTGGAGTGTGAAGCCGAGCTGTGCACCCAGGTCTGCCCCGGTTCATCAGTCAGAGTGGTGTCCCTGCACCCCAGGGTGCTGTGTGCCCGGGGCAGTGACTCTGCTGCCTACGTGGGTCAGCACCCAGCCTGCCCGGGGAGCTCCCCACGGCGCTGCAGGGAGAAGCTCTGGGTGAGAGGGGTTTCCCCCAGCAGGGCAGGTCCATTCTCCCGTCGAGAGGGTGCTGCATGGAGCAGGGCTGCCCACAGCTCCAGCTCTCCAGGAGGACCTTTTGAGAGTGGGGTTTTCAAGAGGGCTCGCCTCTGCATGGTGGGAGTGGAAATGCAGCAGTCCGGTTGAGGCAAGAAACTAAGCCTGGTCACCACCACGCTGAGGGGTGACTAGGTTTGCAAGGACCCACAGCAATTGCCCACACAAGCCCTCAGCCTGCAGACAGCACCCACTTCACCTTGCCATCACTGTTCTCGGCCAGCCCCAGCATGCAGACGCTTTCCCCCCAGCAAGCCCCCTGCAGCTTTCCTCTCCCACCCAGCAGAGGAAGGGGGAATGAGCTGACTCAGGAGATGCCACCTTTAAGACCCTTCACCCTCCCGGGGGGTGTGCTGCTGAGTTGTGTGCTGCCCTCCAGAAGGGCCCAGCTCTTGTGCTTGCTGAATGTCCCACACAGAAGCCACAGAGGGGTGCTAAGGAGATGGAAGTGCTGCTGGGGGTGGCTGTGTGTGGGCAGCTGCAAAAGCATAGTGGAGATGTGGAGACCAGTGTGCTGGCTGTGTCCTAGGGCACAGGGAGAGCTGGTGCCTCTCAGGGCTCACTAGTCTTCACCCTGGGAGCCACGGAAAGGCTGCCTAGTCCAGCCCTGCAGAGCAGACAAAGAAGCAAACAGTCCCCCCAGCACGGAAGCTGTTGCTTTTGTGCTCCAAATGCCTCCAAACTGCATGTGAAGATGTTCAACAGACTTCCTACACTCCAGCAGCACTGACCCCTCTGCAGCCTGCAGGCACACGTCCCGGCTCCTCATGGCGCACGCAGCCAGCCCAAGCTGGAGCTGCAGACAGGGAGCTGAGTGAAGGTCCTGCCGAGGAGAAAAGCAGTCTCCGTGTGTGCGTGCGTGCGTATGTGTGTGTGTGTGTGTGTGTGTGTTGGGGGGTGTGTGAGAAAGGGGAAGAGCTGTGAACAGAGGAGTCTCTCCTGACTTGTCCCTGTCTTTTCCTCCTGGCACAGTCCCACGGGCCTGCAGGGAACAACATGTCCAACAGCAGCTCCCTCAACGAGTTCCTCCTCCTGGCATTCGCGAACACAAGGCAGCTGCAGCTCTTGCACTTCGCACTCTTCCTGGGCATCTACCTGGCTGCCCTGCTGGCCAACGGCCTCATCATCACCGCCATAGCCTGCCACCACCGCCTCCACACCCCCATGTACTTCTTCCTCTTTAATCTCTCCCTCCTTGACGTGGCCTCCATCTCCACCACTGTCCCCACATCCATGGCCAATTCCCTCACAAACACCACGACCATCTCCTACTCAGGATGCACTGCCCAGGTCTTAAGTTTTGCCATTTTCATTTTGGCTGAGTATTCCCTTCTCACTGTCATGGCTTAAGACTGCTACGTTGCCATCTGCAGACCCCTGCACTACGGGACCCTCCTGGGTGGCAGCAGAGCTTGTGTCCAAATGGCAGCAGCTGCCTGGGGCAGCAGCTTTCTCAATGCTCTCCTGCACACTGCCAACACCTTTTCCATACCTCTCTGCCAAGGCAATGCTGTGGGGCAGTTCTGTGAGATCCCCCACATCCTCAAGCTCTCCTGCTCACACTCCTACCTCCAGGAAGTTGGGGTTGTTGCGATTACGACCTGTTTAATCTTGGGGTGTTTCGTTTTCATTGTGCTGTCCTACGTGCAGATCTTCAAAGCTGTGCTGAGGATCCCCTCCGAGCAGGGCCGACACAAAGCCTTCTCCATGTGCCTCCCTCACCTGGCCGTGGTCTCCCTCTTTGTCAGCACTGGCATGTTTGCCTACTTGAAGCTCCCTTCCATCTCCTCCCCATCCCTGGATGTGGTGGTGGCTGTTCTGTATGCAGTGGTGCCTCCAGCAGTGAACCCCCTCATCTACAGCCTGAGGAACAAGGAGCTCAAGGATGCCCTGAGGAAAGTGATTCAGTGGGTACAATGTGGGCACCAATAACCATCCCATGTGCACCCACTCATCATTCACAGGGCATTTAACATCAGGGCTCTGTGTTGTTCTTTTCTTGTTTGTCTTCCTTTTCTGATACATTCCCATTAAAAGAGAAAATTTTTGGTTTGTGCCACTTCTCAGGAATCTCATTTGAATCTGAGCCAGAGACCATGGTGAAGCAGGAAGCCAGGTGTCTCCCTTCCTCCGCAGAAATGGGGCAACCTCAGAGTCTGAGCTCCCTCGGATGCCCCCAGTGCAATGAGGGGAGTTTCCCTTTGCAGGGTCTCTTTTGGCACTGACACCAAAGGTGCTCAGGGGCATAGAGTCAGGCTTGGACAAATATAGATGGGGTGAGACTGTGGGTCCCGCGTCCCTTAGGAGAGCTCAGCTCCCCTGGCCACAGGCAGGGTGGGATCTCACAGCCCTCTCCTGCAAGGGTGGCACCCAGCTGTCCCCGTGGGCTCCTCCCTTCCCTCTGCAGCGCTCCAGTGCTCAGCGGAGTGGGAGTGGAGGGGAAGAGGGTCTCGATGCAGGCTTTTTCCTGGCTGCAGCCTTGCATGGAGGCTGCAGCTTTCCTGGAGACACATCCACCAACAGCAGCAGGACTTCCTCTTTTCAGGGCTGCTCTCCTCCCTTCCACACTGTCCTGCTGTGCTCTGATGTGTGCTGATGGCCCAGGAGTTCTCATAATCTGGTGCTGGCAGGGTTGTGTTTCCATGTGCATGTGTCCTGTGACTACAGGCAGGACCAGGCAATGGGAACCCTTATGCCAGACGTGGCCCCCAGAATAACATTTCCCTAATAAAAGGGGATCTCCTGTGTGACACGCCTGAAGTCTGGCCTTTCTTCACAAGATGGAGTCCCAAATACTCCCAAGGGAGTGCACCACTAAAGGGCCCACTGCTGTGCTGGGGAACTCCATGGGAGCCGGGGGGTGAGCTCAGAGTCCCCGTGTGATCTGTTAGGGACCAAAGACTGAATTTGGGGCTCAGTTCTCGGTGTCCAGTGCCCGCAGAGATGGGGAATGGTCTCTGAATTGCCTGCCTGGGGCAGTCCCTCAGGTGACAGTGCTGATGAGAGATGCCCGTCCATCTGGAGGGGCATCGGAGCCCTCAGGAGAGCTCAGGGGATCTCCAGCAGGGGATCTCCTTTCCCTTGACCTGGGGAAAGGCTCTCTGGGCAGCAGGGACGTTGCAGGAGCAAAGCAGGGCAGCAGTCCGCGATGGAAAAGGAGAAGGAGCATCAGGTTCCTGGGGGCCCCAGCTCGGGGCAGGCGGCTCTGTCGCTGGGGCAGCAGGAGCTGCGGAGGGGCTGCAGGGCCAGGGCTGTCGTGCTGTGCTGGGCAGCGGGGTGGGCATGGAGGGGCTGCAGCCGAACCATACAGCGCTCTGTCCACCACCCAGGAGACCCATAGACACTTTCTGCAGAGGTTTCTTGAGAGACATGGCAGGGTCTCAGATTTGCAAATGTTTCCGCTTTTGCTAATTTCCAGGAGTTTTTACACTCTTCCCTGCCCTGCATGAGATGGTTGACATCAGCAAACCAACAATGTTTCTGGGGGGCTTTTGCTGTCCTGATGAGTGTGGGTGTCATTAAGCAACAGCTAGAGAAGAAAGTGGTAGAAGCCACTTCAAGGCGGCTTGGGAGCTTCTCTTTCTGGAGAGAGAGGCAACTCGCACCAGCGGCTCGCGAGATTTGCCCCCAGGCAAGTTCCCGACCGCCTTGTGCCGGTGGACGGAGGCTCGAAGAGGCAGCGGGAGCTCTGGCGAGCGCCGCGGCAGGGGCCAGGGCAGCAGAAAGGTGGCAGCTGCCTTCCATGGCAGCGGGGCGAAGGCAACCGGTCGGAAGGAAGGGCCAGCAGGCAGCGGTGGCCTGAGGTGGGACTGCCTGGGGCGAGCAGGGAAGGCAGGAGGGAGAGGGAAGGAAGGGGGGGGGAGGAAGGAGGGAGGGGAGGAAGGAGGGAGGGGAGGAAGCAAGGAGGGGAGGAAGGGAGGGAGGAAGGAAGGAAGGAAAGGAGGAAGGAAGGAGGCAGGAGGAGGGAGGAAGAAGGAGGGAGGCAGGAGGGAGGGAGGCAGGAGGGAGGGAGGGGGGGCAGTAGGAGGGAGGCAGGAGGAGGGAAGGCAGGAGGGAGGAAGGCAGGAGGAGGGAGGCAGGAGGAGGGAAGGCAGGAGGGAGGGAGGCAGGAGGGAGGGAGGCAGGAGGGAGGGAAGGCAGGAGGGAGGGAAGGCAGGAGGGAGGGAAGGCAGGAGGGAGGAGGGAGGCAGGAGGAGGGAGGCAGGAGGAGGGAGGCAGGAGGAAGGCAGGAGGAGGGAAGGCAGGAGGAGGGAAGGCAGGAGGAGGGAAGGCAGGAGGAGGGAAGGCAGGAGGAGGGAAGGCAGGAGGGAGGGAGGCAGGAGGGAGGGAAGGCAGGAGGGAGGGAGGGCAGGAGGAGGGAAGGCAGGAGGGAGGGAGGGGGACAGGAGGAGAGAGGGCGGGAGGAGAGAGGGCGGGAGGGAGGGAGGAGGAGGAGGGAGGGCAGGAGGGAGGGAAGGCAGGAGGGAGGGAGGCAGGAGGAGGGAGGTCGGGAGGGAGGGAAAACAGGAGGAGGGAGGAAGGAGGAGGGAGGCAGGAGGGAGGGAAGGCAGGAGGAGGGAGGCAGGAGGAGGGAGGCAGGAGGGAGGGAGGGAAGGCAGGAGGGAGGGAGGCAGGAGGAGGGAGGGCGGGAGGGAAGGCAGGAGGGAGGCAGGAGGAGGAAGGAAGCCAGGAGGGAGGGAGGCAGGAGGGAGGGAGGGCAGGAGGAGGGAGGGCAGGAGGAGGGAGGGCAGGAGGAGGGAGGCAGGAGGAGGGAAGGCAGGAGGAGGGAGGCAGGAGGAGGAAGGCAGGAGGGAGGGAAGGCAGGAGGAGGAAGGAAGCCAGGAGGGAGGGAGGCAGGAGGGAGGGAGGGCAGGAGGAGGGAGGCAGGAGGAGGGAAGGCAGGAGGAGGGAGGCAGGAGGAGGAAGGCAGGAGGGAGGGAAGGCAGGAGGAGGGAGGCAGGAGGAGGGAGTCAGGAGGGAGGGAAGGCAGGAGGAGGGAGGCAGGAGGAGGGAGGGTGGGAGGGGAGGCCCAGCCAGGCCGGGGCAGCCCTGGGGGCCCAAGGGCCGCTGTTGCTAGGCAGCACCGGGGTGGGGGGGCGGGGCAGGAGGAGGCCACGTGACCTGCAGCTGGTGGGGTTGCCGGGCAACGCCGGGCGGGGCTGCAGCGGCCCTGGGGGAGGGGTGCCGGCCCTGAGGCGGGGGGGCGGGGGTGGGGCGGGGAGCGGGGGGAGCCGGGCCCTCCGCAGCCCCCGGCCCCGCTGCCCCGGCCGTCGGGGGGCTGGGGGCCGCCGGGGCCGTGTCCGGGGCCCGCGGCTGCCGGGAGCTGCAGTGCCCGGCGGCGCTGGGGGGTGTCCGTGGCTGGCGGTGGGCGCACGAGGAGGCCGGTCGCCCTCCTGCTCCTGCGGAGCCGCCTGCTGCTGCGGGAGCCGGCGCACCGCTGCGCAGCCCCAGCAGGAGAGCAGCCCGCTCCGGGCTCCAGCCCGCTGCCCCCGGGGTCTCGCCCGGCGCTGCTGCCCCCCGGCGCCGAGGGCCAGAGCCAGCCCCGGCCTCCAGCCAGCCCCGACCCCGACCCCGACCCCGACCCCGGCCCCGGCCCTGCGGCTGTGCCGACCGCGCGAGAGCAGCGCCGCCGCCGGCTCACACGGCCGCACGTATTGATGGGCTGACGCGGGGGTTTAGGAAACACGGACGCGGGGCACTGCCCTCTGCGGAGATCCCTGGCCAGGGGGTCCTGGGAGCGCTCCGGCACTTCTTGGGGGACTTCCTGCAGCGCTGCCAGCTCCTCTCGACCTGCACAGGGCGCTCGTCACGTCTTCGCGGCGGCGGCAGCCCTACGGACGCTGTATCTGGGTATGGTTTGTCCCACGGAGGGTCCCTGCTAGGCCCTTGGAGCCCAAGGGCCCCGGCCTGTCCCCTGCGGCCAAAGACAGGGCCCACCCTTGGACCATGGGGGAAAGGGCCTTCCCTCAGCAGCGCCGCAAGCTGGACTGGCCCTGGAGGAGCTGACGGCTGCAGCAGCTCGCTGGCACTGGAGAGAGGTGGTGGCAGATGCCTGTCCTATGGATGACAGGACGCGCGGAGGAGACTTGCCAAAGGGTCTCTCTGCTTCCTTCCTTTGCAGAGTTGTCTTGGAGGAAGCCGAGGGCCCTCACGCTTCCTGGAGGCAGAGCTGCACTTGTCAGAGACCCGGCTCCTCTCCCGGGTCTCTCTCGAGGTGCTCCCCATGCGCACCGCGGGCAGCCTGGCTCAGGAATGAAGCCCCGGGTGGGCTGAATCACATGAACATGAGCTGCCCCATGGTTTCCTGCTCTTTTTATTGCCGCTCAGAGAAGCTCTCTTGTCTCCTGGCTCAGGTGGGAGTTGTGCCTTGCCAGCACCCCGTGAACCTGCACTCGGTAAATACAGGTGTACTCGGGGTTGCCCCAGTTGCTCTGCACCTGGAACTTGATATACTGGAAGGGTCTGGGAAGCTGCTTCTGCAAAGGAGACGGGGGGAGCCATCCTCACTCGGCTGCAAAGAGCAGCAGCCCAGCAAGGTGGCTTCCTTGGCCAGCGCTAGCCCTGCTGGGGAACCCGAGGCGGCAGCCCTGGCAGAGGCGGCAGCCATGGTTCCCACGCCAGAGCCACCATGAGGCGCAGGATGCTTGGCCTCATCCTCCGCCCTCTGTCGCCCAAGGGCTGGCAGGCAAAGCTCCGTTCGTCCCTCCCATCGCGCCCACACGCACTGCCAGTACCTCCAGGCGGAAGGTCTGAACAGCCTCTTTGTCCACGTCAAATAGGAAGAGCCCCAGGAGAGTTTCTGCTGCTGCTTCCTCACCCACGCCCTCCAAGGCAACAGACAGTGGGGGCAGGTCAGGCTCCAGCAGAGCCTAAGGAAAAGCGCCCGCGGCGTCCCAATCGGGGATGCCTGCCTCCTGCCCCGCTCCTCTCGCAGCGGTCTGGAGAAGGTGAGTGTGGCTGTGGGTCAGGCTGTGTTGAGCAAGCGCTCCCAGACCCTTGGGCCAGGAAGCACACAACAAGCCGGAGTGGCACAACGGCACCGTGGGCCCCCACAGACCCCAGGCAGGGACGCGCTGCTCTGCAGCCACCAGCCACCAAGCTGCCAGGAGCAACGAGTCTCCCTTGCAGCTTTCGGCCATGGCCAGATTGCCTCCCCGCCCCCTGCCCCGGAGGTGCAAGGCAGGGAGACTTACAGAGACAGCAAAAGCTTTGGGGGCGCTGCTGACTTGCCCGGAAGGAGAGACTGCCTTGGAGATGTGCTCCACGGTGACAGCCCTTGGCCAGATGTGCTCAGGCAGCCGGATGACCACTTGGCCCTCAGCTCCTTGGAAAGCCCAGCACTGTCCAGGCGAAGTGTGCGGCTGCAAGCAGAAAGCAGACACCTCCAATGGCAAGGCGCTCCAGGAGCCCACAGGACGGGCGGCTTTGCAAGAAGCACAGGCCTGCCTTTGTCTCTCGCCTGCCATTCTGCCTGGAAAGGTGCACAAGTGGCTGGAAGGGACAGGAGGGGGCACTTTCACACTTGTTTTCAGAATACGCAAGTCTTCCTTACGAAACATCTAGGCTCAACTGCCTCTCCAGAATCCTGCTCTGATTTTGCACGGCGTTCAGAGACAGGGCGGCTCTGCCTAGCGCATGTCACCCCATGAGCCTTTGAAGGCTGTGCGGGAGAGACGAGGCCCAGTCCAGCTGCCACGCTTCCTCCCACTGGGCAGATCCCGTCAGGCTCGGGGGCCTGCAGGAGGCTCTGTCCTTGCCTCAGGGGCTTGGCAGGTCCCCCACAGCTTCCCCTCTCTCTGGAAAGCAACCATTGGAGTGGAGGTGGGCAAACGCAGCTGCCAGGAGGACAAAGGTGCTCAGCAAATGGCGACCAAGGGTTGTGGGACGGTTGCTGCCGCTGGGTTCAGCTCCGTTCCCCTCCAGCTGGGAGGGCAGCGCTGTCGGGAAGCACGGGGGATCGTCAGGAAGACAAGGAGCGCGGTAAGGTTGAGTGATACTGCTGCTGTGACGGGAGGCGTTTGGGACTTGCTGCCCCAACTGGAAAGCAAGGAAGGGCCTCAGAAGTCATGCTGTCTCTGCTATTACCTGCAGAATGGTATCGGGAGGGTTGGCAACCGAGAAGAACCATAGGCCAAGCCAGCGAGCCCCACCGCCTCGCCCACCATAGGTGCTGGATGTTCTCTCTGTGTCGATTGTGGCCCCTGAAAGACACATGGAAAGCAGCTGCTCAGGGCAGGCCAGAGGCCAGGAGAAGCAGCGAGTTAGCAGGTATTTCTCAAGGTTGCAAGCGCAGCTGGGCAGACTTTCTGGGGGGGCCATAGAGCAGCCGAGTGCCAGGAGACTTTCGCTGGCCATACCTGTGGTTTTCAGAGCCCAGTCCACCATCTCGAGGTAGTTTGCCACTGTCTTCTCCAGTGCTGCCCGGGTCAAGTCAAGAAGGGGCTGGGAAAAACATTGGGAAAGAAGGGAGAGGCGGGAGTGAACGTGGAGAATGACACAAACGCCTCAGCGGGCACTCGTGCGTGAGTGCTGGGTGCTTGCCCAGAGCAAAGGGGAGACTCGGGGTCAGTCCCCCACGGGCAAGACTTGTTGGAAAAGGTGCCACACTGGGCAGCAAGAGGACAGAGCTGGCTCTGAGAAGAGCCAGGAGGAAGCGGCAGGAGGGAGCCTCCAAAGGACAGCAAGGTCTCTCCTCCACTCCCAGCCTCTTTACCCCTCTCTTCTCCTCGGCCATCTCGCTCTCCTCCAAGACTTCTTCCACGGAGTGCAGGAGGGCCTCCTTTGCGGCACCCATCTCTGCCTGCAGGCGAGCCACCTGCTCTTCCAGAAGCTCCCGCTCACGCATTTTCTCCCTCAGCAAGGCCAGCGAGTTGCTGAAGACAAAGGGAAAGCACATGTTGTCCAAGGGCCACCCAGCCCCTGCAGGCAGGCTCCAAACGCAGGCAGGATTCCTGCAGGGTGCCATGTCCTTGCCCCCCTCCTCGCTCCTCCCTCGCCTTCACAAAGGCTCCCCCTTCACCTCCACGTTTAGCAGGTGGGAAAGACTGGAGCCCTGCATGTTTTGCCCATGGTAAGATGGGGCCCATGGTAAGGAAGCGCTCTTACCCGAGAGTCGTGAGCTCTGCTTCCAGCGGCTCCCCTGCCTTCTCCTGGAACACAAAGGCCCTCCGTGAGAGCAAGCACAAGGAGCGCTGTGGGGGCTTCGCAGAGGAGACTTCCCTGGGAGCAGCAGGCAGCAGCTGCTGCTGCTCTCCATCAGTCTGGAGCAAGGCAGAGGGCTGCAGGCCTTTCTGCAGCCACTGTCTCTGGGAAGAGCAAAGCCACCTGCTGCCCCACTTCTCCTTTCTTCAGCCTGCCAGCCTGCAGAGCTCCCTCAGGGACATCTCTGTGTCAAAGCTCATTCAGCAGCTACGGCAGCGGATGGACAGGCACAAGGGTCCCCACCCCTTCCCACGTCTCTGTGAGGATGAGCCCTGGCACTGTGGAGCAGCTTCCCACCTTTGGCTGGGGAGGCAGGAGCTCAGAGCTAGGGCCTCGGCCGCACTTTGCCTTCCCCCAGCAAGAGGCACGTACCTGCAGCGCTTCCTTCTGCCCCTTGCTCTCGCTGAGCAGCAAGCCCCAGCAGTAAAGCCCAGCTGGAAGTCACCACGTCAAGAGACAGTTGTATTAGGAGGCTTTCCCGTGTTCCCTGTAGGCACATTTTGGCCTCCCACCCGTTGGGGGCAAGAGCTTGGCTGGGACAGCTGGAGCTGGAGCCAGTGCAGAGAGAGGCTGTGGCTCCAACCCCTGGGGCACCCCCCAGGCCCCGGAGCTTGGACAATAGCTACACCCAACGGCCACAGACCCAACAGGCTAGTGAAAGCATGTGGTCCTGAGCCAAGACAAAATGCACCCGGCCACGCAAGGTTCTGCACAGACATTCAAAGCCCAAAGCTCTGAAGCAGGGAGGGACCTCTCGCCAAAACGATCCTATGCGCTCCGCTCCCTAACACTGCCTGAGCCCAGGGAAGGCGGGAGGCAGGCCGCAGGCCACCTGTGCAGACCATCTCTGGCCTTCACTCTCACAGAGATGTGAAGCTGGAAGGCGACACGTGATCTACTGCCTCTCCCTCCCGCTGACAGCTGGCATCCAGTAGGCCTGGGCTGCCCCGCAAGGTGTTTGGGCAGCACTACTCACCAGCAAAGATTGGGGCCAGCAGGAAAAGGCCCCTCAGGAACCTTCTGCCATTCCGCCAGGCGATGCTTCGTCTACAAGAGAGGGACCGCTGTTGTTATCCGAGCCTACAGCTTGGGCTTTGATCTTGTGGTGATGATGCATTTAGGGGCTACCTTGCCACCAGGTTGCTCAGCTCAGCAGAGCGGAGAAGCGCAGGGCCCAGGGGTGTTTAGGAAGCTCTGCGCTGGAGCCCACCACCCTGGGGGCACTAAGGCAGTTGAAGACGTCTGGCCTGACACACGGGCAGCAGCCTGGTGCCCCTGGGCTCTCCCAAGGAGAAAGGGCAGGGTCTTGCCCACCACAAGGCTCTGCGGGGCTGCCTGGCTCGCCAGGCTGGAGGGCAGTGCTGCAGACAGCCCCGGTGCTCTGGGGCTGCCTGTCCGTGCCAAGGAAGCTGGGCGGCACACAGGGCTCCTTGCCTTTCCCCTCCCTGCTCTTTGGGCCCTGTTGCACCCACCTGCCCAGCTCGGTTGGCATCTTGCCTAGTCCAGCCCAGTCTCCAGCAAGAGGGAAAAGGTCGCAGTGCTGCAACTACTTTGCCTCTTGCCAAAGCGCCCGCTGGCTCCTGCAAGCCTTCCTGTTTGCAGAGCTGCCCATCTGGGCCGGCGGGGCTTTTATGTAGGGCAGCTGTTTATGACGTCACAAGAGCCAACTGCCCTAGAGGCAAGGTGCTGCCCATGATGACCTCAGTAGGGGGGTTTGGGGGTTTCCCAGGAGGGGGTTGTCGTACAGGCTGGGAGAGAGAACCCCTGTGGCTTAGCCCCCACCCCAAGCCTGAACCCTCCCGGCACACCCGCGCAGGAGCACTGGTGAGCCCAGAGAGCCAGCTCACTTGGTCGCCCGGGGAAACTGCTGTGGCGTTACTCACCTCCTCCTCTACCAGGCTCTTGCATGTCGTGTCGCAGCCTTGGAGCTTGGCACTCGGACCAGTGTGCACACAGCTGGTGGTGCCTCTGCCCAGTGCAGGTCTTGCCAGCTCGTCAGCCCCTTGGCTCTTGGCTCCCAGCTGCTCAGGCCAGCATCTTCTCAGGCCCTCTTTGTCCGGCTGGTGCTTGGGCTCTTCCTTGTCACTTGGGTCCTCCTCAGGGCAGTGGGGTCTCCAGGGAGAGCAGGGCTGCCGTGACTGCCTCGGTCCCCATGCTGCCTTTGCCCTGTCCCCCACTTAAAGATGGTAAATGTTATATACCCTTCAGAAATGAGGGCATACTTTGGAGAAAGCACAGCAACATGACCAGGGAGGGTCTGGGCACTCCAGGGGTGAGTCCAGGTCACAAGGTCAGGCCAGCTGACTCAGGGTTTTATCCAGCCTGGTCTTGAAGGCCTCCAAGGATGGAGATGGCACTACCTCACTGCACCACCTGATCCAATGCTTGAGTGACCTCCTGCTGAAAAAGTTCCTCTCTCCTAGGCCCACTGGCTCTTGCCTTCCCACCATGCACCACTGTGTGGGAGCCTGACTTTGTCTCCTTGACAACCTCCCTGTGGTTACTGGAAGGCTGCTGTTAGGTCCTCCCAAAGCTGTCTCTTCTTCAGGCTGAAAAAAACGCATTTCCCTCAGCCTCTCCTCCACAGGGCCTGGTCCTCAGCCCATGACCACCTTGGTGGTCCTCAGCTGAACTCCTCACCGTTTGCTAATGCTTTCTTTTATTGGGGGGCGGAGGGGGCCCAAATCTGAATGCAGTCTTCTAGCTAGGGTCTAATGAGTGCTGAGTGAAGGGGTACCATCACTTCCCTAGATCTCCTGGCTGCGCTACTGTGTTCAGGCAGCCCAGGATGCTGTTGCCTTTCATCGCTGCCAGGGCACACTGCTGGCTCACGTTCAGTTGGTGTGCATGGAGACGCCAGGTCCTTTGCAGCAGAGCTGCTCCCCAGCCAGCCAGTCCCCAGCCTGCACCGTCTGCAGGGGCTTCTTCCTGCCCAGCTGCAGGACTTTGCCTTTGTCCTGGTGCAACTTCTCTCACTCGGGAGTCACTTTGCAAAGGTCTAGTGCGTTTCTGCCCAAGGAAGGGGAATTATGGAGGATCATTCCCAGGCAGGGGAGGCCAGTGCGGATTGTCCCCTTCCAACAAGGGAGAGCAAAGGAGATGAGATACGGAGCTGCTCCCTGGGCATCTCCCAGGATGCTGCACAGCAGGACTGTCTTGTGATCCCCCGTGGACAAATGCTCAGTCTCTTTCCAGAGGAGCATCTTGGCAGGTACTGCAGATGATGTGCAGTTTCCAGTGGCTCCTGAAAGTCTCTCGCCAGCTCTGCTGCAGAGTGTCTGGGTTGGTTAAAGAAGTAGCAGGGTCACTGTATGATGTGGCCAACAGCTCCAGATGGGCAGTGTCCAGGGTGAGTAGCAGGTATTTTTGTGGCCTTGAACTCCTCTCTTCCATCATCCATCAGATGGAGGCGTGTGCTGCTGGTTTTCCAGCTCTCAGGAGCAAGAAGGCTGAGTATGGAAATGAAGGAATTTGAGGAAATGAAGGTTTTGGGGGCCAAAGCGTAGATGTCTGAAAGAGGAGAAAAGCTTCAGCATGTCGATGTTTTATGTCCCTTGCAAATAAATCCACTCCAGGCAGCTCAGCCACATTGAAGATCCTGGCTCGGATGATGGAGGAAGATGAGATCTGTCAGTACTTAACAGTGGACTGACCATCCCAGATGTTCACAACCTGCCATAGGCTGGCGGGATCCAGGAGCAGTGACTGTACATGGAGATGTTGTGAAAAGAATTTGTCTGAGGTTAACACATCACTTCTCTGGAACCGGGACACAGGGGCAGTGCCAGGGTGCAGTACTCTCCGACCAGGTTCCTTTAGCTATTCCACGCGTAGGGAGAGGGCAATGTTTAAGATCAAAGTTTATTCTGAGGGACTTGGATGTTACATGGGATTTTTGGTTTAGCAGAATGATTCAGCAATATACTGGAATCACAACTCCAGTGTCTACACTTCACAAACTCTAGCAATTGCAATACACAGTTCAGTCACGATACCAATGTGATTGCCAATACCGGTCTCAAATGTGCTCACCGTCATGATGCTGGGCATCCCCAGTCGCCAGGAAGGAATCACGTGGGTTGATGCCAGCTCAAGCCCGTTGCTCTCTCCAGAATTCCTTAGTTAGTTGTTGAGGTTTTATGCTCTGTGTTGGGCTGAGCCACATACACACTTCCCCCATGCTGGTCTGGCTAATCTCAGGGAGACCTTCCCATTCCTTTGAACAACTGGAGAAACATTCACACCAGGCCCAACTAACGGATATGGCTGTTTATCTAACACAAAGGTCACCCTCTGGCCCCCTTTGTGTGGAGATAAAGTCAGTCCTCTGTGCGACAGCAAGGATTAACGAGCCGCATCCTACACTGTTGCTGAGCTTCCTGGGGCACCTGGCCCTCTGAGCCTTCTCCCATTGTAGGGGTTGTTGGTCAGTCACACCCCTTCCCACTGAAAGCAACCCTTTTCCTGCACCCCCACACACCCCCCTACCACTTCTGCCTCCCCTCCCTGCACTCATGCAGCCTTCCCAAAACCACCTCCCTCCTGCCTGCCGCAGCCACTCAGGCAGCAAGCTGCCGTGGGCTTGGCAGCTCCTCCGTGTGGGAGAGACACCCAGCAGTGCGCACTCCTCAAACACCTCCTGTATCCCACCAGCACCATCCCCTTTCTCTGCCTTCCAAATCCAGGCCCCCCAAATCAACCACAGCCCCTCCAGCACCAACAGGCGGCCTCCAACAGGAGGTGGCCCAGCTGAGACTTCAGCCAGCCCCTCCAGACCCTTGTCCGGCTCTCCGCCTCCTCCTTAGCAGAGGAGGAAGGCCAGGGATAAAAGGCTGGCACCTGCCCTGGCTGGTGGCAAAGGCCAGAGAGGCATGCCTGCCTCTGCCTTGGCCAGCACCTGGGCCTTTGAGAGCCTGTGATCCATGCACCCTGGGGACATCATCAGCATAGTCCCTGTTCCTGTCATCTGGGGAGTGAGAAGAGATTCAGGGGAAGGAGTTCTGGAAGGCTGTAAAAGGGCAGGGACGTGCGTCAAGACCTTGGTGTGATGTACGTGCCATTAATGCAGCCTGCTGGAATGTAGGCGGGATGGCCTTTGCCTAAAGGCAGAGGTGGGATTCAGTTGTTTGGGCAGAGGTAGGGAACCTGAGGTGCTCTGGGGCACTTGCCCAGCAACCAGTCCAAAAGCATAAGGCTTTCCTGTAGGTCCCATGCGCTATCTGCTAGAAACATGTGATTCTGCTAAAAATCCCTCGCATCTGACAGGGCCCTGCCAGCCCATTTTTACATCATTAAATCAAGTGTCTGCACTGACTTCCATCAACTCTTTACAGCGTAGGGATCTGCTTGCTCCTCAGCTTCATGATGAGTGGGGCTGCAGCAGCATTAGGCATCTGGTGTCATTCCCGAGGGCCAAGGAAATTGCCTACCTGAGCCCCAGACATGGCTCTCTCAGTTACTCCATCCGAGCCAGCAGACACTGGCACGTGCCTTGGACCTCCTCTGCCTCTTCAGCTGTTACCAGGTGTTGGTGTGCGACCAACTGACTGCCACCCTCCATCTCTCTTGGTTACAGTGGGAGCGTAGGCAAGGAGCTCGCATGCAGACACCTCTGTTGTGCCCACTTCAGCTTGGGCAAGGGGCATCCCACCTCCGGTGTTTTGGGGGAGCTGGTGGGAGAGAGCTGAATCCCACCCCACCCCAGGGGCTTCTAAAGTGCCCTGCAATGCCCAGATGGACTCATGTGAAGCCAAACCTGAACCATGGGTAAACAAGCTCTCCTCTGGCCCTTTTTCTAGGTGTCCTGTCTAGTTAAGGGATGGGAATGGGGTCTTCCAGGGCGGGACGTTTCCATCTCTCATAGATGACTGTCTTCTGATGAAACAAGTGGCAACGCTGAAATCAGTGTCTCTGCGTGGTTTAGAGAGGGACAAGAGGTCATTATTTTTGCCTACCTCAGTGAACATTTCCCAGGAGGAGGGAGCCCAGGGGAGAGAGAACATCAGGCCTTCAGCTGGGCCTCTGCTCCTGAGCGGGGCCAGGCTGCGGGGACCGAGGGAGCTGCTGGCAACCGGGCAGCACAGCCCCGAGACAGCTGTGGGCAGGAGCAGCTCCTCTGCCAAGAGCAGCGGGGCTCCGGGCACTGCCTGCTGCTGCTGACGGGAGATGAGGCGAGAGGGAGAGAAGTGAGAGGCAGTGTGGAGTGGGAGGAGAGAGGAGAGCTCCTTGTGGGGGAAATCTGCACAGCCCTTTGCATGGTAAGTCTCTGGCTGCAGGGCAACACTGCCGAGGTTCCTGGAGGGGTCTTCTGCACCCACCCCATCCCATGACTGGAAGATTCTGATGCATTGAGTGACTCCTGGCAGGACAGAAGTCTCCCATCCTTCTCCCATCGATAGGGCCCTATGGGGGTCCCGGGTGCTAAGAGCTCTAGCTCATGCAGAGGACATGTCCAAAAGGTCTTTTCAGAGGCAGGTGAAAGAAAGGCTGATTGAAAGGGAAGGAGCTTTCCTTCTAGTAAAAGCTAGTTAGTCCCAATAAAACTAGAAAACTCAGATCCTAATTTTGGCATGGAGTGAAAAAGGAAACGTTCTTCTGGTTTGTCAAGGAACTAGGACTCCCAAATCTTCACTCTCGGAGATCGCTATGTCTGTGAGAAACTTCAGCAAACCCTTTTGATCCCACCTCAGCCTGCAGACAGCACCAGCAGCACCTTTATTGCCTCATGAGGGTTTTTCTGACCTGCTCCTTGGGACCTGTGAGCACAGAGCTACCGCTGCCCAGTGCCCTGTCCTGGCAGGTTTCTGTAGGGCAGAAGTGAGTGTGCAGAGGGTGGGATGGGGTCTGTGAGCACCATCAAGGAAAAGACATTGGGAGAGAGAGCAAGAGCTCTCAGCAGAGACAGCTCCGGGCATCAGAGACGGGTAGGGAATAAGAGGGAACTGCAAACAGAGTCGTCATGGGAGGATGGATTTGAGTACATCTTAATCAGTCCCTGCAAGGCAGACAGCTTGCTCCGAGCCAGCCCGCCATGTCTCCTCTCCCACCCAGCAGAGCCTCTGCCCTCACAGCTGTGGAGTCCAGGGCATGAGCCACCTGCTCTGCAGCAAGACCTGCAGCAGAGGAGAGGGGCCTCTCTCCTGCCACGGGCCCGTTTTGTGCTGCCCAACAAAGGGGCTGAGAGCGCTTGTCCTGCAATGTCACTGTCTTTGGGGTAGCATGCCCACCTGAGGAGGTGAAGGCTTTCCCGAGTGCCCATCTGCCCCTCTCTCCTTGCCTCCCGTGGCAGCAGGATTGTGGTGTTACTCCTTGTTTCCCCTCCTCTCCGTGCTGCCCTTGTTCTTCTCTCGGGCTCCCTGGGGGTGGTGGGTTTTCAGCTGCAGCTCAGACACCTGCCCGGAGAGTTGTGCCACGGAGGTCTCTGCTTGGGAGTGAGGTGTCCGCAGCCCCCTTGTGACCGGTGCAGCTCCAGGACATGCAGTGGGTGGGGAGGGGAGTGGAGCTGACTGTCCCAGAAGGAGAGCCCATCTGCAGTCCTAACAGTCCTTGCACCATTTCCCTGTGGTGTCGTGGCAGGCTTGGGGCTGCCCTCCAGAAGGGCACCGCTGCCTCATACCACCATCTCTGTGCTGTGTGAGGGAGGGGTGAAGAGTCTTCAGAGATGCTGGGCGTATGGAGATGGTGTTGGGAAGCTGTATGTGGGCAGCTGAAAAGAGCCGTGTGTGTGCTTGGCTAGAAGGGGAGCGTGGAGACGTCGCTCTGGTGCCCTGAGGAAGGGAGAGAAGGTTGGAGACGTGCACTTGGGACCTGGGCTCGTCTGCTCTCAGCAGGGGCTGGATACTTTCTCCGGCAACAGATGAGAGTGACCATCCTGCAGCTCAAAGAGCTGCGAGCACAGGACAGCTGAGAACAAGACTAGTAGACAGTCAAGCTGTCCTCCCTCGGCACCCAGGGACAGGAAATTGTTTTTTTCTCAGGAGTCCCAGCAGAAATGCTGAGAATTTCTGCCTTTGAGGAAGACTGCCCAGGGGGCACAGGGGCATCTCACAGACAATAAACATTAGGAAGAAATCCCTAAAGCTCTGCTCCTCAACCCTCATTCTTCAGAACAGGTGGTGAAGATGCTGAAAAGCCCTTCCACCTGCCCAGTGGCTTTCACCTGACAGACCTTGTGACTGTCAGAGCTAGTCAGCCCCACTCCCATGTCCTCACTGCCCTACAGCAGGACGGATGGACAGACTGCCCTGGAGCCCATGGGCAGAGCTCCCTGCTCCTCACAGCACACTCCGCCAGTGCGCAGTAGACCTCAGTCAAGGGTGATGCGCCCAGATGCTCTCTGTAAAGAGAGAAGCAGTACAAGGGCTTGGATGATGAATTGGAACATTTGGGGTTTCTTTTCAAAAGTCTCTCCTAATTTCTTCATGTCTCTTCCTCTTTGGACAGTCCCCCAAACACGGAGAGAGCATGATGTCCAACAGCAGCTCCCTCTCTGTATTCCTCCTCCTGGCATTCACAGACACACGGGAGCTGCAGCTCTTGCACTTCGCGCTCTTCCTGGGCATCTACCTGGCTGCCCTGCTGGGCAACAGCTTCATCATCACCGCCATAGCCTGTGACCACCGCCTCCACACCCCCATGTACTTCTTCCTCTTTAATCTCTCCCTCCTCGACGTAGGCTCCATCTCCACCACTGTCCCCACATCCATGGCCAATTCCCTCACAAACACCACGACCATCTCCTACTCGGGATGTGCTGCCCAGGTCTTCTGGGTTGTCTTCTTGTTTGGAGGAGAGTTTTCTCTTCTTACAGTCATGGCCTATGACCGCTACGTTGCCATCTGCAGACCCCTGCACTACGGGACCCTCCTGGGTGGCAGCAGAGCTTGTGTCCAAATGGCAGCAGCTGCCTGGGGCAGCGGTTTTCTCAATGCTCTCCTGCACACTGCCAACACCTTTTCCATACCTCTCTGCCAAGGCAATGCTGTGGGGCAGTTCTTCTGTGAGATCCCCCACATCCTCAAGCTCTCCTGCTCACACTCCTACCTCCGGGAAGTTGGGGTGGTTGTGGTTAGTGTTTCTTTACTGTTTGGGTGTTTCATGTTCATTGTGCTGTCCTACGTGCAGATCTTCAAAGCGGTCCTGAGGATCCCCTCGGAGCAGGGCCGGCACAAAGCCTTCTCCATGTGCCTCCCTCACCTGGCCGTGGTCTCCCTGTTTATCAGCACCTCATTTTTTGCCTACCTGAAACCTCCTTCCCTCTCCTCCCCCTCCCTGGATCTGGTGGTGGCTGTTCTGTACGCGGTGGTGCCTCCAGCAGTGAACCCCCTCATCTACAGCCTGAGGAACAAGGAGCTCAAGGATGCTCTGAAGAAACTGATTCAATGGGTACAATGTGGGCACCAATAACTGTCCCATGTGCTTCATCATCTCATCATTCCCAGGGGGTTTTTGGTCAAGGCTATGAATTGCTCATTTCGCTCTCTCTTACTTTTCTGTATTATGTTCATTTTGAAAGGAAAATGTTTGGGTTCATCCTGCTTCTCCTCTTTTTCTCCTCTCCTGAATCGGACTGAGAGACCATGGTGAAGCAGGAAGCCAGGTGTCTCCCTTCCTCCGCAGAGATGGGGGAACCTCAGAGCCCGCTAGTCTGAGCTCCCTCAGGTGCCCCCAGTGCAATGAGGGGAGTTTCCCTTTGCAGGGTCTCTTTTGGCACTGACACCAAGGGCGCTCAGGGGCACACAGTCAGGCTCGGACAAGTACAGACAGGGTGAGACTGTGGGTCCCGCGTGCCTTAGGAGAGCTCAGCTCCCCTGGCCACAGGCAGGGTGGGATCTCACAGCCCTCTCCTGCAAGGGTGGCAGCCAGCTGTCCCCGTGGGCTCCTCCCTTCCCTTTGCAGCGCTCCAGTGCTCAACAGAGTGGGAGTGGAGGGGAAGAGGGTCTCGATGCAGGCTTTTTCCTGGCTGCAGCCTTGCATGGCAGCTGCAGCTTTCCTGGAGACACATCCAGCAACAGCAGCAGGACTTCCTCTTTTCAGGGCTGCTCTCCTCCCTTCCACACTGTCCTGCTGTGCTCTGATGTGTGCTGATGGCCCAGGAGTTCTCATAATCTGGTGCTGGCAGGGTTGTGTTTCCATGTGCATGTGTCCTGTGACTACAGGCAGGACCAGGCAATGGGAACCCTTATGCCAGACGTGGCCCCCAGAATAACATTTCCCTAATAAAAGGGGATCTCCTGTGTGACACGCCTGAAGTCTGGCCTTTCTTCACAAGATGGAGTCCCAAATACTCCCAAGGGAGTGCACCACTAAAGGGCCCACTGCTGTGCTGGGGAACTCCATGGGAGCCGGGGGGTGAGCTCAGAGTCCCCGTGTGATCTGTTAGGGACCAAAGACTGAATTTGGGGCTCAGTTCTCGGTGTCCAGTGCCCGCAGAGATGGGGAATGGTCTCTGAATTGCCTGCCTGGGGCAGTCCCTCAGGTGACAGTGCTGATGAGAGATGCCCGTCCATCTGGAGGGGCATCGGAGCCCTCAGGAGAGCTCAGGGGATCTCCAGCAGGGGATCTCCTTTCCCTTGACCTGGGGAAAGGCTCTCTGGGCAGCAGGGACGTTGCAGGAGCAAAGCAGGGCAGCAGTCCGCGATGGAAAAGGAGAAGGAGCATCAAGTTCCTGGGGGCACCAGCTCGGGGCAGGCGGCTCTGTCGCTGGGGCAGCAGGAGCTGCGGAGGGGCTGCAGGGCCAGGGCTGTCGTGCTGTGCTGGGCAGCGGGGTGGGCATGGAGGGGCTGCAGCCGAACCATACAGCGCTCTGTCCACCACCCAGGAGACCCATAGACACTTTCTGCAGAGGTTTCTTGAGAGACATGGCAGGATCTCAGATTTGCAAATGTTTCCATTTTTGCTAATTTCCAGGAGTTTTTACACTCTTCCCTGCCCTGCATGAGATGGTTGACATCAGCAAACCAACAACGTTTCTGGGGGGCTTTTGCTGTCCTGATGAGTGTGGGTGTCATTAAGCAACAGCTAGAGAAGAAAGTGGCAGAAGCCACTTCAAGGCGGCTTGGGAGCTTCTCTTTCTGGAGAGAGAGGCAACTCGCACCAGCGGCTCGCGAGATTTGCCCCCAGGCAAGTTCCCGACCGCCTTGTGCCGGTGGACGGAGGCTCGAAGAGGCAGCGGGAGCTCTGGCGAGCGCCGTGGCGGGGGCCAGGGCAGCAGAAAGGTGGCAGCTGCCTTCCATGGCAGCGGGGCAAAGGCAACCGGTCGGAAGGAAGGGCCAGCAGGCAGCGGTGGCCTGAGGTGGGACTGCCTGGGGAGAGCAGGGAAAGAAGGAGGGAGAGGGAAGGAAGGAGGGGGGGGAGGAACGAGGGAGGGGAGGAATGAGGGAGGGGAGGAAGGAAGGAAGAGAGGAAGGGAGGGAGGAAGGAAGGAAGGAAAGGAGGAAGGAAGGAGGCAGGAGGAGGGAGGAAGAAGGAGGGAGGCAGGAGGGAGGGAGGCAGGAGGGAGGGAGGGGGGGCAGTAGGAGGGAGGCAGGAGGAGGGAAGGCAGGAGGGAGGGAGGCAGGAGGAGGGAGGCAGGAGGAAGGCAGGAGGAGGGAAGGCAGGAGGAGGGAAGGCAGGAGGGAGGGAGGCAGGAGGGAGGGAGGGGGGGCAGTAGGAGGGAGGCAGGAGGAGGGAAGGCAGGAGGGAGGGAGGCAGGAGGAGGGAGGCAGGAGGAAGGCAGGAGGAGGGAAGGCAGGAGGAGGGAAGGCAGGAGGGAGGGAGGCAGGAGGGAGGAAGGCAGGAGGGAGGGAAGGCAGGAGGGAGGGAAGGCAGGAGGGAGGGAGGGAGGCAGGAGGAGGGAGGCAGGAGGAGGGAGGCAGGAGGAGGGAGGCAGGAGGGAGGGAAGGCAGGAGGAGGGAGGCAGGAGGAGGGAGGGTAGGCAGGAGGGGAGGCCCAGCCAGGCCGGGGCAGCCCTGGGGGCCCAAGGGCCGCTGTTGCTAGGCAGCACCGGGGCGGGTGGGGGTGGGGCAGGAGGAGGCCACGTGACCTGCAGCTGGTGGGGTTGCCGGGCAACGCCAGGCGGGGCTGCAGCGGCCCTGGGGGAGGGGTGCCGGCCCTGAGGCGGGGGCGGGGGTGGGGCGGGGAGCGGGGGGAGCCGGGCCCTCCGCAGCCCCCGGCCCTGCTGCCCCGGCCGTCGGGGGGCTGGGGGCCGCCGGGGCCGTGTCCGGGGCCCGCGGCTGCCGGGAGCTGCAGTGCCCGGCGGCGCTGGGGGGTGTCCGTGGCTGGCGGTGGGCGCACGAGGAGGCCGGTCGCCCTCCTGCTCCTGCGGAGCCGCCTGCTGCTGCGGGAGCCGGCGCACCGCTGCGCAGCCCCAGCAGGAGAGCAGCCCGCTCCGGGCTCCAGCCCGCTGCCCCCGGGGTCTCGCCCGGCGCTGCTGCCCCCCGGCGCCGAGGGCCAAAGCCAGCCCCGGCCTCCAGCCAGCCCCGACCCCGACCCCGACCCCGACCCCGGCCCCGGCCCTGCGGCTGTGCCGACCGCGCGAGAGCAGCGCCGCCGCCGGCTCACACGGCCGCACGTATTGATGGGCTGACGCTGGGGTTTAGGAAACACGGACGGGGGGCACTGCCCTCTGCGGAGATCCCTGGCCAGGGGGTCCTGGGAGCGCTCCGGCACTTCTTGGGGGACTTCCTGCAGCGCTGCCAGCTCCTCTCGACCTGCACAGGGTGCTCGTCACGTCTGCGCGGCGGCGGCAGCCCTACGGACGCTGTGTCTGGGTATGGTTTGTCCCACGGAGGGTCCCTGCTAGGCCCTTGGAGCCCAAGGGCCCCGGCCTGTCCCCTGCGGCCAAAGACAAGGCCCACCCTTGGACCATGGGGGAAAGGGCCTTCCCTCAGCAGCGCCGCAAGCTGGACTGGCCCTGGAGGAGCTGACGGCTGCGGCAGCTCGCTGGCACTGGAGAGAGGTGGTGGCAGATGCCTGTCCTATGGATGACAGGACGCGCGGAGGAGACTTGCCAAAGGGTCTCTCTGCTTCCTTCCTTTGCAGAGTTGTCTTGGAGGAAGCCGAGGGCCCTCACGCTTCCTGGAGGCAGAGCTGCACTTGTCAGAGACCTGGCCCCTCTCCCGGGTCTCTCTCGAGGTGCTCCCCATGCGCACCGCGGGCAGCCTGGCTCAGGAATGAAGCCCCGGGTGGGCTGAATCACATGAACATGAGCTGCCCCATGGTTTCCTGCTCTTTTTATTGCCGCTCAGAGAAGCTCTCTTGTCTCCTGGCTCAGGTGGGAGTTGTGCCTTGCCAGCACCCCGTGAACCTGCACTCGGTAAATACAGGTGTACTCGGGGTTGCCCCAGTTGCTCTGCACCTGGAACTTGATATACTGGAAGGGTCTGGGAAGCTGCTTCTGCAAAGGAGACGGGGGGAGCCATCCTCACTCGGCTGCAAAGAGCAGCAGCCCAGCAAGGTGGCTTCCTTGGCCAGCGCTAGCCCTGCTGGGGAACCCGAGGCGGCAGCCCTGGCAGAGGCGGCAGCCATGGTTCCCACACCAGAGCCACGAGGCGCAGGATGCTTGGCCTCATCCTCCGCCCTCTGTCGCCCAAGGGCTGGCAGGCAAAGCTCCGTTCGTCCCTCCCATCGCGCCCACACGCACTGCCAGTACCTCCAGGCGGAAGGTCTGAACAGCCTCTTTGTCCACGTCAAATAGGAAGAGCCCCAGGAGAGTTTCTGCTGCTGCTTCCTCACCCACGCCCTCCAAGGCAACAGACAGTGGGGGCAGGTCAGGCTCCAGCAGAGCCTAAGGAAAAGCGCCCGCGGCGTCCCAATCGGGGATGCCTGCCTCCTGCCCCGCTCCTCTCGCAGCGGTCTGGAGGAGGTGAGTGTGGCTGTGGGTCAGGCTGTGTTGAGCAAGCGCTCCCAGACCCTTGGGCCAGGAAGCACACAACAAGCCGGAGTGGCACAACGGCACCGTGGGCCCCCACAGACCCCAGGCAGGGACGCGCTGCTCTGCAGCCACCAGCCACCAAGCTGCCAGGAGCAACGAGTCTCCCTTGCAGCTTTCGGCCATGGCCAGATTGCCTCCCCGCCCCCTGCCCCGGAGGTGCAAGGCAGGGAGACTTACAGAGACAGCAAAAGCTTTGGGGGCGCTGCTGACTTGCCCGGAAGGAGAGACTGCCTTGGAGATGTGCTCCACGGTGACAGCCCTTGGCCAGATGTGCTCAGGCAGCCGGATGACCACTTGGCCCTCAGCTCCTTGGAAAGCCCAGCACTGTCCAGGCGAAGTGTGCGGCTGCAAGCAGAAAGCAGACACCTCCAATGGCAAGGCGCTCCAGGAGCCCACAGGACGGGCGGCTTTGCAAGAAGCACAGGCCTGCCTTTGTCTCTCGCCTGCCATTCTGCCTGGAAAGGTGCACAAGTGGCTGGAAGGGACAGGAGGGGGCACTTTCACACTTGTTTTCAGAATACGCAAGTCTTCCTTACGAAACATCTAGGCTCAACTGCCTCTCCAGAATCCTGCTCTGATTTTGCACGGCGTTCAGAGACAGGGCGGCTCTGCCTAGCGCATGTCACCCCATGAGCCTTTGAAGGCTGTGCGGGAGAGACGAGGCCCAGTCCAGCTGCCACGCTTCCTCCCACTGGGCAGATCCCGTCAGGCTCGGGGGCCTGCAGGAGGCTCTGTCCTTGCCTCAGGGGCTTGGCAGGTCCCCCACAGCTTCCCCTCTCTCTGGAAAGCAACCATTGGAGTGGAGGTGGGCAAACGCAGCTGCCAGGAGGACAAAGGTGCTCAGCAAATGGCGACCAAGGGTTGTGGGCAGGTTGCTGCCGCTGGGTTCAGCTCCGTTCCCCTCCAGCTGGGAGGGCAGCGCTGTCGGGAAGCACGGGGGATCGTCAGGAAGACAAGGAGCGCGGTAAGGTTGAGCGATACTGCTGCTGTGACGGGAGGCGTTTGGGACTTGCTGCCCCAACTGGAAAGCAAGGAAGGGCCTCAGAAGTCATGCTGTCTCTGCTATTACCTGCAGAATGGTATCGGGAGGGTTGGCAACCGAGAAGAACCATAGGCCAAGCCAGCGAGCCCCACCGCCTCGCCCACCATAGGTGCTGGATGTTCTCTCTGTGTCGATTGTGGCCCCTGAAAGACACATGGAAAGCAGCTGCTCAGGGCAGGCCAGAGGCCAGGAGAAGCAGCGAGTTAGCAGGTATTTCTCAAGGTTGCAAGCGCAGCTGGGCAGACTTTCTGGGGGGGCCATAGAGCAGCCGAGTGCCAGGAGACTTTCGCTGGCCATACCTGTGGTTTTCAGAGCCCAGTCCACCATCTCGAGGTAGTTTGCCACTGTCTTCTCCAGTGCTGCCCGGGTCAAGTCAAGAAGGGGCTGGGAAAAACATTGGGAAAGAAGGGAGAGGCGGGAGTGAACGTGGAGAATGACACAAACGCCTCAGCGGGCACTCGTGCGTGAGTGCTGGGTGCTTGCCCAGAGCAAAGGGGAGACTCGGGGTCAGTCCCCCACGGGCAAGACTTGTTGGAAAAGGTGCCACACTGGGCAGCAAGAGGACAGAGCTGGCTCTGAGAAGAGCCAGGAGGAAGCGGCAGGAGGGAGCCTCCAAAGGACAGCAAGGTCTCTCCTCCACTCCCAGCCTCTTTACCCCTCTCTTCTCCTCGGCCATCTCGCTCTCCTCCAAGACTTCTTCCACGGAGTGCAGGAGGGCCTCCTTTGCGGCACCCATCTCTGCCTGCAGGCGAGCCACCTGCTCTTCCAGAAGCTCCCGCTCACGCATTTTCTCCCTCAGCAAGGCCAGCGAGTTGCTGAAGACAAAGGGAAAGCACATGTTGTCCAAGGGCCACCCAGCCCCTGCAGGCAGGCTCCAAACGCAGGCAGGATTCCTGCAGGGTGCCATGTCCTTGCCCCCCTCCTCGCTCCTCCCTCGCCTTCACAAAGGCTCCCCCTTCACCTCCACGTTTAGCAGGTGGGAAAGACTGGAGCCCTGCATGTTTTGCCCATGGTAAGATGGGGCCCATGGTAAGGAAGCGCTCTTACCCGAGAGTCGTGAGCTCTGCTTCCAGCGGCTCCCCTGCCTTCTCCTGGAACACAAAGGCCCTCCGTGAGAGCAAGCACAAGGAGCGCTGTGGGGGCTTCGCAGAGGAGACTTCCCTGGGAGCAGCAGGCAGCAGCTGCTGCTGCTCTCCATCAGTCTGGAGCAAGGCAGAGGGCTGCAGGCCTTTCTGCAGCCACTGTCTCTGGGAAGAGCAAAGCCACCTGCTGCCCCACTTCTCCTTTCTTCAGCCTGCCAGCCTGCAGAGCTCCCTCAGGGACATCTCTGTGTCAAAGCTCATTCAGCAGCTACGGCAGCGGATGGACAGGCACAAGGGTCCCCACCCCTTCCCACGTCTCTGTGAGGATGAGCCCTGGCACTGTGGAGCAGCTTCCCACCTTTGGCTGGGGAGGCAGGAGCTCAGAGCTAGGGCCTCGGCCGCACTTTGCCTTCCCCCAGCAAGAGGCACGTACCTGCAGCGCTTCCTTCTGCCCCTTGCTCTCGCTGAGCAGCAAGCCCCAGCAGTAAAGCCCAGCTGGAAGTCACCACGTCAAGAGACAGTTGTATTAGGAGGCTTTCCCGTGTTCCCTGTAGGCACATTTTGGCCTCCCACCCGTTGGGGGCAAGAGCTTGGCTGGGACAGCTGGAGCTGGAGCCAGTGCAGAGAGAGGCTGTGGCTCCAACCCCTGGGGCACCCCCCAGGCCCCGGAGCTTGGACAATAGCTACACCCAACGGCCACAGACCCAACAGGCTAGTGAAAGCATGTGGTCCTGAGCCAAGACAAAATGCACCCGGCCACGCAAGGTTCTGCACAGACATTCAAAGCCCAAAGCTCTGAAGCAGGGAGGGACCTCTCGCCAAAACGATCCTATGCGCTCCGCTCCCTAACACTGCCTGAGCCCAGGGAAGGCGGGAGGCAGGCCGCAGGCCACCTGTGCAGACCATCTCTGGCCTTCACTCTCACAGAGATGTGAAGCTGGAAGGCGACACGTGATCTACTGCCTCTCCCTCCCACTGACAGCTGGCATCCAGTAGGCCTGGGCTGCCCCACAAGGTGTTTGGGCAGCACTACTCACCAGCAAAGATTGGGGCCAGCAGGAAAAGGCCCCTCAGGAACCTTCTGCCATTCCGCCAGGCGATGCTTCGTCTACAAGAGAGGGACCGCTGTTGTTATCCGAGCCTACAGCTTGGGCTTTGATCTTGTGGTGATGATGCATTTAGGGGCTACCTTGCCACCAGGTTGCTCAGCTCAGCAGAGCGGAGAAGCGCAGGGCCCAGGGGTGTTTAGGAAGCTCTGCGCTGGAGCCCACCACCCTGGGGGCACTAAGGCAGTTGAAGACGTCTGGCCTGACACACGGGCAGCAGCCTGGTGCCCCTGGGCTCTCCCAAGGAGAAAGGGCAGGGTCTTGCCCACCACAAGGCTCTGCGGGGCTGCCTGGCTCGCCAGGCTGGAGGGCAGTGCTGCAGACAGCCCCGGTGCTCTGGGGCTGCCTGTCCGTGCCAAGGAAGCTGGGCGGCACACAGGGCTCCTTGCCTTTCCCCTCCCTGCTCTTTGGGCCCTGTTGCACCCACCTGCCCAGCTCGGTTGGCATCTTGCCTAGTCCAGCCCAGTCTCCAGCAAGAGGGAAAAGGTCGCAGTGCTGCAACTACTTTGCCTCTTGCCAAAGCGCCCGCTGGCTCCTGCAAGCCTTCCTGTTTGCAGAGCTGCCCATCTGGGCCGGCGGGGCTTTTATGTAGGGCAGCTGTTTATGACGTCACAAGAGCCAACTGCCCTAGAGGCAAGGTGCTGCCCATGATGACCTCAGTAGGGGGGTTTGGGGGTTTCCCAGGAGGGGGTTGTCGTACAGGCTGGGAGAGAGAACCCCTGTGGCTTAGCCCCCACCCCAAGCCTGAACCCTCCCGGCACACCCGCGCAGGAGCACTGGTGAGCCCAGAGAGCCAGCTCACTTGGTCGCCCGGGGAAACTGCTGTGGCGTTACTCACCTCCTCCTCTACCAGGCTCTTGCATGTCGTGTCGCAGCCTTGGAGCTTGGCACTCGGACCAGTGTGCACACAGCTGGTGGTGCCTCTGCCCAGTGCAGGTCTTGCCAGCTCGTCAGCCCCTTGGCTCTTGGCTCCCAGCTGCTCAGGCCAGCATCTTCTCAGGCCCTCTTTGTCCGGCTGGTGCTTGGGCTCTTCCTTGTCACTTGGGTCCTCCTCAGGGCAGTGGGGTCTCCAGGGAGAGCAGGGCTGCCGTGACTGCCTCGGTCCCCATGCTGCCTTTGCCCTGTCCCCCACTTAAAGATGGTAAATGTTATATACCCTTCAGAAATGAGGGCATACTTTGGAGAAAGCACAGCAACATGACCAGGGAGGGTCTGGGCACTCCAGGGGTGAGTCCAGGTCACAAGGTCAGGCCAGCTGACTCAGGGTTTTATCCAGCCTGGTCTTGAAGGCCTCCAAGGATGGAGATGGCACTACCTCACTGCACCACCTGATCCAATGCTTGAGTGACCTCCTGCTGAAAAAGTTCCTCTCTCCTAGGCCCACTGGCTCTTGCCTTCCCACCATGCACCACTGTGTGGGAGCCTGACTTTGTCTCCTTGACAACCTCCCTGTGGTTACTGGAAGGCTGCTGTTAGGTCCTCCCAAAGCTGTCTCTTCTTCAGGCTGAAAAAAACACATTTCCCTCAGCCTCTCCTCCACAGGACCTGGTCCTCAGCCCATGACCACCTTGGTGGTCCTCAGCTGAACTCCTCACCGTTTGCTAATGCTTTCTTTTATTGGGGGGTGGGGGGGGGCCCAAATCTGAATGCAGTCTTCTAGCTAGGGTCTAATGAGTGCTGAGTGGAGGGGGACCATCACTTCCCTAGATCTCCTGGCTGCGCTGCTGTGTTCAGGCAGCCCAGGATGCTGTTGCCTTTCATCGCTGCCAGGGCACACTGCTGGCTCACGTTCAGTTGGTGTGCATGGAGACGCCAGGTCCTTTGCAGCAGAGCTGCTCCCCAGCCAGCCAGTCCCCAGCCTGCACCGTCTGCAGGGGCTTCTTCCTGCCCAGCTGCAGGACTTTGCCTTTGTCCTGGTGCAACTTCTCTCACTCGGGAGTCACTTTGCAAAGGTCTAGTGCGTTTCTGCCCAAGGAAGGGGAATTATGGAGGATCATTCCCAGGCAGGGGAGGCCAGTGCGGATTGTCCCCTTCCAACAAGGGAGAGCAAAGGAGATGAGATACGGAGCTGCTCCCTGGGCATCTCCCAGGATGCTGCACAGCAGGACTGTCTTGTGATCCCCCGTGGACAAATGTCTCTTTCCAGAGGAGCATTTTGGCAGGTACTGCAGATGATGTGCAGCTTCCAGTGGCTCCTGAAAGTCTCTCCGTCAGCTTGAGCCCTGGTTCCATTCCCCCCAGCCCCCGCTCTGCTGCAGAGTGTCTGGGTTGGTTAAAGAAGTAGCAGGGTCACTGTATGACGTGGCCAACAGCTCCAGATCTTGTTCCCAGTGAGAGGTTTTACTGCCAGGCTTCCCTGAGTGCAACACTTCCATCAGATGTCGGCATGTGCTACTGGTTGTCCAGCTCTCAGGAGCAAGAAGAGTGGGTATGGAAATGAAGGAATTTGAGGAAATGAAGGTTGTAGGATCCAAAGCGTAGATGTGTGAAAGGAGAAAAGCTTCAGCATGTCGATGTTTTATGTGCCTTTCAAATAAATCCAATCCCGTCAGCTCGGCCTCACTGAAGATCCTGGCTCAGATGATGGAGGAAGATGAGATCCGTCAGTACTTAACAGTGGACTGACCATCCCAGATGTTCACAACCTGCCATAGGCTGGCGGGATCCAGGAGCAGTGACTGTACATGGAGATGTTGTGAAAAGAATTTGTCTGAGGTTAACACATCACTTCTCTGGAACCGGGAGACAGGGGCAGTGTCAGGGTGCAGTACTCCGACCAGGTTCCTTTAGCTATTCCACGCGTAGGGAGAGGGCAATGTTTAAGATCAAAGTTTATTCTGAGGGACTTGGATGTTACATGGGATTTTTGGTTCAGCAGAGTGATTCAGCAATATACTGGAATCACAACTCCAGTGTCTACACTTCACAAACTCTAGCAATTGCAATACACAGTTCAGTCACGATACCAATGTGATTGCCATTACCGGTCTCAAATGTGCTCACCGTCATGATGCTGGGCATCCCCAGTCGCCAGGAAGGAATCACATGGGTTGATGCCAGCTCAAGCCCGTTGCTCTCTCCAGAATTCCTTAGTTAGTTGTTGAGGTTTTATGCTCTGTGTTGGGCTGAGCCACATACACACTTCCCCCATGCTGGTCTGGCTAATCTCAGGGAGACCTTCCCATTGCTTTGAACAACTGGAGAAACATTCACACCAGGCCCAACTAACGGGTATGGCTGCTTATCTAACACAAAGGTCACCCTCTGGCCCCCTTTGTGTTGACATAAAGTCAGTCCTCTGTGCAACAGCAAGGATAAACAAGCCCATCCTACACTGTTACTGAGCTTCCTGGGGCACCTGGCCCTCTGAGCCTTCTCCCATTGTAGGGGTTGTTGGTCAGTCACACACCCCTTCCCACTGAAAGCAACCCTTTTCCTGCACCCCCACACACTCCCCTACCACTTCTGCCTCCCCTCCCTGCACTCATACAGCCTTCCCAAAACCACCTCCCTCCTGCCTGCCACAGCCACTCAGGCAGCAAGCTGCCGTGGGCTTGGCAGCTCCTCCGTGTGGGAGAGACACCCAGCAGTGCGCACTCCTCAAACACCTCCTGTATCCCACCAGCACCATCCCCTTTCTCTGCCTTCCAAATCCAGGCCCCCCAAATCAACCACAGCCCCTCCAGCACCAACAGGCGGCCTCCAACAGGAGGTGGCCCAGCTGAGACTTCAGCCAGCCCCTCCAGACCCTTGTCCGGCTCTCCGCCTCCTCCTTAGCAGAGGAGGAAGGCCAGGGATAAAAGGCTGGCACCTGCCCTGGCTGGTGGCAAAGGCCAGAGAGGCATGCCTGCCTCTGCCTTGGCCAGCACCTGGGCCTTTGAGAGCCTGTGATCCATCCAGCCTGTGGACACCATCAGCATAGTCCCTGTTCCTGTCATCTGGGGAGTGAGAAGAGATTCAGGGGAAGGAGTTCTGGAAGGCTGTAAAAGGGCAGGGACGTGCGTCGAGACCTTGGTGTGATGTACGTGCCATTAATGCAGCCTGCTGGAATGTAGGTGGGATGGCCTTTGCCTAAAGGCAGAGGTGGGATTCAGTTGTTTGGGCAGAGGTAGGGAACCTGAGGTGCTCTGGGGCACTTGCCCAGCAACCAGTCCAAAAGCATAAGGCTTTCCTGTAGGTCCCATGCGCTATCTGCTAGAAACATGTGATTCTGCTAAAAATCCCACACATCTGACAGGGCCCTGCCAGCCCACTTTTACATCATTAAATCAAGTGTCTGCACTGACTTCCATCAACTCTTTACAGCGTAGGGATCTGCTTGCTCCTCAGCTTCATGATGAGTGGGGCTGCAGCAGCATTAGGCATCTGGTGTCATTCCCGATGGCCAAGGAAATTGCCTACCTGAGCCCCAGGCTTGGCTCTCTCAGTTACTCCATCCGAGCCAGCAGACACTGGCACGTGCCTTGGACCTCCTCTGCCTCTTCAGCTGTTACCAGGTGTTGGTGTGCGACCAACTGACTGCCACCCTCCATCTCTCTTGGTTACAGTGGGAGCGTAGGCAAGGAGCTCACATGCAGACACCTCTGTTGTGCCCACTTCAGCTTGGGCAAGGGGCATCCCACCTCTGGTGTTTTGGGGGAGTTGGTGGGAGAGAGCTGAATCCCACCCCATCCCAGGGGCTTCTAAAGTGCCCTGCAATGCCCAGATGGACTCATGTGAAGCCAAACCTGAACCATGGGTAAACAAGCTCTCCTCTGGCCCTTTTTCTAGGTGTCCTGCCTAGTTAAGGGAGGGGAATGGGGTCTTCCAGGGTGGGTCGTTTCCATCTCTCATAGATGACTGTCTTCTGATGAAACAAGTGGCAACGCTGAAATCAGTGTCTCTGCATGGTTTAGAGAGGGACAAGAGGTCATTATTTTTGCCTACCTCAGTGAACATTTCCCAGGAGGAGGGAGCCCAGGGGAGAGAGAACATCAGGCCTTCAGCTGGGCCTCTGCTCCTGAGCGGGGCCAGGCTGCGGGGACCGAGGGAGCTGCTGGCAACCGGGCAGCACAGCCCCGAGACAGCTGTGGGCAGGAGCAGCTCCTCTGCCAAGAGCAGCGGGGCTCCGGGCACTGCCTGCTGCTGCTGACGGGAGATGAGGCGAGAGGGAGAGAAGTGAGAGGCAGTGTGGAGTGGGAGGACGGCTGAGTGCTCCTTGTGGGGGAAATCTGCACAGCCCTTTGCATGGTAAGTCTCTGGCTGCAGGGCAACGCTGCCGAGGTTCCTGGAGGGGTCTTCTGCACCCAGCCCATCCCATGACTGGAAGATTCTGATGCATTGAGTGACTCCTGGCAGGACAGAAGTCTCCCATCCTTCTCCCATCGATAGGGCCCTATGGGGGTCCCGGGTGCTAAGAGCTCTAGCTCATGCAGAGGACATGTCCAAAAGGTCTTTTCAGAGGCAGGTGAAAGAAAGGCTGAGTGAAAGGGAAGGAGCTTTCCTTCTAGTAAAAGCTAGTTAGTCCCAATAAAACTAGAAAACTCAGATCCTAATTTTGGCATGGAGTAAAAAAGGAAACGTTCTTCTGGTTTGTCAAGGAACTTGGACTCCCAAACCTTCACTCTCGGAGATCAATAGGTCTGTGAGAAACTTCAGCAAACCCCTTCGACCCCACCTCAGCCTGCAGGCAGCACCAGCAGCACCTTTATTGCTTCATGAGGGTTTTTCTGACCTGCTCCTTGGGACCTGTGAGCACAGAGCTACCGCTGCCCAGTGCCCTGTCCTGGCAGGTTTCTGTAGGGCAGAAGTGAGTGTGCAGAGGGTGGGATGGGGTCTGTGAGCACCATCAAGGAAAAGACATTGGGAGAGAGAGCAAGAGCTCTCAGCAGAGACAGCTCCGGGCATCAGAGACGGGTAGGGAATAAGAGGGAACTGCAAACAGAGTCGTCGTGGGAGGATGGATTTGAGTACATCTTAATCAGTCCCTGCAAGGCAGACAGCTTGCTCCGAGCCAGCCCGCCATGTCTCCTCTCCCACCGAGCAGAGCCTCTGCCCTCACAGCCGTGGAGTCCAGGGCATGAGCCACCTGCTCTGCAGCAAGACCTGCAGCAGAGGAGAGGGGCATCTCTCCTGCCACGGGCCTGTTTTGTGCTGCCCCACAAAGGGGCTGAGAGCTACTACCCTGTACTGTTTCCATCTTTGGGGTAGCATGCCCAGCTGGGGAAGGTGAAGGCTTTCCCGAGTGCCCATCTGCCCCTCTCTCCTTGCCTCCCGTGGCAGCAGGATTGTGGCGTTGCTCCTTGTTTCCCCTCCTCTCCGTGCTGCCCTTGTTCTTCTCTCGGGCTCCCTGGGGGTGGTGGGTTTTCAGCTGCAGCTCAGACACCTGCCCGGAGAGTTGTGCCACGGAGGTCTCTGCTTGGGAGTGAGGTGTCCGCAGCCCCCTTGTGACCGGTGCAGCTCCAGGACATGCAGTGGGTGGGGAGGGGAGTGGAGCTGACTGTCCCAGAAGGAGAGCCCATCTGCAGTCCTAACAGTCCTTGCACCATTTCCCTGTGGTGTCGTGGCAGGCTTGGGGCTGCCCTCCAGAAGGGCACCGCTGCCTCATACCACCATCTCCGTGCTGTGTGAGGGAGGGGTGAAGAGTCTTCAGAGATGCTGGGCGTATGGAGATGGTGTTGGGAAGCTGTATGTGGGCAGCTGAAAAGAGCCCTGTGTGTGCTTGGCTAGAAGGGGAGTGTGGAGACGTCGCTCTGGTGCCCTGAGGAAGGGAGAGAAGGTTGGAGACGTGCACTTGGGACCTGGGCTCGTCTGCTCTCAGCAGGGGCTGGATACTTTCTCCGGCAACAGATGAGAGTGACCATCCTGCAGCTCAAAGAGCTGCGAGCACAGGACAGGAGGGACCAGGACGAGTAGACAGACAAGCTGTCCTCCCGCTGCATGAGGGGACAGGGAATTGGTCTTTCTCAGGAGTCCCAGCAGAAATGCTGAGACTTTCTGCCTTTTGAGGAAGACTGCCCAGAGGGCACAGGGGCATCTCACAGACAATAAACATTAGGAAGAAATCCCTAAAGCTCTGCTCCTCAACCCTCATTCTTCAGAACTGGTGGTGAAGATGCTGAAATATTCCTTCCACCTGCCCAGTGGCTTTCACCTGACAGACCTTGTGACTGTCAGAGCTAGTCAGCCCCACTCCCATGTCCCCACTGCCCTACAGCAGGACGGACGGACTGCCCTGGAGCCCATGGGCAGAGGCCCCTGCTCCTCACAGCACACTCCGCCAGTGCACAGGGGAGCTCAAGGAAGGAAACTGCACACAGCTGCTGTCCGTAAAGGGAGAGGCAGTACAGGGGGTGGGATGGGAGCTGGAAAGTTTTGTGGTTTTTTGAAAAGTCTCTCCTAATTTCTTAGTTCCCCCAAACACGGAGAGAGCACAATGTACAACAGCAGCTCCTTCACTGAGTTCCTCCTCCTGGCATTCGCGGACACACGGCAGCTGCAGTTCTTGCACTTCGCACTCTTCCTGGGCATCTACCTGGCTGCCCTGCTGGCCAACGGCCTCATCATCACCACCATAGCCTGCCACCACCGCCTCCACACCCCATGTACTTCTTCCTCTTTAATCTCTCCCTCCTCGACGTAGGCTCCATCTCCACCACTGTCCCCACATCCATGGCCAATTCCCTCACAAACACCACGACCATCTCCTACTCAGGATGTGCTGCCCAGGTCTTCCTGGTTTCCTTCTTGTTTGGAGGAGAGTTTTCTCTTCTCACAGTCACGGCCTATGACCGCTACGTTGCCATCTGCAGACCCCTGCACTACGGGACCCTCCTGGGTGGCAGCAGAGCTTGTGTCCAAATGGCAGCAGCTGCCTGGGGCAGCAGCCTTCTCAATGCTCTCCTGCACACTGCCAACACCTTTTCCATACCTCTCTGCCAAGGCAATGCTGTGGGGCAGTTCTTCTGTGAGATCCCCCACATCCTCAAGCTCTCCTGCTCACACTCCCACCTCCGGGAAGTTGGGGTGGTTGTGGTTAGTGTTTCTTTACTGTTTGGGTGTTTTGTTTTCATTGTGCTGTCCTACGTGCAGATCTTCAAAGCAGTCCTGAGGATCCCCTCCGAGCAGGGCCGGCACAAAGCCTTCTCCATGTGCCTCCCTCACCTGGCCGTGGTCGCCCTGTTTGTCAGCACTGGCATGTGTGCCTACCTGAAGCCCCCTTCCCTCTCCTCCCCCTCCCTGGATGTGGTGGTGGCTGTTCTGTACGCAGTGGTGCCTCGAGCAGTGAACCCCCTCATCTACAGCCTGAGGAACAAGGAGCTCAAGGATGCCCTGAGGAAAGTGATTGCATGGACATTTTTCAGCAGTGCTAAAATTTCCTTTCCTCTCCACCACTGAATCCCAGTGTATCCCAAACCAGGACTCAGTTTTGGTTGTTCACTTTATTTTTATTATTACTACTGTTACTATGATGATGATGATGATGATGATGAAATTTTTTGTTATCATTTTCCTACATAAATGCTTGCAATTCACCCCAGTTTTAATGCGATGTCTCACCTGGTGGGTCAGAGCTGGCTCCCTCACAGTATCTTGGTAATAAAGGCAGTTCTCGCCAGGGCCATGTCTGAAGGCTGGGTGCTTCTTCCAAAGCTGGTGTCAAGTATAGGCCCAAGGAGTGCAGCCCACAAGGGCCTGCTGGGCAGCCTTGTCCATGGGGTCAGGAGCCAAAAGCTCATCATTCGGTTATGATCTCTTAGACACCAAGGGATTTAGGATTGAGGAGTCCCCCCTCAGTGTCCAGTGCCAGGGGAGATGAGGGATTGTCACTGTTGTACATAGCCGGGGCTGTCGCACAGGTTCAGGCACAGGGTCAGATGTGCCTCCTTCTGGAGGGGAAGCTGGAGGTGCCAGGAGAGCACAGGGGCTCTCCTGGGACAGCGTGTGCCTGGGGTGGGCAGCGAGAGGAGCCTCCCAAAATGAGAAGTCCTCCAAGGTGGAGTCCCTTAAAGGGAAACCACAAAACGCAGGTATCCACAGGCACAGGAGGACTCTGCAGTCACCAGAGAGGCAGTGGGGACCCAGCTGGCCCAGGGAAGGGAGAGTGGAGAGTGATTCATGCCATCGTTAATGAAATACCATGTGCTGGATCCCTGGAGGGGTTACAGGCCATGATCCCCATTCGGTTGGGTCTGCTTCCCACCCGCACCAGCATGGCCAGTGCAGAGTCACCCCCGTGGCCCTGTGGCCCCACCGTCTGCTCACTCTCCAGAGCAGTACTGCCAGCTTGAGACCCTGCGGGAGAGCAGGGGAGGGGGTGCAGGAACAGTTAGTGAGATCAGAGGAGGGATGAGGAGACATCAGAAGGAAGTGGAGCTGGGCTTGCAATGGTGTTGGAGAGAAAAATGCTGACATTTAATCCAAGACAATGGTCACACTGTGGCTACACTAAAGTGAACTCATGGTGCAGAGGCAGAAGTCCTTGCTGTCCTGGCCCCACACATGGCCGAGGAAGAGGCTGAAGAAGGATTAATGTTCTCCATGTACCCTGCTCACAGTGTCATCATCACTCCTGACCCGTGTCACCAAAAGGAAGGCTGGGACCCTGTGTCAGAGCTTGCATTGATGGAAGCAGGACCCAGCAGCCAGATCAGTTTGCTGCTGACCCTCAGGCCCTATCTCCAGCCCACAGTCTTGAGACAATCTCCCCCAGGCCGCGTGCTGGACATTACCCCAAAAGTCACCTCCAGACAGGGCTCTGCACCCAGCTGGAGGACTGGGCATCCAGCTGTGAGCCCTAGGAGAATGAGGCCTCTGCTGGAGCCTCTACAGGGCGAGCAGGGAGCATGCAGAGGAGGTCCTGGGAGTGTCTACTGGGCCTCTAGACCATCCTCCTGTCCATGGAGACCCTGAAGCAGGGTGCCTCGGGGCAAAGATCCAGCCCAGCTTGTTGTTGTGTGAACGGAGAGGAGAAACTTCCCCAGGAAACTCCTCACAGACCCCTTGTAGCAGCCGTTTCCAGCACTGCCTTTCCCCACGGTGCTGGTGAGGACCATGCACATCCTTGCATGTGACCCGCTCCATCTTCCTGCTGGGCTCAGCCCCTGTCTGGTGGGATGGCCAACCCTGCCCGGCCTCGCTCCAGGCCCAGAGCCCAGCAGACCCTGGAGCAGGGCGGTTTGCTTTGCTCAAGGTGGGCTGGGCAGGGGCTGGGGATGAGTGGGGGGCTGCAAAGCAGGAGGGCCGTGGAGGGCAGGGCACCGAGGGCTGTTGGGGGGCCATGGTGGGGGGACGTCTCCCCACTCCTGAAGGCAGCCTATGCTGTGCGGTGCCTGCACAACGGTGCCATGGGGCCGGGTGCCGGGCAGCAGGGCGGAGGCAGCGCAGGGGTGGGACGCAGACAGGAGCCTCAACACTGCTGGGATGCCACAAATGTCTGCGGCCCCCAGGGAGACCGGGCTGAGCTGTGTGGTGGCTGCAGGGGGGCCAAGGGGCACCGTGGTGGGAGGTGGAGGGTGGAGAGCAGCAGGCACAGGGCTGCTGGCAGCCCCTCTGCAGCTGAGAGGGAAGGAAGGAGGGGAGGGAAGGAAGGAGGGATAGGGAAGGCGGGGGGGAGGGAAGGCAGGAGGGAGAGAGGGAGGGAAAGAAGGAGGGAGAGGGAAGGGAGGAGGGAGGGAAGGAAGAAGGGAGGGAAGGAAGGAGGGAGGGAAGGAAGGGGGAGAGAAGGAAGGAGGAGGGAAGGAAGGGGAGGGCAGGAAGGAGGGGAGGAAGGAAGGAGGAGGAGGGAAGGAAGGGGAGGGCAGGAAGGAGGGGAGGAGGGAAGGAAGAAGGAGGAGGGAAGGAAGGAGGGGAGGGCAGGAAGGAGGGAGATCAACTGCATGTTTCTTGTCCTGCTCCACTCAGAGTCATTCACATTCAGGGCAGGTGTCCGCAGTGAGCTCTGATATTTCTTTGGCTTCACCTTTTGCCGCATTGTCCCCTCTTCCACCTGACAAGCTCTTCTCTTTGACCATTCTGATCCCCCCGCCCCATACAAGCAATCCCCCCTATTTATCCTGTCCTCATTGGCCCTGGCTTTGCTTGCTTTCTACCCTCCTTTGGCTTCTCTGAGATGCTTCCAGTTCCTCATGCTGTTATCTGTGATAGGCACTGCCATGAGAGATGAGCCATCAGTGCACAGACCTTTACAGCTGACCCAAAGAAGCTCCAGCCTTGAGAACTTGGGGATTTGGTCAACAGAGGTTGTGCAAGGAAAAGTGGCCAGTCCTGCACTGGGGGAGCAGAAACCCCTGTGCATCAGGACAGGCTGAGAGCTGACCGTCAGAGGAGTGACCCTGAGGAGAAGGGCCTGGACATGACGAGGGATGCCAGAGGAGCCAGCAGTGCATGTTGACCACAACTCAGGGCAGCTGCAGAATGAATTGCTTCAGGAAGACCATGGCCCCCCAGGCAAGGGCAGTTCTCATCCCCCTTGACTCAGCACAGGTGTGGCCACATCTGGAAGAGTGTGTCCCCGTGTGGTGTGCCCAGTGCTGGAGGAAAGGGGAGGACCTGGAGAGGGTCCAGGGGAGGGCTCCCAAGATGGGGGAAGGGTCCTGAAGCACAAGGCCTGTATGGAGAGGCTGAGGGATGTGGCCTTCTTTAGCCTGGTGAAGGGGAGACTAAGGGCATTCCAGTAGGAGCCTGTGAGTGCTTGAAGGGCAGTTTCAGAGGTGATGGAGATTATTCTACGTAATAGGAAATAGCAAGAGAAGGAGAAAGAAATGAAAGATAAATGGATTATGAGAAGTTCAGGCTGAACTTTTGGGAACTGGACTGTCACTTGTGCTGTGGTTCAACAGGACACTCAGAGGGAGTCGGTGGGGAACCCCTGGCTTTGTGTCTGGATGAAAAGCAAGCGAGGGCAGAGAGCCATCAGTAAGGGTGGTGAGATGGCTGGGGGAGAGCACAGTGGGGAAGCAGGTTGTGTGTCTACAGGCTGCAGGGACACAGCCACAGGAGTGGGACAGCAGAGGGCAGCCTGGGGTGGAGACGACCGAGGGCACTGCCAAGGCTGAAAGCCTCCGACAGGACGGAGGTCTTGGTGCTCTTGGCTTTGGCAGGTGTCTGCCACTGAGGCCAAGGAGATGCTGTTTCCTGAAGGCCCCAGGTCCTCATTACCTCCCCACCCCGCCACAGAGCCCAGGAGGTGCTGTCCCATCCTGCACGAAGCCTTGCACACCCCCACCCTCACCCTGCCCCCTACAAAGATCCCTGAGCCAAGTCGGAGCGAAAGCACCACCCCACCCAGGAGCTGGGTGTCAGTGCTGGCCCACGCTGTAGGATAACACACAGCAAGGGTGACTTGGTGTCACAGCCACCTGCACATTTCCTTTGCCAACCTGCAACAAGTGCCTCCACCTTTCTGCTCTCATCCGCCCCTGGGGAGGCTTTGTTGGGAATGGTCCTCAGGGGGACCCATTAACACTCCCCGAAACTTGGGATTTAATTCTGACTTGAACTTCTTGAGTGTTTTTTCTCAGTTCCCTCTCATTGTCTGAGGTTCATGGACTCAGCACCACATACACTCAAGGAGGGATTCAAAGGCCAGAAGCCCTCACAAGCCAGGCCACTCCCCAGCATTTTCGTCAGCTCTCAGTTCTGGTGAGGCTAAGTGGAGAGCTCTCAGGAGGGCACTTACAAGAGGAACATTTCCATCAGCAACAACAAAAAAAAATCGCATGTTGTCTTTCACAGTTTTCTTCTTGTTTCAGCTTGGAGAATCCCTGTTATCCACATTGCTGGATTCCTCCTGATTCAGAGGGTCTCCTGATGACACCTGGATGTGTAGGAAAGGCAGGATTTCTGGTACGGGACATGTGTGGACAACCTTCCTCCTCCCCTCCCCAGCCCGGCCAGCTCTCCCATCAGCCCCTGGGGACCTACTTCGCTCTTGTTAACATCGAACCCTTTTCCCCTTGCCTCTGTAGCTGAGCGTTACAGCTCCTGTGCCCCAAGTCCCACCTGCTTCCCTTAGAGAACCAGCTGCAAAGACACACAGCTGTGTTACAGTGATGTCTTAAAGGACTCCATAAGCACCTAGCCACACACTCTTTTCGTTCCCCTCATGGTCAGTGAAATCCTAGGTTGCATTTCCTAGCACCACACGGCAACACAGCTACACAAGGCGTCCCTGGCAGCAACAGCCCCTCTATGGGGGTAAAGGAATCAAGGCCTGAATGTGGACTTCTTGTCTTAAGGTGACAACTAGTCAAAAAATCACTCCAAGCAGAAACTGGAACTAATCTTCATTTTCAGAAATTCCAACATACTTTCACAATTATAATGAGTTTTTCTTTTCTTTCTTATTGGCAGCACCATATGTATGCACTTGTATAGGAAAGTCTATATTTACATATATATACATAGTTCTTCATCACAATACCTTTCCCACCACCACTCTGAATGGAGAAACTTTGTTCCGAGGAACTACTGTATTTAATCTGACATTTTTCCTCTCTCCCCTGCCTCTCTCTCCTTTCTTCCTGCTCTGCCTCCTCTCTCTTTACAGAGCTCTCCAGGAAAAGATTCCCTGAATCGCAGCACTCAGGGTGGACAAGACCTCAGGACGTCACCTGGACCAATCCCCTGCTCGGTGTTGAGGGAACTAGATGAGGTCACTCAGGGGCTCGTCCCCATTACGCATGATCCACAGCCATGATGAGAGTGTGCTCTGTCCCATGGGCTTGTGCGTGCTCACTTGGCACAAGGGCTCCCCAGCTGAATCCTCTTCAACTGTGGGTCAAGCCTCTCTACCACAGATATGCTAAGAGACCTGGGGACCTCGGCAGATATCAGAAACCTCCCTGACCATGCTCACATTTCAAAGACAACCAAGAGCAATGTCACACAGGCACAAAGAGCCTTGAGGATCGGGGGGGGGGGGGGGGGGGCCTGAGGGCAGATCTTAGCAGTAGCACACGAGGTAGAAGAGACAATGAGCTCTTCTGCCTTTGCCCTGTCTTTGTCACTATGTCCCCTGCTGCACTGAGCAGTGAGAGCACATTTTCCTTAGCTGCCTTCCTTGTGCTGCCAGCGTTCTGACAGAAGACCTTCGGGTTGCCCTCCAGCGCCCTTGCAACCTCCAGCTCCAGCTCCAGCTCCAGCTCCAGCTCCAGCTCCAGCTGAGCTTTGTCTCTCCCAGCTCCATCCCTGCATTCACAGGCAATGTCTCTGTCTGCCTCCTGGGGAACCTCTTCCCTCTTCCACCCTCTGGGAACTTCCTTCTTGAGTCTGAACTCATAAGTCAGAGCATCCCTCCATGCAGGTCTCCTGCCAAGTGCTGCTCAACCCCCTGCATGTCAGGTGGGAGTGTCTGTGTGCCTGGATGATGGTGATCCTGAAGATCCAGGAAGGATCCAGGGACAGGGGAGGGGAAGGTGTCAGTGAAGGGGATGTAGCAGGGATTTTGGAAGTGGGGGTCCGGAAGAGAGGATGACTCAGAAGGTGGGTGAGGGAGAGGCAGGTGAAGGTGACACGTTGGCAGTGTTGATGATGAGGTCACCTCTTGTACAGGAACCTCCTTGGCTAGATTCTGGCAGGAGCTATTGGGAGGACAAGGGCAGCATGACAACACCACTCCTCCCAGCAGAGATGAGAAGTGGGTGGGAGGATGGGACGAGGCAGGCAAAGGGGACATGGCTGCAGTGTGGATTGTGAGGGCCCTTGCACTGCAGCTGCCTGATTGGCCCTCAGCAGATGTGCTGGCCAGCAGGAAAGATGGGGGAAGGGGAGAGTTACAGAGACAGGGAATTCAGCAGGGTTCCCATTGCCTGGTCCTGCCTGTAGTCACAGGACACATGCGCATGGAAACACAACCCTGCCAGCACTGGATTATGAGAACTCCTGGGCCATCAGCACACATCAGAGCACAGCAGGACAGTGTGGAGGGGAGGAGAGCAGCCCTGAAAAGAAGAAGTCCTGCTGCTGTTGGTGGACGTGTCTCCAGGAAAGCTGCAGCTGCCACGCAAGGCTGCAGCCAGGAAATGCCTGCTGTGGCTGTGGTGGGAAGGTTGTGAGGAGCACAGGGTCTGTCCCCACAGCCAGCATCCAGACCCTCTTCCCCTCCACTCCTGCTCCTCTGTGAGCATTGGAGCGCAGCAGAGGGAAGGGAGGAGCCCGCGGGAACAGCTGGCTGCCACCCTTGCAGGAGAGGGCTGTGAGATCCCACCCTGCCTGTGGCCAGGGGAGCTGAGCTCTCCTAAGGGACGCGGGACCCACAGTCTCACCCTGTCTGTACTTGTCCGAGCCTGACTGTGTGCCCCTGAGTGCCCTTGGTGTCAGTGCCAAAAGAGACCCTGCAAAGGGAAACTCCCCTCATTGCACTGGGGGCACCTGAGGGAGCTCAGACTAGCGGGCTCTGAGGATCCCCCATCTCTGCGGAGGAAGGGAGACACCTGGCTTCCTGCTTCAACATGGTCTCTCAGTCCGATTCAGGAGAGGAGAAAAGGAGGAGGAAGAGGATGAACCCAAACATTTTCCTTTCAAAATGAACATAATACCGAAAAGTAAGAGAGAGTGAAATGAGCAATTCATAGCCTTGACCAAAAACCCCCTGGGAATGATGAGATGATGAAGCACATGGGACAGTTATTGGTGCCCACATTGTACCCATTGAATGAGTTTCTTCAGAGCATCCTTGAGCTCCTTGTTCCTCAGGCTGTAGATGAGGGGGTTCACTGCTGGAGGCACCACCGCATACAGAACAGCCACCACCACATCCAGGGATGGGGAGGAGATGGAAGGGAGCTTCAAGTAGGCAAACAGGACAGTGCTGACAAAGAGGGAGACCACGGCCAGGTGAGGGAGGCACATGGAGAAGGCTTTGTGCCGGCCCTGCTCGGAGGGGATCCTCAGCACAGCTGTGAAGATCTGCACGTAGGACAGCACAATGAAAACGAAACACCCAAAGCCTAAACAGGTCGTAATCACAACAACCCCAACTTCCCGGAGGTAGGAATGTGAGCAGGAGAGCTTGAGGATGTGGGGGATCTCACAGAAGAAGTGCCCCACAGCATTGCCTTGGCAGAGAGGTATGGAAAAGGTGCTGGCAGTGTGCAGGAGAGCATTGAGAAAACCGCTGCCCCAGGCAGCTGCTGCCATCCTGCTGCTCAGGAGGGTCCCGTAGTGCAGGGGTCTGCAGATGGCAACGTAGCGGTCATAAGCCATGACAGTGAGAAGGGAATACTTAGCCAAAATGAAAATGGCAAAACTTAAGACCTGGGCAGCGCATCCCGAGTAGGAGATGGTCGTGGTGTTTGTGAGGGAATTGGCCATGGATGTGGGGACAGTGGTGGAGATGGAGCCTACGTCGAGGAGGGAGAGATTAAAGAGGAAGAAGTCCATGGGGGTGTGGAGGCGGTGGTGGCAGGCTATGGTGGTGATGATGAGGCCGTTGGCCAGCAGGGCAGCCAGGTAGATGCCCAGGAAGAGTGCGAAGTGCAAGAGCTGCAGCTGCCGCGTGTCCGCGAATGCCAGGAGGAGGAACTCGTTGAGGGAGCTGCTGTTGTACATGTTGTTCCCTGCAGGCCCGTGGGACTGTGCCAGGAGGAAAAGACAGGGACAAGTCAGGAGAGACTCCTCTGTTCACAGCTCTTTCCCTTTCTCACACACACCCCCCAACACACACACACACACACACACGTGCACGCACACACAGAGACTGCTTTTCTCCTCGGCAGGACCTTCACTCAGCTCCCTGTCTGCAGCTCCAGCTTGGGCTGGCTGCGTGCGCCATGAGGAGCCGGGACGTGTGCCTGCAGGCTGCAGAGGGGTCGGTGCTGCTGGAGTGTAGGAAGTCTGTTGAACATCTTCACATGCAGTTTGGAGGCATTTGGAGCACAAAAGCAACAGCTTCTGTGCTGGGGGGACTGTTTGCTTCTTTGTCTGCTCTGCAGGGCTGGACTAGGCAGCCTTTCCGTGGCTCCCAGGGTGAAGACTAGTGAGCCCTGAGAGGCACCAGCTCTCCCTGTGCCCTAGGACACAGCCAGCACACTGGTCTCCACATCTCCACTATGTTTTTTCATCTGCCCACACACAGCCACCCCCAGCAGCACTTCCATCTCCTTAGCACCCCTCTGCGGCTTCTGCGTGGGACATTACGCTATCACAGATGTCCCACACAAGAGCTGGGCCCTTCTGGAGGGCAGCACACAGCTCGGCTGCACACCCCCCGGGAGGGTGAAGGGTCTTAAAGGTGGCATCTCCTGAGTCAGCTCATTCCCCCTTCCTCTGCTGGGTGGGAGAGGAAAGCTGCAGGGGGCTTGCTGGGGGGAAAGGGTCTGCATGCTGGGGCTGGCCGAGAACAGTGATGGCAAGGTGAAGTGGGTGCTGTCTGCAGGCTGAGGGCTTGTGTGGGCAATTGCTGTGGGTCCTTGCAAACCTAGTCACCCCTCAGCGTGGTGGTGACCAGGCTTAGTTTCTTGCCTCAACCTGACTGCTGCATTTCCACTCCCACCATGCAGAGGCGAGCCCTCTTGAAAACCCCACTCTCAAAAGGTCCTCCTGGAGAGCTGGAGCTGTGGGCAGCCCTGCTCCACGCAGCACCCTCTCGACAGGAGGATGAACCTGCCCTGCTGGGGGAAACCCCTCTCACCCAGAGCTTCTCCCCTGCAGTGCTGTGGGGAGCTCCCCGGGCAGGCTGGGTGCTGACCCGCGGAGGCGGCAGTCAGTGCCCCGGGCACACAGCACCCTGGGGTGCAGGGACACCACTCTGACTGATGAACCTGGGCAGACCTGGGTGCACAGCCCAGCTTCACACCCCGGCTGTGTCCCTGGGAGAAGGCAGCAGGATGCCCTCTGCCTCTGACGGTATGGCAGGACATCCTGCTCTGAAGCATCTCCTCCTCCTCCTCCTCCACAATGCAGAAGCTGCAAGAGCGATCCTTAAAATCCCTATCAGTCATGGGATGGGGTGGGTGCAGAAGACCCCTCCAGGAACCTCGGCAGCGTTGCCCTGCTGCCAGAGACTTACCATGCAAAGGGCTGTGCAGATTTCCCCCACAAGGAGCTCTCCTCTCTCCTCCCACTCCACACTGCCTCTCACTTCTCTCCCTCTCGCCTCATCTCCCGTCAGCAGCAGCAGGCAGTGCCCGGAGCCCCGCTGCTCTTGGCAGAGGAGCTGCTCCTGCCCACAGCTGTCTCGGGGCTGTGCTGCCCGGTTGCCAGCAGCTCCCTCGGTCCCCGGAGCCTGGCCCCGCTCAGGAGCAGAGGCCCAGCCAAAGGCGTGACTTTCTCTGCCGCCTCGAGATTGTCCTGGGGCTCCAAGGCTGGCAGCTCCTGAGGGGCAGCAGGCTCCCTTCTGGGAAAGGCTCTGGCAGCTGCAATAATCCCCTGCAGTCCCTCTCGGCGCTGTGGAGAGAGACTGATTTCAGCAGGGTGCTTGATCCCCTCAGGCGACAGAGGTGGAGAGGGCTGGACCTGCTCCCCTCTGCCTCCTGCTCTTCCTGTCCCATTGCTGGCCAGGAGACGCAGAGAGTGGCCGAGAGGGGGTCATTTCCCCTGCGTGGGGCAGTGATTCAGAGGAGGAAATGCAGGTGTTTGATCTCCGCTCAGAAGGCCTTGGTCGGGAGGGGGATTCAGCTCCCTCCCACGCATGCCCCAAACCCACTGGAGGTGGGCTTCCTCTGGCCTCAGTTTCGGGGTGCCCAAAAGAGCTGCCTGCATGCAAGGCCTTGCCTGAGCTGCCACGACAAGCACTAGGGATGGAGGGGGGAGTCAGCGGCTCACACCCAAACCCCCGGTGATGGCTGAGGTTCCAGGCTTGGTCCAAGTCATGTGTGTGGGTGTCTGCCAGCTGTGATGGAGCAATTCTGAGACCCCCACATCCTGCCTGAGCCTCAGCTGTGGGCCAGAGGGGTGGTGGGGCAGGTTCCCTTGGCCACCTGAACCTACACCATATTCTTGGGCCATCGGAACCTTTCCATGGAGCCATGCATTTCCATGGAGCCTGCAGAGCAGTTCAGCTGACCCAAAGGAGGAGTTCACCATGAGGAGAGCCGGGTCGCTCTCTAGGCTCCACCAGCTGTACATACTGCAGTACCTGCTACTCACCCTGGACACTGCCCATCTGGAGTGTTGGTCACATCATACAGTGACCCTGCTACTTCTTTAACCAACCCAGACACTCTGCAGCAGAGCTGGGGAGAGACTTTCAGGAGCCACTGGAAACTGCACATCATCTGCAGTACCTGCCAAGATGCTCCTCTGGAAAGAGACTGAGCATTTGTCCACGGGGGATCACAAGACAGTCCTGCTGTGCAGCATCCTGGGAGATGCCCAGGGAGCAGCTCCGTATCTCATCTCCTTTGCTCTCCCTTGTTGGAAGGGGACAATCCGCACTGGCCTCCCCTGCCTGGGAATGATCCTCCATAATTCCCCTTCCTTGGGCAGAAACGCACTAGACCTTTGCAAAGTGACTCCCGAGTGAGAGAAGTTGCACCAGGACAAAGGCAAAGTCCTGCAGCTGGGCAGGAAGGACCCCCTGCAGACGGTGCAGGCTGGGGACTGGCTGGCTGGGGAGCAGCTCTGCTGCAAAGGACCTGGCGTCTCCGTGCACACCAACTGAATGTGAGCCAGCAGTGTGCCCTGGCAGCAATGAAAGGCAACAGCCTGGATAAAACCCTGAGTAACCTGGCCTGACCTTGTGACCTGGACTCAGCCCTGGAGTGCCCACACTGTCCCTGGTCATGTTGCTGCGCTTTCTCCAAAGGATGCCCTCCTTTCTGAAGGCTATATCGTTGACCATCTTTAGAGTAGCTGCAACCTTACAGCCGCTTTCTGGTACACTGATCTGGAAACCCTCTTGTCCCCCCAAACACCTCTGTCTTTCTGCTTCGTCCTGCTAGTGTTGTTGCTAATTCCACAGACACACCAGACATGGAAATGCAGGGTTTACATCCTGGCAGATGAGTGTCATTTCTGGTGTGGGATCGCCACACGCAGGTCTGAGGTTGCTCGGTGGTGATGTGCTATGACGTGAGCTACGTGCTCCTGGTAGCTCCTGGAAACAAGACTGTCGAGGCAGCCAGGGCAGGAAAAACCGCTCTTGGCTGAGATGACCAGAAGGTTCCTACTGCCTTTGGGCAGGCACAGGCCCTGGGCCTGAGGCAACAAGCACCTTAGAGTGGCCCTGCCCATCTGTGCTGCGAGCCTCCCCCTGCTCCCTCCTCAGAGCCTGAGACACAGCAAGCAGCAAGGGCTAGAAGGGGACAACGGTGTCATCCACTAAGGGCCACAAAGGCTTCCCTAATCCAGCTGCTGGGACACAGCGTCAGGAGCCCTGGAGTCCGCGCAGCCCCGTGACCCCACACAACCTAGCAAGCAAGCAGCTGCCCCACTGCCCCCCAACACACCCTCCAACCCCTAGGCCTCATCACCCTGCAGGGAACTCCAGCATCCAGGCACTCCTGTAACACCCCAGAGGGCAGGGAAGCCAGGCAGATGGTCCCCCCACTCCGCCCTGCATCACCCACTGACCTCTGTGTCCCCAGGGCACCAGGGCCTCCAGGCTTCCTGTACTTCATCACACAATCTCCCTCAGAAGGCCCAGGCACCTGCACCCTCACCCAAGGGCCCACTACTGGGGGGGCCAGGCTTGGCCATGTGTGGGGCTTCTCTTGTAAGGCCTCTCTCCACGTAGACATGGGCAGCCACCAGGGCCAGCAGCACTAGGCTGGGAGTGGGGACAAGATGGCGCTGAGTCACAGGGGGCAACGCTGGGCCACACAGCCTGCCCTGCGATCCGTGTGGTGGCAGCGCAAGGAGTGAAGGTGAGCAGCAGGGCCCAGGTGTGCTGAGCCTGTGAGGCTGGAGGCAACCCAAAACCCCTGACTCAGTCTGCAGCTGCTGGAAAGCTGGAGAAGGACCTGGGAGTGCTGGGGGACAACGGGTGGACCATGAGGCAGCAATGCGGCCTTGTGGCCAGGAGGGCCCAGGGGATCCTGGGCTGCATTAGGCAGAGTGTTGCCAGCAGGTGGAGGGAGGTGATTCTGCCCCTCTCCTCAGCCCTGGCGAGGCCACATCTGGAGCACTGTGTCCACTTCTGGGCTCCCCATTACCAGAGAGACAGGGAGCTCCTGGAGCGAGTCCACCAGAGGGCTACGAAGATGATGAAGGGACTGGCACAGCTCTCCTACAACAAAAGGCTGAGGCAGCTAGAACTCTTCAGCCTGGAGAAGAGAAGACTGAGGGGAGCTTGTCAACGTGTAGAAGTATCTGAAGGGAGGATGTCAAGAGGACAAGGCCAGACTTCTCCGTGGTGCCCAGTGAGAAGATGAGAGGCAACAGGCACAAACTGAAACACAGGAAGCTCTGTCTCAACAGGAGGAAAAACGGCTTTATTGTGATGGAGACTGAGCACTGGAACAAATTGCCCACAGAGGTTGTGGACTCTCCACCCTTAGAGCTATTCAGAGGCTGCCAGGACATGATTCTGGGCAACATGCGCTAGGTGACCCTTCTTGAGCAGGGGGGTTGCACTAGAGGATCTCCAGAGGTCCCTTCCCACCTCAACCACACTGTGATTCTGTGACTGTGTGGCGTGGGGGACAGGGCAAAGGCAGCATGGGGACCGAGGCAGTCATGGCAGCCCTGCTCTCCCTGGAGACCCCACTGCCCTGAGGAGGACCCAAGTGACAAGGAAGAGCCCAAGCACCAGCTGGACACAGAGCGCCTGAGAAGATGCTGGCCTGAGCAGCTGGGAGCCAAGAGCCAAGGGGCTGACGAGCTGGCAAGACCTGCACTGGGCAGAGGCACCACCAGCTGTGTGCACACTGGCCAGAGTGACAAGCTCCAAGGCTGCTGCTTCATGCCTCAAACTCCAACGAGCAGTAGCTCACAAGCAGCGTTCCTCGGGGGGCCCTCCTGGCTCTGACACTGCTCAATACCTTCCTAAGCCACCTGGGCATGGGCATGGACTGCGCCCTCAGCAAGTCTGAGCAGAGCTAGCTCTGCGGAAGGAGGAGCCACCACTAGCAAGACCTCAGCAGGTTGTACTGCCCAGAACTGCTTGAGCCCTGCCCCAGAGGACATGACACGCAAGAGCCTGGTAGAGGAGGAGGTGGGTAATGCCACAGCAGCTTGCCCGGGTGACCAAGTGAGCTGGCTCTCTGGGCTCACCAGCGCTCCTGCGCGGGTGTGCCGGGAGGGTTCAGGCTTGGGGTGGGGACTAAGCCACAGGGTTTCTCTCTCCCAGGCTGTACGGCAACCCCCTCCTGGGAAACCCCCCAGACTGCTCTCTGAGGTCATCATGGGCAGCCTCCCCTCCCACCCGCCCTCCACCGCTGCCTCCCTCCTCCTGCCTCCCCTCCCTCCTGTTTCCCCTCCCTCCTGCCTTCCCTCCCTCCCGCCCTCTCTCCACCGCTGCTAACCTCCCTCCTGCCTTCCCTCCTCCATCCAGGAGGGCAGGCAAGAGTGTAAAAACTCCTGGAAATTAGCAAAAATGGAAACATTTGCAAATCTGAGACCCTGCCATGTCTCTCAAGAAACCTCTGCAGAAAGTGTCTATGGGTCTCCTCGGTGCTGGGCAGGGCGCTGTGGTGGTTCGGCTGCAGCCCCTCCATGCCCACCCCGCTGCCCAGCACAGCACGACAGCCCTGGCCCTGCAGCCCCTCCGCAGCTCCTGCTGCCCCAGCGACAGAGCCGCCTGCCCCGAGCTGGGGCCCCCAGGAACCTGATGCTCCTTCTCCTTTTCCATCGCGGACTGCTGCCCTGCTTTGCTCCTGCAACGTCCCTGCTGCCCAAAGAGCCTTTCCCCAGGTCAGGGGAAAGGAGATCCCCTGCTGGAGATCCCCTGAGCTCTCCTGAGGGCTCCGATGCCCCTCCAGATGGACGGGCATCTCTCATCAGCACTGTCACCTGAGGGACTGCCCCAGGCAGGCAATTCAGAGACCATTCCCCATCTCTGCGGGCACTGGACACCGAGAACTGAGCCCCAAATTCAGTCTTTGGTCCCTAACAGATCACACGGGGACTCTGAGCTCACCCCCCGGCTCCCATGGAGTTCCCAAGCACAGCAGTGGGCCCTTTAGTGGTGCACTCCCTTGGGAGTATTTGGGACTCCATCTTGTGAAGAAAGGCCAGACTTCAGGCGTGTCACACAGGAGATCCCCTTTTATTAGGGAAATACTAAAGTCCTGCTGCTGTTGGTGGATGTGTCTCCAGGAAAGCTGCAGCTGCCATGCAAGGCTGCAGCCAGGAAATGCCCACTGTGGCTGTGATGGGAAGGTTGTGAGGAGCACAGGGTCTGTCCCCACAGCCAGCATCCAGACCCTCTTCCCCTCCACTCCTGCTCCCCTGCGAGCATTGGAGCGCTGCAGAGGGAAGGGAGGAGCCCGCGGGGACAGCTGGCTGCCACCCTTGCAGGAGAGGGCTGTGAGATCCCACCCTGCCTGTGGCCAGGGGAGCTGAGCTCTCCTAAGGGACACAGGACCCACAGTCTCACCCTGTCTGTACTTGTCTGAGCCTGGCTGTATGCCCCTGAGCGCCCTTGGTGTCAGTGCCAAAAGAGACCCTGCAAAGGGAAACTCCCCTCATTGCACTAGGGGCATCCGAGGGAGCTCAGACTCTGAGGTTCCCCCATCTCTGCGGAGGAAGGGAGACACCTGGCTTCCTGCTTCACCACGGTCTCTGGCTCAGATTCAAATGAGATTCCTGAGAAGTGGCACAAACCAAAAATTTTCTCTTTTAATGGGAATGTATCAGAAAAGGAAGACAAACAAGAAAAGAACAACAGAGAGCCCTGATGCCAAACGCCCTGTGAATGATGAGTGGGTGCACATGGGATGGTTATTGGTGCCCACATTGTACCCACTGAATCACTTTCCTCAGGGCATCCTTGAGCTCCTTGTTCCTCAGGCTGTAGATGAGGGGGTTCACTGCTGGAGGCACTACTGCATACAGAACAGCCACCACCAGATCCAGGGATGGGGAGGAGATGGAAGGGAGCTTCAAGTAGGCACACATGCCAGTGCTGACAAAGAGGGAGACCACGGCCAGGTGAGGGAGGCACATGGAGAAGGCTTTGTGCCGGCCCTGCTCTGAGGGGATCCTCAGCACAGCTCTGAAGATCTGCACGTAGGACAGCACAATGAAAACGAAACACCCCAAGATTAAACAGGTCGTAATCACAACCACCCCAACTTCCCGGAGGTGGGAGTGTGAGCAGGAGAGCTTGAGGATGTGGGGGATCTCACAGAAGAACTGCCCCACAGCATTGCCTTGGCAGAGAGGTATGGAAAAGGTGTTGGCAGTGTGCAGGAGAGCATTGAGAAGGCTGCTGCCCCAGGCAGCTGCTGCCATTTGGACACAAGCTCTGCTGCCACCCAGGAGGGTCCCGTAGTGCAGGGGTCTGCAGATGGCAACGTAGCGGTCATAAGCCATGACAGTGAGAAGGGAATACTCAGCCAAAATGAAAATGGCAAAACTTAAGACCTGGGCAGCACATCCCGAGTAGGAGATGGTCGTGGTGTTTGTGAGGGAATTGGCCATGGATGTGGGGACAGTGGTGGAGATGGAGGCCACGTCGAGGAGGGAGAGATTAAAGAGGAAGAAGTCCATGGGGGTGTGGAGGCGGTGGTCACAGGCTATGGCGGTGATGAAGCCGTTGCCCAGCAGGGCAGCCAGGTAGATACCCAGGAAGAGCACGAAGTGTAAGAGCTGCAGCTGCCGTGTGTCCGCAAATGCCAGGAGGAGGAACTCGTTGAGGGAGCTGCTGTTGGACATGTTGTTCCCTGCAGGCCCGTGGGACTGTGCCAGGAGGAAAAGACAGGGACAAGTCAGGAGAGACTCCTCTGTTCACAGCTCTTTCCCTTTCTCACACACCCCCCCCCCCACACACAGAGACTGCTTTTCTCCTTGGCAGGACCTTCACTCAGCTCCCTGTCTGCAGCTCCAGCTTGGGCTGGCTGCGTGAGCCATGAGGAGCCGGGACGTGTGCCTGCAGGCTGCAGAGAGGTCGGTGCTGCTGGAGTGTAGGAAGTCTGTTGAGCATCTTCACATGCAGTTTGGAGGCATTTGGAGCACAAAAGCAACAGCTTCCGTGCTGGGGGGATTGTTTGCTTCTTTGTCTGCTCTGCAGGGCTGGACTAGGCAGCCTTTCCGTGGCTCCCAGGGTGAAGACTAGTGAGCCCTGAGAGGCACCAGCTCTCCCTGTGCCCTAGGACACAGCCAGCACACTGGTCTCCACATCTCCACTATGCTTTTTCATCTGCCCACACACAGCCACCCCCAGCAGCACTTCCATCTCCTTAGCACCCCTCTGCGGCTTCTGCGTGGGACATTACGCTATCACAGATGTCCCACACAAGAGCTGGGCCCTTCTGGAGGGCAGCACACAGCTCGGCTGCACACCCCCCGGGAGGGTGAAGGGTCTTAAAGGTGGCATCTCCTGAGTCAGCTCATTCCCCCTTCCTCTGCTGGGTGGGAGAGGAAAGCTGCAGGGGGCTTGCTGGGGGGAAAGGGTCTGCATGCTGGGGCTGGCCGAGAACAGTGATGGCAAGGTGATGTGGGTGCTGTCTGCAGGCTGAGGGCTTGTGTGGGCAATTGCTGTGGGTCCTTGCAAACCTAGTCACCCCTCAGCGTGGTGGTGACCAGGCTTAGTTTCTTGCCTCAACCTGACTGCTGCATTTCCACTCCCACCATGCAGAGGCGAGCCCTCTTGAAAACCCCACTCTCAAAAGGTCCTCCTGGAGAGCTGGAGCTGTGGGCAGCCCTGCTCCACGCAGCACCCTCTCGACAGGAGGATGAACCTGCCCTGCTGGGGGAAACCCCTCTCACCCAGAGCTTCTCCCTTCAGCGCCGTGGGGAGCTCCCCGGGCAGGCTTGGTGCTGACCCACGTAGGCGGCAGTCAGTGCCCCTGGCACACAGCACCCTGGGGTGCAGGGACACCACTCTGACTGATGAACCTGGGCAGACCTGGGGGCAGAGCCCAGCTTCACACCCCGGCTGCGTCCCTGGGAGAAGGCAGCAGGATGCCCTCTGCCTCTGACGGTGTGGCAGGACATCCTGCTCTGAAGCATCTCCTCCTCCTCCTCCTCCTCCACAATGCAGAAGCTGCAAGAGCGATCCTTAAAATCCCTATCAGTCATGGGATGGGGTGGGTGCAGAAGACCCCTCCAGGAACCTCGGCAGCATTGCCCTGCAGCCAGAGACTTACCATGCAAAGGGCTGTGCGGATTTCCCCCACAAGGAGCTCTCCTCTCTCCTCCCACTCCACACTGCCTCTCACTTCTCTCCCTCTCGCCTCATCTCCCGTCAGCAGCAGCAGGCAGTGCCCGGAGCCCCGCTGCTCTTGGCAGAGGAGCTGCTCCTGCACACAGCTGTCTTGTGGCTGTGCTGCCCGGTTGCCAGCAGCTCCCTCGGTCCCCGGAGCCTGGCCCCACTCAGGAGCAGAGGCCCAGCCAAAGGCATGACTTTCTCTGTCCCCTGGGCTCCCTCGAGATTGTCCTGGGGCTCCAAGGCTGGCAGCTCCTGAGGGGCAGCAGGCTCCCTTCTGGGAAAGGCTCTGGCAGCTGCAATAATCCCCTGCAGTCCCTCTCGGCGCTGTGGAGAGAGACTGATTTCAGCAGGGTGCTTGATCCCCTCAGGGGACAGAGGTGGAGAGGGCTGGACCTGCTCCCCTCTGCCTCCTGCTCTTCCTGTCCCATTGCTGGCCAGGAGACGCAGAGAGTGGCCGAGAGGGGGTCATTTCCCCTGCGTGGGGCAGTGATTCAGAGGAGGAAATGCAGGTGTTTGGTCTCCGCTGAGAAGGCCTTGGTTGGGAGGGGGATTCAGCTCCCTCCCACGCATGCCCCAAACCCACCGGAGGTGGGCTTCCTCTGGCCTCAGTTTCGGGGTGCCCAAAAGAGCTGCCTGCATGCAAGGCCTTGCCTGAGCTGCCACGACAAGCACTAGGGATGGAGAGGGGAGTCAGCGGCTCACACCCAAACCCCCGGGGATGGCTGAGGTTCCAGGCTTGGTCCAAGTCATGTGTGTGGGTGTCTGCCAGCTGAGATGGAGCTATTCTGAGAGACCCACATCCTGCCTGAGCCTCAGCTGTGGGCCAGAGGGGTGGTGGGGCAGGTTCCCTTGGCCACCTGAACCTACACCATAGTCTTGGGCCATCAGAACCTTTCCATGGAGCCTGCAGAGCGGTTCAGCTGACCCAAAGGAGGCGTTCACCATCAGGAGAGCCAGGTCGCTCTCTAGGCTCCACCAGCTGTACATACTGCAGCTCAAGGCACTTCAGAGCTAAGGCCCATGCACCTCCCGGCATTGCAGACACTTCAGTTAATTCAGGGTGCTCATTTTCAGGGAATAAAAAAGGCTTCTAGTGCCGTGCCAGGTGCCTGGGGTGCCCAGCACAACCACATGTGTCTGGCACAGACCACACAGGACTTCCAGGGAAGCCAGGGTGTTCGGGGAAGACACCACAGGGTTGTTGAAAGGGGTTTGGGTCCTGTGTGCCAGCAGCTGAACACCAAGCCCATGGCATGCAGGGAAGGTCCATCCCAGTTACACCCAGGGGTGCTACAGGATTGGGAGGCACATCACAGCAAGAGTCTCCACTCGTGTGCCTATGCCCTCCAACCCTGGTGGGTCTCCTCTTCCTGAACCTTCGCACCCAGTGCTCTGAACAGTGACCAGGCTAACGATGTCCCCACTGTGGATAGATCAAAGGCTGTCCTACCCCAGGCACCTTCTCAGCAGCAGCTTGTCCTTCTTGGACACCCTCTTCACCTCTCTCACAGGCCCCAAAGGGCTTTGGAGTCACCTGGGGCAGCAAACCCCTCTCCCACCAGGGCTGCCTGACCCAGCTGGGTTTGTCTCTGGCTTTGGGGACTGCAGGGTTTGCTCTCTTCCTCAGCCCCTGACTTCAGCACCACCTTGCCATGTGCCAGCCACTCCAGCATGTCTCTGCTAGGAAGCAAAGCCTTTGCATACAGTGTGTCCCGGGCACTCTGCAACAGGTTTCCCTGTCATAAGGCTGCACTTGTCCCTGGGGCCACAGTTGGGGTGCTGCAGCTCCAATGTGTAGCAGTGCCCTCAGCCTGGGGAACAGGCAAGAGGAGCTGGAGCCCCGTGTGCTGTCACAGAAATGTGGCATTGTTGGAGTGACTGCTGAGACATGGTGGGACAGCTCACAATGACAGAGCTGCGACCGATGGCACTGCAACCCAGAGCCCTCTGCTTGGCCCCTGCTCCCCTCAGGACCCACCCCACCCCTCGGTGCTTTTGGGGAGAGCCCAGGCCCTCCCTTGACTGTGCTGAGGCTCCTCGGGAAAAGGGCGCAATGGGCAGGGGATGTGCGGGGCAGCACGGAGTGAGCAGAGCAGCGTCCTGGTGGGCAGCACTGCCTGGCCATGTCTGTGGCTGCTGCTTCATCAGCTTGGTGCTGTGGTTGGTGCTGCGGAAAGGCCAGGAGGTCGGGGGAAGGCCTGGCCGGGACTTGCCAAGGGCTCGGTCAGCCTTGGGGCTGAAGTCTGCTGCAAAGCAAGGGCCGGCCAGGGCTGCAGGCAGGCCCCGGGTTGGCCTGGCCGCAGCAGGGTGGTGGCGCGGGAAAGCAGCAACGCAACAATGCACAATTGTTGTGGTAGCACCGCTGTCTGGGAGACTGGCTGGGGTGGCCAGAGCTGGGGGTCACTGGAGCGAGAGGGGCCAGCGGAGAGCCGCAGCTCCAGGAGGGCTCTTGAAAGGAGCCATGGAGCACTATCTCGCTGCTGGCGTCCAAGCTAGAGAGGCACTGCGGAGCGCAAGGGCCATGAGGGCCGAGGTGCGTACCGGGCAGGTGGAGAGGGCTCAGCCTGGGAGCTAGCAGCCCCGTGGGCCTTCTCTGGGGCACGGGGAAGTGTGGAGGGAACTGCGAGAAGGGGGAGAAGGAGGGTGAGGCCAGTGGAGGCTCTGAGGGAGTCCTGTGTCCCTGCTCATCCTGGACTGCAGCTCAGCAGGCGGGAGGGTGGTGTGACAGGACGTGGGGTTTGGTTTACAGGGTGTGGAGTGGTGGGGAAGGAGGCGGTGGAGCAGGGAGCTGCCTGGGACGAAGCTGCTCTTTGCGCCCTGCCTGGGTGGAGCGTTCCCAGAGCGTTTCTGGTACGTGCTGTGCAAGAGGCTCTGGAGATGGCGGCCCGAGTGCCCAGGAGTGCCTCTGTCTTCCTAGCGTGGGCGCAGAGGACAGCAGGTCGTAGTAGGATGCGCGGAGCTGCTGGAGATGCCGCTGGGGGTGAAACTCCCTTTGCTGCCTGGCTCCAACCCTGTCTTCTACCGCACCAAGCTGGGGCAAAAGGTAAAAGCAGTAGCAAGGGGTAGGAAAAGTCCCTTCTTTCTCCTCAGCTTCTTGCCCCGACCCACTGAGCGGCCGAGCAAAGACATGGGAGGGGTGGCCATCATCATCCTCAGGCAGTGTCAGAGCTTCTCCTGCTGCATTCCTTTGTGCAGCTGCCAACGCCAGGGCCTCTCTGCTAGGGCAACGTAGGAAGTGTCCTTTTGCTTCCAGGCTTCGATACCTTGTTCCCAGCTCCGGCGCTACTGGGAAGCAGAGTGAGCCAACACGCCCCTTAGGAGTGCCGAACCCCGAGGAGCCTGTTCCCAGTGGAGTAGAGATTTGCTCTTTGAAGCATTGGGAGAGACATTGTTGGTGTGGCAATGTCTTGCATTTCTTCCTGCGGGGCTCCGAAGCCTCGTCTGCTTGCGGGGGTGGGAGGTGGTGGTGGTTCTCCCCACCCTGCTCCCTGCAGCCTGCCTGGGGTATGGGAAAGACTCTTGGTATCAGCTCTTCCAACTCGCTCTCTATTTCCACCAGTAGAGTTTGGCAGCTCTCCTGAGCACGGGCTCATTTTGCAATCACAGTGACTTTCCAAAGGGAAGAAACCATGGGGAGATGGACACTTTCTGGAGAGCTCCTTTGAGCTGCCCCAGTGGGTGCAGAAAAGGACAGGTAGCTTTCAGTGGAGAAAGGGGGCATCTTCTCCACTGGCCCAGGAAATACCTCCTCACGTTCGTACAGGACCAGTAGACAAGCACAAGGCTGAAGCCGTAGGCCCTGGGCTTCTCCTCGGCTGAAGAGTCTCCCAAGCAGAGCAGAGCAGTCTTTCCTTTGGGTAAAACTCAGAGCTGAGCTAAGCGCTGAGCCAGGGATTACTCTAAAGCTCGGAGGTCTGGAAAAGCTACGCTAGGGGCTGAGGAAGCTCAGAAGGGTCTTTGTTTCTGCCCTGCTCATGCGGGGTGCAGGCTGTGCACCCTGCTCATGCTGTGGCCGATGCCTTTTACAGCTCCACCAGCCATCTGCTTCTTTTGCTTTGGGAGATCCCCAGTGTCGCTTGCTGAGCACCGAGTACAACAGTCTGCACGACCCGCATTTGCGGGCCTACTACAAGCGCCAAGACAACCTGCGGAGACTCAGGAGAGGAGGTTACGTCACCAGCGCTGGCCAAGTAGGTGTGGGACCAGGGTGCGGAGAAGAGTTTCCCTGAGGCAGAGCCGCTCCGGCCGGTCCCACGGCTGCTCTTGCAAGGCTGCGCCGCGCTGGCCGAGCACTGCCGTAGCAGCCGGCGGGTGGCCTGGCGGCAGAGGGAGGAGTGCTGCTGCCCCTGGGTGGGTGGGAGCAGAGGCCCCAGGCGCCGGGGAGGGCAGGCTGTGCGGGGCCGCGGCTGCCGCTGGCTTATTGCTGTTTCTGGGAAGGCGGCTGCGTGGTTAGCGACGAGCAGCCTTGGGGATTTGTGCCCTGCTCTCTGCCCAGGTCGTCTGCACGCTGCGGCAGTTCAACGAGTACAGGCAGTATCTGAGGACGCTCCAGATGGAGGCGGACAAAACGTACCGGCAAGAACAAGTCAGTAAAGCTCGGGGTCCATAGGCCCGCTTCCTGGGGCAGAGGGTTGGGGCTTTGCCTGGTTTCTCTCAGCAAGGCAGGACCTGACGAAGCAGTGAGGGCTGGGCTGGCGGGCCGGGCGTTCTGGGGTAGAAACGGTGCCGTGGGTGCGGGCTGAGCTAGCAGAGGGTGCTGGGGTGGGGACAGGCAGACAAGTCATCCCCGAGCGGCCAGGGTGCTGAGGGAAGCCCTCCTCTTCTCCCCGGGTGGGGTGGCTGCAGCAGAGCACTGCTCTGGGCCAGCGTGAAGCCTCAGCCCGCAGGCGTGTGAGAGCGTTTGGTGGCCAAGGTGAGCTAGAGCCTGGTGTTGACTTTCAGAAGGTGCTTCGACGACAGCTGGCAAAATTAAAGGATGCCCCCGGCCTGCCAGATGGCATGGACATCTCTCGCCTCCGAGAGCGGCTGCTGTGGGAGCAGCGAGAGAGTCTGGGAGAGGGAGAGAGGGAGATGAGGCACAGGTAAGAGACAGCACAAGCCATGCTTGCTCTAGGAGCGGGCGTGTGGGCCTTCCGCGAGGTGCTGGCTGGAGCCCTGTGCTCCAGGAAACACCGCCCAGTTCCTGCGTGAGCGGATGCGGATTGTGCCTGCAGTGGACAAGCTGTGTTTGGAGCCGGGCAAAGGCAGCTGGAAGCCGTTTGGCGTGCTTGAGCCAAGAGCTCTGGAGCAGGATGGTGGCAGTGGCGGAGCAGAAAAAGGTCTGGGCAAGACCGCTCCAGGTGCTCTGGTTCAGAAATCTGTCTTTGTCTTTCCAGGTTGCTTGCCAGGATTGCGCAGAGGATGGAGGAGCTGAAGGCCCCTGAGGAAGAGAAACACCTCCTGCAGCAGGCAGAGCGAGACCAGGTGTGCCTGGCACTCTTGGTGGGCTCCTGGGCTCACGCACTCCCCTACTCAGCCTACATGCACCAGCTGCACTAAGTGTTCCCACGGTCCCTGTTGCTGCTTTCTCGTGTGGTGAGCAGCCCAAAACGGAGCCCCCCCTGAACCCCGTCGTGCCAGTGCTTGGCCATGCGTGGGTTAGTGTCCTCCTGCAGAAGGTCAAAGATCAGCTTCGAGGAGAGCCTGCCATTGCCCAGTTCTCATTAGAGACAGTGGTGTGGTGAGAGCAGGTGGCACCCATGGGAGCAGAGGGCAGAGCAGTGTGCAGTGCAATAACGTAACCTCCTCCATCTCCTCTCTCCAGTTTGTTTGCCATTCACTCATCAGTTCCTCCTGGTTTCTGTTGCAGAAGTCTTTTGAGGAAGAGCTGTGTGAAAAAGTCCAGATTACTCTGATAGAGACTACACGGAGAGAAGGCCAGGAGCTGGAAGAGGTGGCAGAGAGCATGGTGGAGGAAGTGCTGGAGAGGGTGAAAGAGCTGGATCCGTCGGTGTGTGTTTTAAGGAGGGCTCCACTGGCCATCAGTGGAAGGTTGTTTGCTAGTGCTCAAAGCGCAGAGCCTTTGGAGAGGTCTGCTCGGGATCCGCAGGAGGAAATTGGACTGGTGGCTAGAGAGATTGTAGCAACCATTACGGATGCCTTTGGGAAGCGTTTGGCATGCAGCGCCTCAGATGCCTCTGAGCAGCTGGTAACTGAACGAACCACGCGAGCTGGCAAAGTGGGAGAAAGCAGCCGGAGGGAAGCTGAATTCACAGGCTGTGATGGAGCAACTCCTCTGGCGTCTCTTGACAAACTCACCAGAGAGGCTGTTGAGAGGGTTGGAGCCACCTTGGAATCCTTTGTAGCTTCTCAGTTTGAACATCACTTCCACTGTAAATTGTCTGAAATCCAGGAGCTGCCCCTTGAGACGCTTTCTCCAAGACAAGTGCAGCCATCCCGGACACCTCTCTCAAGCCAGGTGACAAAGGAAGTAGAAGCCTCCTCGAGAGCATGCCAGCACTGGACACCAAAAGCCACAAGGCTGCCCGTGTTGCAGCCATGCCACACTGCTGCTGCTGCTGCATCACGCGAGAGTGGCACGCTTGCAAGGGGGAGCATCGCAAATGCAATTTCCCAAGTGCAGCAACTCCACTCAGAGCTACGGGTGTATGCTGCAATGGTTGTCCATGATGTTCTGGCAACGCTGAAGAAGCAGACCAAGTTAAAAGAAATGAAGGCAAAGGCAAGATCCTTGGAGGACGCTCCAGCAGAAAGCACTGTGGAGAACGGGCTGGTGGAGTCGCTATTAAATGGGTGCGGTCAACCTCCGACAGCTGCTGCTTCAGGAGTGAAGTGCGGGAGGCGGGTGGCAAAAGAGCCCAGGCCAAGAGATGGGGATGAGAGCTACCTGGCACAGGACTTTCCAAGGCCAGGAGGAAAGAAAATTCCTGCAAGGAAATTAGAGAAGAGTCACCCAAGAACAAAGCTGCCACCTCTCTGCCTCCCTGGAATGGTGCTGCCTTCAGAGGCAGAAGCAGAGTTTGAAGAGGAGCTCTCGTGTAATCTCCTGCTGTCTGTTGTCCGAGGCTCTGAGCTAGGTGCTCAGAGCACACCAGAAGGCCCTCACAAGCCCTTGTATTACCCCTCAGCATCCACATCAAGACCTGCTCCTCCTGAGTTGGAAAGCCTGCCTAAAGCGAGGCCAGGGAGCGTGCAAGACGCCTTGCCATGCATTGGCCAGCACTTCTCCAGGCAGCCCGTCCCTCCATTGGCTCCAAAGCCCCCTTCCCGCCGAGGAGCCCGGCAGAGAGCCACGCGTGTAAAGCTTGTGCTGGGTGAGCTGGAGCAATGGGAGTCAGGAGAGAGGGCGTTAGCTGGGCGGCTGGTGGAGGGTGTCCTAAGGAGGTGTGTGGCTCCAGGCTCCAGTTCTTCTGCTGACACCACTGCTGAGAACTAACAGTCAGGAAGAGATCAGAGGGAAGCGGCTAAGACTCTGGAGCAGTCGGTGGGGAAAAGAAGATGCAGGGAGCACATGAGAGAGGGCTGTGCTCCACACCACTCCTGCTGCCTTTCCTGGGCAGGAGAAGGCTCAGCACCCTGTGCACTCACTCTCCTGCCCCACTGGCTCTCTCTCCCGCCTCATCGCGTGGCACAGCCCCTCTGGCTGCCTGCCCAAGGGTCTTCCAGCAGAGCTGCTGCCCAGAACCAGAGAGTCCCTGCGATACTCCCCCCCCACCCTCGCTTTTGAGAATAAAGAGTTTACTTCCAAGCGCTGCTTTTACGTCCTGATATTCTTTTGCTGCTCTTCACAGAATCACAGATTGGGTGAGGTTGGAAGGGACCTCTGGAGATCATCTAGTCCAAGCCCCCTGCTCAAGCAGGGTCGCCTAGAGCACGTTGCCCAGGATTGGGTCCAGGCAGGTTTTGAACATCTCCAGAGAAGGAGACTCCACAACCTCTACCTATCTACCCTCTCCCCTCATCTGCCCAGCCAGTCATTCCATCCGAGAAGGCTATCAGATTGGTCAAGCATGATTTCCCCTTGATGAATCCGTGCTGACTGCTCCTGATCACCTTCTTGTCCTCCATATGTTTAGTGATGCCCTCCAGGAGGAGCTGTTCCATCACCTTTCCAGGGGTGGAGGTGAGGCTGAGAGGCCTGGAGTTTCCTGGCTCCTCCTTCTTGCCCTTTTGGAAGACTGGAGTGACATGGGCTTTCTTCCAGTCCTCAGGCACCTCTCCTGATCTCCAGGACCTTTCCAAGAGGATGGAGAGTGGCCTAGCGATAACATCCACCAGCTCCCTCAGCACTCGCAGGCGCATCCCATCAGGGCCCATAGACTTGTGGATGTCAAGTTTGGTTAAATGATCTCTAACCCAATCCTCCTCCACCAAGGGAGAGTCTTCCTTTCTCCAGACTTCCTCCCTTGTCTCCAGGGTCTGGGATTCCTGAGGGCTGGCCTTAGCAGTAAAGACTGAAGCAAAGGCGGCATTCAGGATCTCTGCCTTCTCTGTGTCCTCTGTGGCCAGGGCCCCTGCCCCATTCAGCAGCGGGCCCGCAAACCTCAATTTCACACTACCCACCATTATTAACTCTCTAGTTACTCAATTCACCAGTCTGCTGAGTCGTTAACTGGATAATTTCTTAGTATGACATGCCTTTGTGCAAAGTAGTTCCCTAAGCAAGGATGCAAATGCTCATCCTTCCTCTTCTGTCACTGTGCTGATGTCCCCCGCAAGCATGGGAGCCTCAGCAGTCCAGCAGGCTGTTTGGGTGAGCTGATGTAGTTGTACCTCCCAGCTCAGATGTTTGGTCTAGACCTTCCTTACTGGTTATTTCCACTACTGGGCAGAGATCTACTTAATTCCAAAGAGTTTTGGTCTTAGCAGGTCACCCCCACAGCATGGCTGAAGCTGGAGAGTGAGCCGGGGGCATCCCCAGAGCAGCTCGTGGAACTGGTCTCCAAGCTCCAGCTGGAAAAAGCAGGACTGGTGGCACGAAAGGCAGCGGGGGATCTGGGGTGGATCTTGCTGACTGCGCTCCACACCCTGGGCGAGGTGTTGCTGATGGAGAACCAGTGAATTGGGCAGTAGGGAAATGCTCCTGAAGCCACTAAGGAGACTCGCCAGCTGACCCGAGAGGTTGTGATTGCAACCGCAGATGGAGCTGAGAAGCTGCAGCACTGGTGTCCTGTGGCCGCCCACATTGCAAGTCATCAGTGCTGACAGGGGTGGTAGTGAGATGTCCATCCCCTGGCAGTGTGGACACTGGTGCAAAAAGTGGATTGGGATCTGGAAACTTGGGAGGGCAACATCTGGGACCCCGAGGAGCCACCTGGCAGACACCGAGCATGAGGGGGAGGCGGCTGCCCAGCCGGTGGCAGAGCAGCAGCTTACTGGACCGAATGCAGCCAGTCTGCAAGGGACCACAACGACTCGCATCATACTCCTGGTCTTCTGGGCTGATTAGTTCTGTGTGCAGACATGTCATGATTTACCATATACATGTTTACTCTAATTTAGGAGCTCGTTGCTCATTAAGCCCATGCCTGAAAGGCAAGTGTGAACCTTGCCTGCACTCTGGTGGCACCAACACCATGTCTCTGTCTGCTGGGGGTGGACAGCGTGTAGCGTGAACAGCTGCAGGAGAGCTGGTGAGGAGCCAGGCGCTGGCAGAGCACATGATGGCAGCCCCAGAGCTGCTCTGTGCCCGCGGACCCCAACCCGTCGGGGCCGGACATGCATATTCTGTTCTGTCAGCCATGTCCGGGTGCTTCGCAGCCAGCAGCTCCCCAAGCTTCTTCATGCAGCCAAGAGAAGGAAATAGCTCGAGTAGCTCAAAGGGGCCCTGGGGAGACGCAGAGTGAGTCCCGCCTGGGCACCGGACCTGTGTGTCCAGCAGCCTCCCAGCAGCGACCCTCCGCGTGGTGCCCAGGACTCACTGCACAGCTTGGGGTGAAAGTCCTTCCTTAAATCTACGCTGTTTGAACCCTCCAAGCATCTCTCTATGCCGGTACCCGACCCTCCCTTGTGGTCACATCCTGCTTAAAGAAACAGAAATCGGAGGCCATGCTTCTAGAGTAATTCTGCCTCTCACTGCCAAAAGTGACGTTCTGAAGTAGCTCCACCTTGCACCGATACTTCCCATATGCTGCTGGAGAGACTTTCTTTATTTCCACATTATGTCCTGGAAAGACAGATTTTGAATTTAGCACTGTGTAGGCTTGAAGGTGAGGAAGAAAAAGCAGCTGTTTCCTCATGGGCTCATTAGCATCATCACGCTTAGCAAAACCCTTCCTAGACGCCAACCTCTCCTAGCAGCCCCCTGAGGCCAGACAGAGGGGGAGAGGCAAGAATCAGCTCGTTATGGTTGCTGCGCACTAACGAGCTCCCGGGGGACAGTCAGTGAGTGTGGAGGGCCATGTCAGGAACGCAGCTGCTGGGAGGTCTAATGGGGCCTGCTGAGGGCTGTTAGCGATGGAGCTGTTTCAGGGAATCAAAGTGTCCCTCCCTGGGGGCTGATTAGAGCAGGAAATCAGAGGCAGCGATTTCAGGGTGACAAAGCCAGGAGATAGAGAGGTCTTTGTCACGTCGCCCTTGGACGTGCCCTGTACAGGGCCTCTCAGGCCTCTGTCATCCCCCATGCTGCCTCCGTTCCTCAGATATCCCTCAGCCTTGGCAGACACTCCCCTGGAGCCTGGCCCCAAAGATGTGGCCCCCAACACCTCCATCTGCAAGCACAGAGTGATTCCCCACCCCACCAGGCCCCAGCACTGTTGGAGCGCTGCCTCCCCATCATGAATGGCTCCCAAAGCTCCCTCACACCTGCCCCTGCTCTCTTCCATCCTCCATTTACCAAAGAGCTTTTCTTTCGGCAACCCCCTTTCTGCCAGCCTCTCTCTCTCCCAGAAGGTTTCCTAACATGGACTCATGCTCTTCATCCACAGAAAGCATCGATGCAGGTGTATTAGATTAAAAAAAAGCAACTGAGAACCATCCTGTTCTCAGGATGGCCTTCTCACCTGAAGGGATTCTCAATGAAACCATTACCCACACTTTGATGAAGGCATCATGGGTACTGCTGAAGCAAGAGGTGGATTCCTACAGATGCTTTGTGCCTCCATGTTGCCTCCTAAGCTCAGCTGCAGTTAATGATGGCTCTGTGTAGGGATTTTATTCCAGGAGAAGCAGAGATTTTGGAACCTGATTGGAAGAAAAAAGCAAAGGGGAAGGTGACTAGTACCAGGGAGAGGTTCTGCTTGCTCGATTTGGGCAATGGCAGGCAGCACCGGGCATGAGATGGGAAAGCAGCTTGGCTGGAAAAGGTCAAAGATGGAAAAAGAAATGGATGGCCATTCTCCTGTCACAGGGCAACACACCTGACGCCCACTCCGTGACAGCTGCAGGGTAGCTCCTTGGCCTTTGCACACGCTGCCAGGAGAGTGGCACTTCCAGAGAGCAAGTGCTTTCCCCCTTCCTAGCAGGACTCTTTGCTGCAAAATGATCTGAGATCGCAGAGCTCCTCCTTGCATCCAGTGGTCATAGGGGAGGTCTGGGGACCCCTCCGATGGAGGCATCAACCCGGGAGACAGAAATGCTTGCTTGGGAGATGTTGCGGGATTCATTTCCCCCAAGATCAGTACTTGACGGGAGGGCAGCAGGATTTCAGGGCTGGGGTGGTGAGCAGCTTGAGGGAAGGGGTGATGTGGTGGCCTAATGGCTTCAGGTTTGTGAGGGGAAATGGGGGGCAGTGATGAAGGGGTTAGGGAGGGGGCCAGAGTGTTGTTACAGGGGAACCGGTGCCATGGTCAGCATGTTATGGGGTGGTTCCTGGTCTGGGTGAGAGGGCCTGTGCAGTGCCGTGCACAAAGGGGTCCCCCAGGATCATCCGGGTAGAAAGGTCTGTCCAACACCTGGCAGAATGGGAGGATGCTGTTGTGGGAGGGGGAAGGGGTCTGTGCAGCACCCAGCCAAACCTGGGGGCCCAACTTCGGTACCTGGGGAGTTCCCTGCTCCCCCTGCTGTGGTCTGTGTGGGGAAGGTCTGGAGCAGGGTCTGCTGGGAGGGAGCTGTGCAGGGGAGCTGAAGGATGCTCTGCACCACGTCTGAGATGGGCCTGTGCTCACTGTCCCACAAGTGCACCCTCGGGGACCCCAGGACTATGGGCAAGGAGCACAGAACTGGCTGGAGCAGTTACCCCTGTGTGCATCCTTTGTCGTCAGATCCTGGGTCCTGTCTGTCAGTGAGAATGAGAGCTGTGTCCCCAGCGGAGGCCTGGAAGGTTGACCCCTCAGCCTGCTGACCATCCCAGAGACCTCACAAGATGTCTGTTGGAGAAGGGTCCTCGCCTGAGAAGACCCTGCCTGAGCCGTTCATGCAAGACCCTCTGTTCTTTCCCCTGAGCCAGGAGGTTTCTGACCATCAGACTTGTGCAGGGGATTCAACAGCATGACAAGAGAGGGGGGAGGCACCAGCCCCCGGAGCAGGGGACAGCAACATCCCTCCTTCATAGTCTCCAAGGGAGGAGCAGGACATGCAGCCAGGGTCTGGGGGGAGGGGCTAGCTGGCTCGATGGGGGAGGGCAGTTTTGGATTTCCTTTTCCAAAAGAGGCTCTTTTGTTTGTTTGTTTGTTTATTGTTTTTCGCCCAAGGTGAAAGGGCTCTGGCTATGGGGCAAGACCTTCCTGCTTCAAGGGTGGGTGTTAGGTCAGATCACCTCCAAGCCTTTGCCTTGGAGGTTTACTGCACTGGTGGCTTCCCCTTCCAAAGAGCTTTAGGCCTTCAGCAGGTGTGAAAGGTCTCCTCCTCCCTCAAGGCAGGTGGGGGGCCGTTGGGGTGGAGCTCCAATGCAAAGAGGCAGCATGCTGGAGGTGGGAGCAGGGAGTGGCTGCAAAGGAGGTCCAGGGGAACATGGCCTGGGCAGGGAGGGATGGTGTCAGGAGAGCCAGAGCTCCTGGTTGAGACTTTTACAGGAGTTCAAGGACATGCCTGGACAGTAATGAAAGGCTGAACAAGGCAAGAGTTGACCCCTTGCTGCTCAAGCAAAGAGTTGACCTGGAGTCACGGGACTCCTCTGTGATTAGTGACCAGCTTCAAGGAGGAGACATCTGGCTAGCAGTGGACGAGGCCTGAGTGAGAGATTAGTGCTGAGAACTCAACCTCTCCAGGCCATGGGACCCAATGGCTGCATCCAACTGTGCTGATGGAAGTCACCAACATCCTTGTAAGGATCCTCGCTCTTGATCTTGTGTGGGGGGTGGAGATGAGGGCAGGCATGCCCAAGGACTGGAGGAAAGTCACATTTGAAGCCCTCTTTAGAAGAGGCCAAACAAATGGTCCAAGGAACAACAGGCTGCTCAGCCTCACTTCAGTGCCTTGGAAAATCACAGCGTGAGGGAGTCCTCTTGAAACACATTTGTGAGCAATGGAGTCAATGGAGCAGAACGTGACTGGTAGTCAGCACAGGTTTCCCAGCTCTTAATCCTGCCTCACTGACCCTATTGCCTTCTAGGACAGATAACTGGATTGGTGGGAGAGGGCAGAGCAGTGGATGACACGCACCTTGTCTTCAGCAAGGCTTTTGACATGGTGTCCCAAGTCAGGATGCCATGGTGTGGATGGGTGGACAACCAGGAGACTGAAGCACTGCTTGGCTGACTGGGCTCACAGTGCAGTGTCTGATGGGCCATCCTCTACCGGGGGACCTTTAACAAGGGAAGTCCCTCAGGGATCTACGTTGCTACCTGTCCATCTTTATCAGTCCCCTGGAGGAGGTCTGCAGAGGAGACTAGACTGGAGGAATACAAGTCACTGTGCTCACAGCTGGGGCAGCCATGCAGAGGGACCTTGAAAGTCTGGAGAAGGACATAGCATGCACTCTCATGAAATGCAGCCAAGACAAATGCCAACTCTTGCCCCTAGGGAGCAAGAACCCCTTGCAACAACACAGGCTGTGGGCAGCTTTCAGGGAACAGCAAGGGCCGGCTGCTCCCAAAGGGACGGGCAGCTGGGAGACAAACATGATAACAAGGCCAAAAAGGCAGGGGCCTCCCCAGGCAGGGCCAACCCCACCCTACCCAAGCAAAGCGAGCAGGGCACACCTGGAGATGGTAGCTGGGTTCAGCAAAGACTCCAGATCATCAGGAGAGTTCTTGGTGACGAGGCAGGTCCAAGGTCAAGCCAGGAACACAAGTCAGCAAACCAGGATCAGGCCCAATGACAGTAACCAGGGTCAGACAAGGCCCTGTAATTGCAGGGCATATCCAGAGAGATGAGGTATGTCCAAGGTCCAGTCAGAAATCCAGTCCTTGAGTCAGAGTCTGGATCAACAGGGTCCATGGTCAGGAATGGGCACAGCTGTAATGCCGCTGCAGACAGGCACACCTGCAGTGTAGGTCGAGATGGCACTGGGCCCCACAATTGAACTTAAATGAGCTCCTGAGCCATGTGCAGGGGCATTTGTGGAGGCCCCTGGTGAGGCTGGTCAGCGCCTTGAAGGCCTGGTTAGTGCCCCTGTCAGGGCCCTGACAACAGATTGGCCAGGAGAAGCTCTGTGGAAAAGGCCCTGGGGGTCCTGGTGCATGGCCAAGTGAACCTGAGCCAGCAGTGTGCACTGGCAGTGAAGAAGGCCAACAGCCTCCGGGGATGTGTGTGCAGAAGTACGGCCAGGAGATGGAGGGAAGTGATCTCCCCCCATTACTTAGTGCTTCTTACACCACATCTAGAGCGCCACATCCAGTGCTGGGTCCCCAATTAAGGCAAAACAATGACAAACTGCAGTCAGTTCAGTAGGAGGCCATCAGGAAGCTCAGGCAGCTGCTGCACAAACTTCTGCATCCATGGGACCAGCAGCTCCTGCTCCTCCAGCCAGGGCAGAGGCCAAGGAGACTGCACCTCACGCCATGCCACTCCAACAGCACCAAGAGGAATCATGCCCAGTGGAACCCACTGGTGCCACAAACCACAAGGACATATCAAGAGCTCTGCTCCCTTCAGCCCCTGACACACCAGTCGCTCGTGCCTCAGGGAGAGTTTGGGGGCCCTCTCACCTCAGGGGACAGAGCCTGGCACCCAAGAGGGGGACTCACCCATCGCCCAGGGGAAGTCTCCATGGCAGGGAGGAAATGCCTGGGGCTCGAGCTTTCCCTCCCCACTGACCATGGTGGGGGGCTGGAGGGACCAGCTCAGGCCACCAGGGCTCTCTCAACCTGAGCAAGGCAGTGAACAGACAGGTGTCTGCAGGCAGGTGAGGGGAATCCCATTCACAGCATCTCTCCTGACTTTGCATTGTGAGTTAGGAGGAGTCCTGAGGCCTTCTCTGACTCACTTTCCCTTTCAAAGGAGCATGTCCCAGACTTTGAGTGAGCAGAGTTATGGCGCAAGCTGTATGCCAGAAGTGTTCACAAAGTTTCCAGCAGCTCAGAGGTTTCAGTCTCCTTGGAGAGCCAATTAGGCATTGCTGCCTCTCTGCAGTGCCAGGGGAGAGACCAGCTGCAGCAGGAGCCTTCAGAGACTCCTGAAGTGCTTTCAACCCCAGGACAGTGCAGAGAGCAGGGGGGATTCAACTGCTGCTGGACACAACTGCAAGAGGAGCTGAAAGAAGACGGCAAGGGCAGAGCAATGCCTGAGAGCTGGGTTGTGGTTTGCAGAGAGCTCAGGGAAGAGAAGGCCGTGGTGGGCAAGAAGCAGAGGGTGAGACCCTGACCTCCATCATCATTGCCCAACACCATCAGTGCAGAGGTCACCACCTCATCCGGAGGACTGCAGCTGAGTCAGGTCTGTTCCTTTCTGGCTGGGGAGGCTTTGCACGGTGGCATCTATGGGTGAGAAAGGTGATGGGCATGTCCTTTGCTGAGTGTCTTCTACTCCAGCTCCCCCTTCCCTACACTCATTTCTCCTGATGCCCTTGTTAGCAGAGGAGAGTGCTGGCGAGCTTGTTGGTTGGTGCGGAGTTAGTTTGTGCCTTTGCTGCCCCTGAGCCAGCCCAGAGCCCCACGAGCACAGCTGGCAGTGCTGAGGTCCAGCTGCTGGGCTGTGCCACCAGGCAGCCCCAAGCCCCTCCCAAACCATTGCTTGGAGGGGCATCTACACCAAGCGAATGATCTCCCCTGGCCTCTTCCCTCCTGCCCTGCTCCCAATCTCTCCTCCTCACATTGAGTGATTCGCTCAGGTGTCCATCTTCTCTCAGGTCTAGCTCCCTTTTCTCTCTCAAGGCCACACAAAGGCTCTCTGAGAGCTCTCTGAGGAAGTCCTGCTGCACAGTGCCGGGGATGTCCACTCCTGAGCCACGCACTGCCAAAGGAAGCACACGCCCTGTCCCTTCCAAATACAACTGCTTTGGAGAGCTGAGGTCAGCCGTTTGGTGCAGGGCCCATGCTCCTGCCCTGAGGAAAAGGGCACCTGGCATGATGTGCTCGCAGAAAGGGGTCTCCTGGCCTGCTAGGAACGGTGGCTGCTATTCAGAACAACTCTGGGTGCCAGAAAGACACTGTCACAGTCGGAGTGAATGCTTTCTCTCCTCTGCCTCTACTCCAAGCAGGAAAGGAGCACCTCCGAGGGGCAGCTCACAGATGCATGGCTTAACTCCCTGGAAACCCCTAGTTCTCTCCTTTCAGTAGTCATGGGGGCCCTAAAGGGAACACCAATGCGGTCAGGGAAGTGCCAGGCTCCGTGTTTTCTCTGACAGCCACTTCCTTCCTGATCCTTCTGCACAAGAAAGAAGGAAAGAAACAGATGTTTTTTCTTGTAGGTTGCCTCGTTGGGAAAGAGGAATGCGGGACCTGTGGCGCTCTGTGGAGAAAGGGGAATGGGAGAATCACACATCGCCAATGGATTTTCTCCTGCTGGGAATGGGGAATGTCCCCTCACTCCAGGCACCACTCTTCCTCCTCTCGCTCATCATCTACTCAGTAACGATGGTCGCAAACATGCTCATTGTTGTGCTGGTGGTGGCAGACCGGCACCTGCACACCCCCATGTACTTCTTCCTGGGCAATCTGTCCTCCTTGGAGACCTGCTACAGCTCCACCATCCTGCCCCGGCTGCTGGCCAGCTTCCTGACTGGAGACAGCATCATCTCTGCTCATGGCTGTATGGCTCAGTTCTATTTGTTGCCTTTGCCACTAGCGAGTGTTACCTGCTGGCCATGATGTCCTACGATCGGTACTTGGCCATATGCCAGCCCCTGCTCTATCCAAGCCTCATGACCTGGAAGGTCTCTCTGCAGCTGGCAGCAGCCTCTTGGCTAGTGGGACTCCTTATCTCTACCGTAGTCACTTCTTTCTTATCCCACTTAAGGTTTTGTGGCCCCAATGTTATTGACCACTTCTTCTGTGATTTCACACCATTGCTGGAGCTCACCTGCAGTGACACCAGGCTGGTCACACTACTAGCTTCCATAATAGCTGTCCTGGATACAGTTTTCCCCTTCGTGTTCACACTGGTCTCCTACATATGCATCATAGCTGCCATCCTGAGGATCCCATCTAGCGTGGGCAGGCAGAAGGCCTTCTCCACCTGCTCCTCTCACCTCGCCGTAGTCTCTGTTTTCTATGGCACCCTCATCATTGTCTACCTGATGCCCAGAACCCCCCAGCTGAGGCAGCTCAACAAAGTGTTCTCCTTTTTCTACACCGTCCTCACACCCCTGGTCAACCCCCTCATCTACAGCCTGTGCAACAGGGAGGTCAGGGAGGCCCTGAGGAAAGGGCTCAGCAGAGCTTTGGCCAACTCCACGAGCTCCGAGTATTGCTGTGCCAGGGTGGTAAAACCCCCTCGAGTGCATATGTGAACTGCTAAGGAGACAATGGGGGAAGGTGTGTGCTCCCCACCAGGAACCCCTCAAGGAGCATGTGTTTTGTGAGGTTGAAATGGAAAGGGAGGGAAGAGGTCATTAGAAAAAAAACAAATATTTCGCCAGGTCATCTAATAAAAGTCTGATGAAAAAGATGTGTGTATATGTGTGTTTCTAGATGGTTAAGGGTTATTTCCCAGCCGCTGAGCTTCCTTTCCCATCTCTGCAAGGGCAAGTGGTCTTTTTTCCTTCCTTTTGGCAAGATTGACTGACTCAGTGCTGATCTGCCAGAAACTGTCTCAATAGCGCTGTCTATGCTGTCCTCTGCCCATGTGCTGCAGCAGGTCAAATCACTCTTTGGAAGAGGGAGAGTGGGAGAAATGAGCTGAGCCTTAGGATGATAGGATCATAGGAAACTTGAGGTGAGAAGGGACCTCAGGAGGTCTCCAGCCCAACCTCCAGGTCACAGCTGGTGACCTATGAGGTCAGATGAGGTTACTCAGGGGTTTATCCAGCTGGGTCTTGAGAAGCTCCACGGATGGAGACTGCACCACTTGTCTCGGTTGCCTCTGTCTGTCAGCCCTCATTGTAAAAAGTTTCTCCTCCCGTCTAATAAGAACCTCTTTTGTTTCAGCTTATGCTTTTGGTCTCTCATCCTCACACCGTGCACTGCTCAGAAGAGCCAGAGGTTACCCTCAGGTCCCCCTGAAACCCTCTCTTCCCCAGGCTGAACAAGGCCAGCTCCCTCAGCCTCCCCTCCCACGACAAGGGCTCCAGACCCTGAGCCCCTTGGGGGACCTCCACTGAGCTTGCTCGAGTTTGTCTATGTTGTTCCTGAAGTGGGCGGAGGGGGGGGCCCAACTCTGGACACAGCCTCTAAATGGAGGTCCAACGAGTGGTGAGCAAAGGCAGATGTTCACTTCCCTTGAGCTACTGGCCATGCTCCTGCACATACAGGCCAGGGTGCTGTTGGCCTTCCTGGCTGCCAGGGCACACTGCTGGCTCCTGTTCAGCTTTCTCAGAACCAGGACCCTATGGGCCTCGGCCACAGAGCTGCTCCCGGCCAGTCTGTCTCCTTCGTGGGTCACTGCAAGGGGTTCTTCCCTCCTGGGGCAGGAGTGGGCATTTTTCTCTCTTGAATTCCCTGAGGTTCCACTTTGCCTATTTTCCCAGCCTGCTGTGGTCCTGAATGAAGAGGACAGTTGTCCTGAAGAGGACGTTTGTCTCCTGGACCTAGCAGTTGCAAAAGACTGTGACTGTGTCCAGCATGCCTCTCTGGTGCCCTTGGCCAGAGTAGACAGCTTCCCTGGGAGTGGGATTCCTCTCACCTCACTCTGGAGACTTACAATGACATTCCACAGAATCACAGAATGGTTGAAGTTGGACGGGACCTCTGGAGATCATCTAGTCCAACCTCCCTACTCAAGCACGATCACCTAGAGCATATTGCCCAGCATTATGTCCAGATGGCATTTGAATAATTCTAGGGAAGGAGAGTCCACAACTTCTCTGGGCCACCTGTGCCAGTGCTCTGTCACCCTCACAGGAAAGAAGTTTTCCCTCATCACCAGATGGAAATTCCTGTATTTCAGTTTGTGCCTGTGCCTCTGAATTGCCGGCCTGGGTCTCTCCCACAGGGGACAGTGCTGATGAGAGATGCCCGAGCTTCTGGAGGGGCATCGGAGCCCTCAGGAGAGCTCAGGGGATCTCCAGGGACAGCATGTGCTTCAGATGGGCAGTGAGTGGAGCCTCACAACGGGAGGGACAGTGCACGGTGGAGTGAGCAGAGGGCAGAGCACTAACTCCAGGTCTTCCTGGGGGAAACGAGGGCTCAGCAATCCCCGGAGAGGCAGTGGGGACCCAGGAGGCCCAGGCAAGGGCGACTGGAGAGTGACGCCTGCACCCTTGGTGAAACACCACAGCCTGGAGCTAGTGCACCCCAAACACATCTCCTGCCGCTGCCAACACCCTGGGCTCACTCACAGCGCTGCCCAGGAGCACAGACACATGCCAGCTGTGTCGGTGACTCTGATCCCTGTCCCGCTGGGTCCACTTGCTGCCCAAAATCGGCACGACCAGTGCGGAGTCAGGAGTCCCCTCATGGCCCCCCAGCCCCTTGCTCTGCAGAGCAGCACCGCCAGCCCGGGGCCCTGCGGGGAGCACAGGGGAGGGTGCAGGAACGGCCAGGCCAGCATGAACACCCTGACCTGGGGAAAGGCTCTCCGTGCAGCAGGGCCGTCGCAGGAGCAAAGCAGGGCAGCAGTCCGCGATGGAAAAGGAGAAGGAGCATCAGGTTCCTGGGGGCACCAGCTCGGGGCAGGCGGCTCTGTCGCTGGGGCAGCAGGAGCTGCGGAGGGGCTGCAGGGCCAGGGCTGTCGTGCTGTGCTGGGCAGCGGGGTGGGCATGGAGGGGCTGCAGCCAAACCACACAGCACTCTGCGCAGCACCGAGGAGACCCATAGACACTTTCTGCAGAGCTTTCTTGAGAGACATGGCAGGATCTCAGATTTGCAAATGTTTCGCTTTTGCTAATTTCCAGGAGTTTTTACACTCTTCCCTGCCCTGCATGAGATGGTTGACATCAGCAAACCAACAACGTTTCTGGGGGGCTTTTGCTGTCCTGATGAGTGTGGGTGTCATTAAGCAACAGCTAGAGAAGAAAGTGGCAGAAGCCACTTCAAGGCGGCTTGGGAGCTTCTCTTTCTGGAGAGAGAGGCAACTCGCACCAGCGGCTCGCGAGATTTGCCCCCAGGCAAGTTCCCGACCGCCTTGTGCCGGTGGACGGAGGCTCGAAGAGGCAGCGGGAGCTCTGGCGAGCGCCGCGGCGGGGGCCAGGGCAGCGGAAAGGCGGCAGCTGCCTTCCATGGCAGCGGGGCGAGGGCAACCGGTCGGAAGGAAGGGCCAGCAGGCAGCGGTGGCCCGAGGTGGGACTGCCTGGGGCGAGCAGGGAAGGCAGGAGGGAGAGGGAAGGAAGGGGGGGGAGGAAGGAGGGAGGGGAGGAAGGAGGGAGGGGAGGAAGGGAGGGAGGAAGGAAGGAAGGAAAGGAGGAAGGAAGGAAGCAGGAGGAGGGAGGAAGCAGGAGGGAGGCAGGAGGGAGGGAGGCAGGAGGAGGGAAGGCAGGAGGGAGGGGAGGCGGGAGGGAGGGAGGCAGAAGGAGGGAAGGCAGGAGGAGGGAAGGGAGGAGGGAGGGAAGGGAGGAGGGAGGGAAGGCAGGAGGGAGGGAGGCAGGAGGGAGGGAGGCAGGAGGAGGGAAGGAAGGAGGGAGGGAAGGCAGGAGGGAGGGAAGGCAGGAGGAGGGAGGCAGGAGGAGGGAGGCAGGAGGAGGGAGGGCAGGAGGAGGGAGGCAGGAGGGAGGGAGGGCGGGAGGGGAGGCCCAGCCAGGCCGGGGCAGCCCTGGGGGCCCAAGGGCCGCTGTTGCTAGGCAGCACCGGGGCAGGGGGGGCGGGGCAGGAGGAGGCCACGTGACCTGCAGCTGGTGGGGTTGCCGGGCAACGCCAGGCGGGGCTGCAGCGGCCCGGGGGGAGGGGTGCCGGCCCTGAGGCGGGGGCGGGGGTGGGGCGGGGAGCGGGGGGAGCCGGGCCCTCCGCAGCCCCCGGCCCCGCTGCCCCGGCCGTCGGGGGGCTGGGGGCCGCCGGGGCCGTGTCCGGGGCCCGCGGCTGCCGGGAGCTGCAGTGCCCGGCGGCGCTGGGGGGTGTCCGTGGCTGGCGGTGGGCGCACGAGGAGGCCGGTCGCCCTCCTGCTCCTGCGGAGCCGCCTGCTGCTGCGGGAGCCGGCGCACCGCTGCGCAGCCCCAGCAGGAGAGCAGCCCGCTCCGGGCTCCAGCCCGCTGCCCCCGGGGTCTCGCCCGGCGCTGCTGCCCCCCGGCGCCGAGGGCCAGAGCCAGCCCCGGCCTCCAGCCAGCCCCGACCCCGACCCCGACCCCGGCCCCGGCCCTGCGGCTGTGCCGACCGCGCGAGAGCAGCGCCGCCGCCGGCTCACACGGCCGCACGTATTGATGGGCTGACGCGGGGGTTTAGGAAACACGGACGCGGGGCACTGCCCTCTGCGGAGATCCCTGGCCAGGGGGTCCTGGGAGCGCTCCAGCACTTCTTGGGGGACTTCCTGCAGCGCTGCCAGCTCCTCTCGACCTGCACAGGGCGCTCGTCACGTCTGCGCGGCAGCGGCAGCCCTACGGACGCTGTATCTGGGTATGGTTTGTCCCACGGAGAGTCCCTGCTAGGCCCTTGGAGCCCAAGGGCCCCGGCCTGTCCCCTGCGGCCAAAGACAGGGCGCACCCTTCGACCATGGGGGAAAGGGCCTTCCCTCAGCAGCGCCGCAAGCTGGACTGGCCCTGGAGGAGCTGACGGCTGCGGCAGCTCGCTGGCACTGGAGAGAGGTGGTGGCAGATGCCTGTCCTATGGATGACAGGACGCGCGGAGGAGACTTGCCAAAGGGTCTCTCTGCTTCCTTCCTTTGCAGAGTTGTCTTGGAGGAAGCCGAGGGCCCTCACGCTTCCTGGAGGCAGAGCTGCACTTGTCAGAGACCTGGCCCCTCTCCCGGGTCTCTCTCGAGGTGCTCCCCATGCGCACCGCGGGCAGCCTGGCTCAGGAATGAAGCCCCGGGTGGGCCGAATCACATGAACGTGAGCTGCCCCATGGTTTCCTGCTCTTTTTATTGCCGCTCAGAGAAGCTCTCTTGTCTCCTGGCTCAGGTGGGAGTTGTGCCTTGCCAGCACCCCGTGAACCTGCACTCGGTAAATACAGGTGTACTCGGGGTTGCCCCAGTTGCTCTGCACCTGGAACTTGATATACTGGAAGGGTCTGGGAAGCTGCTTCTGCAAAGGAGACGGGGGGAGCCATCCTCACTCGGCTGCAAAGAGCAGCAGCCCAGCAAGGTGGCTTCCTTGGCCAGCGCTAGCCCTGCTGGGGAACCCGAGGCGGCAGCCCTGGCAGAGGCGGCAGCCATGGTTCCCACGCCAGAGCCACGAGGCGCAGGATGCTTGGCGTCATCCTCCACCCGCTGTCGCCCAAGGGCTGGCAGGCAAAGCTCCGTTCGTCCCTCCCATCGCGCCCACACGCACTGCCAGTACCTCCAGGCGGAAGGTCTGAACAGCCTCTTTGTCCACGTCAAATAGGAAGAGCCCCAGGAGAGTTTCTGCTGCTGCTTCCTCACCCACGCCCTCCAAGGCAACAGACAGTGGGGGCAGGTCAGGCTCCAGCAGAGCCTAAGGAAAAGCGCCCGCGGCGTCCCAATCGGGGATGCCTGCCTCCTGCCCCGCTCCTCTCGCAGCGGTCTGGAGGAGGTGAGTGTGGCTGTGGGTCAGGCTGTGTTGAGCAAGCGCTCCCAGACCCTTGGGCCAGGAAGCACACAACAAGCCGGAGTGGCACAACGGCACCGTGGGCCCCCACAGACCCCAGGCAGGGACGCGCTGCTCTGCAGCCACCAGCCACCAAGCTGCCAGGAGCAACGAGTCTCCCTTGCAGCTTTCGGCCATGGCCAGATTGCCTCCCCGTCCCCTGCCCCGGAGGTGCAAGGCAGAGAGACTTACAGAGACAGCAAAAGCTTTGGGGGCGCTGCTGACTTCCCCAGAAGAAGAGACTGCCTTGGAGATGTGCTCCACGGTGACAGCCCTTGGCCAGATGTGCTCAGGCAGCCGGATGACCACTTGGCCCTCAGCTCCTTGGAAAGCCCAGCACTGTCCAGGCGAAGTGTGCGGCTGCAAGCAGAAAGCAGACACCTCCAATGGCAAGGCGCTCCAGGAGCCCACAGGACGGGCGGCTTTGCAAGAAGCACAGGCCTGCCTTTGTCTCTCGCCTGCCATTCTGCCTGGAAAGGTGCACAAGTGGCTGGAAGGGACAGGAGGGGGCACTTTCACACTTGTTTTCAGAATACGCAAGTCTTCCTTATGAAACATCTAGGCTCAACTGCCTCTCCAGAATCCTGCTCTGATTTTGCACGGCGTTCAGAGACAGGGCGGCTCTGCCTAGCACATGTCACCCCATGAGCCTTCGCAGGCTGTGCGGGAGAGACGAGGCCCAGTCCAGCTGCCACGCTTCCCCCCACTGGGCAGATCCCGTCAGGCTCGGGGGCCTGCAGGAGGCTCTGTCCTTGCCTCAGGGGCTTGGCAGGTCCCCCCACAGCTTCCCCTCTCTCTGGAAAGCAACCATTGGAGTGGAGGTGGGCAAACGCAGCTGCCAGGAGGACAAAGGTGCTCAGCAAACGGCGACCAAGGGTTGTGGGCAGGTTGCTGCCGCTGGGTTCAGCTCCGTTCCCCTCCAGCTGGGAGGGCAGCGCTGTCGGGAAGCACGGGGGATTGTCAGGAAGACAAGGAGCGCGGTAAGGTTGAGCGATACTGCTGCTGTGACGGGAGGCGTTTGGGACTTGCTGCCCCAACTGGAAAGCAAGGAAGGGCCTCAGAAGTCATGCTGTCTCTGCTATTACCTGCAGAATGGTGTCGGGAGGGTTGGCAACCGAGAAGAACCATAGGCCAAGCCAGCGAGCCCCACCGCCTCGCCCACCATAGGTGCTGGATGTCCTCTCTGTGTCGATTGTGGCCCCTGAAAGACACATGGAAAGAGGCCAGGAGAAGCAGCGAGTTAGCAGGTATTTCTCAAGGTTGCAAGCGCAGCTGGGCAGACTTTCTGGGGGGGCCATAGAGCAGCCGAGTGCCAGGAGACTCTCCCTAGGCATACCTGTGGTTTTCAGAGCCCAGTCCACCATCTCGAGGTAGTTTGCCGCTGTCTTCTGCAGTGCTGCCCGGGTCAAGTCAAGAAGGTGCTGGGAAAAACATTGGGAAAGAAGGGAGAGACGGGAGTGAACATGGAGAATGACACAAACGCTTCAGCGGGCACTCGTGCGTGAGTGCTGAGTGCTTGCCCAGAGCAAAGGGGAGACTCGGGGTCAGTCCCCCACGGGCAAGACTTGTTGGAAAAGGTGCCACACTGGGCAGCAAGAGGACAGAGCTGGCTCTGAGAAGAGCCAGGAGGAAGCGGCAGGAGGGAGCCTCCAAAGGACAGCAAGGTCTCTCCTCCACTCCCAGCCTCTTTACCCCTCTCTTCTCCTCGGCCATCTCGCTCTCCTCCAAGACTTCTTCCACGGAGTGCAGGAGGGCCTCCTTTGCGGCACCCATCTCTGCCTGCAGGCGAGCCACCTGCTCTTCTAGAAGCTCCCGCTCACGCATTTTCTCCCTCAGCAAGGCCAGCGAGCTTCTGAAGACAAAGGGAAAGCATGTGTTGTCCAAGGGCCGCCCAGCCCCTGCAGGCAGGCTCCAAACGCAGGCAGGATTCCTGCAGGGTGCCATGTCCTTGCCCCCCTCCTCGCTCCTCCCTCGCCTTCACAAAGGCTCCCCCTTCACCTCCACGTTTAGCAGGTGGGAAAGACTGGAGCCCTGCATGTTTTGCCCATGGTAAGATGGGGCCCATGGTAAGGAAGCGCTCTTACCCGAGAGTCGTGAGCTCTGCTTCCAGCAGCTCCCCTGCCTTCTCCTGGAACACAAAGGCCCTCCGTGAGAGCAAGCACAAGGAGCGCTGTGGGGGCTTCGCAGAGGAGACTTCCCTGGGAGCAGCAGGCAGCAGCTGCTGCTGCTCTCCATCAGTCTGGAGCAAGGCAGAGGGCTGCAGGCCTTTCTGCAGCCACTGTCTCTGGGAAGAGCAAAGCCACCTGCTGCCCCACTTCTCCTTTCTTCAGCCTGCCAGCCTGCAGAGCTCCCTCAGGGACATCTCTGTGTCAAAGCTCATTCAGCAGCTATGGCAGCGTATGGACAGGCACCAGCGTCCCCACCCCCTCCCACGTCTCTGTGAGGATGAGCCCTGGCACTGTGGAGCAGCTTCCCACCTTTGGCAGGGGAGGCAGGAGCTCAGAGCTAGGGCCTCGGCCGCACTTTGCCTTCCCCCAGCAAGAGGCACGTACCTGCAGCGCTTCCTTCTGCCCCTTGCTCTCGCTGAGCAGCAAGCCCCAGCAGTAAAGCCCAGCTGGAAGTCACCACGTCAAGAGACAGTTGTATTAGGAGGCTTTCCCGTGTTCCCTGTAGGCACATTGTGGCCTCCCACCCGTTGGGGGCAAGCGCTTGGCTGGGACAGCTGGAGCTGGAGCCAGTGCAGAGAGAGGCTGTGGCTCCAACCCCTGGGGCACCCCACAGGCCCCGGAGCTTGGACAATAGCTACACCCAACGGCCACAGACCCGCAGGCTAGTGAAGGCATGTGGTCCTGAGCCAAGACAAAATGCACCCAGCCACGCAAGGTTCTGCACAGACATTCAAAGCCCAAAGCTCTGAAGCAGGGAGGGACCTCTCGCCAAAACGATCCTATGCGCTCCGCTCCCTAACACTGCCTGAGCCCAGGGAAGGCGGGAGGCAGGCCGCAGGCCACCTGTGCAGACCATCTCTGGCCTTCACTCTCACAGAGATGTGAAGCTGGAAGGCGACACGGGATCTACTGCCTCTCCCTCCCGCTGACAGCTGGCATCCAGTAGGCCTGGGCTGCCCCGCAAGGTGTTTGGTCAGCACTACTCACCAGCAAAGATTGGGGCCAGCAGGAAAAGGCCCCTCAGGAACCTTCTGCCATTCTGCCAGGCGATGCTTCGACTACAAGAGAGGGAAGGCTGTTGTTATCCGAGCCTACAGCTTGGGCTTTGATCTTGTGGTGATGATGCATTTAGGGGCTACCTTGCTACCAGGTTGCTCAGCTCAGCAGAGCGGAGAAGCGCAGGGCCCAGGGGTGTTTAGGAAGCTCTGCGCTGGAACCCACCACCCTGGGGGCACTAAGGCAGTTGAAGACGTCTGGCCTGACACACGGGCAGCAGCCTGGTGCCCCTGGGCTCTCCCAAGGAGAAAGGGCAGGGTCTAGCCCACCAGAAGGCTCTGCTGGGCTGCCTGGCTCCCCAGGGTGGAGGGCAGTGCTGCAGGCATCCCCGGTGCTCTGGGGCTGCCTGTCCGTGCCAAGGAAGCTGGGCGGCACACAGGGCTCCTTGCCTTTCCCCTCCCTGCTCTTTGGGCCCTGTTGCACCCACCTGCCCAGCTCGGTTGGCATCTTGCCTAGTCCAGCCCAGTCTCCAGCAAGAGGGAAAAGGTCGCAGTGCTGCAACTACCCAAACGCCTCTTGCCAAAGCCCCCGCTGGCTCCTGCAAGCCTTCCTGTTTGCAGAGCTGCCCATCTGGGCCGGTGGGGCTTTTATGTAGGGCAGCTGTTTATGACGTCACAAGAGCCAACTGCCCTAGAGGCAAGGTGCTGCCCATGATGACCTCAGTAGGGGGGTTTGGGGGTTTCCCAGGAGGGGGTTGTCGTACAGGCTGGGAGAGAGAACCCCTGTGGTTTAGCCCCCACCCCAAGCCTGAACCCTCCCGGCACACCCGCGCAGGAGCACTGGTGAGCCCAGAGAGCCAGCTCACTTGGTCACCCGGGCAAGCTGCTGTGGCGTTACCCACCTCCTCCTCTACCAGGCTCTTGCATGTCGTGTCGCAGCCTTGGAGCTTGTCACTCGGGCCAGTGTGCACACAGCTGGTGGTGCCTCTGCCCAGTGCAGGTCTTGCCAGCTCGTCAGCCCCTTGGCTCTTGGCTCCCAGCTGCTCAGGCCAGCATCTTCTCAGGCGCTCTTTGTCCAGCTGGTGCTTGGGCTCTTCCTTGTCACTTGGGTCCTCCTCAGGGCAGTGGGGTCTCCAGGGAGAGCAGGGCTGCCGTGACTGCCTCAGTCCCCATGCTGCCTTTGCCCTGTCCCCCACTTAAAGATGGTAAATGTTATATACCCTTCAGAAATGAGGGCATACTTTGGAGAAAGCACAGCAACATGACCAGGGAGGGGCTGGGCACTCCAGGGGTGAGTCCAGGTCACAAGGTCAGGCCAGCTTACTCAGGGTTTTATCCAGCCTGGTCTTGAAGGCCTCCAAGGATGGAGATGGCACTACCTCACTGCACCACCTGATCCAATGCTTGAGTGACCTCCTGCTGAAAAAGTTCCTCTCTCCTAGGCCCACTGGCTCTTGCCTTCCCACCATGCACCACTGTGTGGGAGCCTGACTTTGTCTCCTTGACGACCTCCCTGTGGTTACTGGAAGGCTGCTGTTAGGTCCTCCCAAAGCCGTCTCTTCTTCAGGCTGAAAAAAAGGCATTTCCCTCAGCCTCTCCTCCACAGGGCCTGGGCCTCAGAGCCTGACCACCTTGGTGGTCCTCAGCTGAACTCCTCACCCTTTGCTAATGCTTTCTTTTATTGGGGGGCGGGGAGGGAGGGCCCAAATCTGAATGCAGTCTTCTAGCTAGGCTCTAATGAGTGCTGAGTGGAGGGGGACCATCACTCGCCTGGATCTCCTGGCTGCGCTACTGTGTTCAGGCAGCCCAGGATGCTGTTGCCTTTCATCGCTGCCAGGGCACACTGCTGGTTCACGTTCAGTTGGTGTGCATGGAGACGCCAGGTCCTTTGCAGCAGAGCTGCTCCCCAGCCAGCCAGTCCCCAGCCTGAACCGTCTGCAGGGGCTTCTTCCTGCCCAGCTGCAGGACTTTGCCTTTGTCCTGGTGCAACTTCTCTCACTCGGGAGTCACTTTGCAAAGGTCTAGTGCGTTTCTGCCCAAGGAAGGGGAATTATGGAGGATCATTCCCAGGCAGGGGAGGCCAGTGCGGATTGTCCCCTTCCAACAAGGGAGAGCAAAGGAGATGAGATACGGAGCTGCTCCCTGGGCATCTCCCAGGATGCTGCACAGCAGGACTGTCTTGTGATCCCCCGTGGACAAATGTCTCTTTCCAGAGGAGCATTTTGGCAGGTACTGCAGATGATGTGCAGCTTCCAGAGGCTCCTGGAAGTCTCTCCGTCAGCTTGAGCCCTGGTTCCATTTTGCTCAGCCCCAGCTCTGCTGCAGAGTGTCTGGGTTGGTTAAAGAAGTAGCAGGGTCACTGTATGACGTGGCCAACAGCTCCAGATCTTGTTCCCAGCGAGAGGTTTTACTGCCAGGCTTCCCTGAGTGCAACGCATCCATCAGATGTCGGCATGTGCTACTGGTTGTCCAGCTCTCAGGAGCAAGAAGAGTGGGTATGGAAATGAAGGAATTTGAGGAAATGAAGTTTATAGGATCCAAAGCGTAGATGTGTGAAAGGAGAAAAGCTTCAGCATGTCGATGTTTTATGTGCCTTTCAAATAAATTCACTCCCGTCAGCTCGGCCTCACTGAAGATCCTGGCTCGGATGATGGAGGAAGATGAGATCCGTCAGTACTTAACAGTGGACTGGCCATCCCAGATGTTCACAACCTGCCATAGGCTGGCGGGATCCAGGAGCAGTGACTGTACATGGAGATGTTGTGAAAAGAATTTGTCTGAGGTTAACACATCACTTCTCTGGAACCGGGAGACAGGGGCAGTGCCAGGGTGCAGTACTCTCCGACCAGGTTCCTTTAGCTATTGCACGCGTAGGGAGAGGGCAATGTTTAAGATCAAAGTTTATTCTGAGGGACTTGGATGTTACATGGGATTTTTGGTTTGGCAGAGTGATTCAGCAATATACTGGAATCACAACTCCAGTGTCTACACTTGACAAACTCTAGCAATTGCAATACACAGTTCAGTCACGATACCAATGTGATTGCCATTACCGGTCTCAAATGTGCTCACCGTCATGATGCTGGGCATCCCCAGTCGCCAGGAAGGAATCACGTGGGTTGATGCCAGCTCAAGCCCGTTGCTCTCTCCAGAATTCCTTAGTTAGCTGTTGAGGTTTTATGCTCTGTGTTGGGCTGAGCCACATACACACTTCCCCCATGCTGGTCTGGCTAATCTCAGGGAGACCTTCCCATTGCTTTGAACAACTGGAGAAACATTCACACCAGGCCCAACTAAGGGATATGGCTGCTTATCTAACACAAAGGTCACCCTCTGGCCCCCTTTGTGTTGAGATAAAGTCAGTCCTCTGTGCAACAGCAAGGATTAACGAGCCCATCCTACACTGTTGCTGAGCTTCCTGGGGCACCTGGCCCTCTGAGCCTTCTCCCATTGTAGGGGTTGTTGGTCAGTCACACACCCCTTCCCACTGAAAGCAACCCTTTTCCTGCACCCCCACACACTCCCCTACCACTTCTGCCTCCCCTCCCTGCACTCATACAGCCTTCCCAAAACCACCTCCCTCCTGCCTGCCACAGCCACTCAGGCAGCAAGCTGCCGCGGACTTGGCAGCTCCTCCGTGCGGGAGAGACACCCAGCAGTGCGCACTCCTCAAACACCTCCTGTATCCCACCAGCACCATCCCCTTTCTCTGCCTTCCAAATCCAGGCCCCCCAAATCAACCACAGCCCCTCCAACACCAACAGGCGGCCTCCAACAGGAGGTGGCCCAGCTGGGACTTCAGCCAGCCCCTCCAGGCCCTTGTCCGGCTCTCCGCCTCCTCCTTAGCAGAGGAGGAAGGCCAGGGATAAAAGGCTGGCACCTGCCCTGGCTGGTGGCAAAGGCCAGAGAGGCATGCCTGCCTCTGCCTTGGCCAGCACCTGGGCCTTTGAGAGCCTGTGATCCATGCACCCTGGGGACATCATCAGCATAGTCCCTGTTCCTGTCATCTGGGGAGTGAGAAGAGATTCAGGGGAAGGCGTTCTGGAAGGCTGTAAAAGGGCAGGGACGTGCGTCGAGATCTTGGTGTGATGTACGTGCCATTAATGCAGCCTGCTGGAATGTAGGTGGGATGGCCTTTGCCTAAAGGCAGAGGTGGGATTCAGTTGTTTGGGCAGAGGTAGGGAACCTGAGGTGCCCTGGGGCACTTGCCCAGCAACCAGTCCAAAAGCATAAGGCTTTCCTGTAGGTCCCATGCGCTATCTGCTAGAAACCTGTGATTCTGCTAAAAATCCCTCGCATCTGACAGGGCCCTGCCAGCCCATTTTTACATCATTAAATCAAGTGTCTGCACTGACTTCCATCAACTCTTTACAGCGTAGGGATCTGCTTGCTCCTCAGCTTCATGATGAGTGGGGCTGCAGCAGCATTAGGCATCTGGTGTCATTCCCGATGGCCAAGGAAATTGCCTACCTGAGCCCCAGGCTTGGCTCTCTCAGTTACTCCATCCGAGCCAGCAGACACTGGCACGTGCCTTGGACCTCCTCTGCCTCTTCAGCTGTTACCAGGTGTTGGTGTGCGACCAACTGACTGCCACCCTCCATCTCTCTTGGTTACAGTGGGAGCGTAGGCAAGGAGCTCGCATGCAGACACCTCTGTTGTGCCCACTTCAGCTTGGGCAAGGGGCATCCCACCTCCGGTGTTTTGGGGGAGTTGGTGGGAGAGAGCTGAATCCCACCCCACCCCAGGGGCTTCTAAAGTGCCCTGCAATGCCCAGATTGACTCATGTGAATCCAAACCTGAACCATGGGTAAACGAGCTCTCCTCTGGCCCTTTTTCTAGGCATGCTGCCTAGTTAAGGAATGGGAATGGGGTCTTCCAGGGTGGGTCATTTCCATCTCTCATAGATGACTGTCTTCTGATGAAACAAGTGGCAACGCTGAAATCAGTGTCTCTGCGTGGTTTAGAGAGGGACAAGAGGTCATTGTTTTTGCCTACCTCAGTGAACATTTCCCAGGAGGAGGGAGCCCAGGGGAGAGAGAACATCAGGCCTTCAGCTGGGTCTCTGCTCCTGAGCGGGGCCAGGCTGCGGGGACCGAGGGAGCTGCTGGCAACTGGGCAGCACGGCCCCGAGACAGCTGTGGGCAGGAGCAGCTCCTCTGCCAAGAGCAGCGGGGCTCCGGGCACTGCCTGCTGCTGCTGACATTGGGTGAGAGGAGAGGGAGAAGTGAGAGTCAGTGTGGAGCGGGAGGACGGCTGAGTGCTCGTTGTAGGAGAACTCTTCACAGCCCTTGACACAGTCAGTCTCTGGCTGCCAGGCAACACTCCTGAGGTTTCTGGAGGGATCTTGTAAACCCATCCCATCCCATGATTAATAGAGGCAGTGGCCTCTGGCAGGACAGGCTCATTCTCCCGTCCAGAGGGTGCTGCCATTGGTTAGGAGTGCTCACAGCTCTAGCTCATGCACAGGACATGTCTGAAGGGTCTTTTCAGGGGAAGGTACAAAAAAAAAAAAGGCTAACTGAAAGGGAGGGAGCTTTCCTTCTAGGAAAAAAACTTGTTTGTGCTAATGAGACTAGAAAAAAATAGATGCTAATACTGGGAAGGAGACAAAAGGAAAGAGTGTTTTGGTTTGGCCAGGAATTGGGACTCCCAAACCTTCCCTCTCAGAGATCAATATGTCTGTGAGAAACCTCAGCAAACCCCTTCAACTCCACCTCAGCCTACAGACAGCCCCGGCAGCACCTTGATGGCCTCAAGAGGGTTTTTCTGACCTGCTCCTTAGCCCCTTTCTCCAGCAGGTTTCTGTGGGACAGAAGTGAGCACACACAGGGTGGGATGGGGTCGTTGAGCACTGGCAGGGAAAAGCCATTAGGAGACAGAGAGAGAGCTCTCAGCAGAGGCAGCTCCAGGCATCAGAGATGGGCAGGGAATGTGAGAGAACTGCAAACAGAAACATGACAGGAGGATGGATTTGGGCAAGTGTTGATGAGTCCCTGCAAGGCAGAGAGCTTGCTCCGAGCCAGCCCGCCATGTCTCCTCTCCCACCGAGCAGAGCCTCTGCCCTCACAGCCGTGGAGTCCAGGGCATGAGCCACCTACTCTTCAGCCAGACCTGCAGCAGAGGAGAGGGGCATCTCTCCTGCCATGGGCCCGTTTTGTGCTGCCCAACAAAGGGGATGAGAGCTACTACCCTGCACTGTTTCCATCTTTGGGGTAGCATGCCCAGCTGGGGAAGGTGAAGGCTTTCCCGAGTGCCCATCTGCCCCTCTCTCCTTGCCTCCCGTGGCAGCAGGATTGTGGCGTTGCTCCTTGTTTCCCCTCCTCTCCGTGCTGCCCTTGTTCTTCTCTCGGGCTCCCTGGGGGTGGTGGGTTTTCAGCTGCAGCTCAGACACCTGCCCGGAGAGTTGTGCCACGGAGGTCTCTGCTTGGGAGTGAGGTGTCCGCAGCCCCCTTGTGACCGGTGCAGCTCCAGGACATGCAGTGGGTGGGGAGGGGAGTGGAGCTGACTGTCCCAGAAGGAGAGCCCATCTGCAGTCCTAACAGTCCTTGGACCATTTCCCTGTGGTGTCCTGGCAGGCTTGGGGCTGCCCTCCAGAAGGGTACCGCTGCCTCATGCCACCATCTCTGTGCTGTGTGAGGGAGGGGTGAAGAGTCTTCAGAGATGGTGGGTGTATGGAGATGGTGTTGGGAAGCTGTATATGGGCAGCTGAAAAGAGCCCTGTGTGTGCTTGGCTAGAAGGGGGAGTGTGGAGACGTCGCTCTGGTGCCCTGAGGAAGGGAGAGATCCTGAGAGGTGCTCACATTGCTTAAAGGAGACTGCAGCCACCTCCTCACCCTGACTGGGTGGTCCGTAACTCCCATTGGGATGTCACCCTGGTCACCCACAAGCTCTCACCCAAACCCTTGCCTTGATGGGTGAGGAGCTCCACACACCCAAGCTGCCCCTTCACACAGAGGGCATCCCCCTTCCTCACCTTCCCCGTTGGTCTCTCCTGAAGAACTTGTCCCCTAACATCAGGGCTCTCCTATCGTGCAAGTGATCCCACCACATCTCCGTTATTTGAACAATGCTTCAGTCAGATTAGGCATGGTGAAACCTGTTCCCAAGGGCCAAGGACAGTGTGTGTGCCCCACTTCAGAGCAGAGACATGCTGGTAGACAAAGCAGGGGGCAATGTAATGGTGAAAGGAGGTTCCCACTGGGAGAGCAAACGCTGCAGTGCCCAAGGCCAGGGAGAAACAGAGCTGGGCCGTGCAGGAGTGGCAGGAGAGGGGTTTGCTGCCTGAGTTGAGTCTGGAGCACACGGGGGCCTGTGACAGAGGTGAACGGATCTCCAGGAAGCACAAGGTGCCACTGAAGAAGTCCCTGGGCCTGCACAGCCGGCGATCCAGCCACCCTAGGGACATCATCAGCACAGGCCCTGTTCATATCACCTGGGGGTGAGCAGAGGGCCGGGGAGAAGAAAACTAGAAGGTGTTAAGAGCGTAGGGCCATGAGTGGAGACCTTGCTGTGATGTGGCTCCCACCAATGCAGCATGCTTGGATGTGGACTGTGGACTGTGGACTATGCCCGAAGGTGACTCCAAAGCACCTTGGGGCCTGTGTCAGAGGTGAAGAGGATGTCCAAGAAGGACAAGCTGCTGCTGAGAAGGTGCCTGGGGTAGGACAGCCTTTGATCTAGCCACAGTGGGGACATCATTAGCCTGGTCACTGTTCAGAGCACTGGGTGCGAAGGTTCAGGAAGAGGAGACCCACCAGGGTTGGAGGGCCTAGGCACATGAGTGGAGACTCTTGCTGTGATGTGCCTCCCAATCCTGCAGCTCCCCTGGATGTAGCTGGGATGGACCTTCCCTGCATGCCCTGGGCTTGATGTTCAGTTGCTGGCACACAGGACCCAAACCCCTTTCAACAACCCTGTGGTGTCTTCCCCGAACACCCTGGCTTCCCTGGAAGTCCTGTGTGGTCTGTGCCAGACACATGCTGCGCACCCCAGGCACCTGGCACGGCACTAGAGGCCTCTTTTATTCCCTGAAAATGAGCACCCTGAATTAACTGAAGTGTCTGCAATGCCGGGAGGTGCATGGGCCTTAGCTCTGAAGTGCCTTGAGCTGCAGTATGTACAGCTGGTGGAGCCTAGAGAGCGACCTGGCTCTCCTGATGGTGAACTCCTCCTTTGGGTCAGCTGAACCGCTCTGCAGGCTCCATGGAAAGGTTCCGATGGCCCAAGAATATGGTGTAGGTTCAGGTGGCCAAGGGAACCTGCCCCACCACCCCTCTGGCCCACAGCTGAGGCTCAGGCAGGATGTGTGTGGGGGGGGGTCTCAGAATTGCTCCATCACAGCTGGCAGACACCCACACACATGACTTGGACCAAGCCTGGAACCTCAGCCGTCACCGGGGGTTTGGGTGTGAGCCGCTGACTCCCCCCTCCATCCCTAGTGCTTGTCGTGGCAGCTCAGGCAAGGCCTTGCATGCAGGCAGTTCTTTTGGGCACCCCAAAACTGAGGCCAGAGGAAGCCCACCTCCGGTGGGTTTGGGGCATGCGTGGGAGGGAGCTGAATCCCCCTCCTGACCAAGGCCTTCTCAGCGGAGACCAAACACCTGCCTTTCCTCCTCTGAATCACTGCCCTACGCAGGGGAAATGACCCCCTCTGGCCAGACCCCAGCAGACCCCAGAGCATGCCTGTTTGCTCACCCTGGCTGGGACGGGGCCAGGGCTGGGCGGGGGCCGAGAACTAGTGAGAGGTTGCAAAGGAGGACCGTGGTGGGCAGGTCACTGAGGGCTGTTGTGGGGACCATGCTGGGGGGGGATGTTTCCTCACTCCTGAAGGCACCATGTCCTGTGTGGTGCCTGCACTGTGGCACCATGGGGCCACGTGCAGGGCAGCAGGACCACAGAGATGGGGCTCAGATGGGAGCCATGATGCTCCAGGAATCTCTCACACTGCTGGAATCCCACAAATGTCCCCACAGCCCAGCGAGACAGGGCTCTGCTCTGTGGTTGCTCCAGGGAGGCCAAGGGGCACCCTGGTGGCAGGTGCAGGGTGGCCAGCACCAGCCCCAGTGCTCCCAGCAGCCCCTCTGAAGCCAGAGCAGCTCTTGATGGTTGATTGTGGAGGGGACTCCATGCTGCTAGTGGGGACGGGGGTCTCTCGGGGGTGGCAGCCAACAGCACCGCCTGCCAGGATGCCCAGACCCAGGACAGCACCACAGCTCACGGTACCCCCTCTCCTGTGTCTCCCCCTTGACTGTAAGGGCAACCCGGGAGGCACTGCCTCAGGCACATCTGCATTACACCGGCAATCCTTTGCATCCACCTTCAACCACAGAAAAGTCCAGGGCCTGGATCCCCTCAGTGGTGAGGGGAAAAAAGCCGCCTTTTCTGCCGTGTGGTTTCTCTACCGCGGCAGTTGTGTCTCTAAGCAGATGGTGCCACCCTCCCCTTTCTTTCTTACCTGAAGCTCAGCCTGGTTGGGGCTGTGAATGTGGAGCCTGGCTGTCACTGCAGTGACCTGGAGATGGTGGAGAGGCAAGAGGAATAGCAGAATCACCGCCCTGGACTGCAGGAGAGAGGATTTCCTTGTGTTTGGGATCTGCTTGTTGGGACCCGACAGGGCAGAGGAGCCATGGAGCCCCCTTGGCTCTTCAGGGACAATGTCCTCAAAGCACAGGAACACTCTAGTCTGCAGGAAAGTCCAAGTCCAGCAGGGCCTGGCAGGAGGCTGACCCAGATGAGCAGGGACTTGGATGGACCATCAGGCTGAAATGCTGCGATGGGTGGTATGAGTTCCAAGTGGCAGCCGCCTCCTGGTGGCATCCGTCAGTGATCAACATGTGGGGCAGTACTGTTTAACAGGTTTAATTAATGGCCTGGAGAATGGATGGAGCGCAACCTTAGCACCTTTGTGGCCAACGTATAACTGGGGGATAGGTGGGGGGAGCTCCTGGGCAACCTCATCTAGTTCCCTCTGCCTTGAGCAGGTGGGCTGGGACTAGGTGATGTCCAGAGGCCTCATCCACCCTCAGTGCTGTGATTCAGGAAACCATTTCCTCAAGAGCTCTGGAAAGAGAGACGAGGCAGAGGAAGAAGAAGAGCTGTGAAACATGTCAGTTTGAATAAAGTAGTTCCTTGAAGGACAGTTTCTCCATTCAGAGCATTGCTAGCCAAAGTATTTTGGTGAATAATGTCTATATGTATATGTACACTCGCCTGGACAGACTAAGGACTCCAGTGCATGAACATGGTGCTGCCAATTAATAAGAAAGACAAAATATTTGGAAGTGGTAAAAAATGTGTGAAGCTTTGGCAAGGAGGATTTTTTTGGTCCATTATTGCACTGAGTCTTGTCTTGAGAAGATTCCAACTTATGACTAGAATTTCATTTTCTGGCTTGATTCATTGGACCGCCTACAGAGGCTGTTGCTGCCTGAGATGCCTGGGGATAGCTGTGTTCCCAAGTGGGGCTGGAAATCTTTGAGCTGGCTCCTACGGGGCCTCAGCTTGTCATTAGGGAACGTATCTCAAAACCGCTGAGTTGAGAACACCTGTGTCCTTCCATTGACTGGAAAGGGAAGTCCAGACAGCTGGGTCAGCCAGAGACATCTGCACGGATGGCGTCTGGCATGGGGTGGGAGCAGCCTCCTCCCTATTGTGCCCTGCAATGAAGTTGCACTTCATTGACGGGGCAGGGAATGACTAGGAAGTGTGGCTAGATGTTCTACGGACTCCTTGAAAACGTCACGGAGACACAGGTATGTTGAGATTTGTGCAGATTTGGTCATCCCAGAAGAGAGCATCTCCTTGAAGCTGCTCACCTGGCTTTGCTCCTCAGTCGAGAGAGCCCGACGGCTCGGAGTGTGACGTGCTCTGTGCAAAGAGTGAGGGGCGGCACAGACAGCCGTGGGCAGGGGGTGGTGTTCTGAGCACCGGGCTCTGTGTGAGACACCAAAATATGTTTTTGGATGGTGTGGGCCTGAATAAGACAGAAATGTTTAGAAAATGACATTAAAAATGAAACAAGAAAGAAATCAAGAAGAAGATTTAAAGCAAAGGAATGTTTTGTTACACTTTCCAGCCTTCACTTGTTTTAGGTTCTTACTGTCTTTCCTGATACGTTCTGTTTTAGCATGCTAGTCTTCTGGGGAGATTATGCATTATGTGGTTATCTGAAAAGAAAAGTAATTTTCAGAAGTGGGGCGGGAAGCAGTCACAGGGTGGTGGACATGTGGTGCCTTTGCAGGTGCCCTGGTCCCCTCTGCCCGGCCTCCCTCAGCAGCTCCCAGGGGCTCCCGTCTCCCGCAGGTCCTCTGGGAGAGCTGCTGGCCCCAGGCAGGTACCTGAGATACATCGGTGCCTCTCCAAGTGCCACTGGCTGCTTGTGCTTCGACCCCGGAGCTCTGCCTGCAAAGGTGAAGAACGGTTTTCAGCGTTACAAAACATATGAGCACCCTTTCATCGTTCAAAAGGATTGACTCACTTGAATACAAATGTCAGTGTTTTCCCATGATGAAACAATGGACATTTTGAGGAAAGGTATGAAACTCAGGAGAAGAAACGTTGATCTGCCCACTAAATCACACTACCACTGCTCTGGCTGTTATGCTGTGGTTTTAACCCCACTCATGTTTCACATATTTCCACATGTCCTGATTAAACTGATCCTTTCTGAAGTCGACTTTGCCTCAGACTGTCGGCACGTCTGCACTTGCCCTAGTTGCCCAGTTTTCCTCCTTGCTCTTTATCCATTCAGCCACCTCTCAACTGTCCAGCTGCTGCTCGGAGCTTCTGGCAGTCTCAAGCTTGCCTCATCTTTCTGGAGCCTCCTTGTCTCGTTAGCCAGCTCCTTTGCTGTGTTTCTATCCAGCCTTTCCCACCTATCTGTCAAAAACATTTCACGGAAGGTTGTTTCTTGGGAAAGTGGACATCGCTGGCAGCAGCTTGGACTTGCCATACAGTTGAGGAGAGTATTTTATCTTTTATTAAACTGTCTCCCATTTACTTTGGTTTTGCCTGCACTTGAGACAAATCCTCCTGTGTCTATTTGCAGCTAGTGCTCTAAGGGAAGCAGGTGGGAGTTGGGGCACAGGAGCGGTAACGCTCAGCTGCAGAGGCGAGCGGAAGAAGGTTAGATGTTAACAAGAGTGGCATAGGGCCCCAGCGGCTGATGGGAGAACTGGCCGGGCTGGGGAGGTGAGGAGGAATGTGGTCCCATGCAGGTCTCCTACCAAAAACACTGCTTTTCCTACATGTCCAGACCTCATTAGGAGACACTGTGGGTCAGTAGGAATTGGAGAATGTGGGTATCCCTTATCCTGAAAACCAAAGAATAAAGAAAGCTTAAAAAGCGGGCATCTTTCTTGTTCAGGTGCTCACAGAAATCTTCCTAATTGCAATACACTCCTGCAAGCTTTCCACTTAGCCCCACAAGACTGGAAGAAGTGAAGGAAATGATGGCAAGAGCCATGGCTCCTGAGGGCTTTTTGCATTTGAATGACCCCTTGGGGGTATTTGGTACTGAGCCCATGAAGCTCAGATGCTGAGAGGAGACTGAACAAAGCTCTCAAGAAGCTCCAGCCAGAAGAAAACACCAAAGTGTCTTGGAGTGTTAAAGGGTCCCACTGAGGACCATTACCGACAAAGCCTCCCCAGGGGGCTGACGAGAGCAGAAAGTTGGAGGCCCTGATTGCTGGTAGGAAATGTGCATTTCTTTTCCCCAAAGTCCAGTCTGTGCCTTTCAAGCTGCAGTTTGTGGCCGTTTCCTCTTCTCATGCTCTTTCCCTCTACCAAAAGAGGCGCCATCATCTCTGAAACCACCCTTCCAGCAGTCACTGCCTACTCCTCTTTTCTCCTTAGCTGTAACTCTTCACCAGGCTGAAGAAGGCCACGTCCCTCAGCCTCTCCATACAGGCCTTGGGCTTCAGGCCAGAAACACCATCTCTGCAGACCTCCTCTGCACCCTCTCCGCTTCCTCCCCATTCCTCCAGCCCTGGGCAGCCCACCCTGGCACACACTATTCCAGGTGTGAGCACAGCAGTGCTGAGTTGAGGGCGTTAAGAACTGCCCTTGCCTGAGTGGCCAGACTCTTCCTACAGCAGCTCCCTCAGCCTCCCATAGGGATAAAGTCAACCTTTGCCTTTGCCGGGCAGCACAAAACAGGCCCGTGGCAGGAGAGCTGCCCCTCTCCTCTGCTGCAGGTCTGCCTGCAGAGCAGGTGGCTCATGCCCTGGACTCCACAGCTGTGAGGGCCGAGGCTCTGCTCGGTGGGAGAGGAGACATGGCGGGCTGGCTCGGAGCAAGCTGTCTGCCTTGCAGGGACTGATTAAGATGTACTCAAACCCATCCTCCTGTGATGTTTCTGTTAGCAGTTCTCTTGCATTCCCTGCCCATCTCTGATGCCTGGAGCTGCCTCTGCTGAGAGCTCTCTCTCTCTCTCCCAATGGCTTTCCCCTGCCAGTGCTCAATGACCCCATCCCACCCTGTGTGTGCTCACTTCTGCCCCACAGAAAACCACTGGGGAAAGGGGCTAAGGAGCAGGACAGAAAAACCCATATGAGGCCATCAAGGTGCTGCCGGGGCTGTCTGTAGGCTGAGGTGGGGTTGAAGGGGTTTGCTGACGTTTCTCACAGACCTATTGATCTCTGAGAGGGAAGGTTTGGGAGTCCAAATTCCTGGCCAAACCAAAACACTCTTTCCTTTTATCTCCTTCCCAGTTAGCATCTATTTTTTTCTAGTCTCATTAGCACAAACAAGTTTTTTCCTAGAAGGAAAACTCCCTCCCTGTCATATAGACTTTTTTTTTTTTTTTGGACCTTCCCCTGAAAAGACGCTTCAGACATGTCCTGTGCATGAGCTAGAGCTGTGAGCACCCCTAACCAATGGCAGCACCCTCTGGACGGGAGAATGAGCCTGTCCTGCCGGAGGCCACTGCATCTATTAGTCATGGGATGGGATGGGTTTACAAGATCCCTCCAGGAACCTCAGGAGTGTTGCCCGGCAGCCAGAGACTGACTGTGTCAAGGGCTGTGAAGATTTCCCCCACAAGGAGCACTCAGCCGTCCTCCCGCTCCACACTGACTCTCACTTCTCCCTCTCCTCTCACCCAATGTCAGCAGCAGCAGGCAGTGCCCGGAGCCCCGCTGCTCTTGGCAGAGGAGCTGCTCCTGCCCACAGCTGTCTCTGGGCCGTGCTGCCCGGTTGCCAGCAGCTCCCTCGGTCCCCGCAGCCTGGCCCCGCTCAGGAGCAGAGGCCCAGCTGAAGGCCTGATGTTCTCTCTCCCCTGGGCTCCCTTCTCCTCCTGGGAAATGTTCACTGAGGTAGACAAAAATAATGACTTCTTGTCCCTCTCTAAACCACGCAGAGACACTGATTTCAGCGTTGCCACTTCACAGAATCACAGAATCACAGAATCGTTTAGGTTGGAAGGGACCTCTGGAGATCATCTCGTCCAACCTCCCTGCTCAAGCAGGGTCACCTAGAGCATATTGCCCAGGATCACGTCCAGACGGCTTTTGAATATCTCCAGCGAAGGAGACTCCACCACCTCTCTGGGCAACCTGTTCCAATGCTCTGTCACCCTCACAGTGAAGAAGTTTTTTCTCAGGTTCAGATGGAACTTCCTGTGGTTCAGTTTCTGCCCATTGCCTCTTGTCCTGTTGCTGGGCACCACGGAGAAGAGGCTGGCCTCATCCTCTTGACACTCCCCCTTCACATACTTGTACACGTTGATGAGATCCCCTCTCAATCTTCTCTTCTCCAGGCTGAACAGGCCCAGCTCTTGCAGTCTTTCTTCATAGGAGAGATGCTCCAGCCCTCTAATCATCTTGGTAGCCCTCCGCTGGACTCTCTCCAGGAGTGCCATGTCTCTCTTGTACTGGGGAGCCCAGAACTGGACACAGTACTCCAGGTGAGGCCTCACCAGGGCTGAATAGAGGGGCAGGATCACCTCCCTCGACCTGCTGGCAACACTCTGCCTAATGCACCCCAGGATCCCATTGGCCTTCTTGGCCACAAGGGCACACTGCTGGCTCATGTTTAACTTGTTGTCCACCAGCACTCCCAGGTCATTCTCGGCAGAGCTACTTTCCAACAGGTCAGTCCCCAGCCTGTACTGGTGCATGGGATTATTCCTGCCTAGGTGCAGGACCTTGCACTTGCCTTTGTTGAACTTCATGAGGTTCCTCTCCGCCCACCTCTCCAGCCTGGCCAGGTCCCTCTGAATGGCAGCACAGTCTTCTGGTGTGTTAGCCTCTCCCCCCAGTTTAGTCTCATCAGCAAACTTGCTGCGGGTGCACTCTGTCCCTTCCTCCAGGTCATTGATGAATATATTGAACAAGACTGGCCCCAGGACTGACCCCTGGGGGACACCACTAGCCACAGGCCTCCAGCTAGACTCTGCGCCATTCACCACAGCCCTCTGAGCTTGGCCATCCAGCCAGTTCTCAATCCACCTCACTGTCCACTCGTCTAGCCCACACTTCCTGAGCTTACCTAGGAGGATGTGATGGGAGACAGTGTCAAAAGCCTTGCTGAAGTCCAGGCAGACAACATCCACTGCTCTGCCCTCATCTACCCAGCCAGTCATTCCGTCATAGAAGGCTATCAGATTGGTTAAGCATGATTTCCCTTTGGTGAAGCCATGCTGACTACTCCTGATCACCTTCTTGTCCTCCAGATGCTTAGTGATGACCTTCAAGAGGAGCTGTTCCATCACCTTGCCAGGGATGGAGGTGAGGCTGACAGGCCTGTAGTTTCCTGGCTCCTCCTTCTTGCCCTTTTTGAAGACTGGCGTGACATTGGCTTTCTTCCAGTCCTCAGGCACCTCTCCTGATCTCCAGGACCTTTCCAAGATGATGGAGAGTGGCCTAGCGATAACATCTGCCAGCTCCCTCAGCACTCGTGGATGCATCCCATCGGGGCCCATGGATTTGTGGATGTCAAGTTTGGACAAAAGATCTCTAACCTGATCCTCCTCCACCAAGGGAGAGTCTTCCTTTCTCCAGCCTTCCTCTCTTGTCTCCAAGGTCTGGAATTCCTCAGGACTGGCCTTAGCAGTGAAGACGGAAGCAAAGAAGGCATTCAATAACTCTGCCTTCTCTGTATCCTTTGTCACCAGGGCACCCGCCCCATTCAGCAGCGGGCCCACGTTTTCCCTAGTCTTCCTTTTGCTCCTGATGTATTTGAAGAAGGCCTTCTTGTTGTCCTTGACATCCCTTGCCAGATTTAATTCCAACTGGGCCTTAGCCTTCCTTGTCGCATCCCTGCACACTCTGACAACATCCCTGTATTCCTCCCAAGTGGCCTGTCCCCTTTTCCACATTCTGTACACTTCCTTCTTCTGCTGGAGTTTTGCCAGCAGTTCCTTGCTCATCCATGCAGGTCTCCTGCCCACTTTGCTGGACTTCTTACTCAGAGGGATGCACTGATCCTGAGCCTGGAGGAAGTGACGCTTGAATATTAACCAGCTCTCTTGGACCCCTCTTCCTTCTAGGGCCCTACCCCAGGAGATTCCCCTAAGTAGGTCCCTGAAGAGGCCAAAGTCAGCTCTCCTGAAGTCCAGGGTTGCAACCCTACTCATTGCCCTGCTCCCTCCTCGCAGGATCCTGAACTCCACCATCTCATGGTCACTGCAGCCAAGGCTGCCCCCAACCTTCACATCTCCAACTAGACCTTCTTTGTTTGTTAGTACAAGGTCTAGCATTGCACCTCTCCTCGTTGGCGTCTCCACCACCTGGGTCAAGAAATTATCATCAATGCTTTGCAGGAACCTCTTTGACTGTTTGTGCCTAGCTGTGCTGTCTTCCCAACAGATGTCAGGGTGGTTGAAGTCTCCCATGAGAACCAGGGCCTGTGATCGTGAGGCTTCTTCCAGCTGTCTGTAGAAGGCCTCATCGATGACTTCCTCCTGATCAGGTGGCCTGTAGTAGACCCCCACAACAGTGTCACCCATGTTAGCCTGCCCTTTAATCCTTACCCATAGGCTCTCAACTTGCTCTTCATCCACCCCGAGGCACAGCTCCATACATTCTAGTTGCTCCCTCACATAAAGAGCAACTCCACCACCTCGCCTTCCTGGCCTGTCTTTCCTAAAAAGCACATAGCCATCCATGACAGCATCCCAGTCATGTGAACTATCCCACCATGTCTCTGTCACTGCAATGAGATCATGGCCCTGCGACCGCACACAGATCTCTAACTCTTCCTGCTTATTCCCCATGCTGCGTGCATTGGTATACAGGCATTTGAGAGAGCCAGTCAAGCACGCAGGCTTCCCAGAAGAGGTGCAAGAGGATCCTCCATAGCCATGTCCCTTGCTGTCTCCCCTGGTTGTATGCACCCGCTGGAGGCATCCTGACTTGAGCGGTGTTTTACTGACTCCCCTGCCACTATACCACTCCCCTTCCCCCATCTTGCCTAGTTTAAAGCCCTCCGTACCAGGCTGGCCAATCTGTTGGCAAAGACACGCGTGCCTCGCTTGGTAAGGTGGATCCCATCACTCCCTATCAGCTGTTGATCTTCAAACAGGGTCCCATGGTCATAGAAACCAAAGCCCTGTTGCCAACACCAGCGGCGCAGCCAGCTGTTAACTTGGAAAATTTGTCTACTCCTCCTCCTGTCCTTTCCCCTCACAGGCAAGATTGAGGAGAAAACCACCTGGGCTCCCAGACCCTTCACCACCATTCCCAGAGCTCTGAAGTCCCGTTTGATGGTTTCCAGTTTGCCTTTCGTGTCATTAGCACCCACATGGAAGATCAGCAGAGGGTAGTAGTCTGATGCATGGACAAGCCTTGGCAGTCTTTCCACGACATCTCTTATTCGAGCCCCTGGCAGGCAGCAAACCTCTCTGGACAAGAGGTCAGGTCGGCAGATAGGTGCCTCTGTCCCCTGCAGCAGGGAGTCACCCACAACAATCACTCGCCGCTTCTTCCGGGGCTTCCTGCACGGCACAGGGTCTGCCAGGCCAGTTGCCTCCCTTGGAGCCATGCCCAGCTCCTCCTCGGCTTGGAGGGCGCTCAACTTGTTCTTCAAGGGTAAGTCTTGAGGAGGAGCAAGAGCCTTTCTCCTTCTACGAGAGGTCACCAGCTTCCAGCCCTCTTCAACAGCGTTATGATGCACCTTTACACACAGTGCTGAGCCCTCTGACACATCCGCTGCAGTGGGGGCAGGGGACTCCCGGAGATGAACAGTCTCCGAGAACACCCTGTCAATCTCCTGCTCATCCTCTCGGATGCTACGCAGCCTACTAACCTCCTCCTGTAGCTCCTTTATCTGGTGACGCAACTGGTCAACCACAGCACACCTCACACAGGAGAGCTGTCTGTCAGTCCAGGCCTCGCGGAGAGGCCCCAGGCACTGCCTGCAGCCTGACACCTGCAGAGCTGCTTCTGCTGTCTGAGGGTCTGTCTGGGTTGAGGCCTCAGACACAGCCAATGCAGCACCTCCCGCAGCCACTGGGGAACGTGCTCTGCGGCGTGTCATGACCATGCCCCAGGAAAGGACACACCACTGTGCAAAATAGAGAGATGCCTTCTTTGCCTTCTGGCGCCCTTCTGCGCGAACTGCTGCGCAACTTGTTTCATCAGAAGACAGTCATCTATGAGAGATGGAAACGTCCCACCCTGGAAGACCCCATTCCCATCCCTTAACTAGACAGGACACCTAGAAAAAGGGCCAGAGGAGAACTCGTTTACCCATGGTTCAGGTTTGGCTTCACATGAGTCAATCTGGGCATTGCAGGGCACTTTAGAAGCCCCTGGGGTGGGGTGGGATTCAGCTCTCTCCCACCAGCTCCCCCAAAACACCGGAGGTGGGATGCCCCTTGCCCAAGCTGAAGTGGGCACAACAGAGGTGTCTGCATGCGAGCTCCTTGCCTACGCTCCCACTGTAACCAAGAGAGATGGAGGGTGGCAGTCAGTTGGTCGCACACCAACACCTGGTAACAGCTGAAGAGGCAGAGGAGGTCCAAGGCACGTGCCAGTGTCTGCTGGCTCGGATGGAGTAACTGAGAGAGCCAAGCCTGGGGCTCAGGTAGGCAATTTCCTTGGCCCTCGGGAATGACACCAGATGCCTAATGCTGCTGCAGCCCCACTCATCATGAAGCTGAGGAGCAAGCAGATCCCTACGCTGTAAAGAGTTGATGGAAGTCAGTGCAGACACTTGATTTAATGATGTAAAAATGGGCTGGCAGGGCCCTGTCGGATGCGAGGGATTTTTAGCAGAATCACATGTTTCTAGCAGATAGCGCATGGGACCTACAGGAAAGCCTTATGCTTTTGGACTGGTTGCTGGGCAAGTGCCCCAGGGCACCTCAGGTTCCCTACCTCTGCCCAAACAACTGAATCCCACCTCTGCCTTTAGGCAAAGGCCATCCCGCCTACATTCCAGCAGGCTGCATTAATGGCACGAACATCACACCAAGATCTCGACGCACGTCCCTGCCCTTTTACAGCCTTCCAGAACTCCTTCCCCTGAATCTCTTCTCACTCCCCAGATGACAGGAACAGTGACTATGCTGATGATGTCCCCAGGGTGCATGGATCACAGGCTCTCAAAGGCCCAGGTGCCGGGCAAGGCAGAGGCAGGCATGCCTCTCTGGCCTTTGCCACCAGCCAGGGCAGGTGCCAGCCTTTTATCCCTGGCCTCCCTCCTCTGCTAAGGAGGAGGCGGAGAGCCGGACAAGGGCCTGGAGGGGCTGGCTGAAGTCCCAGCTGGGCCACCTCCTGTTGGAGGCTGCCTGTTGGTGCTGGAGGGGCTGTGGTTGATTTGGGGGGCCTGGATTTGGAAGGCAGAGAAAGGGGATGGTGCTGGTGGGATACAGGAGGTGTTTGAGGAGTGGGCACTGCTGGGTGTCTCTCCCACACGGAGGAGCTGCCAAGCCCACGGCAGCTTGCTGCCTGAGTGGCTGTGGCAGGCAGGAGGGAGGTGGTTTTGGGAAGGCTGCATGAGTGCAGGGAGGGGAGGCAGAAGTGGTAGGGGAGTGTGTGGGGGTGCAGGAAAAGGGTTGCTTTCAGTGGGAAGGGGTGTGACTGACCAACAACCCCTACAATGGGAGAAGGCTCAGAGGGCCAGGTGCCCCAGGAAGCTCAGCAACAGTGTAGGATGGGCTCGTTAATCCTTGCTGTTGCACAGAGGACTGACTTTATCTCCACACAAAGGGGGCCAGAGGGTGACCTTTGTGTTAGATAAGCAGCCATACCCGTTAGTTGGGCCTGGTGTGAATGTTTCTCCAGTTGTTCAAAGCAATGGGAAGGTCTCCCTGAGATTAGCCAGACCAGCATGGGGGAAGTGTGTATGTGGCTCAGCCCAACACAGAGCATAAAACCTCAACAACTAACTAAGGAATTCTGGAGAGAGCAACGGGCTTGAGCTGGCATCAACCCATGTGATTCCTTCCTGGCGACTGGGGATGCCCAGCATCATGACGGTGAGCACATTTGAGACCGGTATTGGCAATCACATTGGTATCGTGACTGAACTGTGTATTGCAATTGCTAGAGTTTGTCAAGTGTAGACACTGGAGTTGTGATTCCAGTATATTGCTGAATCACTCTGCCAAACCAAAAATCCCATGTAACATCCAAGTCCCTCAGAATAAACTTTGATCTTAAACATTGCCCTCTCCCTACGCGTGCAATAGCTAAAGGAACCTGGTCGGAGAGTACTGCACCCTGACACTGCCCCTGTCTCCCGGTTCCAGAGAAGTGATGTGTTAACCTCAGACAAATTCTTTTCACAACATCTCCATGTACAGTCACTGCTCCTGGATCCCGCCAGCCTATGGCAGGTTGTGAACATCTGGGATGGTCCGTCCACTGACGGATCTCATCTTCCTCCATCATCCGAGCCAGGATCTTCAATGTGGCTGAGCTGCCTGGATTGGATTTATTTGCAAGGGACATGAAACATTGACATGCTGAAGCTTTTCTCCTCTTTCAGACATCTACGCTTTGGATCCTACAACCTTCATTTCCTCAAATTGCTTCATTTCCATACCCACCCTTCTTGCTCCCGAGAGCTGGACAACCAGTAGCACATGCCGACATCTGATGGAAGTGTTGCACTCAGGGAAGCCTGGCAGTAAAACCTCTCACTGGGAACAAGATCTGGAGCTGTTGACCACATCATACAGTGACCCTGCTACTTCTTTAACCAACCCAGACACTCTGCAGCAGAGCGGGGGCTGGGGGGAATGGAACCAGGGCTCAAGCTGACGGAGAGACTTTCAGGAGCCACTGGAAGCTGCACATCATCTGCAGTACCTGCCAAAATGCTCCTCTGGAAAGAGACTGAGCATTTGCCCACGGGGGATCACAAGACAGTCCTGCTGTGCAGCATCCTGGGAGAAGCCCAGGGAGCAGCTCCGTATCTCATCTCCTTTGCTCTCCCTTGTTGGAAGGGGACAATCCGCACTGGCCTCCCCTGCCTGGGAATGATCCTCCATAATTCCCCTTCCTTGGGCAGAAACGCACTGAACCTTTGCAAAGTGACTCCCGAGTGAGAGAAGTTGCACCAGGACAAAGGCAAAGTCCTGCAGCTGGGCAGGAAGAAGCCCCTGCAGACGGTGCAGGCTGGGGACTGGCTGGCTGGGGAGCAGCTCTGCTGCAAAGGACCTGGCGTCTCCATGCACACCAACTGAACGTGAGCCAGCAGTGTGCCCTGGCAGCGATGAAAGGCAACAGCATCCTGGGCTGCCTGAACACAGTAGCGCAGCCAGGAGATCCAGGCGAGTGATGGTCCCCCTCCACTCAGCACTCATTAGAGCCTAGCTAGAAGACTGCATTCAGATTTGGGCCGTGCCCCCGCCCCCAATAAAAGAAAGCATTAGCAAAGGGTGAGGAGTTCAGCTGAGGACCACCAAGGTGGCCATGGGCTGAGGCCCAGGCCCTGTGGAGGAGAGGCTGAGGGAAATGCGTCTTTTTCAGCCTGAAGAAGAGACGGCTTTGGGAGGACCTAACAGCAGCCTTCCAGTAACCACAGGGAGGTCGTCAAGGAGACAAAGTCAGGCTCCCACACAGTGGTGCATGGTGGGAAGGCAAGAGCCAGTGGGCTTAGGAGAGAGGAACTTTTTCAGCAGGAGGTCACTCAAGCATTGGATCAGGTGGTGCAGTGAGGTTGTGCCATCTCCATCCTTAGAGGCCTTCAAGACCAGGCTGGATAAAACCCTGAGTAAGCTGGCCTGACCTTGTGACCTGGACTCACCCCTGGAGTGCCCAGCCCCTCCCTGGTCATGTTGCTGTGCTTTCTCCAAAGTATGCCCTCATTTCTGAAGGGTATATAACATTTACCATCTTTAAGTGGGGGACAGGGCAAAGGCAGCATGGGGACCGAGGCAGTCACGGCAGCCCTGCTCTCCCTGGAGACCCCACTGCCCTGAGGAGGACCCAAGTGACAAGGAAGAGCCCAAGCACCAGCTGGACACAGAGCGCCTGAGAAGATGCTGGCCTGAGCAGCTGGGAGCCAAGAGCCAAGGGGCTGACGAGCTGGCAAGACCTGCACTGGGCAGAGGCACCACCAGCTGTGTGCACACTGGCCCGAGTGACAAGCTCCAATGCTGCGACACGACATGCAAGAGCCTGGTAGAGGAGGAGGTGGGTAACGCCACAGCAGCTTGCCCGGGTGACCAAGTGAGCTGGCTCTCTGGGCTCACCAGTGCTCCTGCGCGGGTGTGCCGGGAGGGTTCAGGCTTGGGGTGGGGGCTAAGCCACAGGGGTTCTCTCTCCCAGCCTGTACGACAACCCCCTCCTGGGAAACACCCAAAACCCCCCTACTGAGGTCATCATGGGCAGCACCTTGCCTCTAGGGCAGTTGGCTCTTGTGACGTCATAAACAGCTGCCCTACATAAAAGCCCCGCCGGCCCAGATGGGCAGCTCCGCAAACAGGAAGGCTTGCAGGAGCCAGCGGGCGCTTTGGCAAGAGGCGTTTGGGTAGTTGCAGCACTGCGACCTTTTCCCTCTTGCTGGAGACTGTGCTGGACTAGGCGAGATGCCAACCGAGCTGGGCAGGTGGGTGCAACAGGGCCCAAAGAGCAGGGAGGGGAAAGGCAAGGAGCCCTGTGTGCCGCCCGGCTTCCTTGGCACGGACAGGCAGCCCCAGAGCACCGGGGCTGTCTGCAGCACTACCCTCCAGCCTGGCGAGCCAGGCAGCCCCGCAGAGCCTTCTGGTGGGCAAGACCCTGCCCTTTCTCCTTGGGAGAGCCCAGGGGCACCAGGCTGCTGCCCGTGTGTCAGGCCAGACGTCTTCAACTGCCTTAGTGCCCCCAGGGTGGTGGGCTCCAGCACAGAGCTTCCTAAACACCCCTGGGCCCTGCGCTTCTCTGCTCTGCTGAGCTGAGCAACCTGGTGGCAAGGTAGCCCCTAAATGCATCATCACCACAAGATCAAAGCCCAAGCTGTAGGATCGGATAACAACAGCCTTCCCTCTCTTGTAGACGAAGCATCGCCTGGCGGAATGGCAGAAGGTTCCTGAGGGGCCTTTTCCTGCTCGCCCCAATCTTTGCTGGTGAGTAGTGCTGCCCAAACACCTTGCGGGGCAGCCCAGGCCTACTGGATGCCAGCTGTCAGTGGGAGGGAGAGGCAATAGATCCCATGTCGCCTTCCAGCTTCACATCTCTGTGATGGTGAAGGCCAGAGATGGTCTGCACAGGTGGCCTGCGGCCTGCCTCCCGCCTTCCCTGGGCTCAGGCACTGTTAGGGAGCGGAGCGCATAGGATCGTTTTGGCGAGAGGTCCCTCCCTGCTTCAGAGCTTTGGGCTTTGAATGTCTGTGCAGAACCTTGCGTGGCCGGGTGCATTTTGTCTTGGCTCAGGACCACATGCCTTCACTAGCCTGTTGGGTCTGTGGCCGTTGGGTGTAGCTATTGTCCAAGCTCCGGGGCCTGGGGGGTGCCCCAGGGGTTGGAGCCACAGCCGCTCTCTGCACTGTCCCAGCCAAGCTCTTGCCCCCAACGGGTGGGAGGCCAAAATGTGCCTACAGGGAACACGGGAAAGCCTCCTAATACAACTGTCTCTTGACGTGGTGACTTCCAGCTGGGCTTTACTGCTGGGGCTTGCTGCTCAGCGAGAGCAAGGGGCAGAAGGAAGCGCTGCAGGTACGTGCCTCTTGCTGGGGGAAGGCAAAGTGCGGCCGAGGCCTTAGCTCTGAGCTCCTGCCTCCCCTGCCAAAGGTGGGAAGCTGCTCCACAGTGCCAGGGCTCATCCTCACAGAGACGTGGGAGGGGGTGGGGACACTGGTGCCTGTCCATCCGCTGCCATAGCTGCTGAATGAGCTTTGACACAGAGATGTCCCTGAGGGAGCTCTGCAGGCTGGCAGGCTGAAGAAAGGAGAAGTGGGGCAGCAGGTGGCTTTGCTCTTCCCAGAGACAGTGGCTGCAGAAAGGCCTGCAGCCCTCTGCCTTGCTCCAGACTGATGGAGAGCAGCAGCAGCTGCTGCCTGCTGCTCCCAGGGAAGTCTCCTCTGCGAAGCCCCCACAGCGCCCCTTGTGCTTGCTCTCACGGAGGGCCTTTGTGTTCCAGGAGAAGGCAGGGGAGCCGCTGGAAGCAGAGCTCACGACTCTCGGGTAAGAGCGCTTCCTTACCATGGGCCCCATCTTACCATGGGCAAAACATGCAGGGCTCCAGGCTTTCCCACCTGCTAAACGTGGAGGTGAAGGGGGAGCCTTTGTGAAGGCGAGGGAGGAGCGAGGAGGGGGGCAAGGACATGGCACCCTGCAGGAATCCTGCCTGCGTTTGGAGCCTGCCTGCAGGGGCTGGGTGGCCCTTGGACAACATGTGCTTTCCCTTTGTCTTCAGCAACTCGCTGGCCTTGCTGAGGGAGAAAATCCGTGAGCGGGAGCTTCTAGAAGAGCAGGTGGCTCGCCTGCAGGCAGAGATGGGTGCCGCAAAGGAGGCCCTCCTGCACTCCGTGGAAGAAGTCTTGGAGGAGAGCGAGATGGCCGAGGAGAAGAGAGGGGTAAAGAGGCTGGGAGTGGAGGAGAGACCTTGCTGTCCTTTGGAGGCTCCCTCCTGCCGCTTCCTCCTGGCTCTTCTCAGAGCCAGCTCTGTCCTCTTGCTGCCCAGTGTGGCACCTTTTCCAACAAGTCTTGCCCGTGGGGGACTGACCCCGAGTCTCCCCTTTGCTCTGGGCAAGCACTCAGTGTTCACGCACGAGTGCCCGCTGAGGCGTTTGTGTCATTCTCCACGTTCACTCCCGTCTCTCCCTTCTTTCCCAATGTTTTTCCCAGCCCCTTCTTGACTTGACCCGGGCAGCACTGGAGAAGACAGCGGCAAACTACCTCGAGATGGTGGACTGGGCTCTGAAAACCACAGGTATGCCCAGCGAAAGTCTCCTGGCACTCGGCTGCTCTATGGCCCCCCCAGAAAGTCTGCCCAGCTGCGCTTGCAACCTTGAGAAATACCTGCTAACTCGCTGCTTCTCCTGGCCTCTGGCCTGCCCTGAGCAGCTGCTTTCCATGTGTCTTTCAGGGGCCACAATCGACACAGAGAGAACATCCAGCACCTATGGTGGGCGAGGCGGTGGGGCTCGCTGGCTTGGCCTATGGTTCTTCTCGGTTGCCAACCCTCCCGATACCATTCTGCAGGTAATAGCAGAGACAGCATGACTTCTGAGGCCCTTCCTTGCTTTCCAGTTGGGGCAGCAAGTCCCAAACGCCTCCCGTCACAGCAGCAGTATCGCTCAACCTTACCACGCTCATTGTCTTCCTGACGATCCCCCGTGCTTCCCGACAGCGCTGCCCTCCCAGCTGGAGGGGAACGGAGCTGAACCCAGCGGCAGCAACCTGCCCACAACCCTTGGTCGCCGTTTGCTGAGCACCTTTGTCCTCCTGGCAGCTGCATTTGCCCACCTCCACTCCAGTGGTTGCTTTCCAGAGAGAGGGGAAGCTGTGGGGGGACCTGCCAAGCCACTGAGGCAAGGACAGAGCCTCCTGCAGGCCCCCGAGCCTGACGGGATCTGCCCAGTGGGAGGAAGCGTGGCAGCTGGACTGGGCCTCGTCTCTCCCGCACAGCCTGCGAAGGCTCATGGGGTGACATGCGCTAGGCAGAGCCGCCCTGTCTCTGAACGCCGTGCAAAATCAGAGCAGGATTCTGGAGAGGCAGTTGAGCCTAGATGTTTCGTAAGGAAGACTTGCGTATTCTGAAAACAAGTGTGAAAGTGCCCCCTCCTGTCCCTTCCAGCCACTTGTGCACCTTTCCAGGCAGAATGGCAGGCGAGAGACAAAGGCAGGCCTGTGCTTCTTGCAAAGCCGCCCGTCCTGTGGGCTCCTGGAGCGCCTTGCCATTGGAGGTGTCTGCTTTCTGCTTGCAGCCGCACACTTCGCCTGGACAGTGCTGGGCTTTCCAAGGAGCTGAGGGCCAAGTGGTCATCCGGCTGCCTGAGCACATCTGGCCAAGGGCTGTCACCGTGGAGCACATCTCCAAGGCAGTCTCTCCTTCCGGGCAAGTCAGCAGCGCCCCCAAAGCTTTTGCTGTCTCTGTAAGTCTCTCTGCCTTGCACCTCCGGGGCAGGGGGGGGCGGGGAGGCAATCTGGCCATGGCAGGAAGCTGCAAGGGAGACTCGTTGCTCCTGGCAGCTTGGTGGCTGGTGGCTGCAGAGCAGCGCGTCCCTGCCTGGGGTCTGTGGGGGCCCACGGTGCCGTTGTGCCACTCCGGCTTGTTGTGTGCTTCCTGGCCCAAGGGTCTGGGAGCGCTTGCTCAACACAGCCTGACCCACAGCCACACTCACCTCCTCCAGACCGCTGCGAGAGGAGCGGGGCAGGAGGCAGGCATCCCCGATTGGGACGCCGCGGGCGCTTTTCCTTAGGCTCTGCTGGAGCCTGACCTGCCCCCACTGTCTGTTGCCTTGGAGGGCGTGGGTGAGGAAGCAGCAGCAGAAACTCTCCTGGGGCTCTTCCTATTTGACGTGGACAAAGAGGCTGTTCAGACCTTCCGCCTGGAGGTACTGGCAGTGCGTGTGGGCGCGATGGGAGGGACGAACGGAGCTTTGCCTGCCAGCCCTTGGGCGACAGAGGGCGGAGGATGAGGCCAAGCATCCTGCGCCTCGTGGCTCTGGTGTGGGAACCATGGCTGCCGCCTCTGCCAGGGCTGCCGCCTCGGGTTCCCCAGCAGGGCTAGCGCTGGCCAAGGAAGCCACCTTGCTGGGCTGCTGCTCTTTGCAGCCGAGTGAGGATGGCTCCCCCCGTCTCCTTTCCAGAAGCAGCTTCCCAGACCCTTCCAGTATATCAAGTTCCAGGTGCAGAGCAACTGGGGCAACCCCGAGTACACCTGTATTTACCGAGTGCAGGTTCACGGGGTGCTGGCAAGGCACAACTCCCACCTGAGCCAGGAGACAAGAGAGCTTCTCTGAGCGGCAATAAAAAGAGCAGGAAACCATGGGGCAGCTCACGTTCATGTGATTCGGCCCACCCGGGGCTTCATTCCTGAGCCAGGCTGCCCGCGGTGCGCATGGGGAGCACCTCGAGAGAGACCCGGGAGAGGAGCCGGGTCTCTGACAAGTGCAGCTCTGCCTCCAGGAAGCGTGAGGGCCCTCGGCTTCCTCCAAGACAACTCTGCAAAGGAAGGAAGCAGAGAGACCCTTTGGCAAGTCTCCTCCGTACGTCCTGTCATCCATAGGACAGGCATCTGCCACCACCTCTGTCCAGTGCCAGCGAGCTGCCGCAGCCGTCAGCTCCTCCAGGACCAGTCCAGCTTGCGGCGCTGCTGAGGGAAGGCCCTTTCCCCCATGGTCGAAGGGTGGGCCCTGTCTTTGTCCGCAGGGGACAGGCCGGGGCCCTTGGGCTCCAAGGGCCTAGCAGGGACCCTCCGTGGGACAAACCATACCCAGACACAGCGTCCGTAGGGCTGCCGCCGCCGCGAAGACGTGACGAGCGCCCTGTGCAGGTCGAGAGGAGCTGGCAGCGCTGCAGGAAGTCCCCCAAGAAGTGCCGGAGCGCTCCAGGACCCCCTGGCCAGGGATCTCCGCAGAGGGCAGTGCCCCCCGTCCGTGTTTCCTAAACCCCCGCGTCAGCCCATCAATACGTGCGGCCGTGTGAGCCGGCGGCGGCGCTGCTCTCGCGCGGTCGGCACAGCCGCAGGGCCGGGGCCGGGGTCGGGGTCGGGGTCGGGGCTGGCTGGAGGCCGGGGCTGGCTCTGGCCCTCGGCGCCGGGGGGCAGCAGCGCCGGGCGAGACCCCGGGGGCAGCGGGCTGGAGCCCGGAGCGGGCTGCTCTCCTGCTGGGGCTGCGCAGCGGTGCGCCGGCTCCCGCAGCAGCAGGCGGCTCCGCAGGAGCAGGAGGGCGACCGGCCTCCTCGTGCGCCCACCGCCAGCCACGGACACCCCCCAGCGCCGCCGGGCACTGCAGCTCCCGGCAGCCGCGGGCCCCGGACACGGCCCCGGCGGCCCCCAGCCCCCCGACGGCCGGGGCAGCGGGGCCGGGGGCTGCGGAGGGCCCGGCTCCCCCCGCTCCCCGCCCCACCCCCGCCCCCCCGCCTCAGGGCCGGCACCCCTCTCCCCGGGCCGCTGCAGCCCCGCCCGGCGTTGCCCGGCAACCCCACCAGCTGCAGGTCACGTGGCCTCCTCCTGCCCCACCCCCCCCACCCCGGTGCTGCCTAGCAACAGCGGCCCTTGGGCCCCCAGGGCTGCCCCGGCCTGGCTGGGCCTCCCCTCCCGCCCTCCCTCCCTCCTGCCTCCCTCCTCCTGCCCTCCCTCCTCCTGCCCTCCCTCCCGCCCTCCCTCCTCCTGCCTCCCTCCCTCCCTCCTGCCTCCTCCTGCCTCCCTCCCTCCTGCCTCCCTCCTCCTGCCTCCCTCCTCCCGCCCTCCCTCCTCCTTCCCTCCCTCCCTCCTTCCATCCCTCTCTCCCTCCTGCCTTCCCTCCCTCCTTCCTCCCTCCCTCCTTCCATCCCTCTCTCCCTCCTTCCTTCTCTCCTTCCTGGGCTCTGGGCCTGGAGTGAGGCCGGGCAGGGTTGGCCATCCCACCAGACAGGGGCTGAGCCCAACGGGAAGATGGAGCTCGTCACATGCAGAGGTCACCCCTCACCAGGACCGTGGGGAATGGCCAGTGCTGGAAATGGCTGCTACAAGGGGTCTGTGAGGAGTTTCCTGGGGAAGTTTCTCCTCTCTGTTCATGCAACAACAAGCTGGGCTGGATCTCTGCCCTGAGGCACCCTGCTTGAGGGCTCCCATGGGCAAGAGGATGGTCTGGAAGCCCAGTAGACAGCCCCAGGACCTCCTCTGCATGCTCCCTGCCAACCCTGCAGAGAATCCAGCAGAGGGCTCGTCCTCCCGGGGGTGGGGGGTCACAGCTGGATGCCCAGTCCTCCAGCTGGGTGCAGAGCCCTGTCTGGAGGTGACTTTTGGGGTAATGTCCAGCACGCGGCCTGGGGTAGATTGTCTCAAGACTGTGGGCTGGAGATAGGGCCTGAGGGTCAGCAGCAAACTGATCTGGCTGCTGGGTCCTGCTTCCTTCAACACAAGCTCTGACACAGGGTCCCAGACTTCCTTTTGGTGACACGGGTCAGGAGTGATGATGACACTGTGAGCAGGGTACATGGGGAACATTAATCCTTCTTCAGCCTCTTCCTCGGCCATGTGTGGGGCCAGGACAGCAAGAACTTCTGCCTCTGCACCATGAGTTCACTTTAGTGTAGCCACAGTGTGACCATTGTCTTGGATTAAATGTCAGCATTTTTCTCTCCAAGACCATTGCAAGCCCAGTGCCACTTCCTTCTGATGTCTCCTCACCCCTCCTCTGATCTCGCTAACTGTTCCTGCACCCCCTCCTCTGCTCTCCCGCAGGGTCTCGAGCTGGCAGTACTGCTCTGGAGAGTGAGCAGACGGTGGGGCCACAGGGCCACGGGGGTGACTCTGCACTGGCCATGCTGGTGCGGGTGGGAAGCAGACCCAACCGAATGGGGATCATGGCCTGTAACCCCTCCAGGGATCCAGCACATGGTATTTCATTAACAATGGCATGAATCACTCTCCACTCTCCCTTCCCCGGGCCAGCTGGGTCCCCACTGCCTCTCTCTCGTGATTGCAGAGTCCTCCTGTGCATGTGGATACCTGCGTTTTGTGCTTTCCCTTTAAGAGACTCCACCTTGGAGGACTTCTCATTTTGGGAGGCTCCTCTCGCTGCCCACCCCAGGCACACGCTGTCCCAGGAGAGCCCCTGTGCTCTCCTGGCACCTCCAGCTTCCCCTCCAGAAGGAGGCACATCTGACCCTGTGCCTGAACCTGTGCGACAGCCCCGGCTATGTACAACAGTGACAATCCCTCATCTCCCCTGGCACTGGACACTGAGGGGGGACTCCTCAATCCTAAATCCCTTGGTGTCTAAGAGATCCTAACAGGATGATGAGCTTTTGGCTCCTGACCCCATGGACAAGGCTGCCCAGCAGGCCCTTGTGGGCTGCACTCCTTGGGCCTATTTTTGACACCAGCTCTGGAAGAAGCACCCAGCCTTCAGACATGGCACTGGCTAGAACTGCCTTTATTACCAAGACACTGTGAGGGAGCCAGCTCTGACCCACCAGGTGAGACATTGCATTAAAACTGGGGTGAATTGCAAGCATTTATGTAGGAAAATGATAACAAAAAATTTCATCATCATCATAGTAACAGTAGTAATAATAAAAATAAAGTGAACAACCAAAACTGAGTCCTGGTTTGGGATACACTGGGATTCAGTGGTGGAAAGGCAGTTTTAGCACTGCTGAAAAATGTCCATGCAATCACTTTCCTCAGGGCATCCTTGAGTTCCTTGTTCCTCAGGCTGTAGATGAGGGGGTTCACTGCTGGAGGCACTACCACATACAGAACAGCCACCACCAGATCCAGGGATGGGGAGGAGAGGGAAGGGGGCTTCAGGTAGGCAAACATGGCAGTACTGATAAACAGGGAGACCACGGCCAGGTGAGGGAGGCACATGGAGAAGGCTTTGTGCCGGCCCTGCTCAGAGGGGATCCTCAGCACAACTGTGAAGATATGCACGTAGGACAGCACAATGAAAATGAAACACCCAAAGCCTAAACAAACACTAACCACAAGAAGGCCAACTTCCCGGAGGTGGGAGTGTGAGCAGGAGAGCTTGAGGATGTGGGGGATCTCACAGAAGAACTGCCCCACAGCATTGCCTTGGCAGAGAGGTATGGAAAAGGTGTTGGCAGTGTGCAGGAGAGCATTGAGAAAGCTGCTGCCCCAGGCAGCTGCTGCCATTTGGACACAAGCTCTGCTGCCACCCAGGAGGGTCCCGTAGTGCAGGGGTCTGCAGATGGCAACGTAGCGGTCATAAGCCATGACAGTGAGAAGGGAATACTCAGCCAAAATGAAAATGGCAAAACTTAAGACCTGGGCAGTGCATCCTGAGTAGGAGATGGTCGTGGCGTTTGTGAGGGAATTGGCCATGGATGTGGGGACAGTGGTGGAGATGGAGGCCACGTCGAGGAGGGAGAGATTAAAGAGGAAGAAGTCCATGGGGGTGTGGAGGCGGTGGTGGCAGGCTATGGCGGTGATGATGAGGCCGTTGGCCAGGAGGGCAGCCAGGTAGATGCCCAGGAAGAGCGCGAAGTGCAAGAGCTGCAGCTGCCGCGTGTCCGCAAATGCCAGGAGGAGGAACTCGTTGAGGGAGCTGCTGTTGGACATGTTGTTCCCTGCAGGCCCGTGGGACTGTGCCAGGAGGAAAAGACAGGGACAAGTCAGGAGAGACTCCTCTGTTCACAGCTCTTTCCCTTTCTCACACACACCCCCCAACACACACACACTCACACACACACACACACACACACACACACAGACTGCTTTTCTCCTCGGCAGGACCTTCACTCAGCTCCCTGTCTGCAGCTCCAGCTTGGGCTGGCTGCGTGCGCCATGAGGAGCCGGGACGTGTGCCTGCAGGCTGCAGAGGGGTCGGTGCTGCTGGAGTGTAGGAAGTCTGTTGAACATCTTCACATGCAGTTTGGAGGCATTTGGAGCACAAAAGCAACAGCTTCCGTGCTGGGGGGACTGTTTGCTTCTTTGTCTGCTCTGCAGGGCTGGACTAGGCAGCCTTTCCGTGGCTCCCAGGGTGAAGACTAGTGAGCCCTGAGAGGCACCAGCTCTCCCTGTGCCCTAGGACACAGCCAGCACACTGGTCTCCACATCTCCACTATGCTTTTGCAGCTGCCCACACACAGCCACCCCCAGCAGCACTTCCATCTCCTTAGCACCCCTCTGTGGCTTCTGCATGGGACATTCAGCTATCACAGATGTCCCACACAAGAGCTAAGCCCTTCTGGAGGGGAGCACACAGCTCGGCTGCACACACCCTGGGAGGGTCAAGGGTCTTAAAGGTGGCATCTCCTCAGTCAGGTCATCCTGTTCTAGGTGGGAGAGGAAAGCTGCAGGGGGCTTGCTGGGGGGAAAGCGTCTGCATGTGGGGGCTGGCCGAGAACAGTGATGGCAAGGTGATGTGGGTGCTGTCTGCAGGCTGAGGGCTTGTGTGGGCAATTGCTGTGGGTCCTTGCAAACCTAGTCACCCCTCAGTGTGCTGGTGACCAGGCTTAGTTTCTTGCCTCAACCTGACTGCTGCATTTCCACTCCCACCATGCAGAGGCGAGCCCTCTTGAAAACCCCACTCTCAAAAGGTCCTCCTGGAGAGCTGGAGCTGTGGGCAGCCCTGCTCCACGCAGCACCCTCTCGACGGGAGGATGAACCTGCCCTGCTGGGGGAAACCCCTCTCACCCAGAGCTTCTCCCTGCAGCGCCGTGGGGAGCTCCCCGGGCAGGCTGCGTGCTGACCCGCGGAGGCGGCAGTCAGTGCCCCGGGCACACAGCACCCTGGGGTGCAGGGACACCACTCTGACTGATGAACCTGGGCAGACCTGGGTGCAGAGCCCAGCTTCACACCCCAGCTGCGTCCCTGGGAGAAGGCAGCAGGATGCCCTGTGCCTCTGACGGTGTGGCAGGACATCCTGCTCTGAAGCATCTCCTCCTCCTCCTCCTCCTCCACAATGCAGAAGCTGCAAGAGTGATCCTTAAAATCCCTATCAGTCATGGGATGGGGTGGGTGCAGAAGACCCCTCCAGGAACCTCGGCAGCATTGCCCTGCAGCCAGAGACTTTCCATGCAAAGGGCTGTGCAGATTTCCCCCACAAGGAGCTCTCCTCTCTCCTCCCACTCCACACTGCCTCTCACTTCTCTCCCTCTCGCCTCATCTCCCGTCAGCAGCAGCAGGCAGTGCCCGGAGCCCTGCTGCTCTTGGCAGAGGAGCTGCTCCTGCCCACAGCTGGGCACATGGGCACTGCTGCCACGGTTCCACCAGCTCCCTTGGTCCCCGCAGCCTGGCCCCACTCAGGAGCAGAGGCCCAGCCAAAGGCATGACTTTCTCTGCCCCCTGGGCTCCCTGGAGATTGTCCTGGGGCTCCAAGGCTGGCAGCTCCTGAGGGGCAGCAGGCTCCCTTCTGGGAAAGGCTCTGGCAGCTGCAATAATCCCCTGCAGTCCCTCTCGGCGCTGTGGAGAGAGACTGATTTCAGCAGGGTGCTTGATCCCCTCAGGCGACAGAGGTGGAGAGGGCTGGACCTGCTCCCCTCTGCCTCCTGCTCTTCCTGTCCCATTGCTGGCCAGGAGACGCAGAGAGTGGCCGAGAGGGGGTCATTTCCCCTGCGTGGGGCAGTGATTCAGAGGAGGAAATGCAGGTGTTTGATCTCCGCTGAGAAGGCCTTGGTCAGGAGGGGGATTCAGCTCCCTCCCACGCATGCCCCAAACCCACCGGAGGTGGGCTTCCTCTGGCCTCAGTTTCGGGGTGCCCAAAAGAGCTGCCTGCATGCAAGGCCTTGCCTGAGCTGCCACGACAAGCACTAGGGATGGAGGGGGGAGTCAGCGGCTCACACCCAAACCCCCGGGGATGGCTGAGGTTCCAGGCTTGGTCCAAGTCATGTGTGTGGGTGTCTGCCAGCTGTGATGGAGCAATTCTGAGACCCTCCCCACATCCTGCCTGAGCCTCAGCTGTGGGCCAGAGGGGTGGTGGGGCAGGTTCCCTTGGCCACCTGAACCTACACCATATTCTTGGGCCATCGGAACCTTTCCATGGAGCCTGCAGAGCAGTTCAGCTGACCCAAAGGAGGAGTTCACCATGAGGAGAGCCGGGTTGCTCTCTAGGCTCCACCAGCTGTACATACTGCAGCTCAAGGCACTTCAGAGCTAAGGCCCATGCAGCTCCTGGCATTGCAGACACTTCAGTTAATTCAGGGCGCTCATTTTCAGGGAATAAAAGAGGCCTCTAGTGCCATGCCAGGTGCCTGGGTTGGCCAGCATGTGTCTGGCACAGACCACACAGGACCTCCAGGGAAGCCAGGGTGTTCGGGGAAGACACCGCAGGGCCTCTGAAAGGGGTTTGGGTCCTGTGTGCCAGCAACCGAACACCAAGCCCATGGCATGCAGGGAAGGTCCATCCCAGCTACACCCAGGGGTGCTGCACGATTGGGAGGCACATCACAGCAAGAGTCTCCACTCATGTGCCTATGCCCTCCAACCCTGGTGGGTCTCCTCTTCCTGAACCTTCACACCCAATGCTCTGAACAGTGAGTAGGCTAACGATGTCCCCACTGTGGATAGATCAAAGGCTGTCCTACCCCAGGCACCTTCTCAGCAGCAGCTTGTCCTTCTTGGACACCCTCTTCACCTTTCTCACAGGCCCCAAAGGGCTTTGGAGTCACCTGGGGCAGCAAACCCCTCTCCCACCAGGGCTGCCTGACCCGGCTGCGTTTTTCTCTGGCTTTGGGGACTGCAGGGTTTACTCTCTTCCTCAGCCCCTGACTTCAGCACCACCTTGCCATGTGCCAGCCACTCCAGCATGTCTCTGCTACGAAGCAAAGCCTTTGCATACAGTGTGTCCCGGGCACTCTGCAACAGGTTTTCCCTGTCATAAGGCTGCACTTGTCCCTGGGGCCACAGCTGGGGTGCTGCAGCTCCAATGTGTAGCAATGCTGTCAGCCCGGGGAACAGGCAAGAGGAGCTGGAGCCCCGTGTGCTGTCACAGAAATGTGGCATTGTTGGAGTGACTGCTGAGACATGATGGGACAGCTCACACAATGACAGAGCTGCGACTGATGGCTAAAAGGTCTTCAGGAGAGACCAGGAGGGAAGGTGAGGAGGGGGGATGCCTTTTGGGTGAAGGGGAAGCCCAGCTGTATGGAGCTCTTCAGTGGGACGGAGAAAGGGAGGCAGCTGTGCAGGGCAGAGGAGCTGAGGGATTTGGACAACAGAGACCTGCTGAAGATGGAAGGAGAAGCAGCAAGGTGTGCATGGGGGGACCGAATAACGCCATGCCCAAATAATCACTGATGGTCCTTCTCTAAACAGTGGAGAGAGACCCATTCCAGCATTGCAATTTCCCTCAGCAGGGATGGTTATCTACGAGAGGTGGAAATGTCCCACTCTGGAGGTCCCTCTTCCCATCTCTTAACAAGGCAGCACACGCGTACAGGGAAAAGGAGGGAAGCCATTTACCCATGGTTCAGGTATTGATTTGGGTAAGTCAATCGAGGCATCTCGTGCCTGTATGGAAGCTCCTGTGGTGGAGTGGGACTCAGCTCACTGCCATGAACTCCCCAAACACCAAGGAGGTGGGATTCCCCTTGCCCAAGCTGGAGTGCGCACACCAGAGCTGTCTGCACACAAACTGCTTGTCTAAGCTCCCATTATAATCACTGGAGATGGAGGGCGGGAGTCAGTTGGCCACACACAAACACCAGGTGACGTTTGAAGAGACAGAGGTGGTGCAAGGCTTGTGCCAGTGTCTGCTGGCTCTGAGGGAGCGCCTGTGAGACCCCTGTCCTCCTAGAGCATGAGCTGGGGGCCAGGTGGGGAATTCCCTTGGCCATCTCCAATGACCCCAGAGGCCTAATGCTGCTAGAGCACCACTCACTATGAAGCTGAGACACAAGCAGACCCCAACAGTGCAAAATCCTCAAGTAATCCTGTGCAGACACCTGATTTAATGACATAAAAATTGGCTGGCAGAGCCATGTCAGGTGCCTGGGGTGTCCAGCACAACTGCACGTTTCTAGCAGATACAGCCTGGCTCCTACAGGAAAACCATACCCTTTGGGAGTGGTGCTGGGCAAGTGGCCCAGGGCACCTCGGGTTTCCTACCTGTGCCCAGACAACTGAATCCTACCTCTGCCTTCGGGCATAGTCTGTACTGTCCACATCCAAGCATGCTGCATTGGTGGGAGGCACATCACAGCAAGGTCTCCACTCATGGCCCTGCACTCTTAACACCTTCTAGTTCTCTTCTCCCTGGCCCTCTGCTCACCCCCAGGTGATATGAACAGGGCCTGTGCTGATGATGTCCCCAGGGTGGCTGGATCGCCGGCTGTGCAGGTCCAGGGACTTCTTCAGTGGCACCTTGTGCTTCCTGGAGATCCGTTCACCTCTGTCACAGGCCCCCGTGTGCTCCAGACTCAACTCAGGCAGCAAACCCCTCTCCTGCCACTCCTGCACGGTCCAGCTCTGTTTCTCCCTGGCCTTGGGCACTGCAGCGTTTGCTCTCTCACTGGGAACCTCCTTTCACCATTACATTGCCCCCTGCAGTGTCTACCAGCACGTCTCTGCCCTTGGGAACAGGTTTCCCCATGCCTAATCTGACTGAAACATTGTCCGAATAACGGAGATGTGGTGGGATCTCTTGAACAATAGGAGAGCCCTGATGGTAGGGGACAAGCTCTTCAGGAGAGACCAAGGGGGAAGGTGAGGAAGGAGGATGCCCTCTGTGTGAAGGGGCAGCTTGGGTGTGTGGAGCTCCTCACCCATCAAGGCAAGGGTTTGGGTGAGAGCTTGTGGGTGACCAGGGTGACATCCCAATGGGAGTTATGGACCACCCAGTCAGGGTGAGGAGGTGGCTGCAGACTCCTTTAAGCAATGTGAGCACCTCTGAGGATCCTAGGCCCTTGTTCCTAGGGAGGGGACTTTTATCCCGCTGACATTGAATGGAAGGGCCAAGAGCAGAGTGCAAGCAGGCCAGGAGGTTTCTGGAGGGCATCAGGGACAACTTCTTTGCACAAATGCACAGCGGGCCAAGACTCGTGATGCTTCTTTGTATGTGGGAATTTCCAGGAGGGAGGACCTGCTCGGGGACGGGATAGTCAGTGTCCGCCTTGCCTGCGGTGACCATGAAAAGTAGCATTCTGGATGCTGAAGGGAGTGAGGAGGGATAGCAGCAGAGCACAGACCCTGGCCTGTGCTCCGAGGAGCAGAGGAGCAGTGAAAGAATAAAAAGAAAAGTGTGGGCTCACTGCTGGATTGGTCAGGGAATCTAGGAAGAGCAGACACAGGTAGGCCTGAGGAGCTCAGGGCCTTCTGGGCTTCAGTCTTCACCAACAAGGTCTGCCAGGCTGTTGTGCCTAAAGTCAGAACTCCAGCAGGAAAAAGCCTAGCAGCAGTGGAAGAGGGTAGAGTGAGGGATGACTTGCAAGAACTCAACCCACACGAGTCTAAGAGATTGGATGGGCTGCATCTGAGGCCAGGGAGAGGGCTGGCTGCTCTCACAACTGGCTGCTGTCACACTTTGGCGAGGAGTGCTGTCATGGAATGAATCTTCTTGCACCACACTTGGTGGGCACATGAGGGAGAAGAAGGTGCCTGGGAACAGTCAGCATGGATGTACTGAAGATAACTCATTCTTGGGCAACCGGATTGCCTTCTCTGATAAAAGAGCTGTACTTGTGGAGGAGAGGAGAGTAGTGGATGTCATTCACCATGATTTTAGTGAGGAGTTTGACACTGTCTCACACTACATTCTTGTACACAAGTAAGGCATTACAATAGTCTGGGTAGACAGCCAGATGGGTAAAAAGCTTGTTGGATGATGGAGCTCAGAGGGTATTTGTGAATGGGTCAGGTTTTACCCGGAAGCCACTGGCAAGTGGAGGACACAGCTCTCCTCACATTGGCAGATGACAGCTAGTCAGGAAAAGAGTCATGAGCTTGAGGGCTGCCCTTCAGAGGGACCTCAGCAGGTAGGAGGAACGGGCTGCCAGAACACTGTGAAATGCAAAACGAAACAAGTGCCAGGTCCTGCCCCTGGGGTCCACCAACACCCTGCAGTGATGTGGGCTGGGGAGTGCCCGCATGGGCATCAGCTCTGCAGAAAAGGACCTGAGAGTCCTTGTGGGCAGCGAGCTGGATGTGAGGCAGCAGTGTTCCCTGGCAGCAGTGGAGGCCCCAGTGTCCTGGGCTGCCTGAAAAAGAGCAAAGCCAGCAGATTGAGGGAAGTGATCATCCCCCTCCACTCAGCACTCGTTAGAGCACATCTAGATCCTGCATCCATTGAGGCCCCCTGCAGAAGAATGCTGTTGATGACATGGAGTGAGTTGAGTGTCAGGCCTCCAAGGGGGTTGGGGGCCGGAGCACTTGCCCTGGGAGGAGAGGCTGAGGGAATGGGCCTTGCTCAGCCTGGAGAAGGAAAGGCTTTGGGGAGAACCCCTCGCAGCTTCCCAACTCGAGGTTACCACTGATAAAGAACGAGGTTTGTGCAGGGATTCATGGCAGGACAATGAGAGGCAATGGTTACAAGCTGGCACAAGTGCAGCTAAAATTGGATATAAGGGAGAAAAATCAGTGAGAGCAATCAAGAAGGGTTCAGAGAGGTTGTGGATGCTCTATTCTGGGAGGCTTTCAGGACACTGTTGGACAAAGCCCTGTGAAACTCGATGTGAATTCAGTGGTGTTCCCGATGGAAGCAAGAGGTTGGCCTAGAAACCTCTCAAGGTGCCTTCCAACCTGAATGGTTCTGATAACTCTATCATCCCTGATGATAGCCCCGGCGATTCTTACAGTCATGAATTCCTTTTCTGCATGTGAGTTAGCACCAGATATGGCATCCTAGGCACACATTAGTAAGGTTCTCTTTATCCCTATGGGAGGCTGAGGGAGCTGGGTTGGTTCAGCCTGGAGAAGAGGAGGCTTTGGGGAGATCTAAAAACAACCTGCCCACACCCACCAGGAGGTCCTCAAGAACATGGAGGCAGGCCCTTCACTGTTGTGCGCAATGGGAGGAGGAGGCCCAATGGGCACTAGCGGAAACAAGAGCAGATCAGGCTGGAGAGAAGAAAACACCTTTTACCCCTGCAGACAGTGAAGCACTGGGGCAGGTTGCCCAGAGACGCTGTGCCATCTCCAGCCTCAGAAGTTTTTAACTCCTAAATGAATGAAGCCCTGAGCAACCTGCTAGGATCTGACAGTTGACCCTGCTGTGGGAAGGAGGTTCAGCTAGAGACCTCCTGAGGTCCCTTCCAGCCTGAAGGATTCTGCATTTCCTTCCACACCATGTCTTTCCTTGCTGACCACAGGGAAAAGCTTCAGCTTCCCAGTGACCATGGCAGTGCGTTAGACAAAAGTAGGAGCAGATCCACTGCATGTTTCTTGTCCTGCTCCACTCGGAGTCATTCACATTCAGGGTGACTTTGCAGGTATCCCGAGTGAGCTCTGATATTTATTTTGCTTCACCTTTTGTTGCATTGTTCCCTCTTCCATCAAAAGTCTTCTCTTTTACCATTCTGATTCTCTCCCATACAATCAATCACCCCTATTAATCCTGTCCTCATTGGCCCTGGCTTTGCTTGCTTTCTACCCTCCTTTGGCTTTTCTGAGAGTGTTCCCATGCTCCTTTCTACCTTGGCCAGAAGTTCCTTTACACTAGTACCTCCTTTTATTATACACAGTGTCCTGCAATTCCTCATACTGTCAGGCAAGGGCAGTTATTATCCCTGCTGACTCAGCATTGGTGTGGCCACATCTGGAAGAGTGTGTCCCCGTGTGGTGTGCCCAGTGCTGGAGGAATGGGGAGGACCTGGAGAGGGTCCAGAGGAGGTCTCCCAAGATGGGAGTGGGGTCCTGAAGAACAAGGCCTTTATGGAGAGACTGAGGGATGTGGCCTTCGTTAGCCTGGTGCAGGGGAGGCTAAGGGCATTCCAGTAGGAGCCTGTGAGTGCTTGAAGGGTGGTTTCAGAGGTGACACAGATTATTCTACGTAATAGGAAATAGCAAGAGAAGGAGAAAGAGATGAAAGATAAATGGATTATGAGAAGTTCAGGCTGAACTTTTGGGAACTGGAATGTCACTTGTGCTGTGGTTCAACAGGACACCCAGAGGGAGTTGGTGGGGAGCCCCTGGCTTTGTGTTTGGATGAAAAGCAAGCGAGGGCAGAGAGCCTTCAGTAAGGGTGGTGAGATGGCTGGGGGAGAGCACAGTGGGGAAGCAGGTTGGGTGTCTACAGGCTGCAGGGACACAGACACAGGAGTGGGACAGCAGAGGGCAGCCTGGGGTGGAGACGACCGAGGGCACTGCCAAGGCTGAAAGCCTCCGACAGGACGGAGGTCTTGGTGCTCTTGGCTTTGTCTGGTGTCTGACACTGAGGCCAAGGAGACACTGTGTTTCTGACGGCCCCAGGTCCTCATTACCTCCCCACCCCGCCACAGAGCCCAGGAGGTGCTGTCCCATCCTGCAGGCAGCCTTGCACACCCCCACCCTCACCCTGCCCCCACAAAGAGCCCTGAGCCAAGTTGGAGCGAAAGCACCACCCCACCCAGGGGCTGGGTGTCAGTGCTGGCCCATGCTGTAGGATAACACACAGCAAGGGTGACTTGGTGTCACAGCCACCTGCACATTTCCTTTGCCAACCTGCAACAAGTGCCTCCACCTTTCTGCTCTCATCCGCCCCTGGGGAGGCTTTGTTGGGAATGGTCCTCAGGGGGACCCATTAACACTCCCCGAAACTTGGGATTTAATTCTGACTTGAACTTCTTGAGTGTTTCTTCTCAGTTCCCTCTCAGTGTCTGAGGTTCATGGACTCAGCACCACATACACTCGAGGAGGGATTCAAAGGCCAGAAGCCCTAACAGGGCACATCACTCCCATTCATTTTCATCAGCTCTCAGTTCTGGTGAGGCTAAGTGGAGAGCTCTCAGGAGGGCACTTACAAGAGGAACATTTCCATCAGCAACAACACAAAGAATATCAGATGTTGGCTTTCACAGTTTTCTTCTTGTTTCAGCTTGGAGAATCCCTGTTATCCACATTCCTGGATTCCTCCTGATTCAGAGGGTCTCCTGATGACACCTGGATGTGTAGGAAAGGCAGGATTTCTGATAGGGGACATATGTGGACAACCTTCCTCCTCCCCTCCCCAGCCCGGCCAGCTCTCCCATCAGCCCCTGGGGACCTACTTCGCTCTTGTTAACATCGAACCCTTTTCCCCTTGCCTCTGTAGCTGAAGGTTACAGCTCCTGTGCCCCAAGTCCCACCTGCTTCCCTTAGAGAACCAGCTGCAAAGACACACAGAAGGGTTTGTCTGAACTAGGATCAAACAAAACTAACCCATGACAGAGCTTAATGAACCACAAAATGCACTCCTCAACTGTGTTTCAAGTCCAGGCCGCCTCCAGCGAGGTCCACTTCCCACCAGGCAGAGCCTGACTAGACATCTTTCAGACGAGTAGATAGGAAAGGCTGGAGAGACACCGAGTTTAGCCATTGGCTGAAGAGGTGATGAGACTACTGGAAGAGGAGGCAAGCTCTAGACTGCCTGAAGCTCAAAGCAGCAATTAGAGAGGGCAGAGCTAGCTTAAAGAAGGAGAGGATAAGAGAAAAAGGACATGTAATCAGGACATGTAACATGCTCGTTCAGGGGGACATCACTAATAATTCTCCTGAGATGAATACCCTACCTGACCCTTCCCATGATTTCATCATGGGGAAACATTGACCTTTTTATTTAAATGAGTTGATCATTTGAGCTGAGGGAAAGGGGCACGTATTTTTTCTGATGTTGTGAATAATTCTTCACCTTTGCAGGCAGAGCTCCGGGGTCGAGCCACAAGCAGCCAGTGGCACTTGGAGAGGCACCAATGTATCTCAGGTACCTGCCTGACACAGGCAATATCTCTGCCTGCCTCCTGGGGAGCCTCTTCCCCTTTCCACCCTCCAGGAACTTCCTTCTTGAGTTTGAAGTCATAAGACAGGGCATCCTTGTTCCTCCATGGGGGTCTCCTGCCAAGTGCTGCTCAACTAACTCCCTGCACGTCAGACGGGAGTGTTCCTGTGCCTGGAGGATGGTGACCCTGAAGATGCAGGAGGGATCCAGGGCCCTTCTGCCCTCCAGGGCTGTCTCCTGTTGCATCCTGCCAAGCAGAGCCAGAATGAGCTGAAAGTCATTCTGCTTTTTGTCTTACCTTCCCACCCTCTCGTGATCACGGCAGTTATGGCTGCCCTCCACCTTGGCATCCCCATCCACTTCTGTTTTGCTTTGGACTAACTGAGTCAGCAAATCCTTTCCTCATTGATTGCTGTGTCAAGAAATTCTGCCCCCTCCCATGCAGGAATCCCCCGGGCTGCTTGTGCCCAGGCTGACTGCCCTTCCAGCAGGTTTTGGGCTGCTGAGACTGTTCTGTGAGAACCAGCATCTGTGGCCAGGAGGCTTCCTCCAGCTGCCAAAAGAACGCTTCAGCTACCTCCTCTCCCTCCACAGGCAGCTGCTAGCAAACACCTCCAGAATGTGGAGGTGTTTCATCCCTGGAAAGGTGATGCAACAGCTCCTCCTGGAGGGCATCACTAAGCATGTGGAGGACAAGAAGGTGATCAGGAGTAGTCAGCATGGATTCCCCAAAGGGAAATCATGCTTGACCAATCTGATAGCCTTCTCGGATGGAATGACTGGCTGGGCAGATGACGGGAGAGCAGTGGGTGTTGTCTGCCTGGACTTCAGCAAGGCTTTGGACACTGTGTCCCATCACATCCTCCTAGGGAAGCTCAGGAAGTGTGGGCTAGATGAGTGGCCAGTGAGGTGGATTGAGAACTGGCTGGATGGCCGAGCTCAGAGGGTTGTGGTGAATGGTGCAGAGTCAAGCTGGAGGCCTGTGGCTAGTGGTGTTCCCCAGGGGTCAGTCCTGGCTCCAGTCTTGTTCAACGTATTCCTCAATGACCTGGAGGAAGGGACAGAGTGCACCCTCAGCAAGTTTGCTGATGATACTAAACTGGGGGGAGAGGCTAACACACGAGAAGACTGTGCTGCCATTCAGAGGGACCTGGCCAGGCTGGAGAGCTGGGCGGAGAGGAACCTCATGAAGTTCAACAAAGGCAAGTGCAAGGTCCTGCACCTAGGCAGGAATAATCCCATGCAGCAGTACAGGCTGAGGGTTGACCTGCTGGAAAGTAGCTCTGCAGAGAAGGACCTGGGAGTCCTGGTGGACAACAAGTTAAGCATGAGGCAGCAGTGTGCCCTTGTGGCCAAGAAGGCCCATGGTATGCTGGGGTGCATTAGGCAGAGTGTTGCCAGCAGGTGGAGGGAGGTGATCCTGCCCCTCTCCTCAGCCCTGGGGAGGCCTCACCTGGAGTACTGTGTCCAGTTCTGGGCTCCCCGGTACAAGAGAGACATGGCACTCCTGGAGAGAGTCCAGCGGAGGGCTACCAAGATGATTAGAGGGCTGGAGTACCTCTCCTATGAAGAAAGTCTGAGAGATCTGGGCCTGTTCAGCCTGGAGAAGAGAAGACTGAGAGGGGATCTGATCAATGTGTACAAGTCTGTGAAGGGAGGGTGTTGAGGGGATGGGGCCAGACTCTTCACTGTGGTTCCCAGCAACAGGACAAGAGGCAACGGGCAGAAACTGAACCACAGGAAGTTCCACCTGAACCTGAGAGAAAACTTCTTGACTGTGAGGGTGTCAGAGCATTGGAACAGGTTGCCCAGAGAGGTAGTGGAGTCTCCTTCCCTGGAGATATTCACAACCCGTCTGGATGTGATCCTGGGCAATATGCTCTAGGTGACTCTGCTTGAACAGGGAGGTTGGACTAGATGATCTCCAGAGGTCCCTTCCAACCTAAACGATTCTGTGATTCTGTAATGTCACCCTGCCTGGTGTGTCCTCTTAGCCTTTCTGCAAGGTCTCACCTTCCTCCTGGTCACCTGCTCCAAGGAAAAGCTCTCTGGCCACCCCTTTGCACAAAGTGCCCCTCCATGTCCTTGCCGTTGCAGCCTGCCTTCTTCAGGAGCCCATTGTCATCCTGCTGTGTGAGCTGTCCACCACGTTTGTGTAATCGCATGGGGACAGGGGAGGGGAAGGTGTCAGTGAAGGGGATGTAGCAGGGATTTTGAGAGTGGGGTCCAGAAGAGAGGACGACTCAGAAGGCGGGGGAGGGAGAGGCAGGCGAAGGGGACTGTGGTGAATTAACCCCCTGCACCACCACCATAGGATATAATGGAGAACCTGCTCGTAGGCAAACGGCCAGTCACCATGCCCTTTCTATGACCCTGAGCATGGCCGGTAGCACGCCAGAAAGTTCCTGCAAACTACTCTTAAATTGATTGGCTCTCTCAGATCATGTGGTCTCGATTGTCTATCAAGGGAACCTTGGAGAAGGCTCATGAAGCAGCATGCCTGTTCCCACTCCGATTAGGTATGCAAATAGCTGGATTGAAAATGCACATTTTGACTGGTCAGCTTAGTCCTCTTGGGTGACTACGTACCCGACTGGCCTAGCTATAACAACAGCCAGGCCAAAGCACCTGGGGGAGGTGTTGGAGATACGGAGCTCGAAATCACAAAGACCGACGGACGAGCGCATTGAAGATCCCAGCGCCGAAGACCAGCGTGCCAGGGGAGGGAGAGGCTGAGGCAGCTCTTATCAGAGCTGTCGAACCACCCAGGTGCCTTTAACCGGCCCATTCCCTGGGTGAAGACATCAAGCAGCTGCAGTGGCTGGTCTCCGCTGAAGTGGCAAAGGCTTCTACCAGACTTCACTACCAACCAACCACCCCCATGCTGACCGGGACGTTGTTCGGGAACATCAAGGGTGGACCCTGCCTCCCATCCACTGGGTGGGAGCACCACACTGCCTAGAGTGTAAGCATAACCCCCGGGACTGGCACAAACCTCTCCCACTTCCACCCCCACAGCTGGGTGTCGACCCATGCAGAGGGCATCTGGGAGGCCTCTGAATTGAGTGCCGCTTCTTCTGGTGAAGGCCATGCATCCCAGCCCCGTTTGGGGGCTGTCACCTGCTCCGTCCTGGGAATGAGACCAGCCCGTCCGGAGGGTTGCTGCCCTGTACGCAGGCAGCATGTCTTCCATTTGGGGCTTCCCCCAACCCCACTGTGTCCACTTTCGGTTTCGGACCTAGCCATAGCCACAAAGCCTGGGCATCAATCCCATTCAATGACCTTGTTTTCCTTTTATCAAGATTCAGTTTCTTTCTTGTGATGATACTTTTTGGATTCAAATACCATTATTGTGTTGTATAGCTTTGTACTGGTATACATATAATGTGCATATGTCTATAGTTATAGACTAGGAAGAAGACTTGATTTCTATAAGGTGTATAGTTTTGGGACATACTGTTATTTCGGGTAATAATTGTTGACTAATTTTCTTTGTATAGTGTTAATATCTTTACTGTTATAATCAGCTGTGTTTGTTCTGCTATCAGAAGGCCTCACTGGAGTGCTGTGTCCACTTCTGGCCTCCCCATTACAAGAGAGACATGGTGCTACTGGAGAGAGTCCAGCGGAGGGCTACAAAGATGATGAGGGGACTGGAGCATCTCTCCTATGAGGAAAGGATGAGAGGTGATCTCATCAATGTGTACAAGTATGTGAAGGGTGGGGGGGGGTGTCAAGAGGATGAGGCCAGTCTCTTCTCCATGGTGCACAGGAACAGGACAAGAGGCAACGGGCAGAAACTAAAACACAGGAAGTTCCACCTAAACCAGAGGAAAAACTTCTTGACTGTGAGGGTGACTGAGCATTGGAACAGGTTGCCCAGAGAGGTAGTGGAGTCTCCTTCCCTGGAGATATTCACAACCCATCTGGATGTGATCCTGGGCAATATGCTCTAGAGATCCCTGCTTGAGCAGAGAGGTTGGACGAGATGATCTCCAGAGGTCCCTTCCAACCTCAACCATTCTGTGATTCTGTGAATCCCATTCACAGCATCTCTCCTGACTTTGCGTCATGAGTTTGGAGGAGTCCTGATACCTCAGTTCCCTGCCTCACTTTCCCTTTCAAAGGAGCATGTGCCAGAGTCTGAGTGACCAGAGTTATGGCGCAAGCTGTATGCCAGAAGTGTTCACAAAGTTTCCAGCAGCTCAGAGGTTTCAGTCTCCTTGGAGAGCCAATTAGGCATTGCTGCCTCTCTGCAGTGCCTGGGGAGAGACCAGCTGCAGCAGGAGCCTTCAGAGACTCCTGAAGTGCTTTCAACCCCAGGACAGTGCAGAGAGCAGGGGGGGATTCAACTGCTGCTGGACACAACCGCAGGAGGGGCTGAAAGAAGACGGCAAGGGCAGAGCAATGCCTGAGAGCTGGGTTGTGGTTTGCAGAGAGCTCAGGGAAGAGAAGGACGTGGTGGGCAAGAAGCAGAGGGTGAGACCCCAACCTCCATCATCATTGCCCAACACCATCAGTGCAGAGGTCACCACCTCATCCGGAGGCCTGCAGCTTTGTGTTGTGTCTTCTGAGTCAGGTCTGTTCCTTGCTGGCTGGGGAGGCTTTGCACGGTGGCATCTATGGGTGAGGAAAGTGATGGGCATGTCCTTTGCTGGGTGTCTTCTACTCCAGCTCCCCCTTCCCTCCACACGTTTCTCGTGATGCCCTTGTTAGCAGAGGAGAGTGCTGGGGAGCTTGTTGGTTGGTGCGGAGTTAGTTTGTGCCTTTGCTGCCCCTGAGCCAGCCCAGAGCCCCGCAAGCACAGCTGGCAGTGCTAAGGTCCAGCTGCTGGGCTGTGCCACCAGGCAGCCCCAAGCCCCTCCCAAACCATCGCGGAGGGGGAGCTACACCAAGGGAATGATCTCCCCTGCCCTCTTCTCTCCTGCCCTGCTCCCAATCTCTCCTCCTCACAATCAGTGATTAGCTCACGTGTCCATCTTCTCTCAGGTCCAGCTCCCTTTTCTCTCTGAAGCCCACACAAAGCTCTCTCTGAGAGCTCTCTGAGGAAGTCCTGCTGCACAGTGCCGGGGATGTCCACTCCTGAGCCACGCACTGTCGAAGGAAGCACACGCCCTGTCCCTTCCAAATACAACTGCTTTGGAGAGCTGAGGTCAGCCGTTTGGTGCAGGGCCCATGCTCCTGCCCTGAGGAAAAGGGCACCTGGCATGATGTGCTCGCAGAAAGGGGTCTCCTGGCCTACTAGGAACGGTGGCTGCTATTCAGAACAACTCTGGGTGCCAGAAAGACACTGTCACAGTCGGAGTGAATGCTTTCTCTCCTCTGCCTCTACTCCAAGCAGGAAAGGAGCACCTCCGAGGGGCAGCTCACAGATGCATGGCTTAACTCCCTGGAAACCCCTGGTTCCCTCCTTTCAGTGGTCATGGGGGCCCTAAAGGGAACACCAATGCGGTCAGGGAAGTGCCAGGCTCCGTGTTTTCTCTGACAGCCACTTCCTTCCTGATCCTTCTGCACTAGAAAGAAGGAAAGAAACAGATGTTTTTTCTTGTAGGTTGCCTCGTTGGGAAAGAGGAATGAGGGACCTGTGGCGCTCTGTGGAGAAAGGGGAATGGGAGAATTGCACATTGCCAAAGGAGTTTCTCCTGCTGGGAATGGGGAATGTTGTCTCCTCGCTCCAGGCACCACTCTTCTTCCTCTCGCTCATCATCTACTCAGTAACGATGGTCGCGAACATCCTCATTGTTGTGCTGGTGGTGGCAGACCGGCACCTGCACACCCCCATGTACTTCTTCCTGGGCAATCTGTCCTCCTTGGAGACCTGCTACAGCTCCACCATCCTGCCCCGGCTGCTGGCCAGCTTCCTGACTGGAGACAGCACCATCTCTGCTCATGGCTGCATGACTCAGTTCTATTTCTTTGCTTCCTTTGCAGTTAGTGAGTGTTACCTGCTGGCCATGATGTCCTACGATCGGTACTTGGCCATATGCCAGCCCCTGCTCTATGCAAGCCTCATGACCTGGAAGGTCTCTCTGCAGCTGGCAGCAGCCTCTTGGCTAGTGGGACTCCTTATCTCTACCGTAGTCACTTCTTTCTTATCCCACTTAAGGTTTTGTGGCCCCAATGTTATTGACCACTTCTTCTGTGATTTCACACCATTGCTGGAGCTCGCCTGCAGTGACACCAGGGTGATCTCACGACTAGCTTCCGTACTATCTATCCTTAATGCAGTCTTCCCCTTCCTGTTCACACTGGCCTCCTACGTGTGCATCATAGCTGCCATCCTGAGGATCCCATCTAGCGTGGGCAGGCAGAAGGCCTTCTCCACCTGCTCCTCTCACCTTACCGTTGTCTCCGTTTTCTACGGCACCCTCATCATTGTCTACCTGATGCCCAGAACCCCCCAGCTGAGGCAGCTCAACAAAGTGTTCTCCTTTTTCTACACCGACCTCACACCCCTGGTCAACCCCCTCATCTACAGCCTGCGCAACAGGGAGGTCAGGGAGGCCCTGAGGAAAGGGCTCAGCAGAGCTTTGGCCAGCTCCACGAGCTCCGAGTATTGCTGTGCCAAGGTGGTAAAACCCCCTCGGGTGCATACGTGACCTGCCAAGGAGACAATGGGGGAAGGTGTGTGCTCCCCACCAGGAACCCCTCAAGGAGCATGTGTTTTGTGAGGTTGAAACAGAAAGGGAGTGAAGAGGTCATAAGACCAAAAAACAAATATTTCTCCAGGTCATCTAATAAAAGTCTGATGAAAAAGATGTGTGTATATGTGTGTTTCTAGATGGTTAAGGTGACTTGAGACAAATCCCACACCTAGAGCTATGACCCTTTAATAAGCCCTGATAGTGAAACCCTTGTCATGTCCAGTGATTTCACATCTTGGCTAATATCCCGCTATTTACTGCCACTACTATTTCCCAGCTGCGGAGCTTCCTTTCCCATCTCTGCAAGGGCAAGTGGTCTTTTCTCCTTCCTTTAGACAAGATTAACTGACTCAGTGCTGATCTGCCGGAAGGAAGGGGAATGGGAGGGAAGGGTGGGAAGGGACCTCAGGAGGTCTCCAGCCCAACCTCCAGGTCACAGCTGGTGACCTATGAGGTCAGATGAGGTTACTCAGGGGTTTATCCAGCTGGGTCTTGAGGAGCTCCACGGATGGAGACTGCACCACTTGTCTCGGTTGCCTCTGTCTTTCTGTCCTCATTGTAAAAAGTTTCTCCTCCTGTCCAGCCAGAACCTCTTTCGATTCAGCTTAGTCCTGTTGTCTCTCATCCTCACACCGTGCACTGCTCAGAGGAGCCAGAGGTTACCCTCAGGTCCCCCTGAAACCCTCTCTTCCCCAGGCTGAACAAGGCCAGCTCCCTCAGCCTCCCCTCCCATGACAAGGGCTCCAGCCCCTGAGCCCCTTGGGGGACCTCCACTGAGCTTGCTCGAGTTTGTCTATGTTGTTCCTGTAATGGGGGGGGGGGGGGGGGGGTCAACTCTGGACACAGCATCTAAATGGAGGTCTAATGAGTGGTGAGCAAAGGCAGATGTTCACTTCCCTTGATCTAGTGGCCGTGCTCCTGGGCCTACAGGCCACGGTGCTGTTGGCCTTCCTGGCTGCCAGGGCACACTGCTGGCTTCTGGCCAGTCTGTCTCCTTCGTGGGTCACTGCAAGGGGTTCTTCCCTCCTGGGGCAGGAGTGGGCATTTTTCTCTCTTGAAGGTTCCTGAGCTCCAGGAGCTCCATGTCTCTCTTGTATTGGGGAGCCCAGAATTGGACACAGTGCCCACAAGGGCACACTGCTGGCTCGTGGTCAACTAATTGTCCGCTAAGAGTCGCAAGTCCTTCTCTGCAGAGCTACTTTCCAGCAGGTCAACCCCCAGCCTGTACTGCTGCATGGGGTTATTTCTCCCAAGGTGCAGGACCCCGCACTTGCCCTTGTTGAACTTCATGAGGTTCCTCTCCGCTCACCTCTCCAGCCTGGCCAGGTCCCTCTGAATGGCAGCACAGTCTTCTGGCGTGTCAGCCACTCCACCCAGTGTAGTATCATCAGCAAACTTGCTGAGGGTGCACTCTGTCCCTTCCTCCAGGTCATTGAGGAATACATTGAACAAGACTGGAGCCAGGACTGACCCCTGGGGGACACCGCTAGCTACAGGCCTCCAGCTTGACTCTGCGTCGCTGGTCACAACCCTCTGAGCTCGGCCATCCAGCCAGTTCTCAATCCACCTCACCGTCCACTCATCTAGCCCACACTTCCTGAGCTTCCCTAGGAGGATGTGATGGGAGACAGTGTCCAAAGCCTTGCTGAAGTCCAGGCAGACACAACATCCACTGCTCTCCCCTCCTCTACCCAGCCAGTCATTCCACCCTGGAAGGCTATCAGATTGGTCAAGCATGATTTCCCTTTGGTGAATCCGTGCTGACTGCTCCTGATCACCCTCCCGTCCTCCATATTCTTAGTGATGACCTTCAGGAGGAGCTGTTGCATCACCTTTCCGGGGTGGAGGGGAGGGTGACAGGCCTGTAGATTCCTGGCCTCCTCCTTCTTGCCCTTTTGGAAGACTGGCGTGACATGGGCTTTCTTCCAGTCCTCAGGCACCTCTCCTGATCTCCAGGACCCTTTCCAAGATGATGGAGAGTGGCCTAGCGATAACATCTGCCAGCTCCCTCAGCACTCATGGGTGCATCCCATCAGGGTCCATGGATTTATGGATGTCAAGTTTGGACAAATGATCTCTAACGCGATCCTCCTCCACCAAAGGGAGAGTCTTTCTTTCTCCAGACTTCCTCTCTTGTCTCCAGGGTCTGGGATTCCTGAGGACTGGCCTTAGCAGTGAAGACTGAAGCAAAGAAGACATTCAGCAACTCTGCTTTCTCTGTATCCTTCGTCACCAGGGCACCCACCCCATTCAGCAGTAGGCCCACATTTTCCCTAGTCTTCCTTTTGCTCCTGCTGTATTTGAAGAAGTCCTTCTTGGTGTCCTTGATGTCCCTTGCCAGATTTAATTCCTAACGGGCCTTGGCCTTCCTTGTCACATCCCTGCAGCTTCTGACAACTTCCCTGTATTCCTCCCAAGTGCCCTGTCCCCTTTGCCACATTCTGTAGACTTCCTCCTTCTGTTGGAGTTTTGCCAGGAGTTCCTTGCTCCTCCATGCAGGTCTCCTGCTGAATCTGCTTTGCTGGACTTCTTCCTCAGAGGGATGCACCTGTGTTGAGCCTGGAAGAAGTGATGCTTGAATATTAACCAGCTCTCCTGGACCTCTCTTCCTTCTAGGGCCCTACCCCATGGCATTCCTCCCAGAAGGTCCCTGAAGAGGCCAAAGGTGGCTCCCCTGACATCTAGGGTTGCGACTGTACTTATTGCCCTGTTGTCTCATTGCAGGATCCTGAACTCCACCTTCTCATGGCCACTGCAGCCAAGACTGCCCCCAACCTTCACATCTCCAGCTAGACCTTCTTTGTTTGTTAGTACAAGGTCCAGCAACACACCTCTCCTCGTTGGCTTCTCCACCACCTGGGTCAGAAAGTCATCCTCAGTGCTCTGCAGGAACCTCCTGCAGGACTGGTTGTGCCTAGCTGTGCTCTCTTCCCAGCAGATGTCAGGGGGGTTGAAGGTCCCCAGGAGAACCAGGGCCTGTGATTGTGAAGCTATTTTCAGCTGTCTGTAGAAGGTCTCATTGACTTGCTCTTCCTCATCACATGGCCTGGAGTAAACCCCCACCACCGTGTCACCCATGTTAGCCTGCCCTTTAAGCCTTACCCATAGGCTCTCAGCCTGCTCTTCATCCACCCCTAGGCAGAGCTCCATGCAGTCCAGTTGCTCCCTCACATAAAGAGCAGCTCCACCACCTCGCCTTCCTCGCCTGTCTTTCTGAAAAAGCACATAGCCATCCATGACAGCATTCCAGTCATGCCAGCTATCCCACCAGAGCTCTGGAACTGCAACGAGGTCATGGCCCTGCGACCACACATAGGTCTCTAATTCTTCCTGCTTTTTCCCCACGCTGCGTGCATTGGTGTTGAGGCATTTCAGAGAGGCAATCGAGCAGGCAGGTTTCCTGGGAGGGGTGCGAGAGGATCCTCCACAGTCACGTCCCGTGTGCACTTCCCCGGCTGCATGCACCCACTGGAGGCATCCCGACTTGAGTGGTGTTTTGCTGAATTCCCTGTCTCTGTAACTCTCCCCTTCCCCCATCTTTCCTGCTGGCCAGCACATCTGCGGAGGGCCAATCAGGCAGCTGCAGTGCAAGGGCCCTCACAATCCACACTGCAGCCATGTCCCCTTTGCCTGCCTCGTCCCGTCCTCCCGCCCACTTCTCATCTCTGCTGGGAGGAGTGGTGTTGTCATGCTGCCCTTGTCCTCCCAATAGCTCCTGCCAGAACCTAGCCAAGGAGGTTCCTGTACAAGAGGTGACCTCGTCATCAACACTGCCAACGTGTCACCTTCACCTGCCTCTCCCTCACCCACCTTCTGAGTCATCCTCTCTTCCGGACCCCCACTTCCAAAATCCCTGCTACATCCCCTTCACTGACACCTTCCCCTCCCCTGTCCCTGGATCCTTCCTGGATCTTCAGCATCACCATCCTCCAGGCACACAAACACTCCCACCTGACATGCAGGGGGTTGAGCAGCACTTGGCAGGAGACCTGCATGGAGGGATGCCCTGACTTATGAGTTCAGACTCAAGAAGGAAGTTCCCAGAGGGTGGAAGAGGGAAGAGGCTCCCCAGGAGGCAGACAGAGACATTGCCTGTGAATGCAGGGATGGAGCTGGGAGAGACAAAGCTCAGCTGGAGCTGGAGCTGGAGCTGGAGCTGGAGCTGGAGCTGGAGCTGGAGCTGGAGGTTGCAAGGGCGCTGGAGGGCAACCCGAAGGTCTTCTGTCAGAACGCTGGCAGCACAAGGAAGGCAGCTAAGGAAAATGTGCTCTCACTGCTCAGTGCAGCAGGGGACATAGTGACAAAGACAGGGCAAAGGCAGAAGAGATCATTGTCTCTTCTACCTCGTGTGCTACTGCTAAGATCTGCCCTCAGGCCCCCCCCCCCCCCCGATCCTCAAGGCTCTTTGTGCCTGTGTGACATTGCTCTTGGTTGTCTTTGAAATGTGAGCATGGTCAGGGAGGTTTCTGATATCTGCCGAGGTCCCCAGGTCTCTTAGCATATCTGTGGTAGAGAGGCTTGACCCACAGTTGAAGAGGATTCAGCTGGGGAGCCCTTGTGCCAAGTGAGCACGCACAAGCCCATGGGACAGAGCACACTCTCATCATGGCTGTGGATCATGCGTAATGGGGACGAGCCCCTGAGCGACCTCATCTAGTTCCCTCAACACCGAGCAGGGGATTGGTCCAGGTGACGTCCTGAGGTCTTGTCCACCCTGAGTGCTGCGATTCAGGGAATCTTTTCCTGGAGAGCTCTGTAAAGAGAGAGGAGGCAGAGCAGGAAGAAAGGAGAGAGAGGCAGGGGAGAGAGGAAAAATGTCAGATTAAATACAGTAGTTCCTCGGAACAAAGTTTCTCCATTCAGAGTGGTGGTGGGAAAGGTATTGTGATGAAGAACTATGTATATATATGTAAATATAGACTTTCCTATACAAGTGCATACATATGGTGCTGCCAATAAGAAAGAAAAGAAAAACTCATTATAATTGTGAAAGTATGTTGGAATTTCTGAAAATGAAGATTAGTTCCAGTTCCTGGAACTAGGATTTTGTGACTAGTTGTCACCTTAAGACAAGAAGTCCACATTCAGGCCTTGATTCCTTTACCCCCATAGAGGGGCTGTTGCTGCCGGGGACGCCTTGTGTAGCTGTGTTGCCATGTGGTGCTAGGAAATGCAACCTAGGATTTCACTGACCATGAGGGGAACGAAAAGAGTGTGTGGCTAGGTGCTTATGGAGTCCTTTAAGACATCACTGTAACACAGCTGTGTGTCTTTGCAGCTGGTTCTCTAAGGGAAGCAGGTGGGACTTGGGGCACAGGAGCTGTAACGCTCAGCTACAGAGGCGAGGGGAAAAGGGTTCGATGTTAACAAGAGCGAAGTAGGTCCCCAGGGGCTGATGGGAGAGCTGGCCGGGCTGGGGAGGGGAGGAGGAAGGTTGTCCACACATGTCCCGTACCAGAAATCCTGCCTTTCCTACACATCCAGGTGTCATCAGGAGACCCTCTGAATCAGGAGGAATCCAGCAATGTGGATAACAGGGATTCTCCAAGCTGAAACAAGAAGAAAACTGTGAAAGACAACATCTGATATTTTTTGTTGTTGCTGATGGAAATGTTCCTCTTGTAAGTGCCCTCCTGAGAGCTCTCCACTTAGCCTCACCAGAACTGAGAGCTGATGAAAATGAATGGGAGTGATGTGCCCTGTTAGGGCTTCTGGCCTTTGAATCCCCCCTCGAGTGTATGTGGTGCTGAGTCCATGAACCTCAGACACTGAGAGGGAACTGAGAAAAAACACTCAAGAAGTTCAAGTCAGAATTAAATCCCAAGTTTCGGGGAGTGTTAATGGGTCCCCCTGAGGACCATTCCCAACAAAGCCTCCCCAGGGGCGGATGAGAGCAGAAAGGTGGAGGCACTTGTTGCAGGTTGTCAAAGGAAATGTGCAGGTGGCTGTGACATCAAGTCACCCTTGCTGTGTGTTATCCTACAGCATGGGCCAGCACTGACACCCAGCCCCTGGGTGGGGTGGTGCTTTCGCTCCAACTTGGCTCAGGGCTCTTTGTGGGGGGCAGGGTGAGGGTGGGGGTGTGCAAGGCTGCCTGCAGGATGGGACAGCACCTCCTGGGCTCTGTGGCGGGGTGGGGAGGTAATGAGGACCTGGGGCCGTCAGAAACACAGTGTCTCCTTGGCCTCAGTGGCAGACACCTGCCAAAGCCAAGAGCACCAAGACCTCCGTCCTGTCGGAGGCTTTCAGCCTTGGCAGTGCCCTCGGTCGTCTCCACCCCAGGCTGCCCTCTGCTGTCCCACTCCTGCGTCTGTGTCCCTGCAGCCTGTAGACACCCAACCTGCTTCCCCACTGTGCTCTCCCCCAGCCATCTCACCACCCTTACTGATGGCTCTCTGCCCTCGCTTGCTTTTCATCCAAACACAAAGCCAGGGGCTCCCCACCAACTCCCTCTGGGTGTCCTGTTGAACCACAGCACAAGTGACATTCCAGTTCCCAAAAGTTCAGCCTGAACTTCTCATAATCCATTTATCTTTCATATCTTTCCTCTTTCTCCTTCTCTTGCTATTTCCTAAAACCAAGAAACTCTCCATCACCTCTGAAACCACCCTTCACGCACTCACAGGCTCCTACTGGAATGCCCTTAGTCTCCCCTGCACCAGGCTAAAGAAGGCCACATCCCTCAGCCTCTCCACAAAGGCCTTGTGCCTCAGGACCCTTCCCCCATCTTGGGAGACCTCCCCTGGACCCTCTCCAAGTCCTCCCCTTTCCTCCACCACTGGGCAGCCCACACTCGGGCACACTCTTCCAGATGTGGCCACACCTGTGCTGAGTCAACAGGGATGAGAACTGCCCTTGCCTGGGGGGCCACGGTCTTCCTGAAGCAGCCCCATATGCAGCTGCCCTGAGTTGTGGTCAACATGCACTGCTGGCTCCTCTGGCATCCCTTGTCATGTCCAGGCCCTACTCCTCAGGGTCACTCCTCTGACGGTCAGCTCTCAGCCTGTCCTGATGCACAGCGTTTTCTCCTCCTCCGATGCAGGACTGGCCACTTTTCCTTGCACAACTCCATGAGGTTTGTGTTGGACAAAACCCCAAGTTCTCAAGGCCCCTCTGGACTCGAGCTCCTTTGTGTCAGCTCTTAATGTGTGTGTGCAGATGGCTCGTCCTGTCTTGCAGTGCCTCTCACAGGATAACAGCAGGAGGCATTGCAGGACACTGCGTATAATAAAAGGAGGTACCAGTGTAAAGGAACTTCTGGCCAAGGTAGAAATGAGCATGGGAACACTCTCAGAAAAGCCAAAGGAGGGTAGAAAGTCATCTAAGCCAGGGCCAATGAGGAAAGGAGAAATAGGGGTGATTGTTTGCATGGGAGGGGATCAGAATGGTAAAAGAGAAGACCTCGTCAGGTGGAAAAGAACAAATAATGCAACAAAAGGTGAAGCAGAAGAAATATTGGGGCTCTCTGGGGATACCTGCAAAGCCACCCTGAATCTGAATGACTCCGAGTGGAGCAGGACAAGAAACATGCAGTGGATCTGCTCCTACTTTTGTCTAACGCACTGCCATGGTCATGGTGAAACTGAATCTTTTCCCTGTGGTCAGCAAGGAAAGACGTGAGATGGAAGGAAATGCAGAATCCTTCAGGCTGGAAGGGGCCTCAGGAGGTCTCTAGCTGAACCTCCTTCCCACAGCAGGGTCAACTGTCAGATCCTAGCAGGTTGCTCAGGGCTTCATTCATTTAGGAGTTAAAAACTTCTGAGGCTGGAGATGGCACAGCGTCTCTGGGCAACCTGCCCCAGTGCTTCACTGTCTGCAGGGGTAAAAGGTGTTTTCTTCTCTCCAGCCTGAACCACTCTTGTTTCAGCTAGTGCCCATTGGGCCTCCTCCTCCCATTGCGCACAACAGTGAAGGGCCTGCCTCCATCTTCGTGATGACCTCCTGGTGGCTATGGGCAGGCTGTTATTTGATCTCCCCAAAGCCTCCTCTTCTCCAGGCTGAACCAACCCAGCTCCCTCAGCCTCCCATAGGGACAAAGTCAACCTTAGTAATGTGTGCCTCGGATGTTTAAGGCTCTTCCAGTCCTTCTGCATTTTACTGGATCTGCTAAGGACCTTAGGCACATTCCAGTGCAATCACCCTCATGCCATGACTTTCCACATGTGTCACACTCATTGGGCATCGTGTTGTCATGTGCAGGTGTTATATACGGTGAGGAGGGCGTGTTCTGGACAAGAGGTCCCTTATAATTAAGCTTTGAAAACCTTTCAGGCCTAAGAAGCAACCTCACACCACTGGGAGGGGCTGGCTCTGGGGATGCCATATCTGGTGCTAACTCACGTGCAGAAAAGGAATTCATGACTGTAAGAGTCGCCGGGGCTATCATCAGGGATGATAGAGTTATCAGAACCATTCAGGTTGGAAGGCACCTTGAGAGGTTTCTAGGCCAACCTCTTGCTTCCATCGGGAACACCACTGAATTCACATCGAGTTTCACAGGGCTTTGTCCAACAGTGTCCTGAAAGCCTCCCAGAATAGAGAATCCACAACCTCTCTGAACCCTTCTTGATTGCTCTCACTGATTTTTCTCCCTTATATCCAATTTTAGCTGCACTTGTGCCAGCTTGTAACCATTGCCTCTCATTGTCCGGCCATGAATCTCTGCACAAACCTCGTTCTTTATCAGTGGTAACCTCGAGTTGGGAAGCTGCGAGGGGTTCTCCCCAAAGCCTTTCCTTCTCCAGGCTGAGCAAGGCCCATTCCCTCAGCCTCTCCTCCCAGGGCAAGTGCTCCGGCCCCCAACCCCCTTGGAGGCCTGACACTCAACTCACTCCATGTCATCAACAGCATTCTTCTACAGGGGGCCTCAATGGATGCAGGATCTAGATGTGCTCTAACGAGTGCTGAGTGGAGGGGGATGATCACTTCCCTCAGTCTGCTGGCTTTGCTCTTTTTCAGGCAGCCCAGGACACTGGGGCCTCCACTGCTGCCAGGGAACACTGCTGCCTCACATCCAGCTCGCTGCCCACAAGGACTCTCAGTCCTTTTTTGCAGAGCTGATGCCCATGCGGGCACTCCCCAGCCCACATCACTGCAGGGTGTTGGTGGACCCCAGGGGCAGGACCTGGCACTTGTTTCGTTTTGCATTTCACAGTGTTCTGGCAGCCCGTTCCTCCTACCTGCTGAGGTCCCTCTGAAGGGCAGCCCTCAAGCTCATGACTCTTTTCCTGACTAGCTGTCATCTGCCAATGTGAGGAGAGCTGTGTCCTCCACTTGCCAGTGGCTTCCGGGTAAAACCTGACCCATTCACAAAAACCCTCTGAGCTCCATCATCCAACCAGCTTTTTACCCAGCTGGCTGTCTACACAGCCTATTCTAATGCCTTCCTTGGGTACAAGAATATAGTGTGAGGCAGTGGCAAACTCCTCACTAAAATCATGGTGAATGACATCCACTACTCTCCTCTCCTCCACAAGTACAGCTCTTTTATCAGAGAAGGCAATCAGCTTGCCGAAGAATGAGTTATCTTCAGTACATCCATGCCGACTGTTCCCAGGCACCTTCTTCTCCCTCATGTGCCCACCAAGTGTGATGTGAGAAGATTCATTCCATGACAGCATTCCTTGTCAAAGTGTGGCTGAAGGGCCTGCAGCTCCTTGCGGTGTCCTTGTGGCCTTTTTGCAAGATGGGCACAACATATTCCTTTTTCTGCTCATTGGGACCTCCACAACATTTCCAAGATGATAGCGGGTGGCCTTGTTGTGAGAGCAGCCAGCCCTCTCCCTGGCCTCAGATGCAGCCCATCCAGTCTCTTAGACTCGTGTGGGTTGAGTTCTTGCAAGTCATCCCTCACTCTTCCCTCTTCCACTGCTGCTAGGTTTTTTCCTGCTGGAGTTGTGACTCTGGGCACAACAGCCTGGCAGACCTTGTTGGTGAAGACTGAAGCCCAGAAGGCCCTGAGCTCCTCAGGCCTACCTGTGTCTGCTCTTCCTAGATTCCCTGACCAATCCAGCAGTGAGCCCACATTTCACTTTTCATTCTTTCACTGCTCCTCTGCTCCTCAGAGCACAGGCCAGCGTCTGTGCTCTGCTGCTATCCCTCCTCACTCCCTTCAGCATCCAGAATGCTACTTTTCATGGCCACCGCAGGCAAGGCGGACACTGACTATCCCGTCCCCGAGCAGTTCCTCCCTCCTGGAAATTCCCACATACAAAGAAGCATCACGAGTCTTGGCCCACTGTGCCTTTGTGCAAAGAAGTTGTCCCTGATGCCCTCCAGAAACCTCCTGGCCTGCTTGCACTCTGCTCTTGGCCCTGCCATTCAATGTCAGTGGGATTAAAGTCCCCTCCCTAAGAACAAGGGCCTAGGATCCTCAGAGGTGCTCACATTGCTTAAAGGAGTCTGCAGCCACCTCCTCACCCTGACTGGGTGGTCCATAACTCCCATTGGGATGTCACCCTGGTCACCCACAAGCTCTCACCCAAACCCTTGCCTTGATGGGTGAGGAGCTCCACACACCCAAGCTGCCCCCTTCACACAGAGGGCATCCCCCTTCCTCACCTTCCCCCTTGGTCTCTCCTGAAGAACTTGTCCCCTAACATCAGGGCTCTCCTATCATGCAAGAGATCCCACCACCCCTCCGTTAAACGAACAATGTTTCAGTCAGATTAGGCATGGTGAAACCTGTTCCCAAGGGCCAAGGACAGTGTGTGTGCGATGGCCCCACTTCAGAGCAGAGACGTGCTGGTAGACACTGCAGGGGGCAATGTAATGGTGAAAGGAGGTTCCCACTGGGAGAGCAAACGCTGCAGTGCCCAAGGCCAGGGAGAAACAGAGCTGGGCCGTGCAGGAGTGGCAGGAGAGGGGTTTGCTGCCTGAGTTGAGTCTGGAGCACACGGGGGCCTGTGACAGAGGTGAATGGATCTCCAGGAAGCACAAGGTGCCACTGAAGAAGTCCCTGGGCCTGCACAGCCTGCGATCCAGCCACCCTGGGGACATCATCAGCACAGGCCCTGTTCATATCACCTGGGGGTGAGCAGAGGGCCAGGGAGAAGAGAACTAGAAGGTGTTAAGAGCGTAGGGCCATGAGTGGAGACCTTGCTGTGATGTGCCTCCCACTAATGCAGCATGCTTGGATGTGGACTGTGGACTGTGGACTATGCCCGAAGGGGACTCCAAAGCACCTTGGGGCCTGTGTCAGAGGTGAGGAGGGTGTCCAAGAAGGACAAGCTGCTGCTGAGAAGGTGCCTGGGGTAGGACAGCCTTTGATCTATCCACAGTGGGAACATCATTAGCGTGGTCACTGTTCAGAGCATTGGGTGCGAAGGTTCAGAAAGAGGAGACCCACCAGGGTTGGAGAACATAGGCACATGAGTGGAGACTCTTGCTGTGATGTGCCTCCCAATCCTGCAGCATCCTTGGGTGTAGCTGGGATGGACCTTCCCTGCATGCCCTGGGCTTGGTGTTCAGTTGCTGGCACACAGGACCCAAACCCCTTTCAGAGGCCCTGTGGCATTTGCCCCGAACACCCTGGCTTCCCTGGAGGTCCTGTGTGGTCTGTGCCAGACACATGCTGCGCACCCCAGGCACCTGGCACGGCACTAGAGGCCTCTTTTATTCCCTGAAAATGAGCGCCCTGAATTAACTGAAGTGTCTGCAATGCTGGGAGGTGCATGGGCCTTAGCTCTGAAGTGCCTTGAGCTGCAGTATGTACAGCTGGTGGAGTCTAGAGAGCGACCCGGCTCTCCTGATGGTGAACGCCTCCTTTGGGTCAGCTGAACTGCTCTGCAGGCTCCATGGAAATGCATGGCTCCATGGAAAGGTTCCGATGGCCCAAGAATATGGTGTAGGTTCAGGTGGCCAAGGGAACCTGCCCCACCACCCCTCTGGCCCACAGCTGAGGCTCAGGCAGGATGTGGGGGGGGGGTCTCAGAATTGCTCCATCACAGCTGGCAGACACCCACACACATGACTTGGACCAAGCCTGGAAACTCAGCCATCACCGGGGGTTTGGGTGTGAGCCGCTGACTCCCCCCTCCATCCCTAGTGCTTCTCTTGGCAGCTCAGGCAAGGCCTTGCATGCAGGCAGCTCTTTTGGGCAGCCTGAAACTGAGGCCAGAGGAAGCCCACCTCCGGTGGGTTTGGGGCATGCCTGGGAGGGAGCTGAATCCCCCTCCCGACCAAGGCCTTCTCAGCGGAGATCAAACACCTGCATTTCCTCCTCTGAATCACTGCCCTACGCAGGGGAAATGACCCCCTCTGGCCAGACCCCAGCAGACCCCAGAGCATGGCTGTTTGCTCACCCTGGCTGGGACGGGGCCAGGGCTGGGCGGGGGCCGAGAACTAGTGAGAGGTTGCAAAGGAGGACCGTGGTGGGCAGGTCACTGAGGGCTGTTGTGGGGACCATGCTGGGGGGGGATGTTTCCTCACTCCTGAAGGCACCATGTCCTGTGTGGTGCCTGCACTGTGGCACCATGGGGCCACGTGCAGGGCAGCAGGACCACAGAGATGGGGCTCAGATGGGAGCCATGATGCTCCAGGAGCCCCCACACCCCCACCCCAGCGAGAAAGGGCTCTGCTCTGTGGTTGCTCCAGGGAGGCTAAGGGGCACCCTGGCGGCAGGTGCAGGGTGGCCAGCACCAGCCCCAGTGCTCCCAGCAGCCCCTCTGAAGCCAGAGCAGCTCTTGATGGTTGATTGTGGAGGGGACTCCATGCTGCTAGTGGGGACGGGGGTCTCTCGGGGGTGGCAGCCAACAGCACCGCCTGCCAGGATGCCCAGACCCAGGACAGCACCACAGCTCACGGTACCCCCCTCTCCTGTGTCTCCCCCTTGACTGTAAGGGCAACCCGGGAGGCACTGCCTCAGGCACATCTGCATTACACCGGCAATCCTTTGCATCCACCTTCAACCACAGAAAAGTCCAGGGCCTGGATCCCCTCAGTGGTGAGGGGAAAAAAGCCGCCTTTTCTGCCGTGTGGTTTCTCTACCGCGGCAGTTGTGTCTCTAAGCAGATGGTGCCACCCTCCCCTTTCTTTCTTACCTGAAGCTCGGCCTGGTTGGGGCTGTGAATGTGGAGCCTGGCTGTCACTGCAGTGACCTGGAGATGGTGGAGAGGCAAGAGGAATAGCAGAATCACCGCCCTGGACTGCAGGAGAGAGGATTTCCTTGTGTTTGGGATCGACTTGTTGGGACCCCACAGGGCAGAGGAGCCATGCATCGGTGCCTTTCCAATGCACCTCCCGGCATTGCAGACACTTCAGTTAATTCAGGGCGCTCATTTTCAGGGAATAAAAAGGCCTCTAGTGCCGTGCCAGGTGCCTGGGGTGCGCAGCATGTGTCTGGCACAGACCACACAGGACATCCAGGGAAGCCAGGGTGTTCAGGGCAAATGCCACAGGGCCTCTGAAAGGGGTTTGTGGCCTGTGTGCCAGCAACTGAACACCAAGCCCAGGGCATGCAGGGAACGTCCATCCCAGCTACACCCAGGGGTGCTACAGGATTGGGAGGCACATCACAGCAAGAACCTCCACTCGTGTGCCTATGCCCTCCAACCCTGGTGGGTCTCCTCTTCCTGAACCTTCGCACCCAGTGCTCTGAACAGTGACCAGGCTAACGATGTCCCCACTGTGGATAGATCAAAGGCTGTCCTACCCCAGGCACCTTCTCAGCAGCAGCTTGTCCTTCTTGGACATCCTCTTCACCTCTGACAAAGGCCCCAAGGTGCTTTGGAGTCCCCTTCGGGCATAGTCCACAGTCCACAGTCCACATCCAAGCATGCTGCATTAGTGGGAGGCACATCACAGCAAGGTCTCCACTCATGGCCCTACGCTCTTAACACCTTCTAGTTCTCTTCTCCCTGGCCCTCTGCTCACCCCCAGGTGATATGAACAGGGCCTGTGCTGATGATGTCCCCAGGGTGGCTGGATCGCAGGCTGTGCAGGCCCAGGGACTTCTTCAGTGGCACCTTGTGCTTCCTGGAGATCCATTCACCTCTGTCACAGGCCCCCGTGTGCTCCAGACTCAACTCAGGCAGCAAACCCCTCTCCTGCCACTCCTGCACGGCCCAGCTCTGTTTCTCCCTGGCCTTGGGCACTGCAGCGTTTGCTCTCCCAGTGGGAACCTCCTTTCACCATTACATTGCCCCCTGCAGTGTCTACCAGCACGTCTCTGCTCTGAAGTGGGGCCATCGCACACACACTGTCCTTGGCCCTTGGGAACAGGTTTCACCATGCCTAATCTGACTGAAACATTGTTCGTTTAACGGAGGGGTGGTGGGATCTCTTGCATGATAGGAGAGCCCTGATGTTAGGGGACAAGTTCTTCAGGAGAGACCAAGGGGGAAGGTGAGGAAGGGGGATGCCCTCTGTGTGAAGGGGGCAGCTTGGGTGTGTGGAGCTCCTCACCCATCAAGGCAAGGGTTTGGGTGAGAGCTTGTGGGTGACCAGGGTGACATCCCAATGGGAGTTATGGACCACCCAGTCAGGGTGAGGAGGTGGCTGCAGACTCCTTTAAGCAATGTGAGCACCTCTGAGGATCCTAGGCCCTTGTTCTTAGGGAGGGGACTTTAATCCCACTGACATTGAATGGCAGGGCCAAGAGCAGAGTGCAAGCAGGCCAGGAGGTTTCTGGAGGGCATCAGGGACAACTTCTTTGCACAAAGGCACAGTGGGCCAAGACTCGTGATGCTTCTTTGTATGTGGGAATTTCCAGGAGGGAGGAACTGCTTGGGGACGGGATAGTCAGTGTCCGCCTTGCCTGCGGTGGCCATGAAAAGTAGCATTCTGGATGCTGAAGGGAGTGAGGAGGGATAGCAGCAGAGCACAGACGCTGGCCTGTGCTCTGAGGAGCAGAGGAGCAGTGAAAGAATGAAAAGTGAAATGTGGGCTCACTGCTGGATTGGTCAGGGAATCTAGGAAGAGCAGACACAGGTAGGCCTGAGGAGCTCAGGGCCTTCTGGGCTTCAGTCTTCACCAACAAGGTCTGCCAGGCTGTTGTGCCCAGAGTCACAACTCCAGCAGGAAAAAACCTAGCAGCAGTGGAAGAGGGAAGAGTGAGGGATGACTTGCAAGAACTCAACCCACACGAGTCTAAGAGACTGGATGGGCTGCATCTGAGGCCAGGGAGAGGGCTGGCTGCTCTCACAACAAGGCCACCCGCTATCATCTTGGAAATGTTGTGGAGGTCCCAATGAGCAGAAAAAGGAATATGTTGTGCCCATCTTGCAAAAAGGCCACAAGGACACCCCAAGGAGCTGCAGGCCCTTCAGCCACACTTTGACAAGGAATGCTGTCATGGAATGAATCTTCTCACATCACACTTGGTGGGCACATGAGGGAGAAGAAGGTGCCTGGGAACAGTCGGCATGGATGTACTGAAGATAACTCATTCTTCGGCAAGCTGATTGCCTTCTCTGATAAAAGAGCTGTACTTGTGGAGGAGAGGAGAGTAGTGGATGTCATTCACCATGATTTTAGTGAGGAGTTTGCCACTGCCTCACACTATATTCTTGTACCCAAGGAAGGCATTAGAATAGGCTGTGTAGACAGCCAGCTGGGTAAAAAGCTGGTTGGATGATGGAGCTCAGAGGGTTTTTGTGAATGGGTCAGGCTTTACCCGGAAGCCACTGGCAAGTGGAGGACACAGCTCTCCTCACATTGGCAGATGACAGCTAGTCAGGAAAAGAGTCATGAGCTTGAGGGCTGCCCTTCAGAGGGACCTCAGCAGGTAGGAGGAACGGGCTGCCAGAACACTGTGAAATGCAAAACGAAACAAGTGCCAGGTCCTGCCCCTGGGGTCCACCAACACCCTGCAGTGATGTGGGCTGGGGAGTGCCCGCATGGGCATCAGCTCTGCAAAAAAGGACTGAGAGTCCTTGTGGGCAGCGAGCTGGATGTGAGGCAGCAGTGTTCCCTGGCAGCAGTGGAGGCCCCAGTGTCCTGGGCTGCCTGAAAAAGAGCAAAGCCAGCAGACTGAGGGAAGTGATCATCCCCCTCCACTCAGCACTCGTTAGAGCACATCTAGATCCTGCATCCATTGAGGCCCCCTGTAGAAGAATGCTGTTGATGACATGGAGTGAGTTGAGTGTCAGGCCTCCAAGGGGGTTGGGGGCCGGAGCACTTGCCCTGGGAGGAGAGGCTGAGGGAATGGGCCTTGCTCAGCCTGGAGAAGGAAAGGCTTTGGGGAGAACCCCTCGCAGCTTCCCAACTCGAGGTTACCACTGATAAAGAACGAGGTTTGTGCAGAGATTCATGGCCGGACAATGAGAGGCAATGGTTACAAGCTGGCACAAGTGCAGCTAAAATTGGATATAAGGGAGAAAAATCAGTGAGAGCAATCAAGAAGGGTTCAGAGAGGTTGTGGATTCTCTATTCTGGGAGGCTTTCAGGACACTGTTGGACAAAGCCCTGTGAAACTCGATGTGAATTCAGTGGTGTTCCCGATGGAAGCAAGAGGTTGGCCTAGAAACCTCTCAAGGTGCCTTCCAACCTGAATGGTTCTGATAACTCTATCATCCCTGATGATAGCCCCGGCGACTCTTACAGTCATGAATTCCTTTTCTGCACGTGAGTTAGCACCAGATATGGCATCCCCAGAGCCAGCCCCTCCCAGTGGTGTGAGGTTGCTTCTTAGGCCTGAAAGGTTTTCAAAGCTTAATTATAAGGGACCTCTTGTCCAGAACACGCCCTCCTCACCGTATATAACACCTGCACATGACAACACGATGCCCAATGAGTGTGACACATGTGGAAAGTCATGGCATGAGGGTGATTGCACTGGAATGTGCCTAAGGTCCTTAGCAGATCCAGTAAAATGCAGAAGGACTGGAAGAGCCTTAAACATCCGAGGCACACATTACTAAGGTTGACTTTGTCCCTATGGGAGGCTGAGGGAGCTGGGTTGGTTCAGCCTGGAGAAGAGGAGGCTTTGGGGAGATCAAATAACAGCCTGCCCATAGCCACCAGGAGGTCATCATGAAGATGGAGGCAGGCCCTTCACTGTTGTGCGCAATGGGAGGAGGAGGCCCAATGGGCACTAGCTGAAACAAGAGTGGTTCAGGCTGGAGAGAAGAAAACACCTTTTACCCCTGCAGACAGTGAAGCACTGGGGCAGGTTGCCCAGAGACGCTGTGCCATCTCCAGCCTCAGAAGTTTTTAACTCCTAAATGAATGAAGCCCTGAGCAACCTGCTAGGATCTGACAGTTGACCCTGCTGTGGGAAGGAGGTTCAGCTAGAGACCTCCTGAGGCCCCTTCCAGCCTGAAGGATTCTGCATTTCCTTCCATCTCACGTCTTTCCTTGCTGACCACAGGGAAAAGATTCAGTTTCACCATGACCATGGCAGTGCGTTAGACAAAAGTAGGAGCAGATCCACTGCATGTTTCTTGTCCTGCTCCACTCGGAGTCATTCAGATTCAGGGTGGCTTTGCAGGTATCCCCAGAGAGCCCCAATATTTCTTCTGCTTCACCTTTTGTTGCATTATTTGTTCTTTTCCACCTGACGAGGTCTTCTCTTTTACCATTCTGATCCCCTCCCATGCAAACAATCACCCCTATTTCTCCTTTCCTCATTGGCCCTGGCTTAGATGACTTTCTACCCTCCTTTGGCTTTTCTGAGAGTGTTCCCATGCTCATTTCTACCTTGGCCAGAAGTTCCTTTACACTGGTACCTCCTTTTATTATACGCAGTGTCCTGCAATGCCTCCTGCTGTTATCCTGTGAGAGGCACTGCAAGACAGGACGAGCCATCTGCACACACACATTAAGAGCTGACACAAAGGAGCTCGAGTCCAGAGGGGCCTTGAGAACTTGGGGTTTTGTCCAACACAAACCTCATGGAGTTGTGCAAGGAAAAGTGGCCAGTCCTGCATCGGAGGAGGAGAAAACGCTGTGCATCAGGACAGGCTGAGAGCTGACCGTCAGAGGAGTGACCCTGAGGAGTAGGGCCTGGACATGACAAGGGATGCCAGAGGAGCCAGCAGTGCATGTTGACCACAACTCAGGGCAGCTGCATATGGGGCTGCTTCAGGAAGACCGTGGCCCCCCAGGCAAGGGCAGTTCTCATCCCTGTTGACTCAGCACAGGTGTGGCCACATCTGGAAGAGTGTGCCCGAGTGTGGGCTGCCCAGTGGTGGAGGAAAGGGGAGGACTTGGAGAGGGTCCAGGGGAGGTCTCCCAAGATGGGGGAAGGGTCCTGAGGCACAAGGCCTTTGTGGAGAGGCTGAGGGATGTGGCCTTCTTTAGCCTGGTGCAGGGGAGACTAAGGGCATTCCAGTAGGAGCCTGTGAGTGCGTGAAGGGTGGTTTCAGAGGTGATGGAGAGTTTCTTGGTTTTAGGAAATAGCAAGAGAAGGAGAAAGAGGAAAGATATGAAAGATAAATGGATTATGAGAAGTTCAGGCTGAACTTTTGGGAACTGGAATGTCACTTGTGCTGTGGTTCAACAGGACACCCAGAGGGAGTTGGTGGGGAGCCCCTGGCTTTGTGTTTGGATGAAAAGCAAGCGAGGGCAGAGAGCCATCAGTAAGGGTGGTGAGATGGCTGGGGGAGAGCACAGTGGGGAAGCAGGTTGGGTGTCTACAGGCTGCAGGGACACAGACGCAGGAGTGGGACAGCAGAGGGCAGCCTGGGGTGGAGACGACCGAGGGCACTGCCAAGGCTGAAAGCCTCCGACAGGACGGAGGTCTTGGTGCTCTTGGCTTTGGCAGGTGTCTGCCACTGAGGCCAAGGAGACACTGTGTTTCTGACGGCCCCAGGTCCTCATTACCTCCCCACCCCGCCACAGAGCCCAGGAGGTGCTGTCCCATCCTGCAGGCAGCCTTGCACACCCCCACCCTCACCCTGCCCCCCACAAAGAGCCCTGAGCCAAGTTGGAGCGAAAGCACCACCCCACCCAGGGGCTGGGTGTCAGTGCTGGCCCATGCTGTAGGATAACACACAGCAAGGGTGACTTGATGTCACAGCCACCTGCACATTTCCTTTGACAACCTGCAACAAGTGCCTCCACCTTTCTGCTCTCATCTGCCCCTGGGGAGGCTTTGTTGGGAATGGTCCTCAGGGGGACCCATTAACACTCCCCGAAACTTGGGATTTAATTCTGACTTGAACTTCTTGAGTGTTTTTTCTCAGTTCCCTCTCAGTGTCTGAGGTTCATGGACTCAGCACCACATACACTCGAGGGGGGATTCAAAGGCCAGAAGCCCTAACAGGGCACATCACTCCCATTCATTTTCATCAGCTCTCAGTTCTGGTGAGGCTAAGTGGAGAGCTCTCAGGAGGGCACTTACAAGAGGAACATTTCCATCAGCAACAACAAAAAATATCAGATGTTGTCTTTCACAGTTTTCTTCTTGTTTCAGCTTGGAGAATCCCTGTTATCCACATTGCTGGATTCCTCCTGATTCAGAGGGTCTCCTGATGACACCTGGATGTGTAGGAAAGGCAGGATTTCTGGTACGGGACATGTGTGGACAACCTTCCTCCTCCCCTCCCCAGCCCGGCCAGCTCTCCCATCAGCCCCTGGGGACCTACTTCGCTCTTGTTAACATCGAACCCTTTTCCCCTCGCCTCTGTAGCTGAGCGTTACAGCTCCTGTGCCCCAAGTCCCACCTGCTTCCCTTAGAGAACCAGCTGCAAAGACACACAGCTGTGTTACAGTGATGTCTTAAAGGACTCCATAAGCACCTAGCCACACACTCTTTTCGTTCCCCTCATGGTCAGTGAAATCCTAGGTTGCATTTCCTAGCACCACATGGCAACACAGCTACACAAGGCGTCCCCGGCAGCAACAGCCCCTCTATGGGGGTAAAGGAATCAAGGCCTGAATGTGGACTTCTTGTCTTAAGGTGACAACTAGTCACAAAATCCTAGTTCCAGGAACTGGAACTAATCTTCATTTTCAGAAATTCCAACATACTTTCACAATTATAATGAGTTTTTCTTTTCTTTCTTATTGGCAGCACCATATGTATGCACTTGTATAGGAAAGTCTATATTTACATATATATACATAGTTCTTCATCACAATACCTTTCCCACCACCACTCTGAATGGAGAAACTTTGTTCCGAGGAACTACTATATTTAATCTGACATTTTTCCTCTCTCCCCTGCCTCTCTCTCCTTTCTTCCTGCTCTGCCTCCTCTCTCTTTACAGAGCTCTCCAGGAAAAGATTCCCTGAATCGCAGCACTCAGGGTGGACAAGACCTCAGGACGTCACCTGGACCAATCCCCTGCTCGGTGTTGAGGGAACTAGATGAGGTCGCTCAGGGGCTCGTCCCCATTACGCATGATCCACAGCCATGATGAGAGTGTGCTCTGTCCCATGGGCTTGTGCGTGCTCACTTGGCACAAGGGCTCCCCAGCTGAATCCTCTTCAGCTGTGGGTCAAGCCTCTCTACCACAGATATGCTAAGAGACCTGGGGACCTCGGCAGATATCAGAAACCTCCCTGACCATGCTCACATTTCAAAGACTACCAAGAGCAATGTCACACAGGCACAAAGAGCCTTGAGGATCGGGGGGGGGGGGGGGGGGGGCCTGAGGGCAGATCTTAGCAGTAGCACACGAGGTAGAAGAGACAATGATCTCTTCTGCCTTTGCCCTGTCTTTGTCACTATGTCCCCTGCTGCACTGAGCAGTGAGAGCACATTTTCCTTAGCTGCCTTCCTTGTGCTGCCAGCGTTCTGACAGAAGACCTTCGGGTTGCCCTCCAGCGCCCTTGCAACCTCCAGCTCCAGCTCCAGCTCCAGCTCCAGCTCCAGCTCCAGCTGAGCTTTGTCTCTCCCAGCTCCATCCCTGCATTCACAGGCAATGTCTCTGTCTGCCTCCTGGGGAGCCTCTTCCCTCTTCCACCCTCTGGGAACTTCCTTCTTGAGTCTGAACTCATAAGTCAGGGCATCCCTCCATGCAGGTCTCCTGCCAAGTGCTGCTCAACCTCCTGCATGTCAGGTGGGAGTGTTTGTGTGCCTGGAGGATGGTGATCCTGAAGATCCAGGAAGGATCCAGGGATAGGGGAGAGGAAGGTGTCAGTGAAGGGGATGTAGCAGGGATTTTGGAAGTGGGGGTCCGGAAGAGAGGATGACTCAGAAGGTGGGTGAGGGAGAGGCAGGTGAAGGTGACACGTTGGCAGTGTTGATGACGAGGTCACCTCTTGTACAGGAACCTCCTTGGCTAGGTTCTGGCAGGAGCTATTGGGAGGACAAGGGCAGCATGACAACACCACTCCTCCCAGCAGAGATGAGAAGTGGGTGGGAGGACGGGATGAGGCAGGCAAAGGGGACATGGCTGCAGTGTGGATTGTGAGGGCCCTTGCACTGCAGCTGCCTGATTGGCCCTCAGCAGATGTGCTGGCCAGCAGGAAAGATGGGGGAAGGGGAGAGTTACAGAGACAGGGAATTCAGCAGGGTTCCCATTGCCTGGTCCTGCCTGTAGTCACAGGACACATGCGCTTGGAAACACAACCCTGCCAGCACTGGATTATGAGAACTCCTGGGCCATCAGCACACATCAGAGCCCAGCAGGACAGTGTGGAGGGGAGGAGAGCAGCCCTGAAAAGAGAAAGTCCTGCTGCTGTTGGTGGATGTGTCTCCAGGAAAGCTGCAGCTGCCATGCAAGGCTGCAGCCAGGAAATGCCCACTGTGGCTGTGATGGGAAGGTTGTGAGGAGCACAGGGTCTGTCCCCACAGCCAACATCCAGACCCTCTTCCCCTCCACTCCTGCTCCCCTGCGAGCATTGGAGTGCTGCAGAGGGAAGGGAGGAGCCCGCGGGGACAGCTGGCTGCCACCCTTGCAGGAGAGGGCTGTGAGATCCCACCCTGCCTGTGGCCAGGGGAGCTGAGCTCTCCTAAGGCAGGCGGGACCCACAGTCTCACCCTGTCTGTACTTGTCCGAGCCTGACTGTGTGCCCCTGAGCGCCCTTGGTGTCAGTGCCAAAAGAGACCCTGCAAAGGGAAACTCCCCTCATTGCACTGGGGGCACCTGAGGGAGCTCAGACTAGCGGGCTCTGAGGTTCCCCCATCTCTGCGGAGGAAGGGAGACACCTGGCTTCCTGCTTCACCATGGTCTCTCAGTCCGATTCAGTCCTTCTGCTGTGTCAGCCTCTCCCCCCAGTTTAGTATCATCAGCAAACTTGCTGAGGGTGCACTCTGTCCCTTCCTCCAGGTCATTGAGGAATACGTTGAACAAGACTGGAGCCAGGACTGACCCCTGGGGAACACCACTAGCCACAGGCCTCCAACTTGGCTCTGCGCAATTCACCACAACCCTCTGAGCTCGGCCATCCAGCCAGTTCTCAATCCACCTCACTGGCCACTCATCTAGCCCACACTTCCTGAGCTTCCCTAGGAGGATGTGATGGGACACAGTGTCCAAAGCCTTGCTGAAGTCCAGGCAGACAACACCCACTGCTCTGCCCTCATCTACCCAGCCTGTCATCCCATCCTATAAGGCAGGGGTCGCCTAGAGCACGTTGCCCAGGATTGGGTCCAGGCATGTTTTGAACATCTCCAGAGAAGGAGACTCCACAACCTCTACCTATCTACCCTCTACCCTCCTCTACCCAGCCAGTCATTCCATCCGAGAAGGCTATCAGATTGGTGAAGCATGATTTCCCTTTTGTGAATCCATGCTGACTACTCCTGATCACCTTCCCGTCCTCCATATGCTTAGTGATGACCTCCAGGATCACCTGGCTTCTCCACCACCTGGGTCAGAAAGTCATCCTCAGTGCTCTGCAGGAACCTCCTGCAGGACTGGTTGTGCCTAGCTGTGCTCTCTTCCCAGCTGATGTCAGGGGGGTTGAAGGCCCCCAGGAGAACCAGGGCCTGTGATCGTGAGGCTTCTTCCAGCTATCTGTAGAAGGCCTCATCGACTTCCTCTTCCTGATCACGTGGCCTGGAGTAAGCCCTCACAACAGTGTCACCCATGTTAGCCTGCCCTTTAAGCCTTACCCATAAGCTCTCGACCTGCTCTTCATCCACCCCCAGGCAGAGCTCCATGCAGTCCAGTTGCTCTCTCACATAAAGAGCACCTCCACCACCTCGCCTTCCTGGCCTGTCTTTACAAAAAAGCACATAGCCATCCATGACAGCATTCCAGTCACGCCAGCTATCCCTCCATGCCTCTGTAACTGCAACGAGGTCATGGCCCTACGACCACGCACACAGATTTCTAATTCTTCCTGCTTATTCCCCACGCTGTGTGCATTGCTGTACAGGGATTTCAGAGAGGCAATCGAGCAGGCAGGTTTCCTGGGAGGGGTGCGAGAGGATCCTCCACAGCCACGTCCCGTGTGCACTTCCCCGGCTGCATGCACCCCCTGGAGGCATCCTGACTTGAGTGGCGTTTTGCTGAATTCTCTGTCTCTGTAACTCTCCCCTTCCCCCATCTTTCCTGCTGGCCAGCACATCTGCGGAGGGCCAATCAGGTAGCTATACGAAAGCTATATGAAACAATAATGATAATTGTATCAATAAAGTATCATCACAAGAAAGAAACTGAATCTTGATAAAAGGAAAACAAGGTCATTGAATGGGATTGATGCCCAGGCTTTGTGGCTATGGCTAGGTCCGAAACCGAAAGTGGACACAGTGGGGTTGGGGGAAGCCCCAAATGGAAGACATGCTGCCTGCGTACAGGGCAGCAACCCTCCGGACGGGCTGGTCTCATTCCCAGGACGGAGCAGGTGACAGCCCCCAAACGGGGCTGGGATGCATGGCCTTCACCAGAAGAAGCGGCACTCAATTCAGAGGCCTCCCAGATGCCCTCTGCATGGGTCGACACCCAGCTGTGGGGGTGGAAGTGGGAGAGGTTTGTGCCAGTCCCGGGGGTTATGCTTACACTCTAGGCAGTGTGGTGCTCCCACCCAGTGGATGGGAGGCAGGGTCCACCCTTGATGTTCCCGAACAACGTCCCGGTCAGCATGGGGGTGGTTGGTTGGTAGTGAAGTCTGGTAGAAGCCTTTGCCACTTCAGCGGAGACCAGCCACTGCAGCTGCTTGATGTCTTCACCCAGGGAATGGGCCGGTTAAAGGCACCTGGGTGGTTCGACAGCTCTGATAAGAGCTGCCTCAGCCTCTCCCTCCCCTGGCACGCTGGTCTTCGGCGCTGGGATCTTCAATGCGCTCGTCCGTCGGTCTTTGTGATTTCGAGCTCCGTATCTCCAACACCTCCCCCAGGTGCTTTGGCCTGGCTGTTGTTATAGCTAGGCCAGTCGGGTACGTAGTCACCCAAGAGGACTAAGCTGACCAGTCAAAATGTGCATTTTCAATCCAGCTATTTGCATACCTAATCGGAGTGGGAACAGGCATGCTGCTTCATGAGCCTTCTCCAAGGTTCCCTTGATAGACAATCGAGACCACATGATCTGAGAGAGCCAATCAATTTAAGAGTAGTTTGCAGGAACTTTCTGGCGTGCTACCGGCCATGCTCAGGGTCATAGAAAGGGCATGGTGACTGGCCGTTTGCCTACGAGCAGGTTCTCCATTATATCCTATGGTGGTGGTGCAGGGGGTTAATTCACCACAGTCCCCTTCGCCTGCCTCTCCCTCCCCCGCCTTCTGAGTCGTCCTCTCTTCTGGACCCCACTCTCAAAATCCCTGCTACATCCCCTTCACTGACACCTTCCCCTCCCCTGTCCCCATGCGATTACACAAACGTGGTGGACAGCTCACACAGCAGGATGACAATGGGCTCCTGAAGAAGGCAGGCTGCAACAGCAAGGACATGGAGGGGCACTTTGGGCAAAGGAGGTGGCCAGAGAGCTTTTCCTTGGAGGAGGTGATGAGCCAGGCGAGACCTTGTAGGAAGGCTAAGAGGACACACCAGGCAGGGTGACATTCGGGAGGTGTTTGCTAGCAGCTGCCTGTGGAGGGAGAGGAGGTAGCTGAAGCGTTCTTTTGGCAGCTGGAGGAAGCCTCCTGGCCACAGATGCTGGTTCTCAGAGAACAGTCTCAGCAGCCCAAAACCTGCTGGAAGGGCAGTCAGCCTGGGCACAAGCAGCCCAGGGGATTGCTGCATGGGAGGGGGCAGAATTTCTTGACACAGCAATCAATGAGGAAAGGATTGCTGGATTCAGTTAGTCCAAAGCAAAACAGAAGTGGATGGGGATGCCAAGGTGGAGGGCAGCCATAACTGCCGTGATCATGCGAGGGTGGGAAAGTAAGACAAGAAGCAGAATGACAGCCCAGGGCAGCAGGAGAGCAGCTTTCAGCTCATTCTGGCTCTGCTTGGCAGGATGCAAGAGGAGACAGCCCTGGAGGGCAGAAGGGCCCTGGATCCCTCCTGCATCTTCAGGGTCACCATCCTCCAGGCACAGGAACACTCCCGTCTGACGTGCAGGGAGTTAGTTGAGCAGCACTTGGCAGGAGACCCCCATGGAGGAACAGGGATGCCCTATCTTATGGCTTCAAACTCAAGAAGGACATTCTTGGAGGGTGGAAAGGGGAAGAGGCTCTCCAGGAGACAGAGACATTGCCTGTGTCAGGCAGGTACCTGAGACACATCGGTGCCTCTCCAAGTGCCACTGGCTGCTTGTGGTTCGACCCCGGAGCTCTGCCTGCAAAGGTGAAGAACTGTTATCAACATCAGAAAAAATACGTGCACCTTTCCCTCAGCTCAAATGATCAACTCATTTAAATAAAAAGGTCAATGTTTCCCCATGATGAAATCATGGGAAGGGTCAGGTAGGGTATTCATCTCAGGAGAAGTATTAGTGATGTCCCCCTGAACTAGCATGTTACATGTCCTGATTAAACTGGTCCTTTCTGAGGTCATCTTTGCCTCAGACTCTCTGGACACATGCACTTGCCCTTGTGTTCCAGTCCCCCTCCTCCCCTTACTCTCCTTATTCTCTTATCCCCTCCTTCATTAAGCTAGCTCTGCCCTCTCTAGTTGCTGCTTTGAGCTTCAGGCAGTCTAGAGCTTGCCTCCTCTTCCAGGAGTCTCACCACCTCTTCAGCCAATGGCTAAACTCGGTGTCTCTCCAGCCTTTCCTATCTACTCGTCTGAAAGATGTCTAGTCAGGCTCTGCCTGGTGGGAAGTGGACCTCGCTGGAGGCGGCCTGGACTTGAAACACAGTTGAGGAGTGCATTTTGTGGTTCATTAAGCTCTGTCATGGGTTAGTTTTGTTTGATCCTAGTTCAGACAAACCCTTCTGTGTGTCTTTGCAGCTGGTTCTCTAAGGGAAGCAGGTGGGACTTGGGGCACAGGAGCTGTAACGCTCAGCTACAGAGGCGAGGGGAAAAGGGTTCGATGTTAACAAGAGTGGTGTAGGTCCCCAGGGGCTGATGGGAGAAGTGGCCGGGCTGGGGAGGGGAGGAGGAAGGTTGTCCACACATGTCCCCTATCAGAAATCCTGCCTTTCCTACACATCCAGGTGTCATCAGGAGACCCTCTGAATCAACAGGAATCCAGCAATGTGGATAACAGGGATTCTCCAAGCTGAAACAAGAAGAAAACTGTGAAAGCCAACATCTGATATTCTTTGTGTTGTTGCTGATGGAAATGTTCCTCTTGTAAGTGCCCTCCTGAGAGCTCTCCACTTAGCCTCACCAGAACTGAGAGCTGACGAAAATGCTGGGGAGTGGCCTGGCTTGTGAGGGCTTCTGGCCTTTGAATCCCCCCCGCGAGTGTATGTGGTGCTGAGTCCATGAACCTCAGACACTGAGAGGGAACTGAGAAAAAACACTCAAGAAGGTCAAGTCAGAATTAAGTCCCAAGTTTTGGGGAGTGTTAATGGGTCCCCCTGAGGACCATTCCCAACAAAGCCTCCCCAGGGGCGGATGAGAGCAGAAAGGTGGAGGCACTTGTTGCAGGTTGGCAAAGGAAATGTGCAGGTGGCTGTGACACCAAGTCACCCTTGCTGTGTGTTACCCTACAACATGGGCCAGCACTGACACCCAGCCCCTGGGTGGGGTGGTGCTTTCGCTCCGACTTGGCTCAGGGCTCTTTGTGGGGGCAGGGTGAGGGTGGGGGTGTGCAAGGCTGCCTGCAGGATGGGACAGCACCCAACCTGCTCCCCCACTTTATTCTCCCCCAGGCATCTGACCACCCTTACTGATGACTCTTTACCTTCATTGGCTTTTCATCTAAACACAAAACCAGGGGCTCACTACCGACTCCGTCTGGGTGTCCTGTCCAAAAATTCAGTCTGAACTTCTTAAGCTGCATTTATTTTTTAGCTCTTTCTTCTTCCTTTTCTTCCTCTCCATAAAGGCCTTGTGCATCAGGACCCTTCTCCCATCTTGGGAGACCTCCCCTGGACTCTCTCCAGGTCCTCCCCATTCCTCCAGCACTGGGAAGCCCACACGGGGACACACTCTTCCAGATGTGGCCACACCAGTGCTGAGTCAAGGGGGATGAGAGCTGCCCTTGTCTGGGCTGCTAGGGTCTTCCTAATGCAACCCCATATGCAGCTGGCCTCATTATTGCAAGCATGCACTGCTGGCTCCTCTGGCATCCCTCGTCATGTCCAGGCCCTTCTCCTCAGGGTCACTCCTCTGATGGTCAGCTCTCAGCCTGTCCTGAGAAAACCTGCAGGGTTTTTTGCTCCCACAATGCAGGACTGGCCACTTTTCCTTGCACAACTCCATGAGGTTTGTGTTGGACAAAACCCCAAGTTTCTCAAGGCCCCTCTGGACTCGAGCTCCTTTGTGTCAGCTCTTAATATGCGTGTACAGATGGCTCGTCCTGTCTTCCTGTGCCTCTGACAGGATAACAGCATGAGGCATTGCAGGACACTGCGGATAATAAAAGGAGGTGCTAGTTTAACGGAGCTGCTGGCAAATGTAGAAATCACCACAGACACCATCTCAGAGAGGCCCAAAGAATGTACAAAGAACGTATAACCAGGGCCAGTGGAGATCGGGAAACAGGTGTGTGCTGACTGCATGGGCGGGGATCAGGATGGTAAAAGAGAAGACCTTGTCAGGTGGAAAAGAGGGCATAATGCAATAAAAGGTGAAGCAAAAGAAAAAAAAAACCAGTGCTCACTGTGGGTACCTGCAAAGCACTCCTGAATGGGAATGACACTAACCAGAGCAGGACAAGAAACATGCTGTTGATCTGCTCCTACTTCTGTCTGACACACTGCCATGGTCACAGGGAAGCTGAAGAGTTTCTCTGATTCCACGTCCACAAAGGAAGATGTGGGGTGGAAGAAAATGCAGAATCCTTCATGCTGGGAGGGGCCTCTGGAGGTCTCTAGCCCAACCTCCTTCCCAAGGCAGGGTCAACTATCAGATCCTACCAGGTTGCTCAGGGCTTCATTCATTTAGGACTTGAAAACCTCTGAGGATGGAGATGGCACAGCGTCTCTGGGCAACCTGCCCCAGTGCTTGGCGTGACTTTACCCAGTCCATGGGTAAAATGTGTTTTCTTATCCCCAGCCTGATCTGCTCTTGTTTCAGCTAGTGCCCATTGGGCCTCTTCCTCCTGTCGTGTACAACAGTGAAGGGCCTGCCTCCATCTTCATGATGACCTCCTGGTGGCTATGGGCAGGCTGTTATTTGATCTCCCCAAAGCCTCCTCTTCTCCAGGATGAACCAACCCAGCTCCCTCGGCCTCCCACAGGGACAAAGTCAACATTACCTATGCCTGCCTCAGATATGTAAGGCTCTTCCAGTCCTTCTGGATTTTACTGCATCCAGTAAGGTCCTTAGGCAAATTAGAGTGCAGTCACCCTCATGCCATGACTTTCTGTATGCGTCACACTCATTGGGCACTGTGTTGTAATGTGCAGGTGTTGTAGACGGTGAGGAGGGCCCATTCTGAACAAGCAGTCACCCACAATAAACCTTGAACTGAGAACCTTCCAGGCCCCAGATTGATTTTTCTCCCTTAAATCCAATTTTAGCTGCACTTGTGGCAGCTTTATTGCTTCTCGTTGTCCTGCCATGACTCTCTGCACATACCAGGTTCTTTATTGGTGGTAAGCTTGAGTTGGGATGCTGCAATGGGTACCCTCAGAAACCTTTCCTTCTCCAGGCTGAACAAGACCTGTTCCCTCAGCCTCTCCTCCCAGGACAAGTGCTCCGGCCCCCAAACACATTGGCCGCCTGACACTGAACTCTGAGTGATCAACAGCGTTCTTCTCTAGGCTGCCTGAAAGGATGATGTATCTAGATGTGCTCGGATGAGTGCTGAGTAGAGGGGCATCATCACTTCCCTCCATCTCCTGGCTGTGCTCCTGGTCATGCAACCCACAATGCTGTGGTCTCCGTTGCAGCCTCACGTCCAGCTCGCTGCCCACAAAGATCGCCACGTCCTTTTGTGCAGAGCTGCTGCCCACCCAGAACTCCCCAGCCCGTGTCACTGCAGGATGTTGGTCTTTCCCAGGTGAAGATAGGGCATTTGTCCTTGTTGCATTTCACAGAGTTCCTGACAGCCCATTCTTCCCACCTGCCAAGCTCCCTCTGAAAGGCAGCCCTCAGGCACATGACTGTTCTGCCCCATTCGCTGTCATCTGCAACTGGGACAAGACAGATGTCCTCCAGGCCGCTGATGAGCCTGTCAGACAGGTCAGGTTGCAGTGTAGACCCCTGCATCCTCCACTTGCCACTGGCTTCTTGGTGAAGCCTGACCCACTCACAAAAACCCTCTGAGCTCCACCATCCAACCAGCTTTTCACCCATCTGAATGTCGACCCAGCCTGCTGTAAGGCCTCCCTTGGATACAAGAATGTTGTGGGAGACAGTGCCAAAAGTCTGGCTAAAACTGTGGTGAATGACATCTCCTACTCTTTCTTCTGCCACAAGTACAGGTCTTTTATCACAGAAGGCAATCATGTTGGTTCGGAATGATTTATGTTCAGTAAATCCGTGCTGACTCTTCCCAGGCACCTTCTTCTCCTTCATGTAGCCAGAGATGTGATCCAAGATGAATAGCTCCAGGACACACTCCTCACTCAAGTCAGGCTGAACGGCCTGCAGCTCCCCGGCTTGTCCTGGTGGCCTCTGTTAAAGATGAGCACAACATATTCCTTTTTTCTGCTCATTCGGACCTGCCATTATCTCCACAACCTTTCCAAGACGATATAGAGTCACTTTGCTTTGATAGTGGCCAGCCCTCTCAGGGTCCTTGGATGCAGCCCATCCAATCTCATAGAGTTGTATGGGTTGAGTTCTTGCAAGTCATCCTTCACTCAACCCTCGGGCAACGTGGGTTGGTATTCTCGTCTGGACTCCTGACTCTACTACGCACACCAGTCCAGGAGACTTTGGGGGTGAAGACTGAAGTCAAGAAGGCAAAGATTTGTCACAGGGAGACCTGCTACCAAGGACCTCGTGCATGCAAAGGCTTGGATTTAGAGCAGAGTCATGCTGTCATAGATAGCAGATGGCAATGTAATGGGGAAATGTGGTTCCCACAATTGACTCCCACCTCCATCTCCAGTGGTTACAATGGCAGCGTAGACAAGGGGCTCGCTTGCAGGCATCCATGCTGTGCACACTCCAGCTTGGGCAAGGGGAATCCCACCTCCTGTGTGTTTGTGGAGCTCATAGGAGAGAGCTGAATCCAATCCCATCCCAGAAGCTTCTCAAACTGTCATGCGATGCCCAGATTGACTCATCGGAATCAATACCTGAACCATGGGAAAATGACCTCCCTCCTTGTCCTAGGTTCCTGCCTAGTTAAGAGATGGGAAGAGGATCTTCCAGAGTGGGACAGGTCCAGCTCTTGCAGATAACCACCCTCTGATGGGACAAATTGCCATGCAGTAAGGGGTGTTTAGAAACTTCAGTGTTCAGAAAGGGACCCTAGGTGATGATTTCAGTCGACTGCAGTGAACATTTCCCAGGAGGAGGGAGCCCAGGGGAGAGAGAACATCAGGCCTTAAGCTGGGCCTCTGCTCCTGAGTGGGGCCAGGCTGCAGGGACCGAGGGAGCTGCTGGCAACGGGGTGCCTCCAGCAGTGAACCCCCTCATCTACAGCCTGAGGAACAAGGAGCTCCAAGATGCCCTGAGGAAAGTGATTGCATGGACATTTTTCAGCAGTGCTAAAATTGCCTTTCCTCTCCACCACTGAATCCCAGTGTATCCCAAACCAGGACTCAGTTTTGGTTGTTCACTTTAATTTTATTATTACTACTGTTACTATGATGATGATGATGATGATGAAGTTCATTTGTTATCATTTTGCTATATAAATGCTTGCAATTCACCCAGGTTTTAATGCAATGTCTCACCTGGTGGCCACACAACATTGTGTCTAACGCTAAGTCAGAGCTGGCTCCCTCACAGTGTCTCAGTAATAAAGGCAGTTCTAGCCAGTGCCGTGTCTGAACCCTGGGTGCTTCTTCCAGAGCTAGTGTCAAAAATAGGCCCAAGGAGTGCAGCCCACAAGGGCCTGCTGGGCAGCCTTGTCCATGGGGTCAGGAGCCAAAAGCTCATCATCCGGTTATGATCTCTTAGACACCAAGGGATTTAGGATTGAGGATTCCCCCCTCAGTGTCCAGTGCCAGTGGAGATGAGGGATTGTCACTGTTGTACATAGCCGGGGCTGTCGCACAGGTTCAGGCACAGTGTCAGATGTCCCTCCTTCTGGAGCAGAAGCTGGAGGTGCCAGGAGAGCACAGGGGCTCTCCTGGGACAGCGTGTGCCTGGGGTGGGAAGCAAGTGGAGCCTCCCAAAATGAGAAGTCCTCCAAGGTGGAGTCCCTTAAAGGGAAACCACAAAACGCAGGTATCCACAGGCACAGGAGGACTCTGCAATCACGAGAGAGAGGCAGTGGGGAGCCAGCTTCCCAGCTGGCCCAGGGAAGGGAGACGGGAGAGTGATTCATGTCATCGTTAATGAAATACCATGTGCTGGATCCCTGGAGGGGTTACAGGCCATGATCCCCATTCGGTTGGGTCTGCTTCCCACCCGCACCAGCATGGCCAGTGCAGAGTCACCCCCGTGGCCCTGTGGCCCCACAGCCCACTCACTCTCCAGAGCAGTACTGCCAGCTCGAGACCCTGCGGGAGAGCAGGGGACGGGGTGCAGGAACAGTTGGTGAGATCAGAGGAGGGGTGGGGACACATCAGAAGGAAGTGGAACTGGGCTTGCAATGGTCTTGGAGAGAAAGATGCTGACATTTAATCCAAGACAATGGACACACTGTGGCTACACTAAAGTGTGTTCACGCCGCAGAGCCAGAAGTCCTTGCTGTCCTGGCCTCCCACATGGCCTAGGAAGTGACTGAAGAAGGAATAATTCTCCCCAGCTTCCCTGGTCATAGTGTCATCATCACTTCTGACAGGTGACACCAAAAGGGAGGCTGGGACCCTATGTCAGAGCTTGCATTGATGGAAGCAGGACCCAGCAGCCAGATCAGTTTCCTGCTGACCCTCAGGCCCTATCTCCAGCCCATGGTCTTGAGACAATCTCCCCCAGGCCGCATGCTGGCCTTTACCCCAAAAGTCACCTCCAGACAGGGCTCTGCACCCAGCTGGAGGACTGGGCATCCAGCTGTGACCCCCCACCCCCGGGAGGACGAGCCCTCTGCTGGATTCTCTGCAGGGTTGGCAGGGAGCATGCAGAGGAGGTCCTGGGGCTGTCTACTGGGCTTCCAGACCATCCTCTTGCCCACGGGAGCCCTCAAGCAGGGTGCCTCGGGGCAGAGATCCAGCCCAGCTTGTTGTTGTGTGAACAGAGAGGAGAAACTGCCCCAGGAAACTCCTCACAGACCCCTTGTAGCAGCCATTTCCAGCACTGGGTGTTCCCCACGGTCCTGGTGAGGGGTGATCTCTGGATGTGACGAGCTCCAACTTCCCGTTGGGCTCAGCCCCTGTCTGGTGGGATGGCCAACCCTACCTGGCCTCGCTCCAGGCCCAGAGCCCAGGAAGGAGAGAAGGAAGGAGGGAGAGAGGGATGGAAGGAGGGAGGGAGGAAGGAGGGGAGGGAAGAAAGGAGGGAGGGAAGGCAGGAGGGAGAGAGGGACGGAAGGAGGGAGGGAGGGAAGGAGGAGCGAGGCAGGAGGGAGGGAGGCAGGAGGAGGGAGGTCGGGAGGGAGGGAAAACAGGAGGAGGGAGGAAGGAGGACGGAGGCAGGAGGGAGGGAAGGCAGGAGGGAGGGAGGCAGGAGGAGGGAGGCAGGAGGAGGAAGGAAGCCAGGAGGGAGGGAGGCAGGAGGGAGGGAGGCAGGAGGAGGGAAGGCAGGAGGAGGGAGGCAGGAGGGAGGGAGGGCGGGAGGGGAGGCCCAGCGAGGCCAGGACAGCCCTGGGGGCCCAAGGGCCGCTGTTGCTAGGCAGCACCGGGGCAGGGGGGGCGGGGCAGGAGGAGGCCACGTGACCTGCAGCTGGTGGGGTTGCCGGGCAACGCCGGGCGGGGTGCAGCGGCCCGGGGGAGGGGTGCCGGCCCTGAGGCGGGGGGCGGGGGCGGGGCGGGGAGCGGGGGGAGCCGGGCCCTCCGCAGCCCCCGGCCCCGCTGCCCCGGCCGTCGGGGGGCTGGGGGCCGCCGGGGCCGTGTCCGGGGCCCGCGGCTGCCGGGAGCTGCAGTGCCCGGCGGCGCTGGGGGGTGTCCGTGGCTGGCGGTGGGCGCACGAGGAGGCCGGTCGCCCTCCTGCTCCTGCGGAGCCGCCTGCTGCTGCGGGAGCCGGCGCACCGCTGCGCAGCCCCAGCAGGAGAGCAGCCCGCTCCGGGCTCCAGCCCGCTGCCCCCGGGGTCTCGCCCGGCGCTGCTGCCCCCCGGCGCCGAGGGCCAGAGCCAGCCCCGGCCTCCAGCCAGCCCCGACCCCGACCCCGGCCCCGGCCCCGGCCCTGCGGCTGTGCCGACCGCGCGAGAGCAGCGCCGCCGCCGGCTCACACGGCCGCACGTATTGATGGGCTGACGCGGGGGTTTAGGAAACACGGACGCGGGGCACTGCCCTCTGCGGAGATCCCTGGCCAGGGGGTCCTGGGAGCGCTCCGGCACTTCTTGGGGGACTTCCTGGAGCGCTGCCAGCTCCTCTCGACCTGCACAGGGCGCTCGTCACGTCTGCGCGGCGGCGGCAGCCCTACGGACGCTGTATCTGGGTATGGTTTGTCCCACGGAGGGTCCCTGCTAGGCCCTTGGAGCCCAAGGGCCCCGGCCTGTCCCCTGCGGCCAAAGACAGGGCCCACCCTTGGACCATGGGGGAAAGGGCCTTCCCTCAGCAGCGCCGCAAGCTGGACTGGCCCTGGAGGAGCTGACGGCTGCGGCAGCTCGCTGGCACTGGAGAGAGGTGGTGGCAGATGCCTGTCCTATGGATGACAGGACGCGCGGAGGAGACTTGCCAAAGGGTCTCTCTGCTTCCTTCCTTTGCAGAGTTGTCTTGGAGGAAGCCGAGGGCCCTCACGCTTCCTGGAGGCAGAGCTGCACTTGTCAGAGACCCGGCCCCTCTCCCGGGTCTCTCTCGAGGTGCTCCCCATGCGCACTGCGGGCAGCCTGGCTCAGGAATGAAGCCCCGGGTGGGCCGAAGAACATGAACATGAGCTGCCCCATGGTTTCCTGCTCTTTTTATTGCCGCTCAGAGAAGCTCTCTTGTCTCCTGGCTCAGGTGGGAGTTGTGCCTTGCCAGCACCCCGTGAACCTGCACTCGGTAAATACAGGTGTACTCGGGGTTGCCCCAGTTGCTCTGCACCTGGAACTTGATATACTGGAAGGGTCTGGGAAGCTGCTTCTGCAAAGGAGACGGGGGGAGCCATCCTCACTCGGCTGCAAAGAGCAGCAGCCCAGCAAGGTGGCTTCCTTGGCCAGCGCTAGCCCTGCTGGGGAACCCGAGGCGGCAGCCCTGGCAGAGGCGGCAGCCATGGTTCCCACGCCAGAGCCACGAGGCGCAGGATGCTTGGCGTCATCCTCCACCCGCTGTCGCCCAAGGGCTGGCAGGCAAAGCTCCGTTCGTCCCTCCCATCGCGCCCACACGCACTGCCAGTACCTCCAAGCGGAAGGTCTGAACAGCCTCTTTGTCCACGTCAAATAGGAAGAGCCCCAGGAGAGTTTCTGCTGCTGCTTCCTCACCCACGCCCTCCAAGGCAACAGACAGTGGGGGCAGGTCAGGCTCCAGCAGAGCCTAAGGAAAAGCGCCCGCGGCGTCCCAATCGGGGATGCCTGCCTCCTGCCCCGCTCCTCTCGCAGCGGTCTGGAGGAGGTGAGTGTGGCTGTGGGTCAGGCTGTGTTGAGCAAGCGCTCCCAGACCCTTGGGCCAGGAAGCACACAACAAGCCGGAGTGGCACAACGGCACCGTGGGCCCCCACAGACCCCAGGCAGGGACGCGCTGCTCTGCAGCCACCAGCCACCAAGCTGCCAGGAGCAACGAATCTCCCTTGCAGCTTTCGGCCATGGCCAGATTGCCTCCCCGTCCCCCCCTGCCCCGGAGGTGCAAGGCAGAGAGACTTACAGAGACAGCAAAAGCTTTGGGGGCGCTGCTGACTTGCCCGGAAGGAGAGACTGCCTTGGAGATGTGCTCCACGGTGACAGCCCTTGGCCAGATGTGCTCAGGCAGCCGGATGACCACTTGGCCCTCAGCTCCTTGGAAAGCCCAGCACTGTCCAGGCGAAGTGTGCGCCTGCAAGCAGAAAGCAGACACCTCCAATGGCAAGGCGCTCCAGGAGCCCACAGGACGGGCGGCTTTGCAAGAAGCACAGGCCTGCCTTTGTCTCTCGCCTGCCATTCTGCCTGGAAAGGTGCACAAGTGGCTGGAAGGGACAGGAGGGGGCACTTTCACACTTGTTTTCAGAATACGCAAGTCTTCCTTACGAAACATCTAGGCTCAACTGCCTCTCCAGAATCCTGCTCTGATTTTGCACGGCATTCAGAGACAGGGCGGCTCTCCCTAGCACATGTCACCCCATGAGCCTTTGAAGGCTGTGCGGGAGAGATGAGGCCCAGTTCAGCTGCCACGCTTCCTCCCACTGGACAGATCCCGTCAGGCTCGGGGGCCTGCAGGAGGCTCTGTCCTTGCCTCAGGGGCTTGGCAGGTCCCCCCACAGCTTCCCCTCTCTCTGGAAAGCAACCACTGGAGTGGAGGTGGGCAAACGCAGCTGCCAGGAGGACAAAGGTGCTCAGCAAACGGCGACCAAGGGTTGTGGGCAGGTTGCTGCCGCTGGGTTCAGCTCCGTTCCCCTCCAGCTGGGAGGGCAGCGCTGTCGGGAAGCACGGGGGATCGTCAGGAAGACAAGGAGCGCGGTAAGGTTGAGCGATACTGCTGCTGTGACGGGAGGCGTTTGGGACTTGCGGCCCCAACTGGAAAGCAAGGAAGGGCCTCAGAAGTCATGCTGTCTCTGCTATTACCTGCAGAATGGTGTCGGGAGGGTTGGCAACCGAGAAGAACCATAGGCCAAGCCAGCGAGCCCCACCGCCTCGCCCACCATAGGTGCTGGATGTTCTCTCTGTGTCGATTGTGGCCCCTGAAAGACACATGGAAAGCAGCTGCTCAGGGCAGGCCAGAGGCCAGGAGAAGCAGCGAGTTAGCAGGTATTTCTCAAGGTTGCAAGCGCAGCTGGGCAGACTTTCTGGGGGGGCCATAGAGCAGCCGAGTGCCAGGAGACTTTCGCTGGCCATACCTGTGGTTTTCAGAGCCCAGTCCACCATCTCGAGGTAGTTTGCCGCTGTCTTCTGCAGTGCTGCCCGGGTCAAGTCAAGAAGGTTCTGGGAAAAACATTGGGAAAGAAGGGAGAGACGGGAGTGAACGTGGAGAATGACACAAACGCCTCAGCGGGCACTCGTGCGTGAGTGCTGAGTGCTTGCCCAGAGCAAAGGGGAGACTCGGGGTCAGTCCCCCACGGGCAAGACTTGTTGGAAAAGGTGCCACACTGGGCAGCAAGAGGACAGAGCTGGCTCTGAGAAGAGCCAGGAGGAAGCGGCAGGAGGGAGCCTCCAAAGGACAGCAAGGTCTCTCCTCCACTCCCAGCCTCTTTACCCCTCTCTTCTCCTCGGCCATCTTGCTCTCCTCCAAGACTTCTTCCACGGAGTGCAGGAGGGCCTCCTTTGCGGCACCCATCTCTGCCTGCAGGCGAGCCACCTGCTCTTCTAGAAGCTCCCGCTCACGGATTTTCTCCCTCAGCAAGGCCAGCGAGTTGCTGAAGACAAAGGGAAAGCATGTGTTGTCCAAGGGCCACCCAGCCCCTGCAGGCAGGCTCCAAACGCAGGCAGGATTCCTGCAGGGTGCCATGTCCTTGCACCCCCTCCTCTTCCCTCCCTCGCCTACACAAAGGCTCCCCCTTCACCTCCACGTTTAGCAGGTGGGAAAGCCTGGAGCCCTGCATGTTTTGCCCATGGTAAGATGGGGCCCATGGTAAGGAAGCGCTCTTACCCGAGAGTCGTGAGCTCTGCTTCCAGCAGCTCCCCTGCCTTCTCCTGGAACACAAAGGCCCTCCGTGAGAGCAAGCACAAGGAGCGCTGTGGGGGCTTCGCAGAGGAGACTTCCCTGGGAGCAGCAGGCAGCAGCTGCTGCTGCTCTCCATCAGTCTGGAGCAAGGCAGAGGGCTGCAGGCCTTTCTGCAGCCACTGTCTCTGGGAAGAGCAAAGCCACCTGCTGCCCCACTTCTCCTTTCTTCAGCCTGTCAGCCTGCAGAGCTCCCTCAGGGACATCTCTGTGTCAAAGCTCATTCAGCAGCTATGGCAGCGGATGGACAGGCACAAGCGTCCCCACCCCCTCCCACGTCTCTGTGAGGATGAGCCCTGGCACTGTGGAGCAGCTTCCCACCTTTGGCAGGGGAGGCAGGAGCTCAGAGCTAGGGCCTCGGCCGCACTTTGCTTTCCCCCAGCAAGAGGCACGTACCTGCAGCGCTTCCTTCTGCCCCTTGCTCTCGCTGAGCAGCAAGCCCCAGCAGTAAAGCCCAGCTGGAAGTCACCACGTCAAGAGACAGTTGTATTAGGAGGCTTTCCCGTGTTCCCTGTAGGCACATTGTGGCCTCCCACCCATCGGGGGCAAGCGCTTGGCTGGGACAGCTGGAGCTGGAGCCAGTGCAGAGAGAGGCTGTGGCTCCAACCCCTGGGGCACCCCCAAGGCCCCGGAGCTTGGACAATAGCTACACCCAACGGCCACAGACCCGCAGGCTAGTGAAGGCATGTGGTCCTGAGCCAAGACAAAATGCACCCGGCCATGCAAGGTTCTGCACAGACATTCAAAGCCCAAAGCTCTGAAGCAGGGAGGGACCTCTCGCCAAAACGATCCTATGCGCTCCACTCCCTAACACTGCCTGAGCCCAGGGAAGGCGGGAGGCAGGCCGCAGGCCACCTGTGCAGACCATCTCTGGCCTTCACTCTCACAGAGATGTGAAGCTGGAAGGCGACACGGGATCTACTGCCTCTCCCTCCCGCTGACAGCTGGCATCCAGTAGGCCTGGGCTGCCCCGCAAGGTGTTTGATCAGCACTACTCACCAGCAAAGATTGGGGCCAGCAGGAAAAGGCCCCTCAGGAACCTGCTGCCATTCTGCCAGGCGATGCTTCGTCTACAAGAGAGGGACCGCTGTTGTTATCCGAGCCTACAGCTTGGGCTTTGATCTTGTGGTGATGATGCATTTAGGGGCTACCTTGCCACCAGGTTCCTCATCTCAGCAGAGCGGAGAAGCGCAGGGCCCAGGGGTGTTTAGGAAGCTCTGCGCTGGAGCCCACCACCCTGGGGGCACTAAGGCAGTTGAAGACGTCTGGCCTGACACACGGGCAGCAGCCTGGTGCCCCTGGGCTCTCCCAAGGAGAAAGGGCAGGGCCTAGCCCACCAGAAGGCTCTGCTGGGCTGCCTGGCTCGCCAGGCTGGAGGGCAGTGCTGCAGACAGCCCCGGTGCTCTGGGGCTGCCTGTCTGTGCCAAGGAAGCCGGGCGGCACACAGGGCTCCTTGCCTTACCCCTCCCTGCTCTTTGGGCCCTGTTGCACCCACCTGCCCAGCTCGGTTGGCATCTCGCCTAGTCCAGCACAGTCTCCAGCAAGAGGGAAAAGGTCGCAGTGCTGCAACTACCCAAACGCCTCTTGCCAAAGCGCCCGCTGGCTCCTGCAAGCCTTCCTGTTTGCAGAGCTGCCCATCTGGGCCGGTGGGGCTTTTATGTAGGGCAGCTGTTTATGACGTCACAAGAGCCAACTGCCCTAGAGGCAAGGTGCTGCCCATGATGACCTCAGTAGGGGGGTTTGGGTGTTTCCCAGGAGGGGGTTGTCGTACAGCCTGGGAGAGAGAACCCCTGTGGCTTAGCCCCCACCCCAAACCTGAACCTTCCCAGCACACCCGCGGAGGAGCACTGGTGAGCCCAGAGAGCCAGCTCACTTGGTCACCCGGGCAAGCTGCTGTGGCGTTACCCACCTCCTCCTCTACCAGGCTCTTGCATGTCGTGTCGCAGCCTTGGAGCTTGGCACTCTGGCCAGTGTGCACACAGCTGGTGGTGCCTCTGCCCAGTGCAGGTCTTGCCAGCTCGTCAGCCCCTTGGCTCTTGGCTCCCAGCTGCTCAGGCCAGCATCTTCTCAGGCGCTCTTTGTCCGGCTGGTGCTTGGGCTCTTCCTTGTCACTTGGGTCCTCCTCAGGGCAGTGGGGTCTCCAGAGAGAGCAGGGCTGCCATGACTGCCTCGGTCCCCATGCTGCCTTTGCCCTGTCCCCCACTTAAAGATGGTAAATGTTATACCCTTCAGAAATGAGGGCATACTTTGGAGAAAGCACAGCAACATGACCAGGGAGGGTCTGGGCACTCCAGGGGTGAGTCCAGGTCACAAGGTCAGGCCAGCTTACTCAGGGTTTTATCCAGCCTGGTCTTGAAGGCCTCCAAGGATGGAGATGGCACAACCTCACTGCACCACCTGATCCAATGCTTGAGTGACCTCCTGCTGAAAAAGTTCCTCTCTCCTAGGCCCACTGGCTCTTGCCTTCCCACCATGCACCACTGTGTGGGAGCCTGACTTTGTCTCGTTGACGACCTCCCTGTGGTTACTGGAAGGCTGCTGTTAGGTCCTCCCAAAGCCGTCTCTTCTTCAGGCTGAAAAAAGCGCATTTCCCTCAGCCTCTCCTCCACAGGGCCTGTGCCTCAGAGCCTGACCACCTTGGTGGTCCTCAGCTGAACTCCTCACCGTTTGCTAATGCTTTCTTTTATTGGGGGGCGGAGGGGGCCCAAATCTGAATGCAGTCTTCTAGCTAGGGTCTAATGAGTGCTGAGTGGAGGGGGACCATCACTCGCCTGGATCTCCTGGCTGCGCTACTGTGTTCAGGCAGCCCAGGATGCTGTTGCCTTTCATCGCTGCCAGGGCACACTGCTGGCTCACGTTCAGTTGGTGTGCATGGAGACGCCAGGTCCTTTGCAGCACAGCTGCTCCCCAGCCAGCCAGTCCCCAGCCTGCACCGTCTGCAGGGGGTCCTTCCTGCCCAGCTGCAGGACTTTGCCTTTGTCCTGGTGCAACTTCTCTCACTTGGGAGTCACTTTGCAAAGGTCTAGTGCGTTTCTGCCCAAGGAAGGGGAATTATGGAGGATCATTCCCAGGCAGGGGAGGCCAGTGCGGATTGTCCCCTTCCAACAAGGGAGAGCAAAGGAGATGAGATACGGAGCATGGAGCTGCTCCCTGGGCATCTCCCAGGATGCTGCACAGCAGGACTGTCTTGTGATCCCCCGTGGACAAATGCTCAGTCTCTTTCCAGAGGAGCATCTTGGCAGGTACTGCAGATGATGTGCAGCTTCCAGTGGCTCCTGAAAGTCTCTCCGTCAGCTTGAGCCCTGGTTCCATTTTGCTCAGCCCCCGCTCTGCTGCAGAGTGTCTGGGTTGGTTAAAGAAGTAGCAGGGTCACTGTATGATGTGGCCATCAGCTCCAGATCTTGTTCCCAGTGAGAGGTTTTACTGCCAGGCTTCCCTGAGTGCAACGCATCCATCAGATGTCGGCATGTGCTACTGGTTGTTCAGCTCTCAGGAGCAAGAAGGCTGAGTATGGAAATGAAGGAATTTGAGGTAATGAAGGTTTTGGGAGCCAAAGCGTAGATGTGTGAAAGAGGAGAAAAGCTTCAGCATGTCGATGTTTTATGTCCCTTGCAAATAAATCCACTCCAGGCAGCTCAGCCACATTGAAGATCCTGGCTCGGATGATGGAGGAAGATGAGATCCGTCAGTACTTAACAGTGGACTGGCCATCCCAGATGTTCACAACCTGCCATAGGCTGGCGGGATCCAGGAGCAGTGACTGTACATGGAGATGTTGTGAAAAGAATTTGTCTGAGGTTAACACATCACTTCTCTGGAACCGGGAGACAGGGGCAGTGTCAGGGTGCAGTACTCTCCGACCAGGTTCCTTTAGCTATTCCACGCGTAGGGAGAGGGCAATGTTTAAGATCAAAGTTTATTCTGAGGGACTTGGATGTTACATGGGATTTTTGGTTTAGCAGAATGATTCAGCAATATACTGGAATCACAACTCCAGTGTCTACACTTGACAAACTCTAGCAATTGCAATACACAGTTCAGTCACGATACCAATGTGATTGCCAATACCGGTCTCAAATGTGCTCACCGTCATGATGCTGGGCATCCCCAGTCGCCTGGAAGGAATCACGTGGGTTGATGCCAGCTCAAGCCCGTTGCTCTCTCCAGAATTCCTTAGTTAGTTGTTGAGGTTTTATGCTCTGTGTTGGGCTGAGCCACATACACACTTCCCCCATGCTGGTCTGGCTAATCTCAGGGAGACCTTCCCATTGCTTTGAACAACTGGAGAAACATTCACACCAGGCCCAACTAACGGGTATGGCTGCTTATCTAACACAAAGGTCACCCTCTGGCCCCCTTTGTGTGGAGATAAAGTCAGTCCTCTGTGCGACAGCAAGGATTAACGAGCCGCATCCTACACTGTTGCTGAGCTTCCTGGGGCACCTGGCCCTCTGAGCCTTCTCCCATTGTAGGGGTTGTTGGTCAGTCACACCCCTTCCCACTGAAAGCAACCCTTTTCCTGCACCCCCACACACTCCCCTACCACTTCTGCCTCCCCTCCCTGCACTCATGCAGCCTTCCCAAAACCACCTCCCTCCTGCCTGCCACAGCCACTCAGGCAGCAAGCTGCCGTGGGCTTGGCAGCTCCTCCGTGCGGGAAAGACACCCAGCAGTGCGCACTCCTCAAACACCTCCTGTATCCCACCAGCACCATCCCCTTTCTCTGCCTTCCAAATCCAGGCCCCCCAAATCAACCACAGCCCCTCCAGCACCAACAGGCAGCCTCCAACAGGAGGTGGCCCAGCTGGGACTTCAGCCAGCCCCTCCAGGCCCTTGTCCGGCTCTCCGCCTCCTCCTTAGCAGAGGAGGAAGGCCAGGGATAAAAGGCTGGCACCTGCCCTGGCTGGTGGCAAAGGCCAGAGAGGCATGCCTGCCTCTGCCTTGGCCAGCACCTGGGCCTTTGAGAGCCTGTGATCCATGCACCCTGGGGACATCATCAGCATAGTCCCTGTTCCTGTCATCTGGGGAGTGAGAAGAGATTCAGGGGAAGGCGTTCTGGAAGGTTGTAAAAGGGCAGGGACGTGCGTCGAGACCTTGGTGTGATGTACGTGCCATTAATGCAGCCTGCTGGAATGTAGGCGGGATGGCCTTTGCCTAAAGGCAGAGGTGGGATTCAGTTGTTTGGGCAGAGGTAGGGAACCTGAGGTGCCCTGGGGCACTTGCCCAGCAACCAGTCCAAAAGCATAAGGCTTTCCTGTAGGTCCCATGCGCTATCTGCTAGAAACATGTGATTCTGCTAAAAATCCCTCGCATCTGACAGGGCCCTGCCAGCCCATTTTTACATCATTAAATCAAGTGTCTGCACTGACTTCCATCAACTCTTTACAGCGTAGGGATCTGCTTGCTCCTCAGCTTCATGATGAGTGGGGCTGCAGGAGCATTAGGCATCTGGTGTCATTCCCGAGGGCCGAGGAAATTGCCTACCTGAGCCCCAGACATGGCTCTCTCAGTTACTCCATCCGAGCCAGCAGACACTGGCACGTGCCTTGGACCTCCTCTGCCTCTTCAGCTGTTACCAGGTGTTGGTGTGCGACCAACTGACTGCCACCCTCCATCTCCCTTGGTTACAGTGGGAGCGTAGGCAAGGAGCTCGCATGCAGACACCTCTGTTGTGCCCACTTCAGCTTGGGCAAGGGGCATCCCACCTCCGGTGTTTTGGGGGAGCTGGTGGGAGAGAGCTGAATCCCACCCCACCCCAGGGGCTTCTAAAGTGCCCTGCAATGCCCAGATGGACTCATGTGAATCCAAACCTGAACCATGGGTAAACAAGCTCTCCTCTGGCCCTTTTTCTAGGTGTCCTGTCTAGTTAAGGGATGGGAATGGGGTCTTCCAGGGCGGGACGTTTCCATCTCTCATAGATGACTGTCTTCTGATGAAACAAGTGGCAACGCTGAAATCAGTGTCTCTGCGTGGTTTAGAGAGGGACAAGAGGTCATTATTTTTGCCTACCTCAGTGAACATTTCCCAGGAGGAGGGAGCCCAGGGGAGAGAGAACATCAGGCCTTCAGCTGGGCCTCTGCTCCTGAGCGGGGCCAGGCTGCGGGGACCGAGGGAGCTGCTGGCAACCGGGCAGCACAGCCCCGAGACAGCTGTGGGCAGGAGCAGCTCCTCTGCCAAGAGCAGCGGGGCTCCGGGCACTGCCTGCTGCTGCTGACGGGAGATGAGGCGAGAGGGAGAGAAGCGAGAGGCAGTGTGGAGTGGGAGGACGGCTGAGTGCTCCTTGTGGGGGAAATCTGCACAGCCCTTTGCATGGTAAGTCTCTGGCTGCAGGGCAACACTGCCGAGGTTCCTGGAGGGGTCTTCTGCACCCACCCCATCCCATGACTGGAAGATTCTGATGCATTGAGTGACTCCTGGCAGGACAGAAGTCTCCCATCCTTCTCCCATCGAGAGGGCCCTATGGGGGTCCCGGGTGCTAAGAGCTCTAGCTCATGCAGAGGACATGTCCAAAAGGTCTTTTCAGAGGCAGGTGAAAGAAAGGCTGATTGAAAGGGAAGGAGCTTTCCTTCTAGTAAAAGCTAGTTAGTCCCAATAAAACTAGAAAACTCAGATCCTAATTTTGGCATGGAGTGAAAAAGGAAACGTTCTTCTGGTTTGTCAAGGAACTAGGACTCCCAAACCTTCACTCTTGGAGATCGCTATGTCTGTGAGAAACTTCAGCAAACCCTTTTGATCCCACCTCAGCCTGCAGGCAGCACCAGCAGCACCTTTATTGCCTCATGAGGGTTTTTCTGACCTGCTCCTTGGGACCTGTGAGCACAGAGCTACCGCTGCCCAGTGCCCTGTCCTGGCAGGTTTCTGTAGGGCAGAAGTGAGTGTGCAGAGGGTGGGATGGGGTCTGTGAGCACCATCAAGGAAAAGACATTGGGAGAGAGATCAAGAGCTCTCAGCAGAGACAGCTCCGGGCATCAGAGACGGGTAGGGAATAAGAGGGAACTGCAAACAGAGTCGTCATGGGAGGATGGATTTGAGTACATCTTAATCAGTCCCTGCAAGGCAGACAGCTTGCTCCGAGCCAGCCCGCCATGTCTCCTCTCCCACCCAGCAGAGCCTCTGCCCTCACAGCCGTGGAGTCCAGGGCATGAGCCACCTGCTCTGCAGGCAGACCTGCAGCAGAGGAGAGGGGCCTCTCTCCTGCCACGGGCCCGTTTTGTGCTGCCCAACAAAGGGGCTGAGAGCGCTTGTCCTGCAATGTCACTGTCTTTGGGGTAGCATGCCCACCTGAGGAGGTGAAGGCTTTCCCGAGTGCCCATCTGCCCCTCTCTCCTTGCCTCCCGTGGCAGCAGGATTGTGGTGTTACTCCTTGTTTCCCCTCCTCTCCGTGCTGCCCTTGTTCTTCTCTCGGGCTCCCTGGGGGTGGTGGGTTTTCAGCTGCAGCTCAGACACCTGCCCGGAGAGTTGTGCCACGGAGGTCTCTGCTTGGGAGTGAGGTGTCCGCAGCCCCCTTGTGACCGGTGCAGCTCCAGGACATGCAGTGGGTGGGGAGGGGAGTGGAGCTGACTGTCCCAGAAGGAGAGCCCATCTGCAGTCCTAACAGTCCTTGGACCATTTCCCTGTGGTGTCCTGGCAGGCTTGGGGCTGCCCTCCAGAAGGGCACCGCTGCCTCCTACCACCATCTCTGTGCTGTGTGAGGGAGGGGTGAAGAGTCTTCAGAGATGCTGGGCGTATGGAGATGGTGTTGGGAAGCTGTATGTGGGCAGCTGAAAAGAGCCGTGTGTGTGCTTGGCTAGAAGGGGAGCGTGGAGACGTTGCTCTGGTGCCCTGAGGAAGGGAGAGAAGGTTGGAGACGTGCACTTGGGACCTGGGCTCATCTGCTCTCAGCAGGGGCTGGATACTTTCTCCGGCAACAGATGAGAGTGACCATCCTGCAGCTCAAAGAGCTGCGAGCACAGGACAGCTGAGAACAAGACTAGTAGACAGTCAAGCTGTCCTCCCTCGGCACCCAGGGACAGGAAATTGTTTTTTTCTCAGGAGTCCCAGCAGAAATGCTGAGAATTTCTGCCTTTGAGGAAGACTGCCCAGGGGGCACAGGGGCATCTCACAGACAATAAACATTAGGAAGAAATCCCTAAAGCTCTGCTCCTCAACCCTCATTCTTCAGAACAGGTGGTGAAGATGCTGAAAAGCCCTTCCACCTGCCCAGTGGCTTTCACCTGACAGACCTTGTGACTGTCAGAGCTAGTCAGCCCCACTCCCATGTCCCCACTGCCCTACAGCAGGATGGACAGACTGCCCTGGAGCCCATGGGCAGAGCTCCCTGCTCCTCACAGCACACTCAGCCAGTGCGCAGTAGACCTCAGTCAAGGGTGATGCGCCCAGATGCTGTCCGTAAAGAGAGAAGCAGTACAAGGGCTTGGATGATGAATTGGAACATTTGGGGTTTTTTTGAAAAGTCTCTCCTAATTTCTTCATGTCTCTTCCTCTTTGGACAGTCCCCCAAACACGGAGAGAGCATGATGTCCAACAGCAGCTCCCTCAACGAGTTCCTCCTCCTGGCATTCACAGACACACGGGAGCTGCAGCTCTTGCACTTCGCGCTCTTCCTGGGCATCTACCTGGCTGCCCTGCTGGGCAACAGCTTCATCATCACCGCCATAGCCTGTGACCACCGCCTCCACACCCCCATGGACTTCTTCCTCTTTAATCTCTCCCTCCTCGACGTAGGCTCCATCTCCACCACTGTCCCCACATCCATGGCCAATTCCCTCACAAACACCACGACCATCTCCTACTCGGGATGTGCTGCCCAGGTCTTCTGGGTTGTCTTCTTGTTTGGAGGAGAGTTTTCTCTTCTCACTGTCATGGCCTATGACCGCTACGTTGCCATCTGCAGACCCCTGCACTACGGGACCCTCCTGGGTGGCAGCAGAGCTTGTGTCCAAATGGCAGCAGCTGCCTGGGGCAGCGGTTTTCTCAATGCTCTCCTGCACACTGCCAACACCTTTTCCATACCTCTCTGCCAAGGCAATGCTGTGGGGCAGTTCTTCTGTGAGATCCCCCAGATCCTCAAGCTCTCCTGCTCACACTCCTACCTCCGGGAAGTTGGGGTGGTTGTGATTACTGCCTGTTTAATCTTTGGGTGTTTCATTTTCATTGTGCTCTCGTATGTACAGATCTTCAAAGCTGTGCTGAGGATCCCCTCAGAGCAGGGCCGGCACAAAGCCTTCTCCATGTGCCTCCCTCACCTGGCCGTGGTCTCCCTCTTTGTCAGCACTGTCCTGTTTGCCTACTTGAAGCTCCCTTCCATCTCCTCCCCCTCCCTGGATGTGGTGGTGGCTGTTCTGTATGCAGTGGTGCCTCCAGCAGTGAACCCCCTCATCTACAGCCTGAGGAACAAGGAGCTCAAGGATGCTCTGAAGAAACTCATTCAATGGGTACAATGTGGGCACCAATAACTGTCCCATGTGCTTCATCATCTCATCATTCCCAGGGGGTTTTTGGTCAAGGCTATGAATTGCTCATTTCGCTCTCTCTTACTTTTCTGTATTATGTTCATTTTGAAAGGAAAATGTTTGGGTTCATCCTGCTTCTCCTCTTTTTCTCCTCTCCTGAATCGGACTGAGAGACCATGGTGAAGCAGGAAGCCAGGTGTCTCCCTTCCTCCGCAGAGATGGGGGAACCTCAGAGCCCGCTAGTCTGAGCTCCCTCAGGTGCCCCCAGTGCAATGAGGGGAGTTTCCCTTTGCAGGGTCTCTTTTGGCACTGACACCAAGGGCGCTCAGGGGCACACAGCCAGGCTCGGACAAGTACAGACAGGGTGAGACTGTGGGTCCCGCGTGCCTTAGGAGAGCTCAGCTCCCCTGGCCACAGGCAGGGTGGGATCTCACAGCCCTCTCCTGCAAGGGTGGCAGCCAGCTGTCCCCGCGGGCTCCTCCCTTCCCTCTGCAGCACTCCAATGCTCGCAGGGGAGCAGGAGTGGAGGGGAAGAGGGTCTGGATGCTGGCTGTGGGGACAGACCCTGTGCTCCTCACAACCTTCCCATCACAGCCACAGTGGGCATTTCCTGGCTGCAGCCTTGCATGGCAGCTGCAGCTTTCCTGGAGACACATCCACCAACAGCAGCAGGACTTTAGTATTTCCCTAATAAAAGGGGATCTCCTGTGTGACACACCTGAAGTCTGGCCTTTCTTCACAAGATGGAGTCCCAAATACTCCCAAGGGAGTGCACCACTAAAGGGCCCACTGCTGTGCTGGGGAACTCCATGGGAGCCGGGGGGTGAGCTCAGAGTCCCCGTGTGATCTGTTAGGGACCAAAGACTGAATTTGGGGCTCAGTTCTCGGTGTCCAGTGCCTGCAGAGATGGGGAATGGTCTCTGAATTGCCTGCCTGGGGCAGTCCCTCAGGTGACAGTGCTGATGAGAGATGCCCGTCCATCTGGAGGGGCATCGGAGCCCTCAGGAGAGCTCAGGGGATCTCCAGCAGGGGATCTCCTTTCCCCTGACCTGGGGAAAGGCTCTTTGGGCAGCAGGGACGTTGCAGGAGCAAAGCAGGGCAGCAGTCCGCGATGGAAAAGGAGAAGGAGCATCAGGTTCCTGGGGGCACCAGCTCGGGGCAGGCGGCTCTGTCGCTGGGGCAGCAGGAGTTGCGGAGGAACTGCAGGGCCAGGGCTGTCGTGCTGTGCTGGGCAGCGGGGTGGGCATGCAGGGGCTGCAGCCGAACCACCACAGCGCCCTGCCCAGCACCCAGGAGACCCATAGACACTTTCTGCAGAGCTTTCTTGAGAGACATGGCAGGGTCTCAGATTTGCAAATGTTTCCATTTTTGCTAATTTCCAGGAGTTTTTACTCTCTTGCCTGCCCTCCTGGATGGAGGAGGGAAGGCAGGAGGGAGGTTAGCAGTGGTGGAGAGAGGGCGGGAGGGAGGGAAGGCAGGAGGGAGGGGAAGCAGGAGGGAGGGGAGGCAGGAGGAGGGAGGCAGCGGCGGAGGGCGGGTGGGAGGGGAGGCTGCCCATGATGACCTCAGAGGGCGGTCTGGGGGGTTTCCCAGGAGGGGGTTGCCATACAGCCTGGGAGAGAGAACCCCTGTGGCTTAGTCCCCACCCCAAGCCTGAACCCTCCCGGCACACCCGCGCAGGAGCGCTGGTGAGCCCAGAGAGCCAGCTCACTTGGTCACCCGGGCAAGCTGCTGTGGCATTACCCACCTCCTCCTCTACCAGGCTCTTGCGTGTCATGTCCTCTGGGGCAGGGCTCAAGCAGTTCTGGGCAGTACAACCTGCTGAGGTCTTGCTAGTGGTGGCTCCTCCTTCAGCAGAGCTAGCTCTGCTCAGACTTGCTGAGGGCGCAGTCCATGCCCATGCCCAGGTGGCTTAGGAAGGTATTGAGCAGTGTCAGAGCCAGGAGGGCCCCCCGAGGAACGCTGCTTGTGAGCTACTGCTCGTTGGAGTTTGAGGCATGAAGCAGCAGCCTTGGAGCTTGGCACTCTGGCCAGTGTGCACACAGCTGGTGGTGCCTCTGCCCAGTGCAGGTCTTGCCAGCTCGTCAGCCCCTTGGCTCTTGGCTCCCAGCTGCTCAGGCCAGCATCTTCTCAGGCGCTCTGTGTCCAGCTGGTGCTTGGGCTCTTCCTTGTCACTTGGGTCCTCCTCAGGGCAGTGGGGTCTCCAGGGAGGGCAGGGCTGCCGTGACTGCCTCGGTCCCCATGCTGCCTTTGCCCTGTCCCCCACTTAAAGATGGTAAATGTTATATACCCTTCAGAAATGAGGGCATACTTTGGAGAAAGCACAGCAACATGACCAGGGAGAGTCTGGGCACTCCAGGGGTGAGTCCAGGTCACAAGGTCAGGCCAGCTTACTCAGGGTTTTATCCAGCCTGGTCTTGAAGGCCTCCAAGGATGGAGATGGCACTACCTCACTGCACCACCTGATCCAATGCTTGAGTGACCTCCTGCTTAAAAAGTTCCTCTCTCCTAGGCCCACTGGCTCTTGCCTTCCCACCATGCACCACTGTGTGGGAGCCTGACTTTGTCTCCTTGACAACCTCCCTGTGGTTACTGGAAGGCTGCTGTTAGGTCCTCCCAAAGCCGTCTCTTCTTCAGGCTGAAAAAAACGCATTTCCCTCAGCCTCTCCTCCACAGGGCCTGTGCCTCAGAGCCTGACCACCTTGGTGGTCCTCAGCTGAACTCCTCACCCTTTGCTAATGCTTTCTTTTATTGGGGGGCGGAGGGGGCCCAAATCTGAATGCAGTCTTCTAGCTAGGGTCTAATGAGTGCTGAGTGAAGGGGTACCATCACTCGCCTGGATCTCCTGGCTGCGCTACTGTGTTCAGGCAGCCCAGGATGCTGTTGCCTTTCATCGCTGCCAGGGCACACTGCTGGCTCACGTTCAGTTGGTGTGCATGGAGACGCCAGGTCCTTTGCAGCAGAGCTGCTCCCCAGCCAGCCAGTCCCCAGCCTGCACCGTCTGCAGGGGGTCCTTCCTGCCCAGCTGCAGGACTTTGCCTTTGTCCTGGTGCAACTTCTCTCACTCGGGAGTCACTTTGCAAAGGTCTAGTGCGTTTCTGCCCAAGGAAGGGGAATTATGGAGGATCATTCCCAGGCAGGGGAGGCCAGTGCGGATTGTCCCCTTCCAACAAGGGAGAGCAAAGGAGATGAGATACGGAGCTCCTCCCTGGGCATCTCCCAGGATGCTGCACAGCAGGACTGTCTTGTGATCCCCCGTGGACAAATGCTCAGTCTCTTTCCAGAGGAGCATCTTGGCAGGTACTGCAGATGATGTGCAGTTTCCAGTGGCTCCTGAAAGTCTCTCGCCAGCTCTGCTGCAGAGTGTCTGGGTTGGTTAAAGAAGTAGCAGGGTCACTGTATGATGTGGCCAACAGCTCCAGATGGGCAGTGTCCAGGGTGAGTAGCAGGTATTTTTGTGGCCTTGAACTCCTCTCTTCCATCATCCATCAGATGGAGGCGTGTGCTGCTGGTTTTCCAGCTCTCAGGAGCAAGAAGGCTGAGTATGGAAATGAAGGAATTTGAGGAAATGAAGGTTTTGGGGGCCAAAGCGTAGATGTCTGAAAGAGGAGAAAAGCTTCAGCATGTCGATGTTTTATGTCCCTTGCAAATAAATCCACTCCAGGCAGCTCAGCCACATTGAAGATCCTGGCTCGGATGATGGAGGAAGATGAGATCCGTCAGTACTTAACAGTGGACTGACCATCCCAGATGTTCACAACCTGCCATAGGCTGGCGGGATCCAGGAGCAGTGACTGTACATGGAGATGTTGTGAAAAGAATTTGTCTGAGGTTAACACATCACTTCTCTGGAACCGGGAGACAGGGGCAGTGCCAGGGTGCAGTACTCTCCGACCAGGTTCCTTTAGCTATTCCACGCGTAGGGAGAGGGCAATGTTTAAGATCAAAGTTTATTCTGAGGGACTTGGATGTTACATGGGATTTTTGGTTTAGCAGAGTGATTCAGCAATATACTGGAATCACAACTCCAGTGTCTACACTTGACAAACTCTAGCAATTGCAATACACAGTTCAGTCACGATACCAATGTGATTGCCAATACCGGTCTCAAATGTGCTCACCGTCATGATGCTGGGCATCCCCAGTCGCCAGGAAGGAATCACGTGGGTTGATGCCAGCTCAAGCCCGTTGCTCTCTCCAGAATTCCTTAGTTAGCTGTTGAGGTTTTATGCTCTGTGTTGGGCTGAGCCACATACACACTTCCCCCATGCTGGTCTGGCTAATCTCGGGGAGACCTTCCCATTGCTTTGAACAACTGGAGAAACATTCACACCAGGCCCAACTAACGGATATGGCTGCTTATCTAACACAAAGGTCACCCTCTGGCCCCCTTTGTGTGGAGATAAAGTCAGTCCTCTGTGCGACAGCAAGGATTAACGAGCCGCATCCTACACTGTTGCTGAGCTTCCTGGGGCACCTGGCCCTCTGAGCCTTCTCCCATTGTAGGGGTTGTTGGTCAGTCACACCCCTTCCCACTGAAAGCAACCCTTTTCCTGCACCCCCACACCCCCCTACCACTTCTGCCTCCCCTCCCTGCACTCATGCAGCCTTCCCAAAACCACCTCCCTCCTGCCTGCCACAGCCACTCAGGCAGCAAGCTGCCGTGGGCTTGGCAGCTCCTCCGTGTGGGAGAGACACCCAGCAGTGCCCACTCCTCAAACACCTCCTGTATCCCACCAGCACCATCCCCTTTCTCTGCCTTCCAAATCCAGGCCCCCCAAATCAACCACAGCCCCTCCAACACCAACGGGCGGCCTCCAACAGGAGGTGGCCCAGCTGGGACTTCAGCCAGCCCCTCCAGGCCCTTGTCCGGCTCTCCGCCTCCTCCTTAGCAGAGGAGGGAGGCCAGGGATAAAAGGCTGGCACCTGCCCTGGCTGGTGGCAAAGGCCAGAGAGGCATGCCTGCCTCTGCCTTGGCCAGCACCTGGGCCTTTGAGAGCCTGTGATCCATGCACCCTGGGGACACCATCAGCATAGTCCCTGTTCCTGTCATCTGGGGAGTGAGAAGAGATTCAGGGGAAGGAGTTCTGGAAGGCTGTAAAAGGGCAGGGACGTGCGTCGAGATCTTGGTGTGATGTACGTGCCATTAATGCAGCCTGCTGGAATGTAGGCGGGATGGCCTTTGCCTAAAGGCAGAGGTGGGATTCAGTTGTTTGGGCAGAGGTAGGGAACCTGAGGTGCTCTGGGGCACTTGCCCAGCAACCAGTCCAAAAGCATAAGGCTTTCCTGTAGGTCCCATGCGCTATCTGCTAGAAACATGTGATTCTGCTAAAAATCCCTCGCATCTGACAGGGCCCTGCCAGCCCATTTTTACATCATTAAATCAAGTGTCTGCACTGACTTCCATCAACTCTTTACAGCGTAGGGATCTGCTTGCTCCTCAGCTTCATGATGAGTGGGGCTGCAGCAGCATTAGGCATCTGGTGTCATTCCCGAGGGCCAAGGAAATTGCCTACCTGAGCCCCAGGCTTGGCTCTCTCAGTTACTCCATCCGAGCCAGCAGACACTGGCACGTGCCTTGGACCTCCTCTGCCTCTTCAGCTGTTACCAGGTGTTGGTGTGCGACCAACTGACTGCCACCCTCCATCTCTCTTGGTTACAGTGGGAGCGTAGGCAAGGAGCTCGCATGCAGACACCTCTGTTGTGCCCACTTCAGCTTGGGCAAGGGGCATCCCACCTCCGGTGTTTTGGGGGAGTTGGTGGGAGAGAGCTGAATCCCACCCCACCCCAGGGGCTTCTAAAGTGCCCTGCAATGCCCAGATGGACTCATGTGAATCCAAACCTGAACCATGGGTAAACAAGCTCTCCTCTGGCCCTTTTTCTAGGTGTCCTGTCTAGTTAAGGGATGGGAATGGGGTCTTCCAGGGCGGGACGTTTCCATCTCTCATAGATGACTGTCTTCTGATGAAACAAGTGGCAACGCTGAAATCAGTGTCTCTGCGTGGTTTAGAGAGGGACAAGAGGTCATTATTTTTGCCTACCTCAGTGAACATTTCCCAGGAGGAGGGAGCCCAGGGGAGAGAGAACATCAGGCCTTCAGCTGGGCCTCTGCTCCTGAGCGGGGCCAGGCTGCGGGGACCGAGGGAGCTGCTGGCAACCGGGCAGCACAGCCCCGAGACAGCTGTGGGCAGGAGCAGCTCCTCTGCCAAGAGCAGCGGGGCTCCGGGCACTGCCTGCTGCTGCTGACGGGAGATGAGGCGAGAGGGAGAGAAGCGAGAGGCAGTGTGGAGTGGGAGGACGGCTGAGTGCTCCTTGTGGGGGAAATCTGCACAGCCCTTTGCATGGTAAGTCTCTGGCTGCAGGGCAACACTGCCGAGGTTCCTGGAGGGGTCTTCTGCACCCACCCCATCCCATGACTGGAAGATTCTGATGCATTGAGTGACTCCTGGCAGGACAGAAGTCTCCCATCCTTCTCCCATCGATAGGGCCCTATGGGGGTCCCGGGTGCTAAGAGCTCTAGCTCATGCAGAGGACATGTCCAAAAGGTCTTTTCAGAGGCAGGTGAAAGAAAGGCTGAGTGAAAGGGAAGGAGCTTTCCTTCTAGTAAAAGCTAGTTAGTCCCAATAAAACTAGAAAACTCAGATCCTAATTTTGGCATGGAGTGAAAAAGGAAACGTTCTTCTGGTTTGTCAAGGAACTAGGACTCCCAAACCTTCACTCTCGGAGATCGCTATGTCTGTGAGAAACTTCAGCAAACCCTTTTGATCCCACCTCAGCCTGCAGGCAGCACCAGCAGCACCTTTATTGCCTCATGAGGGTTTTTCTGACCTGCTCCTTGGGACCTGTGAGCACGGAGCTACCGCTGCCCAGTGCCCTGTCCTGGCAGGTTTCTGTAGGGCAGAAGTGAGTGTGCAGAGGGTGGGATGGGGTCTGTGAGCACCATCAAGGAAAAGACATTGGGAGAGAGATCAAGAGCTCTCAGCAGAGACAGCTCCGGGCATCAGAGACGGGTAGGGAATAAGAGGGAACTGCAAACAGAGTCGTCATGGGAGGATGGATTTGAGTACATCTTAATCAGTCCCTGCAAGGCAGACAGCTTGCTCCGAGCCAGCCCGCCATGTCTCCTCTCCCACCCAGCAGAGCCTCTGCCCTCACAGCTGTGGAGTCCAGGGCATGAGCCACCTGCTCTGCAGCAAGACCTGCAGCAGAGGAGAGGGGCCTCTCTCCTGCCACGGGCCCGTTTTGTGCTGCCCAACAAAGGGGCTGAGAGCGCTTGTCCTGCAATGTCACTGTCTTTGGGGTAGCATGCCCACCTGAGGAGGTGAAGGCTTTCCCGAGTGCCCATCTGCCCCTCTCTCCTTGCCTCCCGTGGCAGCAGGATTGTGGTGTTACTCCTTGTTTCCCCTCCTCTCCGTGCTGCCCTTGTTCTTCTCTCGGGCTCCCTGGGGGTGGTGGGTTTTCAGCTGTAGCTCAGACACCTGCCCGGAGAGTTGTGCCACGGAGGTCTCTGCTTGGGAGTGAGGTGTCCGCAGCCCCCTTGTGACCGGTGCAGCTCCAGGACATGCAGTGGGTGGGGAGGGGAGTGGAGCTGACTGTCCCAGAAGGAGAGCCCATCTGCAGTCCTAACAGTCCTTGGACCATTTCCCTGTGGTGTCCTGGCAGGCTTGGGGCTGCCCTCCAGAAGGGCACCGCTGCCTCATACCACCATCTCTGTGCTGTGTGAGGGAGGGGTGAAGAGTCTTCAGAGATGCTGGGCGTATGGAGATGGTGTTGGGAAGCTGTATGTGGGCAGCTGAAAAGAGCCGTGTGTGTGCTTGGCTAGAAGGGGAGCGTGGAGACGTCGCTCTGGTGCCCTGAGGAAGGGAGAGAAGGTTGGAGACGTGCACTTGGGACCTGGGCTCATCTGCTCTCAGCAGGGGCTGGATACTTTCTCCGGCAACAGATGAGAGTGACCATCCTGCAGCTCAAAGAGCTGCGAGCACAGGACAGCTGAGAACAAGACTAGTAGACAGTCAAGCTGTCCTCCCTCGGCACCCAGGGACAGGAAATTGTTTTTTTCTCAGGAGTCCCAGCAGAAATGCTGAGAATTTCTGCCTTTGAGGAAGACTGCCCAGGGGGCACAGGGGCATCTCACAGACAATAAACATTAGGAAGAAATCCCTAAAGCTCTGCTCCTCAACCCTCATTCTTCAGAACAGGTGGTGAAGATGCTGAAAAGCCCTTCCACCTGCCCAGTGGCTTTCACCTGACAGACCTTGTGACTGTCAGAGCTAGTCAGCCCCACTCCCATGTCCCCACTGCCCTACAGCAGGATGGACAGACTGCCCTGGAGCCCATGGGCAGAGCTCCCTGCTCCTCACAGCACACTCAGCCAGTGCGCAGTAGACCTCAGTCAAGGGTGATGCGCCCAGATGCTCTCCGTAAAGAGAGAAGCAGTACAAGGGCTTGGATGATGAATTGGAACATTTGGGGTTTCTTTTCAAAAGTCTCTCCTAATTTCTTCATGTCTCTTCCTCTTTGGACAGTCCCCCAAACACGGAGAGAGCATGATGTCCAACAGCAGCTCCCTCAACGAGTTCCTCCTCCTGGCATTCACAGACACACGGGAGCTGCAGCTCTTGCACTTCGCGCTCTTCCTGGGCATCTACCTGGCTGCCCTGCTGGGCAACAGCTTCATCATCACCGCCATAGCCTGTGACCACCGCCTCCACACCCCCATGGACTTCTTCCTCTTTAATCTCTCCCTCCTCGATGTAGGCTCCATCTCCACCACTGTCCCCACATCCATGGCCAATTCCCTCACAAACACCACGACCATCTCCTACTCGGGATGTGCTGCCCAGGTCTTCTGGGTTGTCTTCTTGTTTGGAGGAGAGTTTTCTCTTCTCACTGTCATGGCCTATGACCGCTACGTTGCCATCTGCAGACCCCTGCACTACGGGACCCTCCTGAGCAGCAGAGCTTGTGTCCAAATGGCAGCAGCTGCCTGGGGCAGCGGTTTTCCCAATGCTCTCCTGCACACTGCCAACACCTTTTCCATACCTCTCTGCCAAGGCAATGCTGTGGGGCACTTCTTCTGTGAGATCCCCCACATCCTCAAGCTCTCCTGCTCACACTCCTACCTCCGGGAAGTTGGGGTGGTTGTGATTACTGCCTGTTTAATCTTGGGGTGTTTCATTTTCATTGTGCTCTCGTATGTACAGATCTTCAAAGCTGTGCTGAGGATCCCCTCGGAGCAGGGCCGGCACAAAGCCTTCTCCATGTGCCTCCCTCACCTGGCCGTGGTCTCCCTCTTTGTCAGCACTGTCCTGTTTGCCTACTTGAAGCTCCCTTCCATCTCCTCCCCCTCCCTGGATGTGGTGGTGGCTGTTCTGTACGCGGTGGTGCCTCCAGCAGTGAACCCCCTCATCTACAGCCTGAGGAACAAGGAGCTCAAGGATGCTCTGAAGAAACTCATTCAATGGGTACAATGTGGGCACCAATAACTGTCCCATGTGCTTCATCATCTCATCATTCCCAGGGGGTTTTTGGTCAAGGCTATGAATTGCTCATTTCGCTCTCTCTTACTTTTCTGTATTATGTTCATTTTGAAAGGAAAATGTTTGGGTTCATCCTGCTTCTCCTCTTTTTCTCCTCTCCTGAATCGGACTGAGAGACCATGGTGAAGCAGGAAGCCAGGTGTCTCCCTTCCTCCGCAGAGATGGGGGAACCTCAGAGCCCGCTAGTCTGAGCTCCCTCAGGTGCCCCCAGTGCAATGAGGGGAGTTTCCCTTTGCAGGGTCTCTTTTGGCACTGACACCAAGGGCGCTCAGGGGCACACAGTCAGGCTCGGACAAGTACAGACAGGGTGAGACTGTGGGTCCCGCGTGCCTTAGGAGAGCTCAGCTCCCCTGGCCACAGGCAGGGTGGGATCTCACAGCCCTCTCCTGCAAGGGTGGCAGCCAGCTGTCCCCGCGGGCTCCTCCCTTCCCTCTGCAGCACTCCAATGCTCGCAGGGGAGCAGGAGTGGAGGGGAAGAGGGTCTGGATGCTGGCTGTGGGGACAGACCCTGTGCTCCTCACAACCTTCCCATCACAGCCACAGTGGGCATTTCCTGGCTGCAGCCTTGCATGGCAGCTGCAGCTTTCCTGGAGACACATCCACCAACAGCAGCAGGACTTTAGTATTTCCCTAATAAAAGGGGATCTCCTGTGTGACACACCTGAAGTCTGGCCTTTCTTCACAAGATGGAGTCCCAAATACTCCCAAGGGAGTGCACCACTAAAGGGCCCACTGCTGTGCTGGGGAACTCCATGGGAGCCGGGGGGTGAGCTCAGAGTCCCCGTGTGATCTGTTAGGGACCAAAGACTGAATTTGGGGCTCAGTTCTCGGTGTCCAGTGCCTGCAGAGATGGGGAATGGTCTCTGAATTGCCTGCCTGGGGCAGTCCCTCAGGTGACAGTGCTGATGAGAGATGCCCGTCCATCTGGAGGGGCATCGGAGCCCTCAGGAGAGCTCAGGGGATCTCCAGCAGGGGATCTCCTTTCCCCTGACCTGGGGAAAGGCTCTTTGGGCAGCAGGGACGTTGCAGGAGCAAAGCAGGGCAGCAGTCCGCGATGGAAAAGGAGAAGGAGCATCAGGTTCCTGGGGGCACCAGCTCGGGGCAGGCGGCTCTGTCGCTGGGGCAGCAGGAGTTGCAGAGGAACTGCAGGGCCAGGGCTGTCGTGCTGTGCTGGGCAGCGGGGTGGGCATGGAGGGGCTGCAGCCGAACCACCACAGCACCCTGCCCAGCACCGAGGAGACCCATAGACACTTTCTGCAGAGCTTTCTTGAGAGACATGGCAGGGTCTCAGATTTGCAAATGTTTCCATTTTTGCTAATTTCCAGGAGTTTTTACTCTCTTGCCTGCCCTCCTGGATGGAGGAGGGAAGGCAGGAGGGAGGTTAGCAGTGGTGGAGAGAGGGCGGGAGGGAGGGAAGGCAGGAGGGAGGGGAAGCAGGAGGGAGGGGAGGCAGGAGGAGGGAGGCAGCGGCGGAGGGCGGGTGGGAGGGGAGGCTGCCCATGATGACCTCAGAGGGCGGTCTGGGGGGTTTCCCAGGAGGGGGTTGCCATACAGCCTGGGAGAGAGAACCCCTGTGGCTTAGTCCCCACCCCAAGCCTGAACCCTCCCGGCACACCCGCGCAGGAGCGCTGGTGAGCCCAGAGAGCCAGCTCACTTGGTCACCCGGGCAAGCTGCTGTGGCATTACCCACCTCCTCCTCTACCAGGCTCTTGCGTGTCATGTCCTCTGGGGCAGGGCTCAAGCAGTTCTGGGCAGTACAACCTGCTGAGGTCTTGCTAGTGGTGGCTCCTCCTTCAGCAGAGCTAGCTCTGCTCAGACTTGCTGAGGGCGCAGTCCATGCCCTTGCCCAGGTGGCTTAGGAAGGTATTGAGCAGTGTCAGAGCCAGGAGGGCCCCCCGAGGAACGCTGCTTGTGAGCTACTGCTCGTTGGAGTTTGAGGCATGAAGCAGCAGCCTTGGAGCTTGGCACGCTGGCCAGTGTGCACACAGCTGGTGGTGCCTCTGCCCAGTGCAGGTCTTGCCAGCTCGTCAGCCCCTTGGCTCTTGGCTCCCAGCTGCTCAGGCCAGCATCTTCTCAGGCGCTCTGTGTCCAGCTGGTGCTTGGGCTCTTCCTTGTCACTTGGGTCCTCCTCAGGGCAGTGGGGTCTCCAGGGAGAGCAGGGCTGCCGTGACTGCCTCGGTCCCCATGCTGCCTTTGCCCTGTCCCCCACTTAAAGATGGTAAATGTTATATACCCTTCAGAAATGAGGGCATACTTTGGAGAAAGCACAGCAACATGACCAGGGAGGGTCTGGGCACTCCAGGGGTGAGTCCAGGTCACAAGGTCAGGCCAGCTTACTCAGGGTTTTATCCAGCCTGGTCTTGAAGGCCTCCAAGGATGGAGATGGCACTACCTCACTGCACCACCTGATCCAATGCTTGAGTGACCTCCTGCTGAAAAAGTTCCTCTCTCCTAGGCCCACTGGCTCTTGCCTTCCCACCATGCACCACTGTGTGGGAGCCTGACTTTGTCTCCTTGACAACCTCCCTGTGGTTACTGGAAGGCTGCTGTTAGGTCCTCCCAAAGCCGTCTCTTCTTCAGGCTGAAAAAAGCACATTTCCCTCAGCCTCTCCTCCACAGGACCTGGGCCTCAGAGCCTGACCACCTTGGTGGTCCTCAGCTGAACTCCTCACCCTTTGCTAATGCTTTCTTTTATTGGGGGGCGGGGGGGGCCCAAATCTGAATGCAGTCTTCTAGCTAGGCTCTAATGAGTGCGAGTGGAGGGGGACCATCACTCGCCTGGATCTCCTGGCTGCGCTACTGTGTTCAGGCAGCCCAGGATGCTGTTGCCTTTCATCGCTGCCAGGGCACACTGCTGGCTCACGTTCAGTTGGTGTGCATGAAGATGCCAGGTCCTTTGCAGCAGAGCTGCTCCCCAGCCAGCCAGTCCCCAGCCTGAACCCTCTGCAGGGGGTCCTTCCTGCCCAGCTGCAGGACTTTGCCTTTGTCCTGGTGCAACTTCTCTCACTTGGGAGTCACTTTGCAAAGGTCTAGTGTGTTTCTGCCCAAGAAAGGGGAATTATGGAGGATCATTCCCAGGCAGGGGAGGCCAGTGCGGATTGTCCCCTTCCAACAAGGGAGAGCAAAGGAGATGAGATACGGAGCATGGAGCTGCTCCCTGGGCATCTCCCAGGATGCTGCACAGCAGGACTGTCTTGTGATCCCCCGTGGACAAATGTCTCTTTCCAGAGGAGCCTCTTGGCAGGTACTGCAGATGATGTGCAGCTTCCAGGGGCTCCTGAAAGTCTCTCCGTCAGCTTGAGCCCGGGTTCCATTCCCCCCAGCCCCCGCTCTGCTGCAGAGTGTCTGGGTTGGTTAAAGAAGTAGCAGGGTCACTGTATGACGTGGCCAACAGCTCCAGATCTTGTTCCCAGTGAGAGGTTTTACTGCCAGGCTTCCCTGAGTGCAACACTTCCATCAGATGGAGGCATGTGCTGCTGGTTTTCCAGCTCTCAGGAGCAAGAAGAGTGGGTATGGAAATGAAGGAATTTTTAGGAAATGAAGGTTGTGGGATCCAAAGCGTAGATGTGTGAAAGAGGAGAAAAGCTTCAGCATGTCGATGTTTCATGTCCCTTGCAAATAAATCCACTCCAGGCAGCTCAGCCTCACTGAAGATCCTGGCTCGGATGATGGAGGAAGATGAGATCCGTCAGTACTTAACAGTGGACTGGCCATCCCAGATGTTCACAACCTGCCATAGGCTGGCGGGATCCAGGAGCAGTGACTGTACATGGAGATGTTGTGAAAAGAATTTGTCTGAGGTTAACACATCACTTCTCTGGAACCGGGAGACAGGGGCAGTGTCAGGGTGCAGTACTCTCCGACCAGGTTCCTTTAGCTATTCCACGCGTAGGGAGAGGGCAATGTTTAAGATCAAAGTTTATTCTGAGGGACTTGGATGTTACATGGGATTTTTGGTTTAGCAGAGTGATTCAGCAATATACTGGAATCACAACTCCAGTGTCTACACTTGACAAACTCTAGCAATTGCAATACACAGTTCAGTCACGATACCAATGTGATTGCCAATACCGGTCTCAAATGTGCTCACCGTCATGATGCTGGGCATCCCCAGTCGCCAGGAAGGAATCACGTGGGTTGATGCCAGCTCAAGCCCGTTGCTCTCTCCAGAATTCCTTAGTTAGTTGTTGAGGTTTTATGCTCTGTGTTGGGCTGAGCCACATACACACTTCCCCCATGCTGGGCTGGCTAATCTCAGGGAGACCTTCCCATTGCTTTGAACAACTGGAGAAACATTCACACCAGGCCCAACTAACGGGTATGGCTGCTTATCTAACACAAAGGTCACCCTCTGGCCCCCTTTGTGTGGAGATAAAGTCAGTCTTCTGTGCAACAGCAAGGATTAACAAGCCCATCCTACACTGTTGCTGAGCTTCCTGGGGCACCTGGCCCTCTGAGCCTTCTCCCATTGTAGGGGTTGTTGGTCAGTCACACACCCCTTCCCACTGAAAGCAACCCTTTTCCTGCACCCCCACACACCCCCCTACCACTTCTGCCTCCCCTCCCTGCACTCATGCAGCCTTCCCAAAAGCACCTCCCTCCTGCCTGCCGCAGCCACTCAGACAGCAAGCTGCCGTGGGCTTGGCAGCTCCTCCGTGCGGGAGAGACACCCAGCAGTGCCCACTCCTCAAACACCTCCTGTATCCCACCAGCACCATCCCCTTTCTCTGCCTTCCAAATCCAGGCCCCCCAAATCAACCACAGCCCCTCCAGCACCAACAGGCAGCCTCCAACAGGAGGTGGCCCAGCTGAGACTTCAGCCAGCCCCTCCAGGCCCTTGTCCGGCTCTGTGCCTCCTCCTTAGCAGAGGAGAAAGGCCAGGGATAAAAGGCTGGCACCTGCCCTGGCTGGTGGCAAAGGCCAGAGAGGCATGCCTGCCTCTGCCTTGGCCGGCACCTGGGCCTTTGAGAGCCTGTGATCCATGCACCCTGGGGACATCATCAGCATAGTGCCTGTTCCTGTCATCTGGGGAGTGAGAAGAGATTCAGGGGAAGGAGTTCTGGAAGGTTGTAAAAGGGCAGGGACGTGCGTCGAGATCTTGGTGTGATGTACGTGCCGTTAATGCAGCCTGCTGGAATGTAGGCGGGATGGCCTTTGCCTAAAGGCAGAGGTGGGATTCAGTTGTTTGGGCAGAGGTAGGGAACCATGGGTAAACGAGCTCTCCTCTGGCCCTTTTTCTAGGTGTCCTGCCTAGTTAAGGGATGGGAATGGGGTCTTCCAGGGTAGGACGTTTCCATCTCTCATAGATGACTGTCTTCTGATGAAACAAGTGGCAACGCTGAAATCAGTGTCTCTGCGTGGTTTAGAGAGGGACAAGAGGTCATTATTTTTGCCTACCTCAGTGAACATTTCCCAGGAGGAGGGAGCCCAGGGGAGAGAGAACATCAGGCCTTCAGCTGGGCCTCTGCTCCTGAGCGGGGCCAGGCTGCGGGGACCGAGGGAGCTGCTGGCAACCGGGCAGCACGGCCCCGAGACAGCTGTGGGCAGCAGCAGCTCCTCTGCCAAGAGCAGCGGGGCTCCGGGCACTGCCTGCTGCTGCTGACGGGAGATGAGGCGAGAGGGAGAGAAGTGAGAGGCAGTGTGGAGTGGGAGGACGGCTGAGTGCTCCTTGTGGGGGAAATCTGCACAGCCCTTTGCATGGTAAGTCTCTGGCTGCAGGGCAACGCTGCCGAGGTTTCTGGAGGGGTCTTCTGCACCCACCCCATCCCATGACTGGAAGATTCTGATGCATTGAGTGACTCCTGGCAGGACAGAAGTCTCCCATCCTTCTCCCATCGAGAGGGCCCTATGGGGGTCCGGGGTGCTAACAGCTCTAGCTCATGCAGAGGACATGTCCAAAAGGTCTTTTCAGAGGCAGGTGAAAGAAAGGCTGATTGAAAGGGAAGGAGCTTTCCTTCTAGTAAAAGCTAGTTAGTCCCAATAAAACTAGAAAACTCAGATCCTAATTTTGGCATGGAGTGAAAAAGGAAACGTTCTTCTGGTTTGTCAAGGAACTTGGACTCCCAAACCTTCACTCTCGGAGATTGCTAGGTCTGTGAGAAACTTCAGCAAACCCTTTTGATCCCACCTCAGCCTGCAGGCAGCACCAGCAGCACCTTTATTGCCTCATGAGGGTTTTTCTGACCTGCTCCTTGGGACCTGTGAGCACAGAGCTACCGCTGCCCAGTGCCCTGCCCTGGCAGGTTTCTGTAGGGCAGAAGTGAGTGTGCAGAGGGTGGGATGGGGTCTGTGAGCACCATCAAGGAAAAGACATTGGGAGAGAGCAAGAGCTCCCAGCAGAGGCAGCTCCAGGCAGCAGAGATGGGCAGGGAATGCGAGAGAACTGCTAACAGAAACACCACAGGAGGATGGATTTGGGCAAGTGTTGATGAGTCCCTGCAAGGCAGACAGCTTGCTCCGAGCCAGGCCCCCATGTCTCCTCTCCCACCCAGCAGAGCCTCTGCCCTCACAGCTGTGGAGTCCAGGGCATGAGCCACCTGCTCTGCAGGCAGACCTGCAGCAGAGGAGAGGGGCATCTCTCCTGCCACGGGCCCGTTTTGTGCTGCCCGACAAAGGGGCTGAGAGCGCTTGTCCTGCAATGTCACTGTCTTTGGGGTAGCATGCCCACCTGAGGAGGTGAAGGCTTTCCCGAGTGCCCATCTGTCCGTCTCTCCTTGCCTCCCGTGGCAGCAGGATCGTGGTGTTGCTCCTTGTTTCCCCTCCTCTCCGTGCTGCCCTTGTTCTTCTCTCGGGCTCCCTGGGGGTGGTGGGTTTTCAGCTGCAGCTCAGACACCTGCCCGGAGAGTTGTGCCACGGAGGTCTCTGCTTGGGAGTGAGGTGTCCGCAGCCCCCTTCTGACCGGTGCAGCTCCAGGACATGCAGTGGGTGGGGAGGGGAATGGAGCTGACTGTCCCAGAAGGAGAGCCCATCTGCAGTCCTAACAGTCCTTGCATCATTTCCCTGTGGTGTCGTGGCAGGCTTGGGGCTGCCCTCCAGAAGGGCACCGCTGCCTCCTACCACCATCTCCGTGCTGTGTGAGGGAGGGGTGAAGAGTCTTCAGAGATGCTGGGCGTATGGAGATGGTGTTGGGAAGCTGTATGTGGGCAGCTGAAAAGAGCCCTGTGTGTGCTTGGCTGGAAGGGGGAGCGTGGAGACGTCGCTCTGGTGCCCTGAGGAAGGGAGAGAAGGTTGGAGACGTGCACTTGGGACCTGGGCTCGTCTGCTCTCAGCAGGGGCTGGATACTTTCTCCGGCAACAGATGAGAGTGACCATCCTGCAGCTCAAAGAGCTGCGAGCACAGGACAGCTGAGAACAAGACTAGTAGACAGTCAAGCTGTCCTCCCTCGGCACCCAGGGACAGGAAATTGGTCTTTCTCAGGAGTCCCAGCAGAAACGCTGAGACTTTCTGCCTTTTGAGGAAGACTGCCCAGGGGGCACAGGGGTATCTCACAGACAATAAACATTAGGAAGAAATCCCTAAAGCTCTGTTCCTCAACCCTCATTCTTCAGAAGTGGTGGTGAAGATGCTGAAATATTCCTTCCACCTGCCCAGTGGCTTTCACCTGACAGACCTTGTGACTGTCAGAGCTAGTCAGCCCCACTCCCATGTCCCCACTGCCCTACAGCAGGATGGACAGACTGCCCTGGAGCCCATGGGCAGAGCTCCCTGCTCCTCACAGTATGCCCAGCCAGTGTGCAGTAGACCTCAGGCAAGGGTGATGCGCCCAGATGCTCTCCGTAAAGAGAGAAGCAGTACAAGGGCTTGGATGATGAATTGGAACATTTGGGGTTTTTTTGAAAAGTCTCTCCTAATTTCTTCATGTCTCTTCCTCTTTGGACAGTCCCCCAAACACGGAGAGAGCATGATGTCCAACAGCAGCTCCCTCAACGAGTTCCTCCTCCTGGCATTCACAGACACACGGCAGCTGCAGCTCTTGCACTTCGCACTCTTCCTGGGCATCTACTTGGCTGCCCTCCTGGCCAACGGCCTCATCATCACCACCATAGCCTGCCACCACCGCCTCCACACCCCCATGGACTTCTTCCTCTTTAATCTCTCCCTCCTCGACGTGGCCTCCATCTCCACCACTGTCCCCACATCCATGGCCAATTCCCTCACAAACACCACGACCATCTCCTACTCGGGATGTGCTGCCCAGGTCTTAATTTTTGCCATTTTCATTTTGGCTGAGTATTCCCTTCTCACTGTCATGGCTTATGACCGCTACGTTGCCATCTGCAGACCCCTGCACTACGGGACCCTCCTGAGCAGCAGAGCTTGTGTCCAAATGGCAGCAGCTGCCTGGGGCAGCAGCTTTCTCAATGCTCTCCTGCACACTGCCAACACCTTTTCCATACCTCTCTGCCAAGGCAATGCTGTGGGGCACTTCTTCTGTGAGATCCCCCACATCCTCAAGCTCTCCTGCTCACACTCCCACCTCCGGGAAGTTGGGGTGGTTGTGATTACAACCTGTTTAATCTTGGGGTGTTTTGTTTTCATTGTGCTGTCCTACGTGCAGATCTTCAAAGCTGTGCTGAGGATCCCCTCAGAGCAGGGCCGACACAAAGCCTTCTCCATGTGCCTCCCTCACCTGGCCGTGGTCTCCCTCTTTGTCAGCACTGTCCTGTTTGCCTACCTGAAGCCTCCCTCCCTCTCCTCCCCCTCCCTGGATCTGGTGGTGGCTGTTCTGTACGCAGTGGTGCCTGCAGCAGTGAACCCCCTCATCTACAGCCTGAGGAACAAGGAGCTCAAGGATGCCCTGAGGAAAGTGATTCAGTGGGTACAATGTGGGCACCAATAACCATCCCATGTGCACCCACTCATCATTCACAGGGCGTTTGGCATCAGGGCTCTGTGTTGTTCTTTTCTTGTTTGTCTTCCTTTTCTGATACATTCCCACTAAAAGAAAAAATGTTTGGTTTGTGCCACTTCTCAGGAATCTGAGCCAGAGACCATGGTGAAGCAGGAAGCCGGGTGTCTCTCTTCCTCTGCAGAGATGGGGGAACCTCAGAGCCCGCTAGTCTGAGCTCCCTCGGATGCCCCCAGTGCAATGAGGGGAGTTTCCCTTTGCAGGGTCTCTTTTGGCACTGACACCAAGGGCGTTCAGGGGCACACAGCCAGGCTCGGACAAGTACAGACAGGGTGAGACTGTGGGTCCCGCGTCCCTTAGGCTCTTGGAAAAGGAGAAGGAGCATCAGGTTCCTGGGGCCCCAGCTCGGGGCAGGCGGCTCTGTCGCTGGGGCAGCAGGAGCTGCGGAGGGGCTGCAGGGCCAGGGCTGTTGTGCTGTGCTGGGCAGCAGGGTGGGCATGGAGGGGCTGCAGCCGAACCACCACAGCGCCCTGCCCAGCACCCAGGAGACCCATAGACACTTTCTGCAGAGGTTTCTTAAGAGACATGGCAGGGTCTCAGATTTGCAAATGTTTCCGCTTTTGCTAATTTCCAGGAGTTTTTACACTCTTGCCTGCCCTCCTGGAAGGAGGAGGGAAGGCAGGAGGGAGGTTAGCAGCGGTGGAGAGAGGGCGGGAGGGAGGGAAGGCAGGAGGGAGGGGAGGCAGGAGGAGGGAGGCAGCGGCGGAGGGCGGGTGGGAGGGGAGGCTGCCCATGATGACCTCAGAGGGCAGTTTGGGGGGGGTTTCCCAGGAGGGGGTTGCCATGCAGCAGGGCTAAAGACATCAGCCAGGTGACCTTGCTGGCCTTGGAAGACATCCACCCCACTCTGCCCCTGACCATCCGGCCACAGCCTGTGCTGCTGCTGCTGCTGCTTGCGATGCGGCCGTGCCAGGGACAGACCTTTCCATTGGTTGTTGATAAGGCTCAAGCAGTTCTTGGCGGCACAGCCTGCGGAGGTCTTGCTAGTGGTGGCTCCTCCTTCAGCAGAGCTAGCTCTGCTCAGACTTGCTGAGGGCACAGTCCATGCCCATGCCCAGGTGGCTTAGGAAGGTATTGAGCAGTGTCAGAGCCAGGAGGGCCCCCCGAGGAACGCTGCTTGTGAGCTACTGCTCGTTGGAGTTTGAGGCATGAAGCAGCAGCCTTGGAGCTTGGCACGCTGGCCAGTGTGCACACAGCTGGTGGTGCCTCTGCCCAGTGCAGGTCTTGCCAGCTCGTCAGCCCCTTGGCTCTTGGCTCCCAGCTGCTCAGGCCAGCATCTTCTCAGGCGCTCTTTGTCCGGCTGGTGCTTGGGCTCTTCCTTGTCACTTGGGTCCTCCTCAGGGCAGTGGGGTCTCCAGGGAGAGCAGGGCTGCCGTGACTGCCTCGGTCCCCATGCTGCCTTTGCCCTGTCCCCCACTTAAAGATGGTAAATGTTATATACCCTTCAGAAATGAGGGCATACTTTGGAGAAAGCCCAGCAACATGACCAGGGAGGGTCTGGGCACTCCAGGGGTGAGTCCAGGTCACAAGGTCAGGTCAGCTTACTCAGGGTTTTATCCAGCCTGGTCTTGAAGGCCTCCAAGGATGGAGATGGCACAACCTCACTGCACCACCTGATCCAATGCTTGAGTGACCTCCTGCTGAAAAAGTTCCTCTCTCCTAGGCCCACTGGCTCTTGCCTTCCCACCATGCACCACTGTGTGGGAGCCTGACTTTGTCTCCTTGACGACCTCCCTGTGGTTACTGGAAGGCTGCTGTTAGGTCCTCCCAAAGCCGTCTCTTCTTCAGGCTGAAAAAAAGGCATTTCCCTCAGCCTCTCCTCCACAGGGCCTGGGCCTCAGAGCCTGACCACCTTGGTGGTCCTCAGCTGAACTCCTCACCCTTTGCTAATGCTTTCTTTTATTGGGGGGCGGGGATGGAGCGCCCAAATCTGAATGCAGTCTTCTAGCTAGGCTCTAATGAGTGCTGAGTGGAGGGGGACCATCACTCGCCTGGATCTCCTGGCTGCGCTACTGTGTTCAGGCAGCCCAGGATGCTGCTGCCTTTCATCGCTGCCAGGGCACACTGCTGGCTCACGTTCAGTTGGTGTGCATGGAGATGCCAGGTCCTTTGCAGCAGAGCTGCTCCCCAGCCAGCCAGTCCCCAGCCTGCACCGTCTGCAGGGGGTCCTTCCTGCCCAGCTGCAGGACTTTGCCTTTGTCCTGGTGCAACTTCTCTCACTCGGGAGTCACTTTGCAAAGGTCTAGTGCGTTTCTGCCCAAGGAAGGGGAATTATGGAGGATCATTCCCAGGCAGGGGAGGCCAGTGCGGATTGTCCCCTTCCAACAAGGGAGAGCAAAGGAGATGAGATACGGAGCTGCTCCCTGGGCTTCTCCCAGGATGCTGCACAGCAGGACTGTCTTGTGATCCCCCGTGGGCAAATGCTCAGTCTCTTTCCAGAGGAGCATCTTGGCAGGTACTGCAGATGATGTGCAGTTTCCAGTGGCTCCTGAAAGTCTCTCGCCAGCTCTGCTGCAGAGTGTCTGGGTTGGTTAAAGAAGTAGCAGGGTCACTGTATGATGTGACCAACACTCCAGATGGGCAGTGTCCAGGGTGAGTAGCAGGTACTGCAGTATGTACAGCTGGTGGAGTCTAGAGAGCGACCCGGCTCTCCTCATGGTGAACTCCTCCTTTGGGTCAGCTGAACTGCTCTGCAGGCTCCATGGAAATGCATGGCTCCATGGAAAGGTTCTGATGGCCCAAGAATATGGTGTAGGTTCAGGTGGCCAAGGGAACCTGCCCCACCACCCGTCTGGCCCACAGCTGAGGCTCAGGCAGGATGTGGGGAGGGTCTCAGAATTGCTCCATCACAGCTGGCAGACACCCACACACATGACTTGGACCAAGCCTGGAACCTCAGCCATCACCGGGGGTTTGGGTGTGAGCTGCTGACTCCCCTCTCCATCCCTAGTGCTTGTCGTGGCAGCTCAGGCAAGGCCTTGCATGCAGGCAGCTCTTTTGGGCACCCCAAAACTGAGGCCAGAGGAAGCCCACCTCCGGTGGGTTTGGGGCATGCCTGGGAGGGAGCTGAATCCCCCTCCCGACCAAGGCCTTCTGAGCGGAGATCAAACACCTGCATTTCCTCCTCTGAATCACTGCCCCACGCAGGGGTAATGACCCCCTCTCGGCCACTCTCTGCGTCTCCTGGCCAGCAATGGGACAGGAAGAGCAGGAGGCAGAGGGGAGCAGGTCCAGCCCTCTCCACCTCTGTCGCCTGAGGGGATCAAGCACCCTGCTGAAATCAGTGTCTCTCCACAGCGCCGAGAGGGACTGCAGGGGATTATTGCAGCTGCCAGAGCCTTTCCCAGAGGGGAGCCTGCTGCCCCTCAGGAGCTGCCAGCCTTGGAGACCCAGGACAATCTCCAGGGAGCCCAGGGGGCAGAGAAAGTCACGCCTTTGGCTGGGCCTCTGCTCCTGAGCGGGGCCAGGCTCCGGGGACCGAGGGAGCTGGTGGCACCGTGGCAGCAGTGCCCATGTGCCCAGCTGTGTGCAGGAGCAGCTCCTCTGCCAAGAGCAGCAGGGCTCCGGGCACTGCCTGCTGCTGCTGACGGGAGATGAGGCGAGAGGGAGAGAAGTGAGAGGCAGTGTGGAGTGGGAGGAGAGAGGAGAGCTCCTTGTGGGGGGAATCTGCACAGCCCTTTGCATGCTAAGTCTCTGGCTGCAGGGCAATGCTGCCGAGGTTCCTGGAGGGGTCTTCTGCACCCACCCCATCCCATGACTGATAGGGATTTTAAGGATCACTCTTGCAGCTTCTGCATTGTGGAGGAGGAGGAGGAGGAGGAGATGCTTCAGAGCAGGATGTCCTGCCACACCGTCAGAGGCACAGGGCATCCTGCTGCCTTCTCCCAGGGACGCAGCTGGGGTGTGAAGCTGGGCTCTGCACCCAGGTCTGCCCAGGTTCATCAGTCAGAGTGGTGTCCCTGCACCCCAGGGTGCTGTGTGTCTGGGGCACTGACTGCCGCCTACGTGGGTCAGCACGCAGCCTGCCCGGGGAGCTCCCCACGGCGCTGCAGGGAGAAGCTCTGGGTGAGAGGGGTTTCCCCCAGCAGGGCAGGTCCATTCTCCTGTCGAGAGGGTGCTGCGTGGAGCAGGGCTGCCCACAGCTCCAGCTCTCCAGGAGGACCTTTTGAGAGTGGGGTTTTCAAGAGGGCTCGCCTCTGCATGGTGGGAGTGGAAATGCAGCAGTCAGGTTGAGGCAAGAAACTAAGCCTGGTCACCACCACGCTGAGGGGTGACTAGGTTTGCAAGGAACCACAGAAATTGCCCACACAAGCCCTCAGCCTGCAGACAGCACCCACTTCACCTTGCCATCACTGTTCTCGGCCAGCCCCAGCATGCAGACGCTATCCCCCCAGCAAGCCCCCTGCAGCTTTCCTCTCCCACCCGGCAGAGGAAGGGGGAATGAGCTGACTCAGGAGATGCCACCTTTAAGACCCTTCACCCTCCCGGGGGGGTGTGCTGCTGAGTTGTGTGCTGCCCTCCAGAAGGGCCCAGCTCTTGTGCTTGCTGAATGTCCCACACAGAAGCCACAGAGGGGTGCTAAGGAGATGGAAGTGCTGCTGGGGGTGGCAGTATGTGGGCAGCTGCAAAAGCATAGTGGAGATGTGGAGACCAGTGTGCTGGCTGTGTCCTAGGGCACAGGGAGAGCTGGTGCCTCTCAGGGCTCACTAGTCTTCACCCTGGGAGCCACGGAAAGGCTGCCTAGTCCAGCCCTGCAGAGCAGACAAAGAAGCAAACAGTCCCCCCAGCACGGAAGCTGTTGCTTTTGTGCTCCAAATGCCTCCAAACTGCATGTGAAGATGCTCAACAGACTTCCTACACTCCAGCAGCACCGACCCCTCTGCAGCCTGCAGGCACACGTCCCGGCTCCTCATGGCTCACGCAGCCAGCCCAAGCTGGAGCTGCAGACAGGGAGCTGAGTGAAGGTCCTGCCGAGGAGAAAAGCAGTCTGTGTGTGTGTGTGTGTGTGTGTGTGTGTGAGTGTGTGTGTGTGTGTGTGTGTGTGCGTGTGTGTGTTGGGGGGTGTGTGTGAGAAAGGGAAAGAGCTGTGAACAGAGGAGTCTCTCCTGACTTGTCCCTGTCTTTTCCTCCTGGCACAGTCCCACGGGCCTGCAGGGAACAACATGTCCAACAGCAGCTCCCTCAACGAGTTCCTCCTCCTGGCATTCGCGGACACGCGGCAGCTGCAGCTCTTGCACTTCGCACTCTTCCTGGGCATCTACTTGGCTGCCCTCCTGGCCAACGGCCTCATCATCACCACCATAGCCTGCCACCACCGCCTCCACACCCCCATGGACTTCTTCCTCTTTAATCTCTCCCTCCTCGACGTGGCCTCCATCTCCACCACTGTCCCCACATCCATGGCCAATTCCCTCACAAACACCACGACCATCTCCTACTCGGGATGTGCTGCCCAGGTCTTAAGTTTTGCCATTTTCATTTTGGCTGAGTATTCCCTTCTCACTGTCATGGCTTATGACCGCTACGTTGCCATCTGCAGACCCCTGCACTACGGGACCCTCCTGAGCAGCAGAGCTTGTGTCCAAATGGCAGCAGCTGCCTGGGGCAGCAGCTTTCTCAACGCTCTCCTGCACACTGCCAACACCTTTTCCATACCTCTCTGCCAAGGCAATGCTGTGGGGCACTTCTTCTGTGAGATCCCCCACATCCTCAAGCTCTCCTGCTCACACTCCTACCTCCAGGAAGTTGGGGTTGTTGTGATTACAACCTGTTTAATCTTGGGGTGTTTCATGTTCATTGTGCTGTCCTACGTGCAGATCTTCAGAGCTGTGCTGAGGATCCCCTCAGAGCAGGGCCGACACAAAGCCTTCTCCATGTGCCTCCCTCACCTGGCCGTGGTCTCCCTCTTTGTCAGCACTGGCATGTGTGCCTACCTGAAACCTCCCTCCCTCTCCTCCCCCTCCCTGGATCTGGTGGTGGCTGTTCTGTATGCGGTGGTGCCTCCAGCAGTGAACCCCCTCATCTACAGCCTGAGGAACAAGGAGCTCAAGGATGCCCTGAGGAAAGTGATTCAGTGGGTACAATGTGGGCACCAATAACCATCCCATGTGCACCCACTCATCATTCACAGGGCGTTTGGCATCAGGGCTCTCTGTTGTTCTTTTCTTGTTTGTCTTCCTTTTCTGATACATTCTCATTAAAAGAAAAAATGTTTGGTTTGTGCCACTTCTCAGGAATCTGAGCCAGAGACCATGGTGAAGCAGGAAGCCAGGTGTCTCTCTTCCTCTGCAGAGATGGGGGAACCTCAGAGCCCGCTAGTCTGAGCTCCCTCGGATGCCCCCAGTGCAATGAGGGGAGTTTCCCTTTGCAGGGTCTCTTTTGGCACTGACACCAAGGGCGCTCAGGGGCACACAGCCAGGCTCGGACAAGTACAGACAGGGTGAGACTGTGGGTCCCGCGTCCCTTAGGCTCTTGGAAAAGGAGAAGGAGCATCAGGTTCCTGGGGCCCCAGCTCGGGGCAGGCGGCTCTGTCGCTGGGGCAGCAGGAGCTGCGGAGGGGCTGCAGGGCCAGGGCTGTCGTGCTGTGCTGGGCAGCGGGGTGGGCATCCAGGGGCTGCAGCCGAACCACCACAGCGCCCTGCCCACCACCCAGGAGACCCATAGACACTTTCTGCAGAGCTTTCTTAAGAGACATGGCAGGGTCTCAGATTTGCAAATGTTTCCGCTTTTGCTAATTTCCAGGAGTTTTTACACTCTTGCCTGCCCTCCTGGATGGAGGAGGGAAGGCAGGAGGGAGGTTAGCAGCGGTGGAGAGAGGGCGGGAGGGAGGGAAGGCAGGAGGGAGGGGAGGCAGGAGGAGGGAGGCAGCGGCGGAGGGCGGGTGGGAGGGGAGGCTGCCCATGATGACCTCAGAGGGCAGTTTGGGGGGGTTTCCCAGGAGGGGGTTGCCATGCAGCAGGGCTAAAGACATCAGCCAGGTGACCTTGCTGGCCTTGGAAGACATCCACCCCACTCTGCCCCTGACCATCCGGCCACAGCCTGTGCTGCTGCTGCTGCTGCTTGCGATGCGGCCGTGCCAGGGACAGACCTTTCCATTGGTTGTTGATAAGGCTCAAGCAGTTCTGGGCGGCACAGCCTGCGGAGGTCTTGCTAGTGGTGGCTCCTCCTTCCGCAGAGCTAGCTCTCCTCAGACTTGCTGAGGGCGCAGTCCATGCCCATGCCCAGGTGGCTTTGGAAGGTATTGAGCAGTGTCAGAGCCAGGAGGGCCCCCCGAGGAACGCTGCTTGTGAGCTACTGCTCGTTGGAGTTTGAGGCATGAAGCAGCAGCCTTGGAGCTTGGCACGCTGGCCAGTGTGCACACAGCTGGTGGTGCCTCTGCCCAGTGCAGGTCTTGCCAGCTCGTCAGCCCCTTGGCTCTTGGCTCCCAGCTGCTCAGGCCAGCATCTTCTCAGGCGCTCTTTGTCCGGCTGGTGCTTGGGCTCTTCCTTGTCACTTGGGTCCTCCTCAGGGCAGTGGGGTCTCCAGGGAGAGCAGGGCTGCCGTGACTGCCTCGGTCCCCATGCTGCCTTTGCCCTGTCCCCCACTTAAAGATGGTAAATGTTATACCCTTCAGAAATGAGGGCATACTTTGGAGAAAGCCCAGCAACATGACCAGGGAGGGGCTGGGCACTCCAGGGGTGAGTCCAGGTCACAAGGTCAGGCCAGCTTACTCAGGGTTTTATCCAGCCTGGTCTTGAAGGCCTCCAAGGATGGAGATGGCACTACCTCACTGCACCACCTGATCCAATGCTTGAGTGACCTCCTGCTGAAAAAGTTCCTCTCTCCTAGGCCCACTGGCTCTTGCCTTCCCACCATGCACCACTGTGTGGGAGCCTGACTTTGTCTCCTTGACAACCTCCCTGTGGTTACTGGAAGGCTGCTGTTAGGTCCTCCCAAAGCCGTCTCTTCTTCAGGCTGAAAAAAACGCATTTCCCTCAGCCTCTCCTCCACAGGGCCTGTGCCTCAGAGCCTGACCACCTTGGTGGTCCTCAGCTGAACTCCTCACCGTTTGCTAATGCTTTCTTTTATTGGGGGGCGGAGGGGGCCCAAATCTGAATGCAGTCTTCTAGCTAGGGTCTAATGAGTGCTGAGTGGAGGGGGACCATCACTCGCCTGGATCTCCTGGCTGCGCTACTGTGTTCAGGCAGCCCAGGATGCTGCTGCCTTTCATCGCTGCCAGGGCACACTGCTGGTTCACGTTCAGTTGGTGTGCATGAAGATGCCAGGTCCTTTGCAGCAGAGCTGCTCCCCAGCCAGCCAGTCCCCAGCCTGAACCCTCTGCAGGGGGTCCTTCCTGCCCAGCTGCAGGACTTTGCCTTTGTCCTGGTGCAACTTCTCTCACTTGGGAGTCACTTTGCAAAGGTCTAGTGTGTTTCTGCCCAAGAAAGGGGAATTATGGAGGATCATTCCCAGGCAGGGGAGGCCAGTGCGGATTGTCCCCTTCCAACAAGGGAGAGCAAAGGAGATGAGATACGGAGCATGGAGCTGCTCCCTGGGCATCTCCCAGGATGCTGCACAGCAGGACTGTCTTGTGATCCCCCGTGGACAAATGTCTCTTTCCAGAGGAGCCTCTTGGCAGGTACTGCAGATGATGTGCAGCTTCCAGGGGCTCCTGAAAGTCTCTCCGTCAGCTTGAGCCCGGGTTCCATTCCCCCCAGCCCCCGCTCTGCTGCAGAGTGTCTGGGTTGGTTAAAGAAGTAGCAGGGTCACTGTATGACGTGGCCAACAGCTCCAGATCTTGTTCCCAGTGAGAGGTTTTACTGCCAGGCTTCCCTGAGTGCAACACTTCCATCAGATGGAGGCATGTGCTGCTGGTTTTCCAGCTCTCAGGAGCAAGAAGGCTGAGTATGGAAATGAAGGAATTTGAGGAAATGAAGGTTTTGGGAGCCAAAGCGTAGATGTGTGAAAGAGGAGAAAAGCTTCAGCATGTCGATGTTTCATGTCCCTTGCAAATAAATCCACTCCAGGCAGCTCAGCCACATTGAAGATCCTGGCTCGGATGATGGAGGAAGATGAGATCCGTCAGTACTTAACAGTGGACTGGCCATCCCAGATGTTCACAACCTGCCATAGGCTGGCGGGATCCAGGAGCAGTGACTGTACATGGAGATGTTGTGAAAAGAATTTGTCTGAGGTTAACACATCACTTCTCTGGAACCGGGAGACAGGGGCAGTGTCAGGGTGCAGTACTCTCCGACCAGGTTCCTTTAGCTATTCCACGCGTAGGGAGAGGGCAATGTTTAAGATCAAAGTTTATTCTGAGGGACTTGGATGTTACATGGGATTTTTGGTTTAGCAGAGTGATTCAGCAATATACTGGAATCACAACTCCAGTGTCTACACTTGACAAACTCTAGCAATTGCAATACACAGTTCAGTCACGATACCAATGTGATTGCCAATACCGGTCTCAAATGTGCTCACCGTCATGATGCTGGGCATCCCCAGTCGCCAGGAAGGAATCACGTGGGTTGATGCCAGCTCAAGCCCGTTGCTCTCTCCAGAATTCCTTAGTTAGTTGTTGAGGTTTTATGCTCTGTGTTGGGCTGAGCCACATACACACTTCCCCCATGCTGGGCTGGCTAATCTCAGGGAGACCTTCCCATTGCTTTGAACAACTGGAGAAACATTCACACCAGGCCCAACTAACGGGTATGGCTGCTTATCTAACACAAAGGTCACCCTCTGGCCCCCTTTGTGTGGAGATAAAGTCAGTCTTCTGTGCAACAGCAAGGATTAACAAGCCCATCCTACACTGTTGCTGAGCTTCCTGGGGCACCTGGCCCTCTGAGCCTTCTCCCATTGTAGGGGTTGTTGGTCAGTCACACACCCCTTCCCACTGAAAGCAACCCTTTTCCTGCACCCCCACACACCCCCCTACCACTTCTGCCTCCCCTCCCTGCACTCATGCAGCCTTCCCAAAAGCACCTCCCTCCTGCCTGCCGCAGCCACTCAGACAGCAAGCTGCCGTGGGCTTGGCAGCTCCTCCGTGCGGGAGAGACACCCAGCAGTGCCCACTCCTCAAACACCTCCTGTATCCCACCAGCACCATCCCCTTTCTCTGCCTTCCAAATCCAGGCCCCCCAAATCAACCACAGCCCCTCCAGCACCAACAGGCAGCCTCCAACAGGAGGTGGCCCAGCTGAGACTTCAGCCAGCCCCTCCAGGCCCTTGTCCGGCTCTGTGCCTCCTCCTTAGCAGAGGAGAAAGGCCAGGGATAAAAGGCTGGCACCTGCCCTGGCTGGTGGCAAAGGCCAGAGAGGCATGCCTGCCTCTGCCTTGGCCGGCACCTGGGCCTTTGAGAGCCTGTGATCCATGCACCCTGGGGACATCATCAGCATAGTGCCTGTTCCTGTCATCTGGGGAGTGAGAAGAGATTCAGGGGAAGGAGTTCTGGAAGGTTGTAAAAGGGCAGGGACGTGCGTCGAGATCTTGGTGTGATGTACGTGCCGTTAATGCAGCCTGCTGGAATGTAGGCGGGATGGCCTTTGCCTAAAGGCAGAGGTGGGATTCAGTTGTTTGGGCAGAGGTAGGGAACCATGGGTAAACGAGCTCTCCTCTGGCCCTTTTTCTAGGTGTCCTGCCTAGTTAAGGGAGGGGAATGGGGTCTTCCAGGGTAGGACGTTTCCATCTCTCATAGATGACTGTCTTCTGATGAAACAAGTGGCAACGCTGAAATCAGTGTCTCTGCGTGGTTTAGAGAGGGACAAGAGGTCATTATTTTTGCCTACCTCAGTGAACATTTCCCAGGAGGAGGGAGCCCAGGGGAGAGAGAACATCAGGCCTTCAGCTGGGCCTCTGCTCCTGAGCGGGGCCAGGCTGCGGGGACCGAGGGAGCTGCTGGCAACCGGGCAGCACGGCCCCGAGACAGCTGTGGGCAGCAGCAGCTCCTCTGCCAAGAGCAGCGGGGCTCCGGGCACTGCCTGCTGCTGCTGACGGGAGATGAGGCGAGAGGGAGAGAAGTGAGAGGCAGTGTGGAGTGGGAGGACGGCTGAGTGCTCCTTGTGGGGGAAATCTGCACAGCCCTTTGCATGGTAAGTCTCTGGCTGCAGGGCAACGCTGCCGAGGTTTCTGGAGGGGTCTTCTGCACCCACCCCATCCCATGACTGGAAGATTCTGATGCATTGAGTGACTCCTGGCAGGACAGAAGTCTCCCATCCTTCTCCCATCGAGAGGGCCCTATGGGGGTCCGGGGTGCTAACAGCTCTAGCTCATGCAGAGGACATGTCCAAAAGGTCTTTTCAGAGGCAGGTGAAAGAAAGGCTGATTGAAAGGGAAGGAGCTTTCCTTCTAGTAAAAGCTAGTTAGTCCCAATAAAACTAGAAAACTCAGATCCTAATTTTGGCATGGAGTGAAAAAGGAAACGTTCTTCTGGTTTGTCAAGGAACTTGGACTCCCAAACCTTCACTCTCGGAGATTGCTAGGTCTGTGAGAAACTTCAGCAAACCCTTTTGATCCCACCTCAGCCTGCAGGCAGCACCAGCAGCACCTTTATTGCCTCATGAGGGTTTTTCTGACCTGCTCCTTGGGACCTGTGAGCACAGAGCTACCGCTGCCCAGTGCCCTGCCCTGGCAGGTTTCTGTAGGGCAGAAGTGAGTGTGCAGAGGGTGGGATGGGGTCTGTGAGCACCAGCAAGGAAAAGACATTGGGAGAGAGCAAGAGCTCCCAGCAGAGGCAGCTCCAGGCAGCAGAGATGGGCAGGGAATGCGAGAGAACTGCTAACAGAAACACCACAGGAGGATGGATTTGGGCAAGTGTTGATGAGTCCCTGCAAGGCAGACAGCTTGCTCCGAGCCAGGCCCCCATGTCTCCTCTCCCACCCAGCAGAGCCTCTGCCCTCACAGCTGTGGAGTCCAGGGCATGAGCCACCTGCTCTGCAGGCAGACCTGCAGCAGAGGAGAGGGGCATCTCTCCTGCCACGGGCCCGTTTTGTGCTGCCCGACAAAGGGGCTGAGAGCGCTTGTCCTGCAATGTCACTGTCTTTGGGGTAGCATGCCCACCTGAGGAGGTGAAGGCTTTCCCGAGTGCCCATCTGTCCGTCTCTCCTTGCCTCCCGTGGCAGCAGGATCGTGGTGTTGCTCCTTGTTTCCCCTCCTCTCCGTGCTGCCCTTGTTCTTCTCTCGGGCTCCCTGGGGGTGGTGGGTTTTCAGCTGCAGCTCAGACACCTGCCCGGAGAGTTGTGCCACGGAGGTCTCTGCTTGGGAGTGAGGTGTCCGCAGCCCCCTTCTGACCGGTGCAGCTCCAGGACATGCAGTGGGTGGGGAGGGGAATGGAGCTGACTGTCCCAGAAGGAGAGCCCATCTGCAGTCCTAACAGTCCTTGCATCATTTCCCTGTGGTGTCGTGGCAGGCTTGGGGCTGCCCTCCAGAAGGGCACCGCTGCCTCCTACCACCATCTCCGTGCTGTGTGAGGGAGGGGTGAAGAGTCTTCAGAGATGCTGGGTGTATGGAGATGGTGTTGGGAAGCTGTATGTGGGCAGCTGAAAAGAGCCCTGTGTGTGCTTGGCTGGAAGGGGGAGCGTGGAGACGTCGCTCTGGTGCCCTGAGGAAGGGAGAGAAGGTTGGAGACGTGCACTTGGGACCTGGGCTCGTCTGCTCTCAGCAGGGGCTGGATACTTTCTCCGGCAACAGATGAGAGTGACCATCCTGCAGCTCAAAGAGCTGCGAGCACAGGACAGCTGAGAACAAGACTAGTAGACAGTCAAGCTGTCCTCCCTCGGCACCCAGGGACAGGAAATTGGTCTTTCTCAGGAGTCCCAGCAGAAACGCTGAGACTTTCTGCCTTTTGAGGAAGACTGCCCAGGGGGCACAGGGGTATCTCACAGACAATAAACATTAGGAAGAAATCCCTAAAGCTCTGTTCCTCAACCCTCATTCTTCAGAAGTGGTGGTGAAGATGCTGAAATATTCCTTCCACCTGCCCAGTGGCTTTCACCTGACAGACCTTGTGACTGTCAGAGCTAGTCAGCCCCACTCCCATGTCCCCACTGCCCTACAGCAGGATGGACAGACTGCCCTGGAGCCCATGGGCAGAGCTCCCTGCTCCTCACAGTATGCCCAGCCAGTGTGCAGTAGACCTCAGGCAAGGGTGATGCGCCCAGATGCTCTCCGTAAAGAGAGAAGCAGTACAAGGGCTTGGATGATGAATTGGAACATTTGGGGTTTTTTTGAAAAGTCTCTCCTAATTTCTTCATGTCTCTTCCTCTTTGGACAGTCCCCCAAACACGGAGAGAGCATGATGTCCAACAGCAGCTCCCTCAACGAGTTCCTCCTCCTGGCATTCACAGACACACGGCAGCTGCAGCTCTTGCACTTCGCACTCTTCCTGGGCATCTACTTGGCTGCCCTCCTGGCCAACGGCCTCATCATCACCACCATAGCCTGCCACCACCGCCTCCACACCCCCATGGACTTCTTCCTCTTTAATCTCTCCCTCCTCGACGTGGCCTCCATCTCCACCACTGTCCCCACATCCATGGCCAATTCCCTCACAAACACCACGACCATCTCCTACTCGGGATGTGCTGCCCAGGTCTTAAGTTTTGCCATTTTCATTTTGGCTGAGTATTCCCTTCTCACTGTCATGGCTTATGACCGCTACGTTGCCATCTGCAGACCCCTGCACTACGGGACCCTCCTGAGCAGCAGAGCTTGTGTCCAAATGGCAGCAGCTGCCTGGGGCAGCAGCTTTCTCAACGCTCTCCTGCACACTGCCAACACCTTTTCCATACCTCTCTGCCAAGGCAATGCTGTGGGGCAGTTCTTCTGTGAGATCCCCCACATCCTCAAGCTCTCCTGCTCACACTCCCACCTCCGGGAAGTTGGGGTGGTTGTGATTACAACCTGTTTAATCTTGGGGTGTTTTGTTTTCATTGTGCTGTCCTACGTGCAGATCTTCAAAGCTGTGCTGAGGATCCCCTCAGAGCAGGGCCGACACAAAGCCTTCTCCATGTGCCTCCCTCACCTGGCCGTGGTCTCCCTCTTTGTCAGCACTGTCCTGTTTGCCTACCTGAAGCCTCCCTCCCTCTCCTCCCCCTCCCTGGATCTGGTGGTGGCTGTTCTGTACGCAGTGGTGCCTGCAGCAGTGAACCCCCTCATCTACAGCCTGAGGAACAAGGAGCTCAAGGATGCCCTGAGGAAAGTGATTCAGTGGGTACAATGTGGGCACCAATAACCATCCCATGTGCACCCACTCATCATTCACAGGGCGTTTGGCATCAGGGCTCTGTGTTGTTCTTTTCTTGTTTGTCTTCCTTTTCTGATACATTCCCACTAAAAGAAAAAATTTTTGGTTTGTGCCACTTCTCAGGAATCTGAGCCAGAGACCATGGTGAAGCAGGAAGCCGGGTGTCTCTCTTCCTCTGCAGAGATGGGGGAACCTCAGAGCCCGCTAGTCTGAGCTCCCTCGGATGCCCCCAGTGCAATGAGGGGAGTTTCCCTTTGCAGGGTCTCTTTTGGCACTGACACCAAGGGCGTTCAGGGGCACACAGCCAGGCTCGGACAAGTACAGACAGGGTGAGACTGTGGGTCCCGCGTCCCTTAGGCTCTTGGAAAAGGAGAAGGAGCATCAGGTTCCTGGGGCCCCAGCTCGGGGCAGGCGGCTCTGTCGCTGGGGCAGCAGGAGCTGCGGAGGGGCTGCAGGGCCAGGGCTGTTGTGCTGTGCTGGGCAGCAGGGTGGGCATGCAGGGGCTGCAGCCGAACCACCACAGCGCCCTGCCCAGCACCCAGGAGACCCATAGACACTTTCTGCAGAGGTTTCTTAAGAGACATGGCAGGGTCTCAGATTTGCAAATGTTTCCGCTTTTGCTAATTTCCAGGAGTTTTTACACTCTTGCCTGCCCTCCTGGAAGGAGGAGGGAAGGCAGGAGGGAGGTTAGCAGCGGTGGAGAGAGGGCGGGAGGGAGGGAAGGCAGGAGGGAGGGGAGGCAGGAGGAGGGAGGCAGCGGCGGAGGGCGGGTGGGAGGGGAGGCTGCCCATGATGACCTCAGAGGGCAGTTTGGGGGGGGTTTCCCAGGAGGGGGTTGCCATGCAGCAGGGCTAAAGACATCAGCCAGGTGACCTTGCTGGCCTTGGAAGACATCCACCCCACTCTGCCCCTGACCATCCGGCCACAGCCTGTGCTGCTGCTGCTGCTGCTTGCGATGCGGCCGTGCCAGGGACAGACCTTTCCATTGGTTGTTGATAAGGCTCAAGCAGTTCTGGGCGGCACAGCCTGCGGAGGTCTTGCTAGTGGTGGCTCCTCCTTCAGCAGAGCTAGCTCTGCTCAGACTTGCTGAGGGCACAGTCCATGCCCATGCCCAGGTGGCTTTGGAAGGTATTGAGCAGTGTCAGAGCCAGGAGGGCCCCCCGAGGAACGCTGCTTGTGAGCTACTGCTCGTTGGAGTTTGAGGCATGAAGCAGCAGCCTTGGAGCTTGGCACGCTGGCCAGTGTGCACACAGCTGGTGGTGCCTCTGCCCAGTGCAGGTCTTGCCAGCTCGTCAGCCCCTTGGCTCTTGGCTCCCAGCTGCTCAGGCCAGCATCTTCTCAGGCGCTCTTTGTCCGGCTGGTGCTTGGGCTCTTCCTTGTCACTTGGGTCCTCCTCAGGGCAGTGGGGTCTCCAGGGAGAGCAGGGCTGCCGTGACTGCCTCGGTCCCCATGCTGCCTTTGCCCTGTCCCCCACTTAAAGATGGTAAATGTTATATACCCTTCAGAAATGAGGGCATACTTTGGAGAAAGCCCAGCAACATGACCAGGGAGGGGCTGGGCACTCCAGGGGTGAGTCCAGGTCACAAGGTCAGGCCAGCTTACTCAGGGTTTTATCCAGCCTGGTCTTGAAGGCCTCCAAGGATGGAGATGGCACTACCTCACTGCACCACCTGATCCAATGCTTGAGTGACCTCCTGCTGAAAAAGTTCCTCTCTCCTAGGCCCACTGGCTCTTGCCTTCCCACCATGCACCACTGTGTGGGAGCCTGACTTTGTCTCCTTGACAACCTCCCTGTGGTTACTGGAAGGCTGCTGTTAGGTCCTCCCAAAGCCGTCTCTTCTTCAGCCTGAAAAAAACGCATTTCCCTCAGCCTCTCCTCCACAGGGCCTGGGCCTCAGAGCCTGACCACCTTGGTGGTCCTCAGCTGAACTCCTCACCCTTTGCTTTCTTTTATTGGGGGGCGGGGAGCGCCCAAATCTGAATGCAGTCTTCTAGCTAGGCTCTAATGAGTGCTGAGTGGAGGGGGACCATCACTCGCCTGGATCTCCTGGCTGCGCTACTGTGTTCAGGCAGCCCAGGATGCTGTTGCCTTTCATCGCTGCCAGGGCACACTGCTGGTTCACGTTCAGTTGGTGTGCATGGAGACGCCAGGTCCTTTGCAGCAGAGCTGCTCCCCAGCCAGCCAGTCCCCAGCCTGAACCGTCTGCAGGGGGTCCTTCCTGCCCAGCTGCAGGACTTTGCCTTTGTCCTGGTGCAACTTCTCTCACTCGGGAGTCACTTTGCAAAGGTCTAGTGCGTTTCTGTCCAAGGAAGGGGAATTATGGAGGATCATTCCCAGGCAGGGGAGGCCAGTGCGGATTGTCCCCTTCCAACAAGGGAGAGCAAAGGAGATGAGATACGGAGCTGCTCCCTGGGCTTCTCCCAGGATGCTGCACAGCAGGACTGTCTTGTGATCCCCCGTGGGCAAATGCTCAGTCTCTTTCCAGAGGAGCATCTTGGCAGGTACTGCAGATGATGTGCAGTTTCCAGTGGCTCCTGAAAGTCTCTCGCCAGCTCTGCTGCAGAGTGTCTGGGTTGGTTAAAGAAGTAGCAGGGTCACTGTATGATGTGACCAACACTCCAGATGGGCAGTGTCCAGGGTGAGTAGCAGGTACTGCAGTATGTACAGCTGGTGGAGTCTAGAGAGCGACCCGGCTCTCCTCATGGTGAACTCCTCCTTTGGGTCAGCTGAACTGCTCTGCAGGCTCCATGGAAATGCATGGCTCCATGGAAAGGTTCTGATGGCCCAAGAATATGGTGTAGGTTCAGGTGGCCAAGGGAACCTGCCCCACCACCCGTCTGGCCCACAGCTGAGGCTCAGGCAGGATGTGGGGAGGGTCTCAGAATTGCTCCATCACAGCTGGCAGACACCCACACACATGACTTGGACCAAGCCTGGAACCTCAGCCATCACCGGGGGTTTGGGTGTGAGCTGCTGACTCCCCTCTCCATCCCTAGTGCTTGTCGTGGCAGCTCAGGCAAGGCCTTGCATGCAGGCAGCTCTTTTGGGCACCCCAAAACTGAGGCCAGAGGAAGCCCACCTCCGGTGGGTTTGGGGCATGCGTGGGAGGGAGCTGAATCCCCCTCCCGACCAAGGCCTTCTGAGCGGAGATCAAACACCTGCATTTCCTCCTCTGAATCACTGCCCCACGCAGGGGTAATGACCCCCTCTCGGCCACTCTCTGCGTCTCCTGGCCAGCAATGGGACAGGAAGAGCAGGAGGCAGAGGGGAGCAGGTCCAGCCCTCTCCACCTCTGTCCCCTGAGGGGATCAAGCACCCTGCTGAAATCAGTCTCTCTCCACAGCGCCGAGAGGGACTGCAGGGGATTATTGCAGCTGCCAGAGCCTTTCCCAGAAGGGAGCCTGCTGCCCCTCAGGAGCTGCCAGCCTTGGAGACCCAGGACAATCTCCAGGGAGCCCAGGGGGCAGAGAAAGTCACGCCTTTGGCTGGGCCTCTGCTCCTGAGCGGGGCCAGGCTCCGGGGACCGAGGGAGCTGGTGGCACCGTGGCAGCAGTGCCCATGTGCCCAGCTGTGTGCAGGAGCAGCTCCTCTGCCAAGAGCAGCAGGGCTCCGGGCACTGCCTGCTGCTGCTGACGGGAGATGAGGCGAGAGGGAGAGAAGTGAGAGGCAGTGTGGAGTGGGAGGAGAGAGGAGAGCTCCTTGTGGGGGGAATCTGCACAGCCCTTTGCATGCTAAGTCTCTGGCTGCAGGGCAATGCTGCCGAGGTTCCTGGAGGGGTCTTCTGCACCCACCCCATCCCATGACTGATAGGGATTTTAAGGATCGCTCTTGCAGCTTCTGCATTGTGGAGGAGGAGGAGGAGGAGGAGATGCTTCAGAGCAGGATGTCCTGCCACACCGTCAGAGGCACAGGGCATCCTGCTGCCTTCTCCCAGGGACGCAGCCGGGGTGTGAAGCTGGGCTCTGCACCCAGGTCTGCCCAGGTTCATCAGTCAGAGTGGTGTCCCTGCACCCCAGGGTGCTGTGTGTCTGGGGCACTGACTGCCGCCTACGTGGGTCAGCACGCAGCCTGCCCGGGGAGCTCCCCACGGCGCTGCAGGGAGAAGCTCTGGGTGAGAGGGGTTTCCCCCAGCAGGGCAGGTCCATTCTCCCGTCGAGAGGGTGCTGCGTGGAGCAGGGCTGCCCACAGCTCCAGCTCTCCAGGAGGACCTTTTGAGAGTGGGGTTTTCAAGAGGGCTCGCCTCTGCATGGTGGGAGTGGAAATGCAGCAGTCAGGTTGAGGCAAGAAACTAAGCCTGGTCACCACCACGCTGAGGGGTGACTAGGTTTGCAAGGAACCACAGAAATTGCCCACACAAGCCCTCAGCCTGCAGACAGCACCCACTTCACCTTGCCATCACTGTTCTCGGCCAGCCCCAGCATGCAGACGCTATCCCCCCAGCAAGCCCCCTGCAGCTTTCCTCTCCCACCCGGCAGAGGAAGGGGGAATGAGCTGACTCAGGAGATGCCACCTTTAAGACCCTTCACCCTCCCGGGGGGGTGTGCTGCTGAGTTGTGTGCTGCCCTCCAGAAGGGCCCAGCTCTTGTGCTTGCTGAATGTCCCACACAGAAGCCACAGAGGGGTGCTAAGGAGATGGAAGTGCTGCTGGGGGTGGCTGTATGTGGGCAGATGAAAAAGCATAGTGGAGATGTGGAGACCAGTGTGCTGGCTGTGTCCTAGGGCACAGGGAGAGCTGGTGCCTCTCAGGGCTCACTAGTCTTCACCCTGGGAGCCACGGAAAGGCTGCCTAGTCCAGCCCTGCAGAGCAGACAAAGAAGCAAACAGTCCCCCCAGCACGGAAGCTGTTGCTTTTGTGCTCCAAATGCCTCCAAACTGCATGTGAAGATGCTCAACAGACTTCCTACACTCCAGCAGCACCGACCCCTCTGCAGCCTGCAGGCACACGTCCCGGCTCCTCATGGCTCACGCAGCCAGCCCAAGCTGGAGCTGCAGACAGGGAGCTGAGTGAAGGTCCTGCCGAGGAGAAAAGCAGTCTGTGTGTGTGTGTGTGTGTGTGTGTGTGAGTGTGTGTGTGTGTGTGTGTGTGTGCGTGTGTGTGTTGGGGGGTGTGTGTGAGAAAGGGAAAGAGCTGTGAACAGAGGAGTCTCTCCTGACTTGTCCCTGTCTTTTCCTCCTGGCACAGTCCCACGGGCCTGCAGGGAACAACATGTCCAACAGCAGCTCCCTCAACGAGTTCCTCCTCCTGGCATTCGCGGACACGCGGCAGCTGCAGCTCTTGCACTTCGCACTCTTCCTGGGCATCTACTTGGCTGCCCTCCTGGCCAACGGCCTCATCATCACCACCATAGCCTGCCACCACCGCCTCCACACCCCCATGGACTTCTTCCTCTTTAATCTCTCCCTCCTCGACGTGGCCTCCATCTCCACCACTGTCCCCACATCCATGGCCAATTCCCTCACAAACACCACGACCATCTCCTACTCGGGATGTGCTGCCCAGGTCTTAATTTTTGCCATTTTCATTTTGGCTGAGTATTCCCTTCTCACTGTCATGGCTTATGACCGCTACGTTGCCATCTGCAGACCCCTGCACTACGGGACCCTCCTGAGCAGCAGAGCTTGTGTCCAAATGGCAGCAGCTGCCTGGGGCAGCAGCTTTCTCAATGCTCTCCTGCACACTGCCAACACCTTTTCCATACCTCTCTGCCAAGGCAATGCTGTGGGGCAGTTCTTCTGTGAGATCCCCCACATCCTCAAGCTCTCCTGCTCACACTCCCACCTCCGGGAAGTTGGGGTGGTTGTGATTACAACCTGTTTAATCTTGGGGTGTTTTGTTTTCATTGTGCTGTCCTACGTGCAGATCTTCAAAGCTGTGCTGAGGATCCCCTCAGAGCAGGGCCGACACAAAGCCTTCTCCATGTGCCTCCCTCACCTGGCCGTGGTCTCCCTCTTTGTCAGCACTGTCCTGTTTGCCTACCTGAAGCCTCCCTCCCTCTCCTCCCCCTCCCTGGATCTGGTGGTGGCTGTTCTGTACGCAGTGGTGCCTGCAGCAGTGAACCCCCTCATCTACAGCCTGAGGAACAAGGAGCTCAAGGATGCCCTGAGGAAAGTGATTCAGTGGGTACAATGTGGGCACCAATAACCATCCCATGTGCACCCACTCATCATTCACAGGGCGTTTGGCATCAGGGCTCTGTGTTGTTCTTTTCTTGTTTGTCTTCCTTTTCTGATACATTCCCACTAAAAGAAAAAATTTTTGGTTTGTGCCACTTCTCAGGAATCTGAGCCAGAGACCATGGTGAAGCAGGAAGCCGGGTGTCTCTCTTCCTCTGCAGAGATGGGGGAACCTCAGAGCCCGCTAGTCTGAGCTCCCTCGGATGCCCCCAGTGCAATGAGGGGAGTTTCCCTTTGCAGGGTCTCTTTTGGCACTGACACCAAGGGCGTTCAGGGGCACACAGCCAGGCTCGGACAAGTACAGACAGAGTGAGACTGTGGGTCCCGCGTCCCTTAGGCTCTTGGAAAAGGAGAAGGAGCATCAGGTTCCTGGGGCCCCAGCTCGGGGCAGGCGGCTCTGTCGCTGGGGCAGCAGGAGCTGCGGAGGGGCTGCAGGGCCAGGGCTGTTGTGCTGTGCTGGGCAGCAGGGTGGGCATCCAGGGGCTGCAGCCGAACCACCACAGCGCCCTGCCCACCACCCAGGAGACCCATAGACACTTTCTGCAGAGCTTTCTTAAGAGACATGGCAGGGTCTCAGATTTGCAAATGTTTCCGCTTTTGCTAATTTCCAGGAGTTTTTACACTCTTGCCTGCCCTCCTGGAAGGAGGAGGGAAGGCAGGAGGGAGGTTAGCAGCGGTGGAGAGAGGGCGGGAGGGAGGGAAGGCAGGAGGGAGGGGAGGCAGGAGGAGGGAGGCAGCGGCGGAGGGCGGGTGGGAGGGGAGGCTGCCCATGATGACCTCAGAGGGCAGTTTGGGGGGGGTTTCCCAGGAGGGGGTTGCCATGCAGCAGGGCTAAAGACATCAGCCAGGTGACCTTGCTGGCCTTGGAAGACATCCACCCCACTCTGCCCCTGACCATCCGGCCACAGCCTGTGCTGCTGCTGCTGCTGCTTGCGATGCGGCCGTGCCAGGGACAGACCTTTCCATTGGTTGTTGATAAGGCTCAAGCAGTTCTGGGCGGCACAGCCTGCGGAGGTCTTGCTAGTGGTGGCTCCTCCTTCCGCAGAGCTAGCTCTGCTCAGACTTGCTGAGGGCACAGTCCATGCCCATGCCCAGGTGGCTTTGGAAGGTATTGAGCAGTGTCAGAGCCAGGAGGGCCCCCCGAGGAACGCTGCTTGTGAGCTACTGCTCGTTGGAGTTTGAGGCATGAAGCAGCAGCCTTGGAGCTTGGCACGCTGGCCAGTGTGCACACAGCTGGTGGTGCCTCTGCCCAGTGCAGGTCTTGCCAGCTCGTCAGCCCCTTGGCTCTTGGCTCCCAGCTGCTCAGGCCAGCATCTTCTCAGGCGCTCTTTGTCCGGCTGGTGCTTGGGCTCTTCCTTGTCACTTGGGTCCTCCTCAGGGCAGTGGGGTCTCCAGGGAGAGCAGGGCTGCCGTGACTGCCTCGGTCCCCATGCTGCCTTTGCCCTGTCCCCCACTTAAAGATGGTAAATGTTATATACCCTTCAGAAATGAGGGCATACTTTGGAGAAAGCACAGCAACATGACCAGGGAGGGTCTGGGCACTCCAGGGGTGAGTCCAGGTCACAAGGTCAGGCCAGCTTACTCAGGGTTTTATCCAGCCTGGTCTTGAAGGCCTCCAAGGATGGAGATGGCACTACCTCACTGCACCACCTGATCCAATGCTTGAGTGACCTCCTGCTGAAAAAGTTCCTCTCTCCTAGGCCCACTGGCTCTTGCCTTCCCACCATGCACCACTGTGTGGGAGCCTGACTTTGTCTCCTTGACAACCTCCCTGTGGTTACTGGAAGGCTGCTGTTAGGTCCTCCCAAAGCCGTCTCTTCTTCAGCCTGAAAAAAACGCATTTCCCTCAGCCTCTCCTCCACAGGGCCTGGGCCTCAGAGCCTGACCACCTTGGTGGTCCTCAGCTGAACTCCTCACCCTTTGCTTTCTTTTATTGGGGGGCGGGGAGCGCCCAAATCTGAATGCAGTCTTCTAGCTAGGCTCTAATGAGTGCTGAGTGGAGGGGGACCATCACTCGCCTGGATCTCCTGGCTGCGCTACTGTGTTCAGGCAGCCCAGGATGCTGTTGCCTTTCATCGCTGCCAGGGCACACTGCTGGCTCACGTTCAGTTGGTGTGCATGGAGACGCCAGGTCCTTTGCAGCAGAGCTGCTCCCCAGCCAGCCAGTCCCCAGCCTGAACCGTCTGCAGGGGGTCCTTCCTGCCCAGCTGCAGGACTTTGCCTTTGTCCTGGTGCAACTTCTCTCACTCGGGAGTCACTTTGCAAAGGTCTAGTGCGTTTCTGCCCAAGGAAGGGGAATTATGGAGGATCATTCCCAGGCAGGGGAGGCCAGTGCGGATTGTCCCCTTCCAACAAGGGAGAGCAAAGGAGATGAGATACGGAGCTGCTCCCTGGGCTTCTCCCAGGATGCTGCACAGCAGGACTGTCTTGTGATCCCCCGTGGGCAAATGCTCAGTCTCTTTCCAGAGGAGCATCTTGGCAGGTACTGCAGATGATGTGCAGTTTCCAGTGGCTCCTGAAAGTCTCTCGCCAGCTCTGCTGCAGAGTGTCTGGGTTGGTTAAAGAAGTAGCAGGGTCACTGTATGATGTGACCAACACTCCAGATGGGCAGTGTCCAGGGTGAGTAGCAGGTACTGCAGTATGTACAGCTGGTGGAGTCTAGAGAGCGACCCGGCTCTCCTCATGGTGAACTCCTCCTTTGGGTCAGCTGAACTGCTCTGCAGGCTCCATGGAAATGCATGGCTCCATGGAAAGGTTCTGATGGCCCAAGAATATGGTGTAGGTTCAGGTGGCCAAGGGAACCTGCCCCACCACCCGTCTGGCCCACAGCTGAGGCTCAGGCAGGATGTGGGGAGGGTCTCAGAATTGCTCCATCACAGCTGGCAGACACCCACACACATGACTTGGACCAAGCCTGGAACCTCAGCCATCACCGGGGGTTTGGGTGTGAGCTGCTGACTCCCCTCTCCATCCCTAGTGCTTGTCGTGGCAGCTCAGGCAAGGCCTTGCATGCAGGCAGCTCTTTTGGGCACCCCAAAACTGAGGCCAGAGGAAGCCCACCTCCGGTGGGTTTGGGGCATGCCTGGGAGGGAGCTGAATCCCCCTCCCGACCAAGGCCTTCTGAGCGGAGATCAAACACCTGCATTTCCTCCTCTGAATCACTGCCCCACGCAGGGGTAATGACCCCCTCTCGGCCACTCTCTGCGTCTCCTGGCCAGCAATGGGACAGGAAGAGCAGGAGGCAGAGGGGAGCAGGTCCAGCCCTCTCCACCTCTGTCGCCTGAGGGGATCAAGCACCCTGCTGAAATCAGTGTCTCTCCACAGCGCCGAGAGGGACTGCAGGGGATTATTGCAGCTGCCAGAGCCTTTCCCAGAGGGGAGCCTGCTGCCCCTCAGGAGCTGCCAGCCTTGGAGACCCAGGACAATCTCCAGGGAGCCCAGGGGGCAGAGAAAGTCACGCCTTTGGCTGGGCCTCTGCTCCTGAGCGGGGCCAGGCTCCGGGGACCGAGGGAGCTGGTGGCACCGTGGCAGCAGTGCCCATGTGCCCAGCTGTGTGCAGGAGCAGCTCCTCTGCCAAGAGCAGCAGGGCTCCGGGCACTGCCTGCTGCTGCTGACGGGAGATGAGGCGAGAGGGAGAGAAGTGAGAGGCAGTGTGGAGTGGGAGGAGAGAGGAGAGCTCCTTGTGGGGGGAATCTGCACAGCCCTTTGCATGCTAAGTCTCTGGCTGCAGGGCAATGCTGCCGAGGTTCCTGGAGGGGTCTTCTGCACCCACCCCATCCCATGACTGATAGGGATTTTAAGGATCACTCTTGCAGCTTCTGCATTGTGGAGGAGGAGGAGGAGGAGGAGATGCTTCAGAGCAGGATGTCCTGCCACACCGTCAGAGGCACAGGGCATCCTGCTGCCTTCTCCCAGGGACGCAGCTGGGGTGTGAAGCTGGGCTCTGCACCCAGGTCTGCCCAGGTTCATCAGTCAGAGTGGTGTCCCTGCACCCCAGGGTGCTGTGTGTCTGGGGCACTGACTGCCGCCTACGTGGGTCAGCACGCAGCCTGCCCGGGGAGCTCCCCATGGCGCTGCAGGGAGAAGCTCTGGGTGAGAGGGGTTTCCCCCAGCAGGGCAGGTCCATTCTCCCGTCGAGAGGGTGCTGCGTGGAGCAGGGCTGCCCACAGCTCCAGCTCTCCAGGAGGACCTTTTGAGAGTGGGGTTTTCAAGAGGGCTCGCCTCTGCATGGTGGGAGTGGAAATGCAGCAGTCAGGTTGAGGCAAGAAACTAAGCCTGGTCACCACCACGCTGAGGGGTGACTAGGTTTGCAAGGAACCACAGAAATTGCCCACACAAGCCCTCAGCCTGCAGACAGCACCCACTTCACCTTGCCATCACTGTTCTCGGCCAGCCCCAGCATGCAGACGCTATCCCCCCAGCAAGCCCCCTGCAGCTTTCCTCTCCCACCCGGCAGAGGAAGGGGGAATGAGCTGACTCAGGAGATGCCACCTTTAAGACCCTTCACCCTCCCGGGGGGTGTGCTGCTGAGTTGTGTGCTGCCCTCCAGAAGGGCCCAGCTCTTGTGCTTGCTGAATGTCCCACACAGAAGCCACAGAGGGGTGCTAAGGAGATGGAAGTGCTGCTGGGGGTGGCTGTATGTGGGCAGATGAAAAAGCATAGTGGAGATGTGGAGACCAGTGTGCTGGCTGTGTCCTAGGGCACAGGGAGAGCTGGTGCCTCTCAGGGCTCACTAGTCTTCACCCTGGGAGCCACGGAAAGGCTGCCTAGTCCAGCCCTGCAGAGCAGACAAAGAAGCAAACAGTCCCCCCAGCACGGAAGCTGTTGCTTTTGTGCTCCAAATGCCTCCAAACTGCATGTGAAGATGCTCAACAGACTTCCTACACTCCAGCAGCACCGACCCCTCTGCAGCCTGCAGGCACACGTCCCGGCTCCTCATGGCTCACGCAGCCAGCCCAAGCTGGAGCTGCAGACAGGGAGCTGAGTGAAGGTCCTGCCGAGGAGAAAAGCAGTCTGTGTGTGTGTGTGTGTGTGTGTGTGTGAGTGTGTGTGTGTGCACGTGTGTGTGCGTGTGTGTGTTGGGGGGTGTGTGTGAGAAAGGGAAAGAGCTGTGAACAGAGGAGTCTCTCCTGACTTGTCCCTGTCTTTTCCTCCTGGCACAGTCCCACGGGCCTGCAGGGAACAACATGTCCAACAGCAGCTCCCTCAACGAGTTCCTCCTCCTGGCATTCGCGGACACGCGGCAGCTGCAGCTCTTGCACTTCGCACTCTTCCTGGGCATCTACTTGGCTGCCCTCCTGGCCAACGGCCTCATCATCACCACCATAGCCTGCCACCACCGCCTCCACACCCCCATGGACTTCTTCCTCTTTAATCTCTCCCTCCTCGACGTGGCCTCCATCTCCACCACTGTCCCCACATCCATGGCCAATTCCCTCACAAACACCACGACCATCTCCTACTCGGGATGTGCTGCCCAGGTCTTAATTTTTGCCATTTTCATTTTGGCTGAGTATTCCCTTCTCACTGTCATGGCTTATGACCGCTACGTTGCCATCTGCAGACCCCTGCACTACGGGACCCTCCTGAGCAGCAGAGCTTGTGTCCAAATGGCAGCAGCTGCCTGGGGCAGCAGCTTTCTCAACGCTCTCCTGCACACTGCCAACACCTTTTCCATACCTCTCTGCCAAGGCAATGCTGTGGGGCAGTTCTTCTGTGAGATCCCCCACATCCTCAAGCTCTCCTGCTCACACTCCCACCTCCGGGAAGTTGGGGTGGTTGTGATTACAACCTGTTTAATCTTGGGGTGTTTTGTTTTCATTGTGCTGTCCTACGTGCAGATCTTCAAAGCTGTGCTGAGGATCCCCTCAGAGCAGGGCCGACACAAAGCCTTCTCCATGTGCCTCCCTCACCTGGCCGTGGTCTCCCTCTTTGTCAGCACTGTCCTGTTTGCCTACCTGAAGCCTCCCTCCCTCTCCTCCCCCTCCCTGGATCTGGTGGTGGCTGTTCTGTACGCAGTGGTGCCTGCAGCAGTGAACCCCCTCATCTACAGCCTGAGGAACAAGGAGCTCAAGGATGCCCTGAGGAAAGTGATTCAGTGGGTACAATGTGGGCACCAATAACCATCCCATGTGCACCCACTCATCATTCACAGGGCGTTTGGCATCAGGGCTCTGTGTTGTTCTTTTCTTGTTTGTCTTCCTTTTCTGATACATTCCCACTAAAAGAAAAAATTTTTGGTTTGTGCCACTTCTCAGGAATCTGAGCCAGAGACCATGGTGAAGCAGGAAGCCGGGTGTCTCTCTTCCTCTGCAGAGATGGGGGAACCTCAGAGCCCGCTAGTCTGAGCTCCCTCGGATGCCCCCAGTGCAATGAGGGGAGTTTCCCTTTGCAGGGTCTCTTTTGGCACTGACACCAAGGGCGTTCAGGGGCACACAGCCAGGCTCGGACAAGTACAGACAGAGTGAGACTGTGGGTCCCGCGTCCCTTAGGCTCTTGGAAAAGGAGAAGGAGCATCAGGTTCCTGGGGCCCCAGCTCGGGGCAGGCGGCTCTGTCGCTGGGGCAGCAGGAGCTGCGGAGGGGCTGCAGGGCCAGGGCTGTTGTGCTGTGCTGGGCAGCAGGGTGGGCATCCAGGGGCTGCAGCCGAACCACCACAGCGCCCTGCCCACCACCCAGGAGACCCATAGACACTTTCTGCAGAGCTTTCTTAAGAGACATGGCAGGGTCTCAGATTTGCAAATGTTTCCGCTTTTGCTAATTTCCAGGAGTTTTTACACTCTTGCCTGCCCTCCTGGAAGGAGGAGGGAAGGCAGGAGGGAGGTTAGCAGCGGTGGAGAGAGGGCGGGAGGGAGGGAAGGCAGGAGGGAGGGGAGGCAGGAGGAGGGAGGCAGCGGCGGAGGGCGGGTGGGAGGGGAGGCTGCCCATGATGACCTCAGAGGGCAGTTTGGGGGGGGTTTCCCAGGAGGGGGTTGCCATGCAGCAGGGCTAAAGACATCAGCCAGGTGACCTTGCTGGCCTTGGAAGACATCCACCCCACTCTGCCCCTGACCATCCGGCCACAGCCTGTGCTGCTGCTGCTGCTGCTTGCGATGCGGCCGTGCCAGGGACAGACCTTTCCATTGGTTGTTGATAAGGCTCAAGCAGTTCTGGGCGGCACAGCCTGCGGAGGTCTTGCTAGTGGTGGCTCCTCCTTCCGCAGAGCTAGCTCTCCTCAGACTTGCTGAGGGCACAGTCCATGCCCATGCCCAGGTGGCTTTGGAAGGTATTGAGCAGTGTCAGAGCCAGGAGGGCCCCCCGAGGAACGCTGCTTGTGAGCTACTGCTCGTTGGAGTTTGAGGCATGAAGCAGCAGCCTTGGAGCTTGGCACGCTGGCCAGTGTGCACACAGCTGGTGGTGCCTCTGCCCAGTGCAGGTCTTGCCAGCTCGTCAGCCCCTTGGCTCTTGGCTCCCAGCTGCTCAGGCCAGCATCTTCTCAGGCGCTCTTTGTCCGGCTGGTGCTTGGGCTCTTCCTTGTCACTTGGGTCCTCCTCAGGGCAGTGGGGTCTCCAGGGAGAGCAGGGCTGCCGTGACTGCCTCGGTCCCCATGCTGCCTTTGCCCTGTCCCCCACTTAAAGATGGTAAATGTTATATACCCTTCAGAAATGAGGGCATACTTTGGAGAAAGCACAGCAACATGACCAGGGAGGGTCTGGGCACTCCAGGGGTGAGTCCAGGTCACAAGGTCAGGCCAGCTTACTCAGGGTTTTATCCAGCCTGGTCTTGAAGGCCTCCAAGGATGGAGATGGCACTACCTCACTGCACCACCTGATCCAATGCTTGAGTGACCTCCTGCTGAAAAAGTTCCTCTCTCCTAGGCCCACTGGCTCTTGCCTTCCCACCATGCACCACTGTGTGGGAGCCTGACTTTGTCTCCTTGACAACCTCCCTGTGGTTACTGGAAGGCTGCTGTTAGGTCCTCCCAAAGCCGTCTCTTCTTCAGCCTGAAAAAAACGCATTTCCCTCAGCCTCTCCTCCACAGGGCCTGGGCCTCAGAGCCTGACCACCTTGGTGGTCCTCAGCTGAACTCCTCACCCTTTGCTTTCTTTTATTGGGGGGCGGGGAGCGCCCAAATCTGAATGCAGTCTTCTAGCTAGGCTCTAATGAGTGCTGAGTGGAGGGGGACCATCACTCGCCTGGATCTCCTGGCTGCGCTACTGTGTTCAGGCAGCCCAGGATGCTGTTGCCTTTCATCGCTGCCAGGGCACACTGCTGGCTCACGTTCAGTTGGTGTGCATGGAGACGCCAGGTCCTTTGCAGCAGAGCTGCTCCCCAGCCAGCCAGTCCCCAGCCTGAACCGTCTGCAGGGGGTCCTTCCTGCCCAGCTGCAGGACTTTGCCTTTGTCCTGGTGCAACTTCTCTCACTCGGGAGTCACTTTGCAAAGGTCTAGTGCGTTTCTGTCCAAGGAAGGGGAATTATGGAGGATCATTCCCAGGCAGGGGAGGCCAGTGCGGATTGTCCCCTTCCAACAAGGGAGAGCAAAGGAGATGAGATACGGAGCTGCTCCCTGGGCTTCTCCCAGGATGCTGCACAGCAGGACTGTCTTGTGATCCCCCGTGGGCAAATGCTCAGTCTCTTTCCAGAGGAGCATCTTGGCAGGTACTGCAGATGATGTGCAGTTTCCAGTGGCTCCTGAAAGTCTCTCGCCAGCTCTGCTGCAGAGTGTCTGGGTTGGTTAAAGAAGTAGCAGGGTCACTGTATGATGTGACCAACACTCCAGATGGGCAGTGTCCAGGGTGAGTAGCAGGTACTGCAGTATGTACAGCTGGTGGAGTCTAGAGAGCGACCCGGCTCTCCTCATGGTGAACTCCTCCTTTGGGTCAGCTGAACTGCTCTGCAGGCTCCATGGAAATGCATGGCTCCATGGAAAGGTTCTGATGGCCCAAGAATATGGTGTAGGTTCAGGTGGCCAAGGGAACCTGCCCCACCACCCGTCTGGCCCACAGCTGAGGCTCAGGCAGGATGTGGGGAGGGTCTCAGAATTGCTCCATCACAGCTGGCAGACACCCACACACATGACTTGGACCAAGCCTGGAACCTCAGCCATCACCGGGGGTTTGGGTGTGAGCTGCTGACTCCCCTCTCCATCCCTAGTGCTTGTCGTGGCAGCTCAGGCAAGGCCTTGCATGCAGGCAGCTCTTTTGGGCACCCCAAAACTGAGGCCAGAGGAAGCCCACCTCCGGTGGGTTTGGGGCATGCCTGGGAGGGAGCTGAATCCCCCTCCCGACCAAGGCCTTCTGAGCGGAGATCAAACACCTGCATTTCCTCCTCTGAATCACTGCCCCACGCAGGGGTAATGACCCCCTCTCGGCCACTCTCTGCGTCTCCTGGCCAGCAATGGGACAGGAAGAGCAGGAGGCAGAGGGGAGCAGGTCCAGCCCTCTCCACCTCTGTCGCCTGAGGGGATCAAGCACCCTGCTGAAATCAGTCTCTCTCCACAGCGCCGAGAGGGACTGCAGGGGATTATTGCAGCTGCCAGAGCCTTTCCCAGAGGGGAGCCTGCTGCCCCTCAGGAGCTGCCAGCCTTGGAGACCCAGGACAATCTCCAGGGAGCCCAGGGGGCAGAGAAAGTCACGCCTTTGGCTGGGCCTCTGCTCCTGAGCGGGGCCAGGCTCCGGGGACCGAGGGAGCTGGTGGCACCGTGGCAGCAGTGCCCATGTGCCCAGCTGTGTGCAGGAGCAGCTCCTCTGCCAAGAGCAGCAGGGCTCCGGGCACTGCCTGCTGCTGCTGACGGGAGATGAGGCGAGAGGGAGAGAAGTGAGAGGCAGTGTGGAGTGGGAGGAGAGAGGAGAGCTCCTTGTGGGGGGAATCTGCACAGCCCTTTGCATGCTAAGTCTCTGGCTGCAGGGCAATGCTGCCGAGGTTCCTGGAGGGGTCTTCTGCACCCACCCCATCCCATGACTGATAGGGATTTTAAGGATCACTCTTGCAGCTTCTGCATTGTGGAGGAGGAGGAGGAGGAGGAGATGCTTCAGAGCAGGATGTCCTGCCACACCGTCAGAGGCACAGGGCATCCTGCTGCCTTCTCCCAGGGACGCAGCTGGGGTGTGAAGCTGGGCTCTGCACCCAGGTCTGCCCAGGTTCATCAGTCAGAGTGGTGTCCCTGCACCCCAGGGTGCTGTGTGTCTGGGGCACTGACTGCCGCCTACGTGGGTCAGCACGCAGCCTGCCCGGGGAGCTCCCCATGGCGCTGCAGGGAGAAGCTCTGGGTGAGAGGGGTTTCCCCCAGCAGGGCAGGTCCATTCTCCCGTCGAGAGGGTGCTGCGTGGAGCAGGGCTGCCCACAGCTCCAGCTCTCCAGGAGGACCTTTTGAGAGTGGGGTTTTCAAGAGGGCTCGCCTCTGCATGGTGGGAGTGGAAATGCAGCAGTCAGGTTGAGGCAAGAAACTAAGCCTGGTCACCACCACGCTGAGGGGTGACTAGGTTTGCAAGGAACCACAGAAATTGCCCACACAAGCCCTCAGCCTGCAGACAGCACCCACTTCACCTTGCCATCACTGTTCTCGGCCAGCCCCAGCATGCAGACGCTATCCCCCCAGCAAGCCCCCTGCAGCTTTCCTCTCCCACCCGGCAGAGGAAGGGGGAATGAGCTGACTCAGGAGATGCCACCTTTAAGACCCTTCACCCTCCCGGGGGGTGTGCTGCTGAGTTGTGTGCTGCCCTCCAGAAGGGCCCAGCTCTTGTGCTTGCTGAATGTCCCACACAGAAGCCACAGAGGGGTGCTAAGGAGATGGAAGTGCTGCTGGGGGTGGCTGTATGTGGGCAGATGAAAAAGCATAGTGGAGATGTGGAGACCAGTGTGCTGGCTGTGTCCTAGGGCACAGGGAGAGCTGGTGCCTCTCAGGGCTCACTAGTCTTCACCCTGGGAGCCACGGAAAGGCTGCCTAGTCCAGCCCTGCAGAGCAGACAAAGAAGCAAACAGTCCCCCCAGCACGGAAGCTGTTGCTTTTGTGCTCCAAATGCCTCCAAACTGCATGTGAAGATGCTCAACAGACTTCCTACACTCCAGCAGCACCGACCCCTCTGCAGCCTGCAGGCACACGTCCCGGCTCCTCATGGCTCACGCAGCCAGCCCAAGCTGGAGCTGCAGACAGGGAGCTGAGTGAAGGTCCTGCCGAGGAGAAAAGCAGTCTGTGTGTGTGTGTGTGTGTGTGTGTGTGAGTGTGTGTGTGTGCACGTGTGTGTGCGTGTGTGTGTTGGGGGGTGTGTGTGAGAAAGGGAAAGAGCTGTGAACAGAGGAGTCTCTCCTGACTTGTCCCTGTCTTTTCCTCCTGGCACAGTCCCACGGGCCTGCAGGGAACAACATGTCCAACAGCAGCTCCCTCAACGAGTTCCTCCTCCTGGCATTCGCGGACACGCGGCAGCTGCAGCTCTTGCACTTCGCACTCTTCCTGGGCATCTACTTGGCTGCCCTCCTGGCCAACGGCCTCATCATCACCACCATAGCCTGCCACCACCGCCTCCACACCCCCATGGACTTCTTCCTCTTTAATCTCTCCCTCCTCGACGTGGCCTCCATCTCCACCACTGTCCCCACATCCATGGCCAATTCCCTCACAAACACCACGACCATCTCCTACTCGGGATGTGCTGCCCAGGTCTTAATTTTTGCCATTTTCATTTTGGCTGAGTATTCCCTTCTCACTGTCATGGCTTATGACCGCTACGTTGCCATCTGCAGACCCCTGCACTACGGGACCCTCCTGAGCAGCAGAGCTTGTGTCCAAATGGCAGCAGCTGCCTGGGGCAGCAGCTTTCTCAACGCTCTCCTGCACACTGCCAACACCTTTTCCATACCTCTCTGCCAAGGCAATGCTGTGGGGCACTTCTTCTGTGAGATCCCCCACATCCTCAAGCTCTCCTGCTCACACTCCTACCTCCAGGAAGTTGGGGTTGTTGTGATTACAACCTGTTTAATCTTGGGGTGTTTCATGTTCATTGTGCTGTCCTACGTGCAGATCTTCAGAGCTGTGCTGAGGATCCCCTCAGAGCAGGGCCGACACAAAGCCTTCTCCATGTGCCTCCCTCACCTGGCCGTGGTCTCCCTCTTTGTCAGCACTGGCATGTGTGCCTACCTGAAACCTCCCTCCCTCTCCTCCCCCTCCCTGGATCTGGTGGTGGCTGTTCTGTATGCGGTGGTGCCTCCAGCAGTGAACCCCCTCATCTACAGCCTGAGGAACAAGGAGCTCAAGGATGCCCTGAGGAAAGTGATTCAGTGGGTACAATGTGGGCACCAATAACCATCCCATGTGCACCCACTCATCATTCACAGGGCGTTTGGCATCAGGGCTCTCTGTTGTTCTTTTCTTGTTTGTCTTCCTTTTCTGATACATTCTCATTAAAAGAAAAAATTTTTGGTTTGTGCCACTTCTCAGGAATCTGAGCCAGAGACCATGGTGAAGCAGGAAGCCAGGTGTCTCTCTTCCTCTGCAGAGATGGGGGAACCTCAGAGCCCGCTAGTCTGAGCTCCCTCGGATGCCCCCAGTGCAATGGGGGGAGTTTCCCTTTGCAGGGTCTCTTTTGGCACTGACACCAAGGGCGCTCAGGGGCACACAGCCAGGCTCGGACAAGTACAGACAGGGTGAGACTGTGGGTCCCGCGTCCCTTAGGCTCTTGGAAAAGGAGAAGGAGCATCAGGTTCCTGGGGCCCCAGCTCAGGGCAGGCGGCTCTGTCGCTGGGGCAGCAGGAGCTGCGGAGGGGCTGCAGGGCCAGGGCTGTCGTGCTGTGCTGGGCAGCGGGGTGGGCATCCAGGGGCTGCAGCCGAACCACCACAGCGCCCTGCCCAGCACCCAGGAGACCCATAGACACTTTCTGCAGAGGTTTCTTAAGAGACATGGCAGGGTCTCAGATTTGCAAATGTTTCCGCTTTTGCTAATTTCCAGGAGTTTTTACACTCTTGCCTGCCCTCCTGGATGGAGGAGGGAAGGCAGGAGGGAGGTTAGCAGCGGTGGAGAGAGGGCGGGAGGGAGGGAAGGCAGGAGGGAGGGGAGGCAGGAGGAGGGAGGCAGCGGCGGAGGGCGGGTGGGAGGGGAGGCTGCCCATGATGACCTCAGAGGGCAGTTTGGGGGGGTTTCCCAGGAGGGGGTTGCCATGCAGCAGGGCTAAAGACATCAGCCAGGTGACCTTGCTGGCCTTGGAAGACATCCACCCCACTCTGCCCCTGACCATCCGGCCACAGCCTGTGCTGCTGCTGCTGCTGCTTGCGATGCGGCCGTGCCAGGGACAGACCTTTCCATTGGTTGTTGATAAGGCTCAAGCAGTTCTGGGCGGCACAGCCTGCGGAGGTCTTGCTAGTGGTGGCTCCTCCTTCCGCAGAGCTAGCTCTCCTCAGACTTGCTGAGGGCGCAGTCCATGCCCATGCCCAGGTGGCTTTGGAAGGTATTGAGCAGTGTCAGAGCCAGGAGGGCCCCCCGAGGAACGCTGCTTGTGAGCTACTGCTCGTTGGAGTTTGAGGCATGAAGCAGCAGCCTTGGAGCTTGGCACGCTGGCCAGTGTGCACACAGCTGGTGGTGCCTCTGCCCAGTGCAGGTCTTGCCAGCTCGTCAGCCCCTTGGCTCTTGGCTCCCAGCTGCTCAGGCCAGCATCTTCTCAGGCGCTCTTTGTCCGGCTGGTGCTTGGGCTCTTCCTTGTCACTTGGGTCCTCCTCAGGGCAGTGGGGTCTCCAGGGAGAGCAGGGCTGCCGTGACTGCCTCGGTCCCCATGCTGCCTTTGCCCTGTCCCCCACTTAAAGATGGTAAATGTTATATACCCTTCAGAAATGAGGGCATACTTTGGAGAAAGCCCAGCAACATGACCAGGGAGGGGCTGGGCACTCCAGGGGTGAGTCCAGGTCACAAGGTCAGGCCAGCTTACTCAGGGTTTTATCCAGCCTGGTCTTGAAGGCCTCCAAGGATGGAGATGGCACTACCTCACTGCACCACCTGATCCAATGCTTGAGTGACCTCCTGCTGAAAAAGTTCCTCTCTCCTAGGCCCACTGGCTCTTGCCTTCCCACCATGCACCACTGTGTGGGAGCCTGACTTTGTCTCCTTGACAACCTCCCTGTGGTTACTGGAAGGCTGCTGTTAGGTCCTCCCAAAGCCGTCTCTTCTTCAGGCTGAAAAAAACGCATTTCCCTCAGCCTCTCCTCCACAGGGCCTGGGCCTCAGAGCCTGACCACCTTGGTGGTCCTCAGCTGAACTCCTCACCCTTTGCTAATGCTTTCTTTTATTGGGGGGCGGGGATGGAGCGCCCAAATCTGAATGCAGTCTTCTAGCTAGGGTCTAATGAGTGCTGAGTGGAGGGGGACCATCACTCGCCTGGATCTCCTGGCTGCGCTACTGTGTTCAGGCAGCCCAGGATGCTGCTGCCTTTCATCGCTGCCAGGGCACACTGCTGGTTCACGTTCAGTTGGTGTGCATGGAGATGCCAGGTCCTTTGCAGCAGAGCTGCTCCCCAGCCAGCCAGTCCCCAGCCTGAACCGTCTGCAGGGGCTTCTTCCTGCCCAGCTGCAGGACTTTGCCTTTGTCCTGGTGCAACTTCTCTCACTCGGGAGTCACTTTGCAAAGGTCTAGTGCGTTTCTGCCCAAGGAAGGGGAATTATGGAGGATCATTCCCAGGCAGGGGAGGCCAGTGCGGATTGTCCCCTTCCAACAAGGGAGAGCAAAGGAGATGAGATACGGAGCTGCTCCCTGGGCTTCTCCCAGGATGCTGCACAGCAGGACTGTCTTGTGATCCCCCGTGGGCAAATGCTCAGTCTCTTTCCAGAGGAGCATCTTGGCAGGTACTGCAGATGATGTGCAGTTTCCAGTGGCTCCTGAAAGTCTCTCGCCAGCTCTGCTGCAGAGTGTCTGGGTTGGTTAAAGAAGTAGCAGGGTCACTGTATGATGTGACCAACACTCCAGATGGGCAGTGTCCAGGGTGAGTAGCAGGTACTGCAGTATGTACAGCTGGTGGAGTCTAGAGAGCGACCCGGCTCTCCTCATGGTGAACTCCTCCTTTGGGTCAGCTGAACTGCTCTGCAGGCTCCATGGAAATGCATGGCTCCATGGAAAGGTTCTGATGGCCCAAGAATATGGTGTAGGTTCAGGTGGCCAAGGGAACCTGCCCCACCACCCGTCTGGCCCACAGCTGAGGCTCAGGCAGGATGTGGGGAGGGTCTCAGAATTGCTCCATCACAGCTGGCAGACACCCACACACATGACTTGGACCAAGCCTGGAACCTCAGCCGTCACCGGGGGTTTGGGTGTGAGCTGCTGACTCCCCTCTCCATCCCTAGTGCTTGTCGTGGCAGCTCAGGCAAGGCCTTGCATGCAGGCAGCTCTTTTGGGCACCCCGAAACTGAGGCCAGAGGAATCCCACCTCCGGTGGGTTTGGGGCATGCCTGGGAGGGAGCTGAATCCCCCTCCCGACCAAGGCCTTCTCAGCGGAGACCAAACACCTGCATTTCCTCCTCTGAATCACTGCCCCACGCAGGGGAAATGACCCCCTCTGGCCAGACCCCAGCAGACCCCAGAGCATGCCTGTTTGCTCACCCTGGCTGGGACGGGGCCAGGGCTGGGCGGGGGCCGAGAACTAGTGAGAGGTTGCAAAGGAGGACCGTGGTGGGCAGGTCACTGAGGGCTGTTGTGGGGACCATGCTGGGGGGGGATGTTTCCTCACTCCTGAAGGCACCATGTCCTGTGTGGTGCCTGCACTGTGGCACCATGGGGCCACGTGCAGGGCAGCAGGACCACAGAGATGGGGCTCAGATGGGAGCCATGATGCTCCAGGAATCTCTCACACTGCTGGAATCCCACAAATTTCCCCACAGCCCAGCGAGACAGGGCTCTGCTCTGTGGTTGCTCCAGGGAGGCTAAGGGGCACCCTGGTGGCAGGTGCAGGGTGGCCAGCACCAGCCCCAGTGCTCCCAGCAGCCCCTCTGAAGCCAGAGCAGCTCTTGATGGTTGATTGTGGAGGGGACTCCATGCTGCTAGTGGGGACGGGGGTCTCTCGGGGGTGGCAGCCAACAGCACCGCCTGCCAGGATGCCCAGACCCAGGACAGCACCACAGCTCACGGTACCCCCTCTCCTGTGTCTCCCCCTTGACTGTAAGGGCAACCGGGGAGGCACTGCCTCAGGCACATCTGCATTACACCGGCAATCCTTTGCATCCACCTTCAACCACAGAAAAGTCCAGGGCCTGGATCCCCTCAGTGGTGAGGGGAAAAAAGGTGCCTTTTCTGCCGTGTGGTTTCTCTACCGCGGCAGTTGTGTCTCTAAGCAGATGGTGCCACCCTCCCCTTTCTTTCTTACCTGAAGCTCAGCCTGGTTGGGGCTGTGAATGTGGAGCCTGGCTGTCACTGCAGTGACCTGGAGATGGTGGAGAGGCAAGAGGAATAGCAGAATCACCGCCCTGGACTGCAGGAGAGAGGATTTCCTTGTGTTTGGGATCGACTTGTTGGGACCCCACAGGGCAGAGGAGCCATGCATCGGTGCCTTTCCAATGCACCTCCCGGCATTGCAGACACTTCAGTTAATTCAGGGCGCTCATTTTCAGGGAATAAAAAGGCCTCTAGTGCCGTGCCAGGTGCCTGGGGTGCGCAGCATGTGTCTGGCACAGACCACACAGGACATCCAGGGAAGCCAGGGTGTTCAGGGCAAATGCCACAGGGCCTCTGAAAGGGGTTTGTGGCCTGTGTGCCAGCAACTGAACACCAAGCCCAGGGCATGCAGGGAACGTCCATCCCAGCTACACCCAGGGGTGCTACAGGATTGGGAGGCACATCACAGCAAGAACCTCCACTCGTGTGCCTATGCCCTCCAACCCTGGTGGGTCTCCTCTTCCTGAACCTTCGCACCCAGTGCTCTGAACAGTGACCAGGCTAACGATGTCCCCACTGTGGATAGATCAAAGGCTGTCCTACCCCAGGCACCTTCTCAGCAGCAGCTTGTCCTTCTTGGACATCCTCTTCACCTCTGACAAAGGCCCCAAGGTGCTTTGGAGTCCCCTTCGGGCATAGTCCACAGTCCACAGTCCACATCCAAGCATGCTGCATTAGTGGGAGGCACATCACAGCAAGGTCTCCACTCATGGCCCTGCACTCTTAACACCTTCTAGTTCTCTTCTCCCTGGCCCTCTGCTCACCCCCAGGTGATATGAACAGGGCCTGTGCTGATGATGTCCCCAGGGTGGCTGGATCGCAGGCTGTGCAGGCCCAGGGACTTCTTCAGTGGCACCTTGTGCTTCCTGGAGATCCATTCACCTCTGTCACAGGCCCCCGTGTGCTCCAGACTCAACTCAGGCAGCAAACCCCTCTCCTGCCACTCCTGCACGGCCCAGCTCTGTTTCTCCCTGGCCTTGGGCACTGCAGCGTTTGCTCTCCCAGTGGGAACCTCCTTTCACCATTACATTGCCCCCTGCAGTGTCTACCAGCACGTCTCTGCTCTGCAGTGGGGCCATCGCACACACACTGTCCTTGGCCCTTGGGAACAGGTTTCACCATGCCTAATCTGACTGAAACATTACTAGAATAACGGAGATGTGGTGGGATCTCTTGCATGATAGGAGAGCCCTGATGTTAGGGGACAAGTTCTTCAGGAGAGACCAAGGGGGAAGGTGAGGAAGGGGGATGCCCTCTGTGTGAAGGGGGCAGCTTGGGTGTGTGGAGCTCCTCACCCATCAAGGCAAGGGTTTGGGTGAGAGCTTGTGGGTGACCAGGGTGACATCCCAATGGGAGTTATGGACCACCCAGTCAGGGTGAGGAGGTGGCTGCAGACTCCTTTAAGCAATGTGAGCACCTCTGAGGATCCTAGGCCCTTGTTCTTAGGGAGGGGACTTTAATCCCACTGACATTGAATGGCAGGGCCAAGAGCAGAGTGCAAGCAGGCCAGGAGGTTTCTGGAGGGCATCAGGGACAACTTCTTTGCACAAAGGCACAGTGGGCCAAGACTCGTGATGCTTCTTTGTATGTGGGAATTTCCAGGAGGGAGGAACTGCTCGGGGACGGGATAGTCAGTGTCTGCCTTGCCTGCGGTGGCCATGAAAAGTAGCATTCTGGATGCTGAAGGGAGTGAGGAGGGATAGCAGCAGAGCACAGACCCTGGCCTGTGCTCTGAGGAGCAGAGGAGCAGTGAAAGAATGAAAAGTGAAATGTGGGCTCACTGCTGGATTGGTCAGGGAATCTAGGAAGAGCAGACACAGGTAGGCCTGAGGAGCTCAGGGCCTTCTGGGCTTCAGTCTTCACCAACAAGGTCTGCCAGGCTGCTGTGCCTAGAGTCACAACTCCAGCAGGAAAAAACCTAGCAGCAGTGGAAGAGGGAAGAGTGAGGGATGACTTGCAAGAACTCAACCCACACGAGTCTAAGAGACTGGATGGGCTGCATCTGAGGCCAGGGAGAGGGCTGGCTGCTCTCACAACAAGGCCACCCGCTATCATCTTGGAAATGTTGTGGAGGTCCCAATGAGCAGAAAAAGGAATATGTTGTGCCCATCTTGCAAAAAGGCCACAAGGACACCGCAAGGAGCTGCAGGCCCTTCAGCCACACTTTGACAAGGAATGCTGTCATGGAATGAATCTTCTCACATCACACTTGGTGGGCACATGAGGGAGAAGAAGGTGCCTGGGAACAGTCAGCATGGATGTACTGAAGATAACTCATTCTTCGGCAAGCTGATTGCCTTCTCTGATAAAAGAGCTGTACTTGTGGAGGAGAGGAGAGTAGTGGATGTCATTCACCATGATTTTAGTGAGGAGTTTGCCACTGCCTCACACTATATTCTTGTACCCAAGGAAGGCATTAGAATAGGCTGTGTAGACAGCCAGCTGGGTAAAAAGCTGGTTGGATGATGGAGCTCAGAGGGTTTTTGTGAATGGGTCAGGCTTTACCCGGAAGCCACTGGCAAGTGGAGGACACAGCTCTCCTCACATTGGCAGATGACAGCTAGTCAGGAAAAGAGTCATGAGCTTGAGGGCTGCCCTTCAGAGGGACCTCAGCAGGTAGGAGGAACGGGCTGCCAGAACACTGTGAAATGCAAAACGAAACAAGTGCCAGGTCCTGCCCCTGGGGTCCACCAACACCCTGCAGTGATGTGGGCTGGGGAGTGCCCGCATGGGCATCAGCTCTGCAAAAAAGGACTGAGAGTCCTTGTGGGCAGCGAGCTGGATGTGAGGCAGCAGTGTTCCCTGGCAGCAGTGGAGGCCCCAGTGTCCTGGGCTGCCTGAAAAAGAGCAAAGCCAGCAGACTGAGGGAAGTGATCATCCCCCTCCACTCAGCACTCGTTAGAGCACATCTAGATCCTGCATCCATTGAGGCCCCCTGTAGAAGAACGCTGTTGATGACATGGAGTGAGTTGAGTGTCAGGCCTCCAAGGGGGTTGGGGGCCGGAGCACTTGCCCTGGGAGGAGAGGCTGAGGGAATGGGCCTTGCTCAGCCTGGAGAAGGAAAGGCTTTGGGGAGAACCCCTCGCAGCTTCCCAACTCGAGGTTACCACTGATAAAGAATGAGGTTTGTGCAGAGATTCATGGCCGGACAATGAGAGGCAATGGTTACAAGCTGGCACAAGTGCAGCTAAAATTGGATATAAGGGAGAAAAATCAGTGAGAGCAATCAAGAAGGGTTCAGAGAGGTTGTGGATTCTCTATTCTGGGAGGCTTTCAGGACACTGTTGGACAAAGCCCTGTGAAACTCGATGTGAATTCAGTGGTGTTCCCGATGGAAGCAAGAGGTTGGCCTAGAAACCTCTCAAGGTGCCTTCCAACCTGAATGGTTCTGATAACTCTATCATCCCTGATGATAGCCCCGGCGACTCTTACAGTCATGAATTCCTTTTCTGCACGTGAGTTAGCACCAGATATGGCATCCCCAGAGCCAGCCCCTCCCAGTGGTGTGAGGTTGCTTCTTAGGCCTGAAAGGTTTTCAAAGCTTAATTATAAGGGACCTCTTGTCCAGAACACGCCCTCCTCACCGTATATAACACCTGCACATGACAACACGATGCCCAATGAGTGTGACACATGTGGAAAGTCATGGCATGAGGGTGATTGCACTGGAATGTGCCTAAGGTCCTTAGCAGATCCAGTAAAATGCAGAAGGACTGGAAGAGCCTTAAACATCCGAGGCACACATTACTAAGGTTGACTTTGTCCCTATGGGAGGCTGAGGGAGCTGGGTTGGTTCAGCCTGGAGAAGAGGAGGCTTTGGGGAGATCAAATAACAGCCTGCCCATAGCCACCAGGAGGTCATCACGAAGATGGAGGCAGGCCCTTCACTGTTGTGCGCAATGGGAGGAGGAGGCCCAATGGGCACTAGCTGAAACAAGAGTGGTTCAGGCTGGAGAGAAGAAAACACCTTTTACCCCTGCAGACAGTGAAGCACTGGGGCAGGTTGCCCAGAGACGCTGTGCCATCTCCAGCCTCAGAAGTTTTTAACTCCTAAATGAATGAAGCCCTGAGCAACCTGCTAGGATCTGACAGTTGACCCTGCTGTGGGAAGGAGGTTCAGCTAGAGACCTCCTGAGGCCCCTTCCAGCCTGAAGGATTCTGCATTTCCTTCCATCTCACGTCTTTCCTTGCTGACCACAGGGAAAAGATTCAGTTTCACCATGACCATGGCAGTGCGTTAGACAAAAGTAGGAGCAGATCCACTGCATGTTTCTTGTCCTGCTCCACTCGGAGTCATTCAGATTCAGGGTGGCTTTGCAGGTATCCCCAGAGAGTCCCAATATTTCTTCTGCTTCACCTTTTGTTGCATTATTTGTTCTTTTCCACCTGACGAGGTCTTCTCTTTTACCATTCTGATCCCCTCCCATGCAAACAATCACCCCTATTTCTCCTTTCTTCATTGGCCCTGGTCATGCTTACTTTCTACCCTCCTTTGGCTTTTCTGAGAGTGTTCCCATGCTCATTTCTACCTTGGCCAGAAGTTCCTTTACACTGGTACCTCCTTTTATTATACGCAGTGTCCTGCAATGCCTCCTGCTGTTATCCTGTGAGAGGCACTGCAAGACAGGACGAGCCATCTGCACACACACATTAAGAGCTGACACAAAGGAGCTCGAGTCCAGAGGGGCCTTGAGAACTTGGGGTTTTGTCCAACACAAACCTCATGGAGTTGTGCAAGGAAAAGTGGCCAGTCCTGCATCGGAGGAGGAGAAAACGCTGTGCATCAGGACAGGCTGAGAGCTGACCGTCAGAGGAGTGACCCTGAGGAGTAGGGCCTGGACATGACAAGGGATGCCAGAGGAGCCAGCAGTGCATGTTGACCACAACTCAGGGCAGCTGCATATGGGGCTGCTTCAGGAAGACCGTGGCCCCCCAGGCAAGGGCAGTTCTCATCCCTGTTGACTCAGCACAGGTGTGGCCACATCTGGAAGAGTGTGCCCGAGTGTGGGCTGCCCAGTGGTGGAGGAAAGGGGAGGACTTGGAGAGGGTCCAGGGGAGGTCTCCCAAGATGGGGGAAGGGTCCTGAGGCACAAGGCCTTTGTGGAGAGGCTGAGGGATGTGGCCTTCTTTAGCCTGGTGCAGGGGAGACTAAGGGCATTCCAGTAGGAGCCTGTGAGTGCGTGAAGGGTGGTTTCAGAGGTGATGGAGAGTTTCTTGGTTTTAGGAAATAGCAAGAGAAGGAGAAAGAGGAAAGATATGAAAGATAAATGGATTATGAGAAGTTCAGGCTGAACTTTTGGGAACTGGAATGTCACTTGTGCTGTGGTTCAACAGGACACCCAGAGGTGTGGGGAGCCCCTGGCTTTGTGTTTGGATGAAAAGCAAGCGAGGGCAGAGAGCCATCAGTAAGGGTGGTGAGATGGCTGGGGGAGAGCACAGTGGGGAAGCAGGTTGGGTGTCTACAGGCTGCAGGGACACAGACGCAGGAGTGGGACAGCAGAGGGCAGCCTGGGGTGGAGACGACCGAGGGCACTGCCAAGGCTGAAAGCCTCCGACAGGACGGAGGTCTTGGTGCTCTTGGCTTTGGCAGGTGTCTGCCACTGAGGCCAAGGAGACACTGTGTTTCTGACGGCCCCAGGTCCTCATTACCTCCCCACCCCGCCACAGAGCCCAGGAGGTGCTGTCCCATCCTGCAGGCAGCCTTGCACACCCCCACCCTCACCCTGCCCCCCACAAAGAGCCCTGAGCCAAGTCGGAGCGAAAGCACCACCCCACCCAGGGGCTGGGTGTCAGTGCTGGCCCATGCTGTAGGATAACACACAGCAAGGGTGACTTGGTGTCACAGCCACCTGCACATTTCCTTTGCCAACCTGCAACAAGTGCCTCCACCTTTCTGCTCTCATCCGCCCCTGGGGAGGCTTTGTTGGGAATGGTCCTCAGGGGGACCCATTAACACTCCCCGAAACTTGGGACTTAATTCTGACTTGACCTTCTTGAGTGTTTCTTCTCAGTTCCCTCTCAGTGTCTGAGGTTCATGGACTCAGCACCACATACACTCGAGGGGGGATTCAAAGGCCAGAAGCCCTCACAAGCCAGGCCACTCCCCAGCATTTTCGTCAGCTCTCAGTTCTGGTGAGGCTAAGTGGAGAGCTCTCAGGAGGGCACTTACAAGAGGAACATTTCCATCAGCAACAACAAAAAATATCAGATGTTGTCTTTCACAGTTTTCTTCTTGTTTCAGCTTGGAGAATCCCTGTTATCCACATTGCTGGATTCCTCCTGATTCAGAGGGTCTCCTGATGACACCTGGATGTGTAGGAAAGGCAGGATTTCTGGTACGGGACATGTGTGGACAACCTTCCTCCTCCCCTCCCCAGCCCGGCCAGCTCTCCCATCAGCCCCTGGGGACCTACTTCGCTCTTGTTAACATCGAACCCTTTTCCCCTCGCCTCTGTAGCTGAGCGTTACAGCTCCTGTGCCCCAAGTCCCACCTGCTTCCCTTAGAGAACCAGCTGCAAAGACACACAGCTGTGTTACAGTGATGTCTTAAAGGACTCCATAAGCACCTAGCCACACACTCTTTTCGTTCCCCTCATGGTCAGTGAAATCCTAGGTTGCATTTCCTAGCACCACATGGCAACACAGCTACACAAGGCGTCCCCGGCAGCAACAGCCCCTCTATGGGGGTAAAGGAATCAAGGCCTGAATGTGGACTTCTTGTCTTAAGGTGACAACTAGTCACAAAATCCTAGTTCCAGGAACTGGAACTAATCTTCATTTTCAGAAATTCCAACATACTTTCACAATTATAATGAGTTTTTCTTTTCTTTCTTATTGGCAGCACCATATGTATGCACTTGTATAGGAAAGTCTATATTTACATATATATACATAGTTCTTCATCACAATACCTTTCCCACCACCACTCTGAATGGAGAAACTTTGTTCCGAGGAACTACTATATTTAATCTGACATTTTTCCTCTCTCCCCTGCCTCTCTCTCCTTTCTTCCTGCTCTGCCTCCTCTCTCTTTACAGAGCTCTCCAGGAAAAGATTCCCTGAATCGCAGCACTCAGGGTGGACAAGACCTCAGGACGTCACCTGGACCAATCCCCTGCTCGGTGTTGAGGGAACTAGATGAGGTCGCTCAGGGGCTCGTCCCCATTACGCATGATCCACAGCCATGATGAGAGTGTGCTCTGTCCCATGGGCTTGTGCGTGCTCACTTGGCACAAGGGCTCCCCAGCTGAATCCTCTTCAACTGTGGGTCAAGCCTCTCTACCACAGATATGCTAAGAGACCTGGGGACCTCGGCAGATATCAGAAACCTCCCTGACCATGCTCACATTTCAAAGACTACCAAGAGCAATGTCACACAGGCACAAAGAGCCTTGAGGATCGGGGGGGGGGGGGGCCTGAGGGCAGATCTTAGCAGTAGCACACGAGGTAGAAGAGACAATGATCTCTTCTGCCTTTGCCCTGTCTTTGTCACTATGTCCCCTGCTGCACTGAGCAGTGAGAGCACATTTTCCTTAGCTGCCTTCCTTGTGCTGCCAGCGTTCTGACAGAAGACCTTCGGGTTGCCCTCCAGCGCCCTTGCAACCTCCAGCTCCAGCTCCAGCTCCAGCTCCAGCTCCAGCTGAGCTTTGTCTCTCCCAGCTCCATCCCTGCATTCACAGGCAATGTCTCTGTCTGCCTCCTGGGGAGCCTCTTCCCTCTTCCACCCTCTGGGAACTTCCTTCTTGAGTCTGAACTCATAAGTCAGGGCATCCCTCCATGCAGGTCTCCTGCCAAGTGCTGCTCAACCTCCTGCATGTCAGGTGGGAGTGTTTGTGTGCCTGGAGGATGGTGATGCTGAAGATCCAGGAAGGATCCAGGGATAGGGGAGAGGAAGGTGTCAGTGAAGGGGATGTAGCAGGGATTTTGGAAGTGGGGGTCCGGAAGAGAGGATGACTCAGAAGGTGGGTGAGGGAGAGGCAGGTGAAGGTGACACGTTGGCAGTGTTGATGACGAGGTCACCTCTTGTACAGGAACCTCCTTGGCTAGGTTCTGGCAGGAGCTATTGGGAGGACAAGGGCAGCATGACAACACCACTCCTCCCAGCAGAGATGAGAAGTGGGTGGGAGGATGGGATGAGGCAGGCAAAGGGGACATGGCTGCAGTGTGGATTGTGAGGGCCCTTGCACTGCAGCTGCCTGATTGGCCCTCAGCAGATGTGCTGGCCAGCAGGAAAGATGGGGGAAGGGGAGAGTTACAGAGACAGGGAATTCAGCAGGGTTCCCATTGCCTGGTCCTGCCTGTAGTCACAGGACACATGCGCTTGGAAACACAACCCTGCCAGCACTGGATTATGAGAACTCCTGGGCCATCAGCACACATCAGAGCCCAGCAGGACAGTGTGGAGGGGAGGAGAGCAGCCCTGAAAAGAGAAAGTCCTGCTGCTGTTGGTGGACGTGTCTCCAGGAAATCTGCAGCTGCCACGCAAGGCTGCAGCCAGGAAATGCCCACTGTGGCTGTGGTGGGAAGGTTGTGAGGAGCACAGGGTCTGTCCCCACAGCCAGCATCCAGACCCTCTTCCCCTCCACTCCTGCTCCCCTGCGAGCATTGGAGCGCTGCAGAGGGAAGGGAGGAGCCCGCGGGGACAGCTGGCTGCCACCCTTGCAGGAGAGGGCTGTGAGATCCCACCCTGCCTGTGGCCAGGGGAGCTGAGCTCTCCTAAGGCACGCGGGACCCACAGTCTCACCCTGTCTGTACTTGTCCGAGCCTGGCTGTGTGCCCCTGAGTGCCCTTGGTGTCAGTGCCAAAAGAGACCCTGCAAAGGGAAACTCCCCCCATTGCACTGGGGGCACCTGAGGGAGCTCAGACTAGTGGGCTCTGAGGTTCCCCCATCTCTGCGGAGGAAGGGAGACACCTGGCTTCCTGCTTCACCATGGTCTCTCAGTCCGATTCAGTCCTTCTGCTGTGTCAGCCTCTCCCCCCAGTTTAGTATCATCAGCAAACTTGCTGAGGGTGCACTCTGTCCCTTCCTCCAGGTCATTGATGAATACGTTGAACAAGACTGGAGCCAGGACTGACCCCTGGGGAACACCACTAGCCACAGGCCTCCAACTTGGCTCTGCGCAATTCACCACAACCCTCTGAGCTCGGCCATCCAGCCAGTTCTCAATCCACCTCACTGGCCACTCATCTAGCCCACACTTCCTGAGCTTCCCTAGGAGGATGTGATGGGACACAGTGTCCAAAGCCTTGCTGAAGTCCAGGCAGACAACACCCACTGCTCTGCCCTCATCTACCCAGCCTGTCATCCCATCCTATAAGGCAGGGGTCGCCTAGAGCACGTTGCCCAGGATTGGGTCCAGGCATGTTTTGAACATCTCCAGAGAAGGAGACTCCACAACCTCTACCTATCTACCCTCTACCCTCCTCTACCCAGCCAGTCATTCCATCAGAGAAGGCTATCAGATTGGTGAAGCATGATTTCCCTTTTGTGAATCCATGCTGACTACTCCTGATCACCTTCCCGTCCTCCATATGCTTAGTGATGACCTCCAGGATCACCTGGCTTCTCCACCACCTGGGTCAGAAAGTCATCCTCAGTGCTCTGCAGGAACCTCCTGCAGGACTGGTTGTGCCTAGCTGTGCTCTCTTCCCAGCTGATGTCAGGGGGGTTGAAGGCCCCCAGGAGAACCAGGGCCTGTGATCGTGAGGCTTCTTCCAGCTATCTGTAGAAGGCCTCATCGACTTCCTCTTCCTGATCACGTGGCCTGGAGTAAGCCCTCACAACAGTGTCACCCATGTTAGCCTGCCCTTTAAGCCTTACCCATAAGCTCTCGACCTGCTCTTCATCCACCCCCAGGCAGAGCTCCATGCAGTCCAGTTGCTCTCTCACATAAAGAGCACCTCCACCACCTCGCCTTCCTGGCCTGTCTTTACAAAAAAGCACATAGCCATCCATGACAGCATTCCAGTCACGCCAGCTATCCCTCCATGCCTCTGTAACTGCAACGAGGTCATGGCCCTACGACCACGCACACAGATTTCTAATTCTTCCTGCTTATTCCCCATGCTGTGTGCATTGCTGTACAGGGATTTCAGAGAGGCAATCGAGCAGGCAGGTTTCCTGGGAGGGGTGCGAGAGGATCCTCCACAGCCACGTCCCGTGTGCACTTCCCCGGCTGCATGCACCCCCTGGAGGCATCCTGACTTGAGTGGCGTTTTGCTGAATTCTCTGTCTCTGTAACTCTCCCCTTCCCCCATCTTTCCTGCTGGCCAGCACATCTGCGGAGGGCCAATCAGGTAGCTATACGAAAGCTATATGAAACAATAATGATAATTGTATCAATAAAGTATCATCACAAGAAAGAAACTGAATCTTGATAAAAGGAAAACAAGGTCATTGAATGGGATTGATGCCCAGGCTTTGTGGCTATGGCTAGATCCGAAACCGAAAGTGGACACGGCGGGGTTGGGGGAAGCCCCAAATGGAAGACATGCTGCCTGCGTACAGGGCAGCAACCCTCCGGACGGGCTGGTCTCATTCCCAGGACGGAGCAGGTGACAGCCCCCACACGGGGCTGGGATGCATGGCCTTCACCAGAAGAAGCGGCACTCAATTCAGAGGCCTCCCAGATGCCCTCTGCATGGGTCGACACCCAGCTGTGGGGGTGGAAGTGGGAGAGGTTTGTGCCAGTCCCGGGGGTTATGCTTACACTCTAGGCAGTGTGGTGCTCCCACCCAGTGGATGGGAGGCAGGGTCCACCCTTGATGTTCCCGAACGACGTTCCAGTTAGCATGCGGGGGTTGGTAGTGAAGTCCGGTGGAAGCCTTCGCCACTTCAGCGGAGACCAGCCACTGCAGCTGCTTGATGTCTTCACCCAGGGAATGGGCCTGTTAAAGGCACCTGGGTGGCTCGACAGCTCTGATAAGAGCTGCCTCAGCCTCTCCCTCCCCTGGCACGCTGGTCTTCGGCGCTGGGATCTTCAATGCGCTCGTCCGTCGGTCTTTGTGATTTCGAGCTCCGTATCTCCAACACCTCCCCCAGGTGCTTTGGCCTGGCTGTTGTTATAGCTAGGCCAGTCGGGTACGTAGTCACCCAAGAGGACTAAGCTGACCAGTCAAAATGTGCATTTTCAATCCAGCTATTTGCATACCTAATCGGAGTGGGAACAGGCATGCTGCTTCATGAGCCTTCTCCAAGGTTCCCTTGACAGACAGTCGAGACCACATGATCTGAGAGAGCCAGTCAATTTAAGAGTAGTTTGCAGGAACTTTCTGGCGTGCTACCGGCCATGCTCAGGGTCATAGAAAGGGCATGGTGACTGGCCGTTTGCCTACGAGCAGGTTCTCCATTATATCCTATGGTGGTGGTGCAGGGGGTTAATTCACCACAGTCCCCTTCGCCTGCCTCTCCCTCCCCCGCCTTCTGAGTCGTCCTCTCTTCTGGACCCCACTCTCAAAATCCCTGCTACATCCCCTTCACTGACACCTTCCCCTCCCCTGTCCCCATGCGATTACACAAACGTGGTGGACAGCTCACACAGCAGGATGACAATGGGCTCCTGAAGAAGGCAGGCTGCAACAGCAAGGACATGGAGGGGCACTTTGGGCAAAGGAGGTGGCCAGAGAGCTTTTCCTTGGAGGAGGTGATGAGCCAGGCGAGACCTTGTAGGAAGGCTAAGAGGACACACCAGGCAGGGTGACATTCGGGAGGTGTTTGCTAGCAGCTGCCTGTGGAGGGAGAGGAGGTAGCTGAAGCGTTCTTTTGGCAGCTGGAGGAAGCCTCCTGGCCACAGATGCTGGTTCTCAGAGAACAGTCTCAGCAGCCCAAAACCTGCTGGAAGGGCAGTCAGCCTGGGCACAAGCAGCCCGGGGGATTGCTGCATGGGAGGGGGCAGAATTTCTTGACACAGCAATCAATGAGGAAAGGATTGCTGGATTCAGTTAGTCCAAAGCAAAACAGAAGTGGATGGGGATGCCAAGGTGGAGGGCAGCCATAACTGCCGTGATCATGCGAGGGTGGGAAAGTAAGACAAGAAGCAGAATGACAGCCCAGGGCAGCAGGAGAGCAGCTTTCAGCTCATTCTGGCTCTGCTTGGCAGGATGCAAGAGGAGACAGCCCTGGAGGGCAGAAGGGCCCTGGATCCCTCCTGCATCTTCAGGGTCACCATCCTCCAGGCACAGGAACACTCCCGTCTGACGTGCAGGGAGTTAGTTGAGCAGCACTTGGCAGGAGACCCCCATGGAGGAACAAGGATGCCCTATCTTATGGCTTCAAACTCAAGAAGGACATTCTTGGAGGGTGGAAAGGGGAAGAGGCTCTCCAGGAGACAGAGACATTGCCTGTGTCAGGCAGGTACCTGAGACACATCGGTGCCTCTCCAAGTGCCACTGGCTGCTTGTGGTTCGACCCCGGAGCTCTGCCTGCAAAGGTGAAGAACTGTTATCAACATCAGAAAAAATACGTGCACCTTTCCCTCAGCTCAAATGATCAACTCATTTAAATAAAAAGGTCAATGTTTCCCCATGATGAAATCATGGGAAGGGTCAGGTAGGGTATTCATCTCAGGAGAAGTATTAGTGATGTCCCCCTGAACTAGCATGTTACATGTCCTGATTAAACTGGTCCTTTCTGAGGTCATCTTTGCCTCAGACTCTCTGGACACATGCACTTGCCCTTGTGTTCCAGTCCCCCTCCTCCCCTTACTCTCCTTATTCTCTTATCCCCTCCTTCATTAAGCTAGCTCTGCCCTCTCTAGTTGCTGCTTTGAGCTTCAGGCAGTCTAGAGCTTGCCTCCTCTTCCAGGAGTCTCACCACCTCTTCAGCCAATGGCTTAACTCGGTGTCTCTCCAGCCTTTCCTATCTACCCGTCTGAAAGATGTCTAGTCAGGCTCTGCCTGGTGGGAAGTGGACCTCGCTGGAGGCGGCCTGGACTTGAAACACAGTTGAGGAGTGCATTTTGTGGTTCATTAAGCTCTGTCATGGGTTAGTTTTGTTTGATCCTAGTTCAGACAAACCCTTCTGTGTGTCTTTGCAGCTGGTTCTCTAAGGGAAGCAGGTGGGACTTGGGGCACAGGAGCTGTAACGCTCAGCTACAGAGGCAAGGGGAAAAGGGTTCGATGTTAACAAGAGTGGTGTAGGTCCCCAGGGGCTGATGGGAGAAGTGGCCGGGCTGGGGAGGGGAGGAGGAAGGTTGTCCACACATGTCCCCTATCAGAAATCCTGCCTTTCCTACACATCCAGGTGTCATCAGGAGACCCTCTGAATCAACAGGAATCCAGCAATGTGGATAACAGGGATTCTCCAAGCTGAAACAAGAAGAAAACTGTGAAAGCCAACATCTGATATTCTTTGTGTTGTTGCTGATGGAAATGTTCCTCTTGTAAGTGCCCTCCTGAGAGCTCTCCACTTAGCCTCACCAGAACTGAGAGCTGACGAAAATGCTGGGGAGTGGACTGGCTTGTGAGGGCTTCTGGCCTTTGAATCCCCCCCGCGAGTGTATGTGGTGCTGAGTCCATGAACCTCAGACACTGAGAGGGAACTGAGAAAAAACACTCAAGAAGGTCAAGTCGGAATTAAATCCCAAGTTTTGGGGAGTGTTAATGGGTCCCCCTGAGGACCATTCCCAACAAAGCCTCCCCAGGGGCGGATGAGAGCAGAAAGGTGGAGGCACTTGTTGCAGGTTGGCAAAGGAAATGTGCAGGTGGCTGTGACACCAAGTCACCCTTGCTGTGTGTTACCCTACAACATGGGCCAGCACTGACACCCAGCCCCTGGGTGGGGTGGTGCTTTCGCTCCGACTTGGCTCAGGGCTCTTTGTGGGGGCAGGGTGAGGGTGGGGGTGTGCAAGGCTGCCTGCAGGATGGGACAGCACCCAACCTGCTCCCCCACTTTATTCTCCCCCAGGCATCTGACCACCCTTACTGATGACTCTTTACCTTCATTGGCTTTTCATCTAAACACAAAACCAGGGGCTCACTATCGACTCCGTCTGGGTGTCCTGTCCAAAAATTCAGTCTGAACTTCTTAAGCTGCATTTATTTTTTAGCTCTTTCTTCTTCCTTTTCTTCCTCTCCATAAAGGCCTTGTGCATCAGGACCCTTCTCCCATCTTGGGAGACCTCCCCTGGACTCTCTCCAGGTCCTCCCCATTCCTCCAGCACTGGGAAGCCCACACGGGGACACACTCTTCCAGATGTGGCCACACCAGTGCTGAGTCAAGGGGGATGAGAGCTGCCCTTGTCTGGGCTGCTAGGGTCTTCCTAATGCAACCCCATATGCAGCTGGCCTCATTATTGCAAGCATGCACTGCTGGCTCCTCTGGCATCCCTCGTCATGTCCAGGCCCTTCTCCTCAGGGTCACTCCTCTGATGGTCAGCTCTCAGCCTGTCCTGAGAAAACCTGCAGGGTTTTTTGCTCCCACAATGCAGGACTGGCCACTTTTCCTTGCACAACTCCATGAGGTTTGTGTTGGACAAAACCCCAAGTTTCTCAAGGCCCCTCTGGACTCGAGCTCCTTTGTGTCAGCTCTTAATATGCGTGTACAGATGGCTCGTCCTGTCTTCCTGTGCCTCTGACAGGATAACAGCATGAGGCATTGCAGGACACTGCGGATAATAAAAGGAGGTGCTAGTTTAACGGAGCTGCTGGCAAATGTAGAAATCACCACAGACACCATCTCAGAGAGGCCCAAAGAATGTACAAAGAACGTATAACCAGGGCCAGTGGAGATCGGGAAACAGGTGTGTGCTGACTGCATGGGCGGGGATCAGGATGGTAAAAGAGAAGACCTTGTCAGGTGGAAAAGAGGGCATAATGCAATAAAAGGTGAAGCAAAAGAAAAAAAAAACCAGTGCTCACTGTGGGTACCTGCAAAGCACTCCTGAATGGGAATGACACTAACCAGAGCAGGACAAGAAACATGCTGTTGATCTGCTCCTACTTCTGTCTGACACACTGCCATGGTCACAGGGAAGCTGAAGAGTTTCTCTGATTCCACGTCCACAAAGGAAGATGTGGGGTGGAAGAAAATGCAGAATCCTTCATGCTGGGAGGGGCCTCTGGAGGTCTCTAGCCCAACCTCCTTCCCAAGGCAGGGTCAACTATCAGATCCTACCAGGTTGCTCAGGGCTTCATTCATTTAGGACTTGAAAACCTCTGAGGATGGAGATGGCACAGCGTCTCTGGGCAACCTGCCCCAGTGCTTGGCGTGACTTTACCCAGTCCATGGGTAAAATGTGTTTTCTTATCCCCAGCCTGATCTGCTCTTGTTTCAGCTAGTGCCCATTGGGCCTCTTCCTCCTGTCGTGTACAACAGTGAAGGGCCTGCCTCCATCTTCATGATGACCTCCTGGTGGCTATGGGCAGGCTGTTATTTGATCTCCCCAAAGCCTCCTCTTCTCCAGGATGAACCAACCCAGCTCCCTCGGCCTCCCACAGGGACAAAGTCAACATTACCTATGCCTGCCTCAGATATGTAAGGCTCTTCCAGTCCTTCTGGATTTTACTGCATCCAGTAAGGTCCTTAGGCAAATTAGAGTGCAGTCACCCTCATGCCATGACTTTCTGTATGCGTCACACTCATTGGGCACTGTGTTGTAATGTGCAGGTGTTGTAGACGGTGAGGAGGGCCCATTCTGAACAAGCAGTCACCCACAATAAACCTTGAACTGAGAACCTTCCAGGCCCCAGATTGATTTTTCTCCCTTAAATCCAATTTTAGCTGCACTTGTGGCAGCTTTATTGCTTCTCGTTGTCCTGCCATGACTCTCTGCACATACCAGGTTCTTTATTGGTGGTAAGCTTGAGTTGGGATGCTGCAATGGGTACCCTCAGAAACCTTTCCTTCTCCAGGCTGAACAAGACCTGTTCCCTCAGCCTCTCCTCCCAGGACAAGTGCTCCGGCCCCCAAACACATTGGCCGCCTGACACTGAACTCTGAGTGATCAACAGCGTTCTTCTCTAGGCTGCCTGAAAGGATGATGTATCTAGATGTGCTCGGATGAGTGCTGAGTAGAGGGGCATCATCACTTCCCTCCATCTCCTGGCTGTGCTCCTGGTCATGCAACCCACAATGCTGTGGTCTCCGTTGCAGCCTCACGTCCAGCTCGCTGCCCACAAAGATCGCCACGTCCTTTTGTGCAGAGCTGCTGCCCACCCAGAACTCCCCAGCCCGTGTCACTGCAGGATGTTGGTCTTTCCCAGGTGAAGATAGGGCATTTGTCCTTGTTGCATTTCACAGAGTTCCTGACAGCCCATTCTTCCCACCTGCCAAGCTCCCTCTGAAAGGCAGCCCTCAGGCACATGACTGTTCTGCCCCATTCGCTGTCATCTGCAACTGGGACAAGACAGATGTCCTCCAGGCCGCTGATGAGCCTGTCAGACAGGTCAGGTTGCAGTGTAGACCCCTGCATCCTCCACTTGCCACTGGCTTCTTGGTGAAGCCTGACCCACTCACAAAAACCCTCTGAGCTCCACCATCCAACCAGCTTTTCACCCATCTGAATGTCGACCCAGCCTGCTGTAAGGCCTCCCTTGGATACAAGAATGTTGTGGGAGACAGTGCCAAAAGTCTGGCTAAAACTGTGGTGAATGACATCTCCTACTCTTTCTTCTGCCACAAGTACAGGTCTTTTATCACAGAAGGCAATCATGTTGGTTCGGAATGATTTATGTTCAGTAAATCCGTGCTGACTCTTCCCAGGCACCTTCTTCTCCTTCATGTAGCCAGAGATGTGATCCAAGATGAATAGCTCCAGGACACACTCCTCACTCAAGTCAGGCTGAACGGCCTGCAGCTCCCCGGCTTGTCCTGGTGGCCTCTGTTAAAGATGAGCACAACATATTCCTTTTTTCTGCTCATTCGGACCTGCCATTATCTCCACAACCTTTCCAAGACGATATAGAGTCACTTTGCTTTGATAGTGGCCAGCCCTCTCAGGGTCCTTGGATGCAGCCCATCCAATCTCATAGAGTTGTATGGGTTGAGTTCTTGCAAGTCATCCTTCACTCAACCCTCGGGCAACGTGGGTTGGTATTCTCGTCTGGACTCCTGACTCTACTACGCACACCAGTCCAGGAGACTTTGGGGGTGAAGACTGAAGTCAAGAAGGCAAAGATTTGTCACAGGGAGACCTGCTACCAAGGACCTCGTGCATGCAAAGGCTTGGATTTAGAGCAGAGTCATGCTGTCATAGATAGCAGATGGCAATGTAATGGGGAAATGTGGTTCCCACAATTGACTCCCACCTCCATCTCCAGTGGTTACAATGGCAGCGTAGACAAGGGGCTCGCTTGCAGGCATCCATGCTGTGCACACTCCAGCTTGGGCAAGGGGAATCCCACCTCCTGTGTGTTTGTGGAGCTCATAGGAGAGAGCTGAATCCAATCCCATCCCAGAAGCTTCTCAAACTGTCATGCGATGCCCAGATTGACTCATCGGAATCAATACCTGAACCATGGGAAAATGACCTCCCTCCTTGTCCTAGGTTCCTGCCTAGTTAAGAGATGGGAAGAGGATCTTCCAGAGTGGGACAGGTCCAGCTCTTGCAGATAACCACCCTCTGATGGGACAAATTGCCATGCAGTAAGGGGTGTTTAGAAACTTCAGTGTTCAGAAAGGGACCCTAGGTGATGATTTCAGTCGACTGCAGTGAACATTTCCCAGGAGGAGGGAGCCCAGGGGAGAGAGAACATCAGGCCTTAAGCTGGGCCTCTGCTCCTGAGTGGGGCCAGGCTGCAGGGACCGAGGGAGCTGCTGGCAACGGGGTGCCTCCAGCAGTGAACCCCCTCATCTACAGCCTGAGGAACAAGGAGCTCCAAGATGCCCTGAGGAAAGTGATTGCATGGACATTTTTCAGCAGTGCTAAAATTGCCTTTCCTCTCCACCACTGAATCCCAGTGTATCCCAAACCAGGACTCAGTTTTGGTGTTGTTCACTTTAATTTTATTATTACTACTGTTACTATGATGATGATGGTGATGATGAAGTTCATTTGTTATCATTTTGCTATATAAATGCTTGCAATTCACCCAGGTTTTAATGCAATGTCTCACCTGGTGGCCACACAACATTGTGTCTAACGCTAAGTCAGAGCTGGCTCCCTCACAGTGTCTCAGTAATAAAGGCAGTTCTAGCCAGTGCCGTGTCTGAACCCTGGGTGCTTCTTCCAGAGCTAGTGTCAAAAATAGGCCCAAGGAGTGCAGCCCACAAGGGCTTGCTGGGCAGCCTTGTCCATGGGGTCAGGAGCCAAAAGCTCATCATCCGGTTATGATCTCTTAGACACCAAGGGATTTAGGATTGAGGATTCCCCCCTCAGTGTCCAGTGCCAGGGGAGATGAGGGATTGTCACTGTTGTACATAGCCGGGGCTGTCGCACAGGTTCAGGCACAGGGTCAGATGTCCCTCCTTCTGGAGCAGAAGCTGGAGGTGCCAGGAGAGCACAGGGGCTCTCCTGGGACAGCGTGTGCCTGGGGTGGGAAGCAAGTGGAGCCTCCCAAAATGAGAAGTCCTCCAAGGTGGAGTCCCTTAAAGGGAAACCACAAAACGCAGGTATCCACAGGCAAAGGAGGACTCTGCAATCACGAGAGAGAGGCAGTGGGGAGCCAGCTTCCCAGCTGGCCCAGGGAAGGGAGACGGGAGAGTGATTCATGTCATCGTTAATGAAATACCATGTGCTGGATCCCTGGAGGGGTTACAGGCCATGATCCCCATTCGGTTGGGTCTGCTTCCCACCCGCACCAGCATGGCCAGTGCAGAGTCACCCCCGTGGCCCTGTGGCCCCACAGCCCACTCACTCTCCAGAGCAGTACTGCCAGCTCGAGACCCTGCGGGAGAGCAGGGGACGGGGTGCAGGAACAGTTGGTGAGATCAGAGGAGGGGTGGGGACACATCAGAAGGAAGTGGAACTGGGCTTGCAATGGTCTTGGAGAGAAAGATGCTGACATTTAATCCAAGACAATGGACACACTGTGGCTACACTAAAGTGTGTTCACGCCGCAGAGCCAGAAGTCCTTGCTGTCCTGGCCTCCCACATGGCCTAGGAAGTGACTGAAGAAGGAATAATTCTCCCCAGCTTCCCTGGTCATAGTGTCATCATCACTTCTGACAGATGACACCAAAAGGGAGGCTGGGACCCTATGTCAGAGCTTGCATTGATGGAAGCAGGACCCAGCAGCCAGATCAGTTTCCTGCTGACCCTCAGGCCCTATCTCCAGCCCATGGTCTTGAGACAATCTCCCCCAGGCCGCATGCTGGCCTTTACCCCAAAAGCCACCTCCAGACAGGGCTCTGCACCCAGCTGGAGGACTGGGCATCCAGCTGTGACCCCCCCCCACCCCCGGGAGGACGAGCCCTCTGCTGGATTCTCTGCAGGGTTGGCAGGGAGCATGCAGAGGAGGTCCTGGGGCTGTCTACTGGGCTTCCAGACCATCCTCTTGCCCACGGGGGCCCTCAAGCAGGGTGCCTCGGGGCAGAGATCCAGCCCAGCTTGTTGTTGTGTGAACAGAGAGGAGAAACTGCCCCAGGAAACTCCTCACAGACCCCTTGTAGCAGCCATTTCCAGCACTGGGTGTTCCCCACGGTCCTGGTGAGGGGTGATCTCTGCATGTGACGAGCTCCATCTTCCCGTTGGGCTCAGCCCCTGCCTGGTGGGATGGCCAACCCTGCCCGGCCTCACTCCAGGCCCAGAGCCCAGGAAGGAGAGAAGGAAGGAGGGGGAGAGGGATGGAAGGAGGGAGGGAGGAAGGAGGGGAGGGAAGAAAGGAGGGAGGGAAGGCAGGAGGGAGAGAGGGACGGAAGGAGGGAGGGAGGGAAGGAGGAGCGAGGCAGGAGGGAGGGAGGCAGGAGGAGGGAGGTCGGGAGGGAGGGAAAACAGGAGGAGGGAGGAAGGAGGACGGAGGCAGGAGGGAGGGAAGGCAGGAGGAGGGAGGCAGGAGGGAGGCAGGAGGGAGGGAGGGAGGAGGCAGGAGGGAGGAGGCAGGAGGGAGGGAAGGCAGGAGGGAGGCAGGAGGAGGAAGGAAGCCAGGAGGGAGGGAGGCAGGAGGGAGGGAGGGCAGGAGGAGGGAGGCAGGAGGAGGGAGGCAGGAGGGAGGGAAGGCAGGAGGAGGGAGGCAGGAGGAGGGAGGGCGGGAGGGGAGGCCCAGCCAGGCCGGGGCAGCCCTGGGGGCCCAAGGGCCGCTGTTGCTAGGCAGCACCGGGGCAGGGGGGGCGGGGCAGGAGGAGGCCACGTGACCTGCAGCTGGTGGGGTTGCTGGGCAACGCCGGGCGGGGCTGCAGCGGCCCGGGGGGAGGGGTGCCGGCCCTGAGGCGGGGGGGCGGGGGCGGGGCGGGGAGCGTGGGGAGCCGGGCCCTCCGCAGCCCCCGGCCCCGCTGCCCCGGCCGTCGGGGGGCTGGGGGCCGCCGGGGCCGTGTCCGGGGCCCGCGGCTGCCGGGAGCTGCAGTGCCCGGCGGCGCTGGGGGGTGTCCGTGGCTGGCGGTGGGCGCACGAGGAGGCCGGTCGCCCTCCTGCTCCTGCGGAGCCGCCTGCTGCTGCGGGAGCCGGCGCACCGCTGCGCAGCCCCAGCAGGAGAGCAGCCCGCTCCGGGCTCCAGCCCGCTGCCCCCGGGGTCTCGCCCGGCGCTGCTGCCCCCCGGCGCCGAGGGCCAGAGCCAGCCCCGGCCTCCAGCCAGCCCCGACCCCGACCCCGACCCCGGCCCCGGCCCCGGCCCTGCGGCTGTGCCGACCGCGCGAGAGCAGCGCCGCCGCCGGCTCACACGGCCGCACGTATTGATGGGCTGACGCGGGGGTTTAGGAAACACGGACGGGGGGCACTGCCCTCTGCGGAGATCCCTGGCCAGGGGGTCCTGGGAGCGCTCCGGCACTTCTTGGGGGACTTCCTGGAGCGCTGCCAGCTCCTCTCGACCTGCACAGGGCGCTCGTCACGTCTGCGCGGCGGCGGCAGCCCTACGGACGCTGTATCTGGGTATGGTTTGTCCCACGGAGGGTCCCTGCTAGGCCCTTGGAGCCCAAGGGCCCCGGCCTGTCCCCTGCGGCCAAAGACAAGGCCCACCCTTCGACCATGGGGGAAAGGGCCTTCCCTCAGCAGTGCTGCAAGCTGGACTGGCCCTGGAGGAGCTGACGGCTGCGGCAGCTCGCTGGCACTGGAGAGAGGTGGTGGCAGATGCCTGTCCTATGGATGACAGGACGCGCGGAGGAGACTTGCCAAAGGGTCTCTCTGCTTCCTTCCTTTGCAGAGTTGTCTTGGAGGAAGCCGAGGGCCCTCACGCTTCCTGGAGGCAGAGCTGCACTTGTCAGAGACCCGGCCCCTCTCCTGGGTCTCTCTCGAGGTGCTCCTCATGCGCACCGCGGGCAGCCTGGCTCAGGAATGAAGCCCCGGGTGGGCCGAATCACATGAACGTGAGCTGCCCCATGGTTTCCTGCTCTTTTAATTGCCGCTCAGAGAAGCTCTCTTGTCTCCTGGCTCAGGTGGGAGTTGTGCCTTGCCAGCACCCCGTGAACCTGCACTCGGTAAATACAGGTGTACTCGGGGTTGCCCCAGTTGCTCTGCACCTGGAACTTGATATACTGGAAGGTTCTGGGAGGCTGCTTCTGGAAAGGAGACGGGGGGAGCCATCCTCACTCGGCTGCAAAGAGCAGCAGCCCAGCAAGGTGGCTTCCTTGGCCAGCGCTAGCCCTGCTGGGGAACCCGAGGCGGCAGCCCTGGCAGAGGCGGCAGCCATGGTTCCCACGCCAGAGCCACGAGGCGCAGGATGCTTGGCGTCATCCTCCACCCGCTGTCGCCCAGGACTGGCAGGCAAAGCTCCGTTCGTCCCTCCCATCGCGCCCACACGCACTGCCAGTACCTCCAGGCGGAAGGTCTGAACAGCCTCTTTGTCCACGTCAAATAGGAAGAGCCCCAGGAGAGTTTCTGCTGCTGCTTCCTCACCCACGCCCTCCAAGGCAACAGACAGTGGGGGCAGGTCAGGCTCCAGCAGAGCCTAAGGAAAAGCGCCCGCGGCGTCCCAATCGGGGATGCCTGCCTCCTGCCCCGCTCCTCTCGCAGCGGTCTGGAGGAGGTGAGTGTGGCTGTGGGTCAGGCTGTGTTGAGCAAGTGCTCCCAGACCCTTGGGCCAGGAAGCACACAACAAGCCGGAGTGGCACAACGGCACCGTGGGCCCCCACAGACCCCAGGCAGGGACGCGCTGCTCTGCAGCCACCAGCCACCAAGCTGCCAGGAGCAACGAGTCTCCCTTGCAGCTTTCGGCCATGGCCAGATTGCCTCCCCGCCCCCCCGCTGGAGGTGCAAGGCAGAGAGACTTACAGAGACAGCAAAAGCTTTGGGGGCGCTGCTGACTTGCCCGGAAGGAGAGACTGCCTTGGAGATGTGCTCCACGGTGACAGCCCTTGGCCAGATGTGCTCAGGCAGCCGGATGACCACTTGGCCCTCAGCTCCTTGGAAAGCCCAGCACTGTCCAGGCGAAGTGTGCGGCTGCAAGCAGAAAGCAGACACCTCCAATGGCAAGGCGCTCCAGGAGCCCACAGGACGGGCGGCTTTGCAAGAAGCACAGGCCTGCCTTTGTCTCTCGCCTGCCATTCTGCCTGGAAAGGTGCACAAGTGGCTGGAAGGGACAGGAGGGGGCACTTTCACACTTGTTTTCAGAATACGCAAGTCTTCCTTACGAAACATCTAGGCTCAACTGCCTCTCCAGAATCCTGCTCTGATTTTGCACGGCGTTCAGAGACAGGGCGGCTCTCCCTAGCGCATGTCACCCCATGAGCCTTTGAAGGCTGTGCGGGAGAGACGAGGCCCAGTCCAGCTGCCACGCTTCCTCCCACTGGGCAGATCCCGTCAGGCTCGGGGGCCTGCAGGAGGCTCTGTCCTTGCCTCAGGGGCTTGGCAGGTCCCCCCACAGCTTCCCCTCTCTCTGGAAAGCAACCACTGGAGTGGAGGTGGGCAAACGCAGCTGCCAGGAGGACAAAGGTGCTCAGCAAACGGCGACCAAGGGTTGTGGGCAGGTTGCTGCCGCTGGGTTCAGCTCCGTTCCCCTCCAGCTGGGAGGGCAGCACTGTCGGGAAGCACGGGGGATCGTCAGGAAGACAATGAGCGTGGTAAGGTTGAGCGATACTGCTGCTGTGACGGGAGGCGTTTGGGACTTGCTGCCCCAACTGGAAAGCAAGGAAGGGCCTCAGAAGTCATGCTGTCTCTGCTATTACCTGCAGAATGGTGTCGGGAGGGTTGGCAACTGAGAAGAACCATAGGCCAAGCCAGCGAGCCCCACCGCCTCGCCCACCATAGGTGCTGGATGTTCTCTCTGTGTCGATTGTGGCCCCTGAAAGACACATGGAAAGAGGCCAGGAGAAGCAGCGAGTTAGCAGGTATTTCTCAAGGTTGCAAGCGCAGCTGGGCAGACTTTCTGGGGGGGCCATAGAGCAGCCGAGTGCCAGGAGACTCTCCCTAGGCATACCTGTGGTTTTCAGAGCCCAGTCCACCATCTCGAGGTAGTTTGCCGCTGTCTTCTGCAGTGCTGCCCGGGTCAAGTCAAGAAGGTGCTGGGAAAAACATTGGGAAAGAAGGGAGAGACGGGAGTGAACGTGGAGAATGACACAAACGCCTCAGCGGGCACTCGTGCGTGAGTGCTGAGTGCTTGCCCAGAGCAAAGGGGAGACTCGGGGTCAGTCCCCCACGGGCAAGACTTGTTGGAAAAGGTGCCACACTGGGCAGCAAGAGGACAGAGCTGGCTCTGAGAAGAGCCAGGAGGAAGCGGCAGGAGGGAGCCTCCAAAGGACAGCAAGGTCTCTCCTCCACTCCCAGCCTCTTTACCCCTCTCTTCTCCTCGGCCATCTTGCTCTCCTCCAAGACTTCTTCCACGGAGTGCAGGAGGGCCTCCTTTGCGGCACCCATCTCTGCCTGCAGGCGAGCCACCTGCTCTTCCAGAAGCTCCCGCTCACGGATTTTCTCCCTCAGCAAGGCCAGCGAGTTGCTGAAGACAAAGGGAAAGCATGTGTTGTCCAAGGGCCACCCAGCCCCTGCAGGCAGGCTCCAAACGCAGGCAGGATTCCTGCAGGGTGCCATGTCCTTGCCCCCCTCCTCTTCCCTCCCTCGCCTTCACAAAGGCTCCCCCTTCACCTCCACGTTTAGCAGGTGGGAAAGACTGGAGCCCTGCATGTTTTGCCCATGGTAAGATGGGGCCCATGGTAAGGAAGCGCTCTTACCCGAGAGTCGTGAGCTCTGCTTCCAGCAGCTCCCCTGCCTTCTCCTGGAACACAAAGGCCCTCCGTGAGAGCAAGCACAAGGAGCGCTGTGGGGGCTTCGCAGAGGAGACTTCCCTGGGAGCAGCAGGCAGCAGCTGCTGCTGCTCTCCATCAGTCTGGAGCAAGGCAGAGGGCTGCAGGCCTTTCTGCAGCCACTGTCTCTGGGAAGAGCAAAGCCACCTGCTGCCCCACTTCTCCTTTCTTCAGCCTGTCAGCCTGCAGAGCTCCCTCAGGGACATCTCTGTGTCAAAGCTCATTCAGCAGCTATGGCAGCGGATGGACAGGCACCAGCGTCCCCACCCCCTCCCACGTCTCTGTGAGGATGAGCCCTGGCACTGTGGAGCAGCTTCCCACCTTTGGCAGGGGAGGCAGGAGCTCAGAGCTAGGGCCTCGGCCGCACTTTGCCTTCCCCCAGCAAGAGGCACGTACCTGCAGCGCTTCCTTCTGCCCCTTGCTCTCGCTGAGCAGCAAGCCCCAGCAGTAAAGCCCAGCTGGAAGTCACCACGTCAAGAGACAGTTGTATTAGGAGGCTTTCCCATGTTCCCTGTAGGCACATTGTGGCCTCCCACCCGTTGGGGGCAAGAGCTTGGCTGGGACAGCTGGAGCTGGAGCCAGTGCAGAGAGAGGCTGTGGCTCCAACCCCTGGGGCACCCCCCAGGCCCCGGAGCTTGGACAATAGCTACACCCAACGGCCACAGACCCGCAGGCTAGTGAAGGCATGTGGTCCTGAGCCAAGACAAAATGCACCCGGCCACGCAAGGTTCTGCACAGACATTCAAAGCCCAAAGCTCTGAAGCAGGGAGGGACCTCTCGCCAAAACGATCCTATGCGCTCCGCTCCCTAACACTGCCTGAGCCCAGGGAAGGCGGGAGGCAGGCCGCAGGCCACCTGTGCAGACCATCTCTGGCCTTCACTCTCACAGAGATGTGAAGCTGGGAGGCGACACGGGATCTACTGCCTCTCCCTCCCGCTGACAGCTGGCATCCAGTAGGCCTGGGCTGCCCCGCAAGGTGTTTGATCAGCACTACTCACCAGCAAAGATTGGGGCCAGCAGGAAAAGGCCCCTCAGGAACCTGCTGCCATTCTGCCAGGCGATGCTTCGTCTACAAGAGAGGGACCGCTGTTGTTATCCGAGCCTACAGCTTGGGCTTTGATCTTGTGGTGATGCATTTAGGGGCTACCTTGCCACCAGGTTGCTCAGCTCAGCAGAGCGGAGAAGCGCAGGGCCCAGGGGTGTTTAGGAAGCTCTGCGCTGGAGCCCACCACCCTGGGGGCACTAAGGCAGTTGAAGATGTCTGGCCTGACACACGGGCAGCAGCCTGGTGCCCCTGGGCTCTCCCAAGGAGAATGGGCAGGGTCTTGCCCACCAGAAGGCTCTGCGGGGCTGCCTGGCTCCCCAGGCTGGAGGGCAGTGCTGCATGCATCCCCAGTGCTCTGGGGCTGCCTGTCCGTGCCAAGGAAGCCGGGCGGCACACAGGGCTCCTTGCCTTACCCCTCCCTGCTCTTTGGGCCCTGTTGCACCCACCTGCCCAGCTCGGTTGGCATCTTGCCTAGTCCAGCCCAGTCTCCAGCAAGAGGGAAAAGGTCGCAGTGCTGCAACTACCCAAACGCCTCTTGCCAAAGCGCCCGCTGGCTCCTGCAAGCCTTCCTGTTTGCAGAGCTGCCCATCTGGGCCGGCGGGGCTTTTATGTAGGGCAGCTGTTTATGACGTCACAAGAGCCAACTGCCCTAGAGGCAAGGTGCTGCCCATGATGACCTCAGTAGGGGGGTTTGGGGGTTTCCCAGGAGGGGGTTGTCGTACAGCCTGGGAGAGAGAACCCCTGTGGCTTAGCCCCCACCCCAAGCCTGAACCCTCCCGGCACACCCGCGCAGGAGCACTGGTGAGCCCAGAGAGCCAGCTCACTTGGTCACCCGGGCAAGCTGCTGTGGCGTTACCCACCTCCTCCTCTACCAGGCTCTTGCATGTCGTGTCGCAGCCTTGGAGCTTGGCACTCGGACCAGTGTGCACACAGCTGGTGGTGCCTCTGCCCAGTGCAGGTCTTGCCAGCTCGTCAGCCCCTTGGCTCTTGGCTCCCAGCTGCTCAGGCCAGCATCTTCTCAGGCGCTCTTTGTCCGGCTGGTGCTTGGGCTCTTCCTTGTCACTTGGGTCCTCCTCAGGGCAGTGGGGTCTCCAGGGAGAGCAGGGCTGCCGTGACTGCCTCGGTCCCCATGCTGCCTTTGCCCTGTCCCCCACTTAAAGATGGTAAATGTTATATACCCTTCAGAAATGAGGGCATACTTTGGAGAAAGCACAGCAACATGACCAGGGAGGGTCTGGGCACTCCAGGGGTGAGTCCAGGTCACAAGGTCAGGCCAGCTTACTCAGGGTTTTATCCAGCCTGGTCTTGAAGGCCTCCAAGGATGGAGATGGCACTACCTCACTGCACCACCTGATCCAATGCTTGAGTGACCTCCTGCTGAAAAAGTTCCTCTCTCCTAGGCCCACTGGCTCTTGCCTTCCCACCATGCACCACTGTGTGGGAGCCTGACTTTGTCTCCTTGACAACCTCCCTGTGGTTACTGGAAGGCTGCTGTTAGGTCCTCCCAAAGCCGTCTCTTCTTCAGGCTGAAAAAAACGCATTTCCCTCAGCCTCTCCTCCACAGGGCCTGTGCCTCAGCCCATGGCCACCTTGGTGGTCCTCAGCTGAACTCCTCACAGTTTTCTAATGCTTTCTTTTATTGGGGGCGGGGGCACGGCCCAAATCTGAATGCAGTCTTCTAGCTAGGGTCGAATGAGTGCTGAGTGGAGGGGGACAATCACTTCCCTGGATCTCCTGGCTGCGCTACTGTGTTGAGGCAGCCCAGGATGCTGTTGCCTTTCATCGCTGCCAATACTGGAAGATTCTGATGCATTGAGTGACTCCTGGCAGGACAGAAGTCTCCCATCCTTCTCCCATCGAGAGGGCCCTATGGGGGTCCCGGGTGCTAAGAGCTCTAGCTCATGCAGAGGACATGTCCAAAAGGTCTTTTCAGAGGCAGGTGAAAGAAAGGCTGAGTGAAAGGGAAGGAGCTTTCCTTCTAGTAAAAGCTAGTTAGTCGCAATAAAACTAGAAAACTCAGATCCTAATTTTGGCATGGAGTGAAAAAGGAAACATTCTTCTGGTTTGTCAAGGAACTAGGACTCCCAAACCTTCACTCTCGGAGATCGCTATGTCTGTGAGAAACTTCAGCAAACCCTTTTGATCCCACCTCAGCCTGCAGGCAGCACCAGCAGCACCTTTATTGCCTCATGAGGGTTTTTCTGACCTGCTCCTTGGGACCTGTGAGCACAGAGCTACCGCTGCCCAGTGCCCTGCCCTGGCAGGTTTCTGTAGGGCAGAAGTGAGTGTGCAGAGGGTGGGATGGGGTCTGTGAGCACCATCAAGGAAAAGACATTGGGAGAGAGAGCAAGAGCTCTCAGCAGAGACAGCTCCGGGCATCAGAGACGGGTAGGGAATAAGAGGGAACTGCAAACAGAGTCGTCGTGGGAGGATGGATTTGAGTACATCTTAATCAGTCCCTGCAAGGCAGACAGCTTGCTCCGAGCCAGCCCGCCATGTCTCCTCTCCCACCGAGCAGAGCCTCGGCCCTCACAGCTGTGGAGTCCAGGGCATGAGCCACCTGCTCTGCAGGCAGACCTGCAGCAGAGGAGAGGGGCATCTCTCCTGCCACGGGCCCGTTTTGTGCTGCCCGACAAAGGGGCTGAGAGCGCTTGTCCTGCAATGTCACTGTCTTTGGGGTAGCATGCCCACCTGAGGAGGTGAAGGCTTTCCCGAGTGCCCATCTGCCCCTCTCTCCTTGCCTCCCGTGGCAGCAGGATTGTGGTGTTGCTCCTTGTTTCCCCTCCTCTCCGTGCTGCCCTTGTTCTTCTCTCGGGCTCCCTGGGGGTGGTGGGTTTTCAGCTGCAGCTCAGACACCTGCCCGGAGAGTTGTGCCACGGAGGTCTCTGCTTGGGAGTGAGGTGTCCGCAGCCCCCTTGTGACCGGTGCAGCTCCAGGACATGCAGTGGGTGGGGAGGGGAGTGGAGCTGACTGTCCCAGAAGGAGAGCCCATCTGCAGTCCTAACAGTCCTTGGACCATTTCCCTGTGGTGTCCTGGCAGGCTTGGGGCTGCCCTCCAGAAGGGCACCGCTGCCTCCTACCACCATCTCCGTGCTGTGTGAGGGAGGGGTGAAGAGTCTTCAGAGATGCTGGGTGTATGGAGATGGTGCTGGGAAGCTGTATGTGGGCAGCTGAAAAGAGCCCTGTGTGTGCTTGGCTAGAAGGGGAGTGTGGAGACGTCGCTCTGGTGCCCTGAGGAAGGGAGAGAAGGTTGGAGACGTGCACTTGGGACCTGGGCTCGTCTGCTCTCAGCAGGGGCTGGATACTTTCTCCGGCAACAGATGAGAGTGACCATCCTGCAGCTCAAAGGGCTGTGAGCACAGGACAGGAGGGACCAGGACGAGTAGACAGACAAGCTGTCCTCCCTCTGCACGAGGGGACAGGGAATTGGTCTTTCTCAGGAGTCCCAGCAGAAATGCTGAGACTTTCTGCCTTTTGAGGAAGACTGCCCAGGGGGCACAGGGCCATCTCACAGACAATAAACATTAGGAAGAAATCCCTAAAGCTCTGTTCCTCAACCCTCATTCTTCAGAAGTGGTGGTGAAGATGCTGAAATATTCCTTCCACCTGCCCAGTGGCTTTCACCTGACAGACCTTGTGACTGTCAGAGCTAGTCAGCCCCACTCCCATGTCCCCACTGCCCTACAGCAGGATGGACAGACTGCCCTGGAGCCCATGGGCAGAGCTCCCTGCTCCTCACAGCACACTCCGCCAGTGTGCAGTAGACCTCAGTCAAGGGTGATGCGCCCAGATGCTCTCCGTAAAGAGAGAAGCAGTACAAGGGCTTGGATGATGAATTGGAACATTTGGGGTTTTTTTGAAAAGTCTCTCCTAATTTCTTCATGTCTCTTCCTCTTTGGACAGTCCCCCAAACACGGAGAGAGCATGATGTCCAACAGCAGCTCCCTCTCTGAATTTCTCCTCCTGGCATTCGCAGACACCTGGCAGCTGCAGCTCTTGCACTTCGCACTCTTCCTGGGCATCTACCTGGCTGCCCTCCTGGCCAACGGCCTCATCATCACCACCATAGCCTGCCACCACCGCCTCCACACCCCCATGGACTTCTTCCTCTTTAATCTCTCCCTCCTCGACGTAGGCTCCATCTCCACCACTGTCCCCACATCCATGGCCAATTCCCTCACAAACACCACGACCATCTCCTACTCGGGATGCACTGCCCAGGTCTTCCTGATTGCTTTCTTGTTTGGAGGAGAGTTTTCTCTTCTCACTGTCATGGCTTATGACCGCTACGTTGCCATCTGCAGACCCCTGCACTACGGGACCCTCCTGAGCAGCAGAGCTTGTGTCCAAATGGCAGCAGCTGCCTGGGGCAGCGGTTTTCTCAATGCTCTCCTGCACACTGCCAACACCTTTTCCATACCTCTCTGCCAAGGCAATGCTGTGGGGCACTTCTTCTGTGAGATCCCCCACATCCTCAAGCTCTCCTGCTCACACTCCTACCTCCAGGAAGTTGGGGTTGTTGTGATTACAACCTGTTTAATCTTGGGGTGTTTCATGTTCATTGTGCTGTCCTACGTGCAGATCTTCAGAGCTGTGCTGAGGATCCCCTCAGAGCAGGGCCGACACAAAGCCTTCTCCATGTGCCTCCCTCACCTGGCCGTGGTCTCCCTCTTTGTCAGCACTGGCATGTGTGCCTACCTGAAACCTCCCTCCCTCTCCTCCCCCTCCCTGGATCTGGTGGTGGCTGTTCTGTACGCGGTGGTGCCTCCAGCAGTGAACCCCCTCATCTACAGCCTGAGGAACAAGGAGCTCAAGGATGCCCTGAGGAAAGTGATTCAGTGGGTACAATGTGGGCACCAATAACCATCCCATGTGCACCCACTCATCATTCACAGGGCATTTAACATCAGGGCTCTGTGTTGTTCTTTTCTTGTTTGTCTTCCTTTTCTGATACATTCCCACTAAAAGAAAAAATTTTTGGTTTGTGCCACTTCTCAGGAATCTGAGCCAGAGACCATGGTGAAGCAGGAAGCCAGGTGTCTCTCTTCCTCTGCAGAGATGGGGGAACCTCAGAGCCCGCTAGTCTGAGCTCCCTCGGATGCCCCCAGTGCAATGAGGGGAGTTTCCCTTTGCAGGGTCTCTTTTGGCACTGACACCACGGGTGCTCAGGGGCACACAGCCAGGCTCGGACAAGTACAGACAGGGTGAGACTGTGGGTCCCGCGTCCCTTAGGCTCTTGGAAAAGGAGAAGGAGCATCAGGTTCCTGGGGGCCCCAGCTCAGGGCAGGCGGCTCTGTCGCTGGGGCAGCAGGAGCTGCGGAGGGGCTGCAGGGCCAGGGCTGTCGTGCTGTGCTGGGCAGCGGGGTGGGCATCCAGGGGCTGCAGCCGAACCACCACAGCGCCCTGCCCAGCACCCAGGAGACCCATAGACACTTTCTGCAGAGGTTTCTTAAGAGACATGGCAGGGTCTCAGATTTGCAAATGTTTCCGCTTTTGCTAATTTCCAGGAGTTTTTACACTCTTGCCTGCCCTCCTAGAAGGAGGAGGGAAGGCAGGAGGGAGGTTAGCAGCGGTGGAGAGAGGGTGGGAGGGAGGGAAGGCAGGAGGGAGGGGAGGCAGGAGGAGGGAGGCAGCGGCGGAGGGCGGGTGGGAGGGGAGGCTGCCCATGATGACCTCAGAGGGCAGTTTGGGGGGGTTTCCCAGGAGGGGGTTGCCATGCAGCAGGGCTAAAGACATCAGCCAGGTGACCTTGCTGGCCTTGGAAGACATCCACCCCACTCTGCCCCTGACCATCCGGCCACAGCCTGTGCTGCTGCTGCTGCTGCTTGCAATGCGGCCGTGCCAGGGACAGACCTTTCCATTGGTTGTTGATAAGGCTCAAGCAGTTCTGGGCGGCACAGCCTGCGGAGGTCTTGCTAGTGGTGGCTCCTCCTTCCGCAGAGCTAGCTCTGCTCAGACTTGCTGAGGGCGCAGTCCATGCCCATGCCCAGGTGGCTTAGGAAGGTATTGAGCAGTGTCAGAGCCAGGAGGGCCCCCCGAGGAACGCTGCTTGTGAGCTACTGCTCGTTGGAGTTTGAGGCATGAAGCAGCAGCCTTGGAGCTTGTCACTCTGGCCAGTGTGCACACAGCTGGTGGTGCCTCTGCCCAGTGCAGGTCTTGCCAGCTCGTCAGCCCCTTGGCTCTTGGCTCCCAGCTGCTCAGGCCAGCATCTTCTCAGGCGCTCTTTGTCCGGCTGGTGCTTGGGCTCTTCCTTGTCACTTGGGTCCTCCTCAGGGCAGTGGGGTCTCCAGGGAGAGCAGGGCTGCCGTGACTGCCTCGGTCCCCATGCTGCCTTTGCCCTGTCCCCCACTTAAAGATGGTAAATGTTATATACCCTTCAGAAATGAGGGCATACTTTGGAGAAAGCACAGCAACATGACCAGGGAGGGGCTGGGCACTCCAGGGGTGAGTCCAGGTCACAAGGTCAGGCCAGCTTACTCAGGGTTTTATCCAGCCTGGTCTTGAAGGCCTCCAAGGATGGAGATGGCACTACCTCACTGCACCACCTGATCCAATGCTTGAGTGACCTCCTGCTGAAAAAGTTCTTCTCTCCTAGGCCCACTGGCTCTTGCCTTCCCACCATGCACCACTGTGTGGGAGCCTGACTTTGTCTCGTTAACAACCTCCCTGTGGTTACTGGAAGGCTGCTGTTAGGTCCTCCCAAAGCCGTCTCTTCTTCAGGCTGAAAAAAAGGCATTTCCCTCAGCCTCTCCTCCACAGGGCCTGTGCCTCAGCCCATGGCCACCTTGGTGGTCCTCAGCTGAACTCCTCACAGTTTACTAATGTTTTCTTTTATTTGGGCTCGGGGGCCCAAATCTGAATGCAGTCTTCTAGCTAGGGTCGAATGAGTGCGAGTGGAGGGGGACCATCACTCGCCTGGATCTCCTGGCTGCGCTACTGTGTTCAGGCAGCCCAGGATGCTGCTGCCTTTCATCGCTGCCAGGGCACACTGCTGGCTCACGTTCAGTTGGTGTGCATGGAGACGCCAGGTCCTTTGCAGCAGAGCTGCTCCCCAGCCAGCCAGTCCCCAGCCTGCACCGTCTGCAGGGGCTTCTTCCTGCCCAGCTGCAGGACTTTGCCTTTGTCCTGGTGCAACTTCTCTCACTCGGGAGTCACTTTGCAAAGGTCTAGTGCGTTTCTGCCCAAGGAAGGGGAATTATGGAGGATCATTCCCAGGCAGGGGAGGCCAGTGCGGATTGTCCCCTTCCAACAAGGGAGAGCAAAGGAGATGAGATACGGAGCTGCTCCCTGGGCTTCTCCCAGGATGCTGCACAGCAGGACTGTCTTGTGATCCCCCGTGGGCAAATGCTCAGTCTCTTTCCAGAGGAGCATCTTGGCAGGTACTGCAGATGATGTGCAGTTTCCAGTGGCTCCTGAAAGTCTCTCGCCAGCTCTGCTGCAGAGTGTCTGGGTTGGTTAAAGAAGTAGCAGGGTCACTGTATGATGTGACCAACACTCCAGATGGGCAGTGTCCAGGGTGAGTAGCAGGTATTTTTGTGGCCTTGAACTCCTCTCTTCCACCATCCATCAGATGGAGGCATGTGCTGCTGGTTTTCCAGCTCTCAGGAGCAAGAAGGCTGAGTATGGAAATGAAGGAATTTGAGGAAATGAAGGTTTTGGGGGCCAAAGCGTAGATGTCTGAAAGAGGAGAAAAGCTTCAGCATGTCGATGTTTTATGTCCCTTGCAAATAAATCCACTCCAGGCAGCTCAGCCACATTGAAGATCCTGGCTCGGATGATGGAGGAAGATGAGATCTGTCAGTACTTAACAGTGGACTGACCATCCCAGATGTTCACAACCTGCCATAGGCTGGCGGGATCCAGGAGCAGTGACTGTACATGGAGATGTTGTGAAAAGAATTTGTCTGAGGTTAACACATCACTTCTCTGGAACCGGGAGACAGGGGCAGTGTCAGGGTGCAGTACTCTCCGACCAGTTTCCTTTAGCTATTCCACGCGTAGGGAGAGGGCAATGTTTAAGATCAAAGTTTATTCTGAGGGACTTGGATGTTGCATGGGATTGTTGTTTTACAGAGTGATTCAGCAATATACTGAAATCACAACTCCAGTGTCTACACTTGACAAACTCTAGCAATTGCAATACACAGTTCAGTCACGATACCAATGTGATTGCCAATACCGGTCTCAAATGTGCTCACCGTCATGATGCTGGGCATCCCCAGTCGCCAGGAAGGAATCACGTGGGTTGATGCCAGCTCAAGCCCGTTGCTCTCTCCAGAATTCCTTAGTTAGTTGTTGAGGTTTTATGCTCTGTGTTGGGCTGAGCCACATACACACTTCCCCCATGCTGGTCTGGCTAATCTCAGGGAGACCTTCCCATTGCTTTGAACAACTGGAGAAACATTCACACCAGGCCCAACTAACGGGTATGGCTGCTTATCTAACACAAAGGTCACCCTCTGGCCCCCTTTGTGTGGAGATAAAGTCAGTCCTCTGTGCAACAGCAAGGATTAACGAGCCCATCCTACACTGTTGCTGAGCTTCCTGGGGCACCTGGCCCTCTGAGCCTTCTCCCATTGTAGGGGTTGTTGGTCAGTCACACACCCCTTCCCACTGAAAGCAACCCTTTTCCTGCACCCCCACACACTCCCCTACCACTTCTGCCTCCCCTCCCTGCACTCATACAGCCTTCCCAAAACCACCTCCCTCCTGCCTGCCGCAGCCACTCAGGCAGCAAGCTGCCGTGGCCTTGGCAGCTCCTCCGTGTGGGAGAGACACCCAGCAGTGCGCACTCCTCAAACACCTCCTGTATCCCACCAGCACCATCCCCTTTCTCTGCCTTCCAAATCCAGGCCCCCCAAATCAACCACAGCCCCTCCAACACCAACAGGCAGCCTCCAACAGGAGGTGGCCCAGCTGGGACTTCAGCCAGCCCCTCCAGGCCCTTGTCCGGCTCTCCACCTCCTCCTTAGCAGAGGAGGAAGGCCAGGGATAAAAGGCTGGCACCTGCCCTGGCTGGTGGCAAAGGCCAGAGAGGCATGCCTGCCTCTGCCTTGGCCAGCACCTGGGCCTTTGAGAGCCTGTGATCCATGCACCCTGGGGACATCATCAGCATAGTCCCTGTTCCTGTCATCTGGGGAGTGAGAAGAGATTCAGGGGAAGGAGTTCTGGAAGGTTGTAAAAGGGCAGGGACGTGCGTCGAGATCTTGGTGTGATGTACGTGCCATTAATGCAGCCTGCTGGAATGTAGGTGGGATGGCCTTTGCCTAAAGGCAGAGGTGGGATTCAGTTGTTTGGGCAGAGGTAGGGAACCTGAAGTGCTCTGGGGCACTTGCCCAGCAACCAGTCCAAAAGCATAAGGCTTTCCTGTAGGTCCCATGCGCTATCTGCTAGAAACATGTGATTCTGCTAAAAATCCCTCGCATCTGACAGGGCCCTGCCAGCCCATTTTTACATCATTAAATCAAGTGTCTGCACTGACTGCCATCAACTCTTTACAGTGTAGGGATCTGCTTGCTCCTCAGCTTCATGATGAGTGGGGCTGCAGCAGCATTAGGCATCTGGTGTCATTCCCGAGGGCCAAGGAAATTGCCTACCTGAGCCCCAGACATGGCTCTCTCAGTTACTCCATCCGAGCCAGCAGACACTGGCACGTGCCTTGGACCTCCTCTGCCTCTTCAGCTGTTACCAGGTGTTGGTGTGCGACCAACTGACTGCCACCCTCCATCTCTCTTGGTTACAGTGGGAGCGTAGGCAAGGAGCTCGCATGCAGACACCTCTGTTGTGCCCACTTCAGCTTGGGCAAGGGGCATCCCACCTCCGGTGTTTTGGGGGAGCTGGTGGGAGAGAGCTGAATCCCACCCCACCCCAGGGGCTTCTAAAGTGCCCTGCAATGCCCAGATTGACTCATGTGAAGCCAAACCTGAACCACAGAATCACAGAATCACAGAATCGTTTAGGTTGGAAGGGACCTCTGGAGATCATCTAGTCCAACCTCCCTGCTCAAGCAGGGTCACCTAGAGCATATTGCCCAGGATCACATCCAGACGGCTTTTGAATATCTCCAGCGAAGGAGACTCCACCACCTCTCTGGGCAACCCGTTCCAATGCTCTGTCACCCTCACAGTCAAGAAGTTTTTTCTCAGGTTCAGATGGAACTTCCTGTGGTTCAGTTTCTGCCCATTGCCTCTTGTCCTGTTGCTGGGCACCACGGAGAAGAGGCTGGCCTCATCCTCTTGACACTCCCCCTTCAGATACTTGTACATGTTGATGAGATCCCCTCTCAATCTTCTCTTCTCCAGGCTGAACAGGCCCAGATCTCTCAGACTTTCTTCCTAGGAGAGGTACTCCAGCCCTCTAATCATCTTGGTAGCCCTCCGCTGGACTCTCTCCAGGAGTGCCATGTCTCTCTTGTACCGGGAGCCCAGAACTGGACACAGTCCTCCAGGTGAGGCCTCCCCAGGGCTGAGGAGAGGGGCAGGATCACCTCCCTCGACCTGCTGGCAACACTCTGCCTAATGCACCCTAGGATCCCATGGGCCTTCTTGGCCACAAGGGCACACTGCTGGCTCATGTTTAACTTGTCCACCAGCACTCCCAGGTCATTCTCGGCAGAGCTACTTTCCAACAGGTCAACCCCCAGCCTGTACTGGTGCATGGGATTATTCCTGCCTAGGTGCAGGACCTTGCACTTGCCTTTGTTGAACTTCATGAGGTTCCTCTCCGCCCAGCTCTCCAGCCTGTCCAGGTCCCTCTGAATGGCAGCACAGTCTTCTGGTGTGTTAGCCTCTCCCCCCAGTTTAGTATCATCAGCAAACTTGCTGAGGGTGCACTCTGTCCCTTCCTCCAGGTCATTGATGAATATATTGAACAAGACTGGGCCCAGGACTGACCCCTGGGGGACACCACTAGCCACAGGCCTCCAACTTGACGCTGCACCATTCACCACAACCCTCTGAGCTCGGCCATCCAGCCAGTTCTCAAGCCACCTCACCGTCCACTCATCTAGCCCACACTTCCTGAGCTTACCTAGGAGGATGTGATGGGAGACAGTGTCAAAAGCCTTGCTGAAGTCCAGGGAGACAACATCCACTGCTCTGCCCTCATCTACCCAGCCAGTCATTCCGTCATAGAAGGCTATCAGATTGGTCAAGCATGATTTCCCTTTGGTGAATCCATGCTGACTACTCCTGATCACCTTCTTGTCCTCCAGATGCTTAGTGATGACCTTCAGGAGGAGCTGTTCCATCACCTTTCCAGGCATGGAGGTGAGGCTGACAGGCCTGTAGTTTCCTGGCTCCTCGTTCTTGCCCTTTTTGAAGACTGGCGTGACATTGGCTTTCTTCCAGTCCTCAGGCACCTCTCCTGATCTCCAGGACCTTTCAAAGATGATGGAGAGTGGCCTAGCGATAACATCCGCCAGCTCCCTCAGCATTCGTGGATGCATCCCATCGGGGCCCATGGATTTATGGATGTCAAGGTTGGACAAAAGATCTCTAACCTGATCCTCCTCCACCAAGGGAGAGTCTTCCTTTCTCCAGCCTTCCTCTCTTGCCTCCAAGGTCTGGAATTCCTGAGGACTGGCCTTAGCAGTGAAGACGGAAGCAAAGGCAGCATTCAATAACTCTGCCTTCTCTGTATCCTTTGTCACCAGGGCACCCGCCCCATTCAGCAGCGGGCCCACGTTTTCCCTAGTCTTCCTTTTGCTGTTGATGTATTTGAAGAAGGCCTTCTTGTTGTCCTTGACATCCCTTGCCAGATTTAATTCCAACTGGGCCTTAGCCTTCCTTGTCGCATCCCTGCACACTCTGACAACGTCCCTGTATTCCTTCCAAGTGGCCTGTCCCCTTTGCCACATTCTGTACACTTTCTTCTTCTGCTGGAGTTTTGCCAGGAGTTCCTTGCTCATCCATGCAGGTCTCCTGCCCCCTTTGCTGAACTTCTTCCTCAGAGGGATGCACTGATCCTGAGCCTGGAGGAAGTGACGCTTGAATATTAACCAGCTCTCTTGGACCCCTCTTCCTTCTAGGGCCCTACCCCAGGAGATTCCCCTAAGTAGGTCCCTCAAGAGGCCAAAGTCAGCTCTCCTGAAGTCCAGCGTTGCAATCCTACTCATTGCCCTGCTCCCTCCTCGCAGGATCCTGAACTCTACCATCTCATGGTCACTGCAGCCAAGGCTGCCCCCAACCTTCACCTCTCCAACTAGACCTTCTTTGTTTGTTAGTACAAGGTCTAGCATTGCACCTCTCCTTGTTGGCGTCTCCACCACCTGGGTCAAGAAATTATCATCAATGCTTTGCAGGAACCTCTTTGACTGTTTGTGCCTAGCTGTGCTGTCTTCCCAACAGATGTCAGGGTGGTTGAAGTCTCCCATGAGAACCAGGGCCTGTGATCGTGAGGCTTCTTCCAGCTGTCTGTAGAAGGCCTCATCGATGACTTCCTCCTGATCAGGTGGCCTGTAGTAGACCCCCACAACAGTGTCACCCATGTTAGCCTGCCCTTTAATCCTTACCCATAGGCTCTCAACTTGCTCTTCATCCACCCCTAGGCAGAGCTCCATACATTCTAGTTGCTCCCTCACATAAAGAGCAACTCCACCACCTCGCCTTCCTGGCCTGTCTTCCCTAAAAAGCACATAGCCATCCATGACAGCATCCCAGTCATGTGAACTATCCCACCATGTCTCTGTCACTGCAATGAGATCATGGCCCTGCGACCGCACACAGATCTCTAACTCTTCCTGCTTATTCCCCATGCTGCACGCATTGGTATACAGGCATTTCAGAGAGCCAGTCAAGCATGCAGGCTTCCCAGGAGAGGTGCAAGAGGATCCTCCATAGCCATGTGCCATGCTGTCTCCCCTGGTTGTATGCACCCGCTGGAGGCATCCTGACTTGAGCGGTGTTTTACTGACTCCCCTGCCACTATACCACTCCCCTTCCCCCATCTTGCCTAGTTTAAAGCCCTCCGTACCAGGCTGGCCAATCTGTTGGCAAAGACCCGCATGCCCCGCTTGGTAAGGTGGATCCCATCTCTCCCCATCAGCTGTTGATCTTCAAACAGGGTCCCATGATCATAGAAACCAAAGCCCTGTTGCCAACACCAGCGGCGCAGCCAGCTGTTAACTTGGAAAATTTGTCTACTCCTCCTCCTGTCCTTTCCCCTCACAGGCAAGATTGAGGAGAAAACCACCTGGGCTCCCAGACCCTTGACCACCATTCCCAGAGCTCTGAAGTCCCGTTTGATGGTTTCCAGTTTGCCTTTCGTGTCATTAGCACCCACATGGAAGATCAGCAGAGGGTAGTAGTCTGATGCATGGACAAGCCTTGGCAGTCTTTCCACGACATCTCTTATTCGAGCCCCTGGCAGGCAGCAAACCTCTCTGGACAAGAGATCAGGTCGGCAGATAGGTGCCTCTGTCCCCTGCAGCAGGGAGTCACCCACAACAATCACTCGCCGCTTCTTCCGGGGGTTCCTGCACGGCACAGGGTCTGCCAGGCCAGTTGCCTCCCCTGGAGCCATGCCCAGCTCCTCCTCGGCTTGGAGGGCGCTCAACTTGTTCTTCAAGGGTAAGTCTTGAGGAGGAGCAAGAGCCTTTCTCCTTCTACGAGAGGTCACCAGCTTCCAGACCTCTTCAACAGCGTTATGATGCACCTTTACACACGGTGCTGAGCCCTCTGACAACTCTGCTGCAGTGGGGGCAGGGGACTCCCGGAGCTGAACAGTCTCCGAGAACACCCTGTCAATCTCCCGCTCATCCTCTCGGATGCTACGCAGCCTACTAACCTCCTCCTGTAGCTCCTTTATCTGGTGACGCAACTGGTCAACCACAGCACACCTCACACAGGAGAGCTGACTGTCAGCCCAGGCCTCGCGGAGAGGCCCCAGGCACTGCCTGCAGCCTGACACCTGCAGAGCTGCATCTGCTGTCTGAGGGTCTGTCTGGGTTGAGGCCTCAGACACAGCCAATGCAGCACCTCCTGCAGCCACTGGGGAACGTGCTCTGCGGCGTGTCATGACCATGCCCCGGGGAAGGACACACCACTGTGCAAAATAGAGAGATGCCTTCTTTGCCTTCTGGCGCCCTTCTGCGCGAACTGCTGCGCAAACTGCTGCGTCTGTTCGCTGCCTCTGTTGGCTGCGCTCAAACCATGGTAAACGAGCTCTCCTCTGGCCCTTTTTCTAGGTGTCCTGTCTAGTTAAGGGATGGGAATGGGGGTCTTCCAGTGTGGGTCGTTTCCATCTCTCATAGATGACTGTCTTCTGATGAAACAAGTGGCAACGCTGAAATCAGTGTCTCTGTGTGGTTTAGAGAGGGACAAGAGGTCATTATTTTTGTCTACCTCAGTGAACATTTCCCAGGAGGAGGGAGCCCAGGGGAGAGAGAACATCAGGCCTTAAGCTGGGCCTCTGCTCCTGAGCGGGGCCAGGCTGCGGGGACCGAGGGAGCTGCTGGCAACCGGGCAGCACGGCCCAGAGACAGCTGTGGGCAGGAGCAGCTCCTCTGCCAAGAGCAGCGGGGCTCCGGGCACTGCCTGCTGCTGCTGACATTGGGTGAGAGGAGAGGGAGAAGTGAGAGTCAGTGTGGAGCGGGAGGACGGCTGAGTGCTCCTTGTGGGGGAAATCTTCACAGCCCTTGACACAGTCAGTCTCTGGCTGCCGGGCAACACTCCTGAGGTTCCTGGAGGGATCTTGTAAACCCATCCCATCCCATGACTAATAGATGCAGTGGCCTCCGGCAGGACAGGCTCATTCTCCCGTCCAGAGGGTGCTGCCATTGGTTAGGGGTGCTCACAGCTCTAGCTCATGCACAGGACATGTCTGAAGCGTCTTTTCAGGGGAAGGTCCAAAAAAAAAAAAAAGTCTATCTGAAAGGGAGGGAGTTTTCCTTCTAGGAAAAAACTTGTTTGTGCTAATGAGACTAGAAAAAAATAGATGCTAACTGGGAAGGAGATAAAAGGAAAGAGTGTTTTGGTTTGGCCAGGAATTTGGACTCCCAAACCTTCCCTCTCAGAGATCAATAGGTCTGTGAGAAACGTCAGCAAACCCCTTCAACCCCACCTCAGCCTACAGACAGCCCCGGCAGCACCTTGATGGCCTCAAGAGGGTTTTTCTGTCCTGCTCCTTAGCCCCTTTCCCCAGTGGTTTTCTGTGGGGCAGAAGTGAGCACACACAGGGTGGGATGGGGTCATTGAGCACTGGCAGGGGAAAGCCATTGGGAGAGAGAGAGAGAGCTCTCAGCAGAGGCAGCTCCAGGCATCAGAGATGGGCAGGGAATGCAAGAGAACTGCTAACAGAAACATCACAGGAGGATGGGTTTGAGTACATCTTAATCAGTCCCTGCAAGGCAGACAGCTTGCTCCGAGCCAGCCCCCCATGTCTCCTCTCCCACCCAGCAGAGCCTCTGCCCTCACAGCCGTGGAGTCCAGGGCATGAGCCACCTGCTCTGCCGGCAGACCTGCAGCAGAGGAGAGGGGCATCTCTCCTGCCATGAGCCTGTTTTGTGCTGCCCGGCAAAGGCAAAGGTTGACTTTATCCCTATGGGAGGCTGAGGGAGCTGCTGTAGGAAGAGTCTGGCCACTCAGGCAAGGGCAGTTCTTAACGCCCTCAACTCAGCACTGCTGTGCTCACACCTGGAATAGTGTGTGCCAGGGTGGGCTGCCCAGGGCTGGAGGAATGGGGAGGAAGCGGAGAGGGTGCAGAGGAGGTCTGCAGAGATGGTGTTTCTGGCCTGAAGCCCAAGGCCTGTATGGAGAGGCTGAGGGACGTGGCCTTCTTCAGCCTGGTGAAGTGTTACAGCTAAGGAGAAAAGAGGAGTAGGCAGTGACTGCTGGAAGGGTGGTTTCAGAGATGATGGCGCCTCTTTTGGTAGAGGGAAAGAGCATGAGAAGAGGAAACGGCCACAAACTGCAGCTTGAAAGGCACAGACTGGACTTTGGGGAAAAGAAATGCACATTTCCTACCAGCAATCAGGGCCTCCAACTTTCTGCTCTCGTCAGCCCCCTGGGGAGGCTTTGTCGGTAATGGTCCTCAGTGGGACCCATTAACACTCCAAGACACTTTGGTGTTTTCTTCTGGCTGGAGCTTCTTGAGAGCTTTGTTCAGTCTCCTCTCAGCATCTGAGCTTCATGGGATCAGCACCAAATACCCCCAAGGGGTCATTCAAATGCAAAAAGCCCTCAGGAGCCATGGCTCTTGCCATCATTTCCTTCACTTCTTCCAGTCTTGTGGGGCTAAGTGGAAAGCTTGCAGGAGTGTATTGCAATTAGGAAGATTTCTGTGAGCACCTGAACAAGAAAGATGCCCACTTTTTAAGCTTTCTTTATTCTTTGGTTTTCAGGATAAGGGATACCCACGTTCTCCAATTCCTACTGACCCACAGTGTCTCCTAATGAGGTCTGGACATGTAGGAAAAGCAGTGTTTTTGGTAGGAGACATGCATGGGACCACATTCCTCCTCACCTCCCCAGCCCGGCCAGTTCTCCCATCAGCCGCTGGGGCCCTACGCCACTCTTGTTAACATCTAGCCTTCTTCCGCTCGCCTCTGCAGCTGAGCGTTACCGCTCCTGTGCCCCAACTCCCACCTGCTTCCCTTAGAGCACTAGCTGCAAATAGACACAGGAGGATTTGTCTCAAGTGCAGGCAAAACCAAAGTAAATGGGAGACAGTTTAATAAAAGATAAAATACTCTCCTCAACTGTATGGCAAGTCCAAGCTGCTGCCAGCGATGTCCACTTTCCCAAGAAACAACCTTCCGTGAAATGTTTTTGACAGTTAGGTGGGAAAGGCTGGATAGAAACACAGCAAAGGAGCTGGCTAAAGAGACAAGGAGGCTCCAGAAAGATGAGGCAAGCTTGAGACTGCCAGAAGCTCCGAGCAGCAGCTGGACAGTTGAGAGGTGGCTGAATGGATAAAGAGCAAGGAGGAAAACTGGGCAACTAGGGCAAGTGCAGACGTGCCGACAGTCTGAGGCAAAGTCAGCTTCAGAAAGGATCAGTTTAATCAGGACATGTGGAAATATGTGAAACATGAGTGGGGTTAAAACCACAGCATAACAGCCAGAGCAGTGGTAATGTGATTTAGTGGGCAGATCAACGTTTCTTCTCCTGAGTTTCATACCTTTCCTCAAAATGTCCATTGTTTCATCATGGGAAAACACTGACATTTGTATTCAAGTGAGTCAATCCTTTTGAACGATGAAAGGGTGCTCATATGTTTTGTAACGCTGAAAACCGTTCTTCACCTTTGCAGGCAGAGCTCCGGGGTCGAACCACAAGCAGCCAGTGGCACTTGGAGAGGCACCGATGTATCTCAGGTACCTGCCTGGGGCCAGCAGCTCTCCCAGAAGACCTGCGGGAAACGGGAGCCCCTGGGAGCTGCTGAGGGAGGCCGGGCAGAGGGGACCAGGGCACCTGCAAAGGCACCCCATGTCCACCACCCTGTGACTGCTTCCCGCCCCACTTCTGAAAGTTACTTTTCTTTTCAGATAACCACATAATGCATAATCTCCCCAGAAGACTAGCATGCTAAAACAGAACGTATCAGGAAAGACAGTAAGAACCTAAAACAAGTGAAGGCTGGAAAGTGTAACAAAACATTTCTTTGCTTTAAATCTTCTTCTTGATTTCTTTCTTGTTTCATTTTTAATGTCGTTTTCTAAACATTTCTGTCTTATTCAGGCCCACACCATCCAAAAACATATTTTGGTGTCTCACACAGAGCCCGGTGCTCAGAACACCACCCCCTGCCCACGGCTGTCTGTGCCGCCCCTCACTCTTTGCACAGAGCACGTCACACTCCGAGCCGTCGGGCTCTCTCGACTGAGGAGCAAAGCCAGGTGAGCAGCTTCAAGGAGATGCTCTCTTCTGGGATGACCAAATTTGCACAAATCTCAACATACCTGTGTCTCCGTGACGTTTTCAAGGAGTCCGTAGAACATCTAGCCACACTCCCTAGTCATTCCCTGCCCCGTCAATGAAGTGCAACTTCATTGCAGGGCACAACAGGGAGGAGGCTGCTCTCACCCCATGCCAGACGCCATCCGTGCAGATGTCTCTGGCTGACCCAGCTGTCTGGACTTCCCTTTCCAGTCAATGGAAGGACACAGGTGTTCTCAACTCAGCGGTTTTGAGATACGTTCCCTAATGACAAGCTGAGGCCCCGTAGGAGCCAGCTCAAAGATTTCCAGCCCCCTTGGGAACACAGCTATCCCCAGGCATCTCAGGCAGCAACAGCCTCTGTAGGCGGTCCAATGAATCAAGCCAGAAAATGAAATTCTAGTCATAATTTGGAATCTTCTCAAGACAAGACTCAGTGCAATAATGGACCAAAAAAATCCTCCTTGCCAAAGCTTCACACATTTTTTACCACTTCCAAATATTTTGTCTTTCTTATTAATTGGCAGCACCATGTTCATGCACTGGAGTCCTTAGTCTGTCCAGGCGAGTGTACATATACATATAGACATTATTCACCAAAATACTTTGGCTAGCAATGCTCTGAATGGAGAAACTGTCCTTCAAGGAACTACTTTATTCAAACTGACATGTTTCACAGCTCTTCTTCTTCCTCTGCCTCGTCTCTCTTTCCAGAGCTCTTGAGGAAATGGTTTCCTGAATCACAGCACTGAGGGTGGATGAGGCCTCTGGACATCACCTAGTCCCAGCCCACCTGCTCAAGGCAGAGGGAACTAGATGAGGTTGCCCAGGAGCTCCCCCCACCTATCCCCCAGCTATACGTTGGCCACAAAGGTGCTAAGGTTGCGCTCCATCCATTCTCCAGGCCATTAATTAAACCTGTTAAACAGTAGTGCCCCACATGCTGATCACTGACGGATGCCACCAGGAGGCGGCTGCCACTTGGAACTCATACCACCCATAGCAGCATTTCAGCCTGATGGTCCATCCAAGTCCCTGCTCATCTGGGCCAGCCTCCTGCCAGGCCCTGCTGGACCTGGACTTTCCTGCAGACTAGAGTGTTCCTGTGCTTTGAGGACATTGTCCCTGAAGAGCCAAGGGGGCTCCATGGCTCCTCTGCCCTGTGGGGTCCCGACAAGCAGATCCCAAACACAAGGAAATCCTCTCTCCTGCAGTCCAGGGCAGTGATTCTGCTATTCCTCTTGCCTCTCCACCATCTCCAGGTCACTGCAGTGACAGCCAGGCTCCACATTCACAGCCCCAACCAGGCTGAGCTTCAGGTAAGAAAGAAAGGGGAGGGTGGCACCATCTGCTTAGAGACACAACTGCCGCGGTAGAGAAACCACACGGCAGAAAAGGCACCTTTTTTCCCCTCACCACTGAGGGGATCCAGGCCCTGGACTTTTCTGTGGTTGAAGGTGGATGCAAAGGATTGCCGGTGTAATGCAGATGTGCCTGAGGCAGTGCCTCCCGGGTTGCCCTTACAGTCAAGGGGGAGACACAGGAGAGGGGGTACCGTGAGCTGCGGTGCTGTCCTGGGTCTGGGCATCCTGGCAGGCGGTGCTGTTGGCTGCCACCCCCGAGAGACCCCCGTCCCCACTAGCAGCATGGAGTCCCCTCCACAATCAACCATCAAGAGCTGCTCTGGCTTCAGAGGGGCTGCTGGGAGCACTGGGGCTGGTGCTGGCCACCCTGCACCTGCCGCCAGGGTGCCCCTTGGCCTCCCTGGAGCAACCACAGAGCAGAGCCCTGTCTCACTGGGCTGTGGGGACATTTGTGGGATTCCAGCAGTGTGAGAGATTCCTGGAGCATCGTGGCTCCCATCTGAGCCCCATCGTGGCCCCATGGTGCCACAGTGCAGGCACCACACAGGACATGGTGCCTTCAGGAGTGAGGAAACATCCCCCCCCAGCATGGTCCCCACAACAGCCCTCAGTGACCTGCCCACCACGGTCCTCCTTTGCAACCTCTCACTAGTTCTCGGCCCCCGCCCAGCCCTGGCCCCGTCCCAGCCAGGGTGAGCAAACAGCCATGCTCTGGGGTCTGCTGGGGTCTGGCCAGAGGGGGTCATTTCCCCTGCGTGGGGCAGTGATTCAGAGGAGGAAAGGCAGGTGTTTGGTCTCCGCTCAGAAGGCCTTGGTCGGGAGGGGGATTCAGCTCCCTCCCAGGCATGCCCCAAACCCACCGGAGGTGGGCTTCCTCTGGCCTCAGTTTCGGGGTGCCCAAAAGAGCTGCCTGCATGCAAGGCCTTGCCTGAGCTGCCACGACAAGCACTAGGGATGGAGGCGGGAGTCAGCGGCTCACACCCAAACCCCCGGTGACGGCTGAGGTTCCAGGCTTGGTCCAAGTCATGTGTGTGGGTGTCTGCCAGCTGTGATGGAGCAATTCTGAGACCCCCCCCCACATCCTGCCTGAGCCTCAGCTGTGGGCCAGAGGGGTGGTGGGGCAGGTTCCCTTGGCCACCTGAACCTACACCATATTCTTGGGCCATTGGAACCTTTCCATGGAGCCATGCATTTCCATGGAGCCTGCAGAGCTGTTCGGCTGAGCCAGAGGAGGCGTTCACCATCAGGAGAGCCGGGTCGCTCTCTAGACTCCACCGGCTGTACATACTGCAGCTCAAGGCACTTCAGAGCTAAGGCCCATGCACCTCCCGGCATTGCAGACACTTCAGTTAATTCAGGGTGCTCATTTTCAGGGAATAAAAAGGCCTCTAGTGCTGTGCCAGGTGCCTGGGGTGCCCAGCATGTGTCTGGCACAGACCACACAGGACTTCCAGAGAAGCCAGGGTGTTCAGGGCAAATGCCACAGGGCCTCTGAAAGGGGTTTGTGGCCTGTGTGCCAGCAACTGAACACCAAGCCCATGGCATGCAGGGAAGGTCCATCCCAGCTACACCCAGGGGTGCTACAGGATTGGGAGGCACATCACAGCAAGAACCTTCACTCGTGTGCCTATGCTATCCAGCCCTGGTGGGTCTCCTCTTCCTGAACCTTCGCACCCAGCGCTCTGAACCAGGCTAACGATGTCCCCACTGTGGATAGATCAAAGGCTGTCCTACCCCAGGCACCTTCTCAGCAGCAGCTTGTCCTTCTTGGACATCCTCTTCACCTCTGACAAAGGCCCCAAGGTGCTTTGGAGTCCCCTTCGGGCATAGTCCACAGTCCACAGTCCACATCCAAGCATGCTGCATTAGTGGGAGGCACATCACAGCAAGGTCTCCACTCATGGCCCTGCGCTCTTAACACCTTCTAGGTCTCTTCTCCCTGGCCCTCTGCTCACCCCCAGGTGATATGAACAGGGCCTGTGCTGATGATGTCCCCAGGGTGGCTGGATCGCCGGCTGTGCAGGCCCAGGGACTTCTTCAGTGGCACCTTGTGCTTCCTGGAGATCCGTTCACCTCTGTCACAGGCCCCCGTGTGCTCCAGACTCAACTCAGGCAGCAAACCCCTCCCCTGCCACTCCTGCACGGGCCCAGCTCTGTTTCTCCCTGGCCTTGGGCACTGCAGCGTTTGCTCTCCCAGTGGGAACCTCCTTTCACCATTACATTGCCCCCTGCAGTGTCTACCAGCACGTCTCTGCTCTGCAGTGGGGCCATCACACACACACTGTCCTTGGCCCTTGGGAACAGGTTTCACCATGCCTAATCTGACTGAAACATTGTCCGAATAACAGAGATGTGGTGGGATCACTTGCATGATAGGAGAGCCCTGATGTTAGGGGACAAGCTCTTCAGGAGAGACCAAGGGGGAAGATGAGGAAGGGGGATGCCCTCTGTGTGAAGGGGCAGCTTGGGTGTGTGGAGCTCCTCACCCATCAAGGCAAGGGTTTGGGTGAGAGCTTGTGGGTGACCAGGGTGACATCCCAATGGGAGCTACGGACCACCCAGTCAGGGTGAGGAGGTGGCTGCAGTCTCCTTTAAGCAATGTGAGCACCTCTCAGGATCCTAGGTCCTTGTTCTTAGGGAGGGGACTTTAATCCTGCTGACATTCAATGGAAGGGCAAAGAGCAGAGTGCAAGCAGGCCAGGAGGTTTCTGGAGGGCATCAGGGACAACTTCTTTGCACAAAGGCACAGTGGGCCAAGACTCGTGATGCTTCTTTGTATGTGGGAATTTCCAGGAGGGAGGACCTGCTCGGGGACGGGATAGTCAGTGTCCGCCTTGCCTGCGGTGACCATGAAAAGTAGCATTCTGGATGCTGAAGGGAGTGAGGAGGGATAGCAGCAGAGCACAGACCCTGGCCTGTGCTCTGAGGAGCAGAGGAGCAGTGAAAGAATAAAAAGGGAAATGTGGACTCACTGCTGGATTGGTCAGGGAATCTAGGAAGAGCAGACACAGGTAGGCCTGAGGAGCTCAGGGCCTTCTGGGCTTCAGTCTTCACCAACAAGGTCTGCCAGGCTGCTGTGCCTAGAGTCACAACTCCAGCAGGAAAAAACCTAGCAGCAGTGGAAGAGGGTAGAGTGAGGGATGACTTGCAAGAACTCAACCCATACGAGTCTAAGAGATTGGATGGGCTGCATCTGAGGCCAGGGAGAGGGCTGGCTCCTCTCACAACAAAGCCACCCGCTATCATCTTGGAAATGATGAGCAAAAAAAGGAATATGTTGTGCCCATCTTGCAAAAAGGCCACAAGGAGACCCCAGGAGCTGCAGGCCCTTCAGCCACACTTTGGTGAGGAGTGTGCCATGGAATGAATCTTCTTGCACCACACTTGGTGGGCACATGAGGGAGAAGAAGGTTCCTGGGAACAGTCGGCATGGATGTACTGAAGATTAATCATTCTTGGGCAACCGGATTGCCTTCTGATATCTTTATGGTGATAAAAGAGCTGTACTTGTGGAGGAGAGGAGAGTAGTGGATGTCATTCACCATGATTTTAGTGAGGAGTTTACCACTGTCTCACATTATATTCTTGTACACAAGGAAGGCATTAGAATAGGCTGTGTAGACAGCCAGCTGGGTAAAAAGCTGGTTGGATGATGGAGCTCAGAGGGTTTTTGTGAGTGCGGTGTGCTTTACCTGGAAGCCAGTGACAAATGGAATATGCAAGGGTCTGTACTGGGACCTGTCCTGTGGAAAAGGTTCATCAGTGACCTGGAGGACACAGCTCTCCTCACATTGGCAGATGACAGCTAATGAGGAAAAGAGTCATGAGCTTGAGGGCTGCCCTTCAGAGGGACCTCAGCAGGTAGGAGGAACGGGCTGCCAGAACACTGTGAAATTCAAAACAAAACAAGTGCCAGGTCCTGCCCCTGGGGTTGACCAACACCCTGCAGTGATATGGGCTGGGGAGTGCCTGCATGGGCATCAGCTCTGCAGAAAAGGATTGAGAGTCCTTGTGGGCAGCGAGCTGGATGTGAGGCAGCAGTGTTCCCTGGCAGCAGTGGAGGCCCCAGTGTCCTGGGCTGCCTGAAAAAGAGCAAAGCCAGCAGACTGAGGGAAGTGATCATCCCCCTCCACTCAGCACTCGTTAGAGCACATCTAGATCCTGCATCCATTGAGGCCCCCTGTAGAAGAACGCTGTTGACGACATGGAGTGAGTTGAGTGTCAGGCCTCCAAGGGGGTTGGGGGCCGGAGCACTTGCCCTGGGAGGAGAGGCTGAGGGAATGGGCCTTGCTCAGCCTGGAGAAGGAAAGGCTTTGGAGAGAACCCCTCGCAGCTTCCCAACTCGAGGTTACCACTGATAAAGAACGAGGTTTGTGCAGAGACTCATGGCAGGACAATGAGAGGCAACGGTTACAAGCTGGCACAAGTGCAGCTAAAATTGGATATGAGGAAGAAAAATCAGTGAGAGCAATCAAGAAGGGTTCAGAGAGGTTGTGGATTCTCTATTCTGGGAGGCTTTCAGGACACTGTTGGACAAAGCCCTGAGAAACTTGATGTGTATTCAGTGTTGCTCCCGATGGAAGCAAGAGGTTGGCCTAGAAACCTCTCAAGGTGCCTTCCAACCTGAATGGTTCTGATAACTCTATCATCCCTGATGATAGCCCTGGTGACTCTTACAGTCATGAATTCCTTTTCTGCACGTGAGTTAGCACCAGATATGGCATCCCCAGAGCCAGCCCCTCCCAGTGGTGTGAGGTTGCTTCTTAGGCCTGAAAGGTTTTCAAAGCTTAATTATAAGGGACCTCTTGTCCAGAACACGCCCTCCTCACCGTATATAACACCTGCACATGACAACACGATGCCCAATGAGTGTGACACATGTGGAAAGTCATGGCATGAGGGTGATTGCACTGGAATGTGCCTAAGGTCCTTAGCAGATCCAGTAAAATGCAGAAGGACTGGAAGAGCCTTAAACATCCGAGGCACACATTACTAAGGTTGACTTTGTCCCTATGGGAGGCTGAGGGAGCTGGGTTGGTTCATCCTGGAGAAGAGGAGGCTTTGGGGAGATCAAATAACAGCCTGCCCATATTGACCAGGAGGTCATCACGAAGATGGAGGCAGGCCCTTCACTGTTGTGCGCAATGGGAGGAGGAGGCCCAATGGGCACTAGCGGAAACAAGAGCAGATCAGGCTGGAGAGAAGAAAACACCTTTTACCCCCGCAGACAGTGAAGCACTGGGGCAGGTTGCCCAGAGACATTGTGCCATCTCCAGCCTCAGAAGTTTTTAACTCCTAAATGAATGAAGCCCTGAGCAACCTGCTAGGATCTGACAGTTGACCCTGCTGTGGGAAGGAGGTTCAGCTAGAGACCTCCTGAGGTCCCTTCCAGCCTGAAGGATTCTGCATTTCCTTCCACAGCACGTCTTTCCTTGCTGAACAAAGAGAAAACGTTCAGCTTCCCAGTGACCATGGCAGTGCGTTAGACAAAAGTAGGAGCAGATCCACTGCATGTTTCTTGTCCTGCTCCACTTGGAGTCATTCAGATTCAGGGTGGCTTTGCAGGTATCCCCAGAGAGCCCCAATATTTCTTCTGCTTCACCTTTTGTTGCATTGTTCCCTCTTCCACCTGACAAGGTCTTCTCTTTTACCATTCTGATTCCCTTCCGTACAATCAATTACCCCTATTTATCCTGTCCTCATTGGCCCTGGCTTTGCTTGCTTTCTACCCTCCTTTGGCTTTTCTGAGAGTGTTCCCATGCTCATTTCTACCTTGGCCAGAAGTTCCTTTACACTGGTACCTCCTTTTATTATACGCAGTGTCCTGCAATGCCTCCTGCTGTTATCCTGTGAGAGGCACTGCAAGACAGGACGAGCCATCTGCACACACACATTAACAGCTGACACAAAGGAGCTCGAGTCCAGAGGGGCCTTGAGAACTTGGGGTTTTGTCCAACACAAACCTCATGGAGTTGTGCAAGGAAAAGTGGCCAGTCCAGTACTGGGGGAGCAGAAACCCCTGTGCATCAGGACAGGCTGAGAGCTGAAGGTCAGAAGAGTGACCCTGAGGAGAAGGGCCTGGACATGACGAGGGATGCCACAGGAGCCAACAGTGCATGTTGACCACAACTCAGGGCAGCTGCAGAATGGGCTGCCTCAGGAAGACCGTGGCCACCCAGGCAAGGGCAGTCCCCATCCCCCTTGACTCAGCACTGCTGTGGCCACGTCTGGAACAGTGTGGCCCAGTGTGGGCTGCCCAGTGCTGGAGGAATGGGGAGGACCTGGAGAGGGTCCAGAGGAGGTCTCCCAAGATGGGAGTGGGTCCTAAAGCACAAGGCCTGTATGGAGAGGCTGAGGGATGTGGCCTTCTTTAGCCTGGTGCAGGGGAGACTAAGGGCGGTACAGTAGGAGCCTGTGAGTGCTTGAAGGGTGGTTTCAGAGGTGACACAGATTATTCTACGTAATAGGAAATAGCAAGAGAAGGAGAAAGAGATGAAAGATAAATGGATTATGAGAAGTTCAGGGTGAACTTTTGGGAACTGGACTGTCACTTGTGCTGTGGTTCAACAGGACACCCAGAGGGAGTCGGTGGGGAGCCCCTGGCTTTGTGTCTGGACGAAAAGCAAGAGAGGGCAGAGAGCCATCAGTAAGGGTGGTGAGATGGCTGGGGGAGAGCACAGTGGGGAAGCAGGTTGGGTGTCTACAGGCTGCAGGGACACAGACGCAGGAGTGGGACAGCAGAGGGCAGCCTGGGGTGGAGACGACCGAGGGCACTGCCAAGGCTGAAAGCCTCCGACAGGACGGAGGTCTTGGTGCTCTTGGCTTTGTCTGGTGTCTGCCACTGAGGCCAAGGAGACACTGTGTTTCTGAAGGCCCCAGGTCCTCATTACCTCCCCACCCCACCACAGAGCCCAGGAGGTGCTGTCCCATCCTGCAGGCAGCCTTGCACACCCCCACCCTCACCCTGCCCCCCACAAAGAGCCCTGAGCCAAGTCGGAGCGAAAGCACCACCCCACCCAGGGGCTGGGTGTCAGTGCTGGCCCACGCTGTAGGATAACACACAGCAAGGGTGACTTGGTGTCACAGCCACCTGCACATTTCCTTTGCCAACCTGCAACAAGTGCCTCCACCTTTCTGCTCTCATCCGCCCCTGGGGAGGCTTTGTTGGGAATGGTCCTCAGGGGGACCCATTAACACTCCCCGAAACTTGGGACTTAATTCTGACTTGACCTTCTTGAGTGTTTTTTCTCAGTTCCCTCTCAGTGTCTGAGGTTCATGGACTCAGCACCACATACACTCGAGGGGGGATTCAAAGGCCAGAAGCCCTCACAAGCCAGGCCACTCCCCAGCATTTTCGTCAGCTCTCAGTTCTGGTGAGGCTAAGTGGAGAGCTCTCAGGAGGGCACTCACAAGAGGAACATTTCCATCAGCAATGAAAAAAAAATCGCATGTTGACTTTCACAGTTTTCTTCTTGTTTCAGCTTGGAGAATCCCTGTTATCCACATTGCTGGATTCCTCCTGATTCAGAGGGTCTCCTGATGACACCTGGATGTGTAGGAAAGGCAGGATTTCTGGTACGGGACATGTGTGGACAACCTTCCTCCTCCCCTCCCCAGCTCGGCCAGCTCTCCCATCAGCCCCTGGGGACCTGCTTCGCTCTTGTTAACATCGAACCCTTTTCCCCTCGCCTCCGTAGCTGAGGGTTACAGCTCCTGTGCCCCAAGTCCCACCTGCTTCCCTTAGAGAACCAGCTGCAAAGACACACAGCTGTGTTACAGTGATGTCTTAAAGGACTCCATAAGCACCTAGCCACACACTCTTTTCGTTCCCCTCATGGTCAGTGAAATCCTAGGTTGCATTTCCTAGCACCACACGGCAACACAGCTACACAAGGCGTCCCTGGCAGCAACAGCCCCTCTATGGGGGTAAAGGAATCAAGGCCTGAACGTGGACTTCTTGTCTTAAGGTGACAACTAGTCAAAAAATCACTCCAAGCAGGAACTGGAACTAATCTTCATTTTCAGAAATTCCAACATACTTTCACAATTATAATGAGTTTTTCTTTTCTTTCTTATTGGCAGCACCATATGTATGCACTTGTATAGGAAAGTCTATATTTACAGATATATACATAGTTCTTCATCACAATACCTTTCCCACCACCACTCTGAATGGAGAAACTTTGTTCCGAGGAACTACTATATTTAATCTGACATTTTTCCTCTCTCCTCTGCCTCTCTCTCCTTTCTTCCTGCTCTGCCTCCTCTCTCTTTACAGAGCTCTCCAGGAAAAGATTCCCTGAATCGCAGCACTCAGGGTGGACAAGACCTCAGGACGTCACCTGGACCAATCCCCTGCTCGGTGTTGAGGGAACTAGATGAGGTCGCTCAGGGGCTCGTCCCCATTACGCATGATCCACAGCCGTGATGAGAGTGTGCTCTGTCCCATGGGCTTGTGCGTGCTCACTTGGCACAAGGGCTCCCCAGCTGAATCCTCTTCAACTGTGGGTCAAGCCTCTCTACCACAGGTACTGCTAAGAGACCTGGGGACCTCGGCAGATATCAGAAACCTCCCTGACCATGCTCACATTTCAAAGACTACCAAGAGCAATGTCACACAGGCACAAAGAGCCTTGAGGATCGGAGGGGGGGGGGGCCTGAGGGCAGATCTTAGCAGTAGCACACGAGGTAGAAGAGACAATGATCTCTTCTGCCTTTGCCCTGTCTTTGTCACTATGTCCCCTGCTGCACTGAGCAGTGAGAGCACATTTTCCTTAGCTGCCTTCCTTGTGCTGCCAGCGTTCTGACAGAAGACCTTCGGGTTGCCCTCCAGCGCCCTTGCAACCTCCAGCTCCAGCTCCAGCTCCAGCTCCAGCTCCAGCTGAGCTTTGTCTCTCCCAGCTCCATCCCTGCATTCACAGGCAATGTCTCTGTCTGCCTCCTGGGGAGCCTCTTCCCTCTTCCCCCCTCTGGGAACTTCCTTCTTGAGTCTGAACTCATAAGTCAGGGCATCCCTCCATGCAGGTCTCCTGCCAAGTGCTGCTCAACCCCCTGCATGTCAGGTGGGAGTGTTTGTGTGCCTGGAGGATGGTGATCCTGAAGATCCAGGAAGGATCCAGGGATAGGGGAGGGGAAGGTGTCAGTGAAGGGGATGTAGCAGGGATTTTGGAAGTGGGGGCCCGGAAGAGAGGATGACTCAGAAGGCGGGTGAGGGAGAGGCAGGTGAAGGTGACACGTTGGCAGTGTTGATGATGAGGTCATCTCTTGTACAGGAACCTCCTTCGCTAGGTTCTGGCAGGAGCTATTGGGAGGACAAGGGCAGCATGACAACACCACTCCTCCCAGCAGAGATGAGAAGTGGGTGGGAGGACGGGACGAGGCAGGCAAAGGGGACATGGCTGCAGAGTGGATTGTGAGGGCCCTTGCACTGCAGCTGCCTGATTGGCCCTCCGCAGATGTGCTGGCCAGCAGGAAAGATGGGGGAAGGGGAGAGTTACAGAGACAGGGAATTCAGCAGGGTTCCCATTGCCTGGTCCTGCCTGTAGTCACAGGACACATGCGCTTGGAAACACAACCCTGCCAGCACTGGATTATGAGAACTCCTGGGCCATCAGCACACATCAGAGCACAGCAGGACAGTGTGGAGGGGAGGAGAGCAGCCCTGAAAAGAGGAAGTCTTGCTGCTGTTGGTGGACGTGTCTCCAGGAAAGCTGCAGCTGCCACGCAAGGCTGCAGCGAGGAAATGCCCACTGCGGCTGTGGTGGGAAGGTTGTGAGGAGCACAGGGTCTGTCCCCACAGCCAGCATCCAGACCCTCTTCCCCTCCACTCCTGCTCCCCTGCGAGCATTGGAGCGCTGCAGAGGGAAGGGAGGAGCCCGCGGGGACAGCTGGCTGCCACCCTTGCAGGAGAGGGCTGTGAGATCCCACCCTGCCTGTGGCCAGGGGAGCTGAGCTCTCCTAAGGCACGCGGGACCCACAGTCTCACCCTGTCTGTACTTGTCCGAGCCTGACTGTGTGCCCCTGAGTGCCCTTGGTGTCAGTGCCAAAAGAGACCCTGCAAAGGGAAACTCCCCTCATTGCACTGGGGGCATCCGAGGGAGCTCAGACTAGCTCAGACTGAGGTTCCCCCATCTCTGCGGAGGAAGGGAGACACCTGGCTTCCTGCTTCACCATGGTCTCTCAGTCCGATTCAGGAGAGGAGAAAAAGAGGAGAAGCAGGATGAACCCAAACATTTTCCTTTCAAAATGAACATAATACAGAAAAGTAAGAGAGAGCGAAATGAGCAATTCATAGCCTTGACCAAAAACCCCCTGGGAATGATGAGATGATGAAGCACATGGGACAGTTATTGGTGCCCACATTGTACCCATTGAATGAGTTTCTTCAGAGCATCCTTGAGCTCCTTGTTCCTCAGGCTGTAGATGAGGGGGTTCACTGCTGGAGGCACCACTGCATACAGAACAGCCACCACCACATCCAGGGAGGGGGAGGAGATGGAAGGGAGCTTCAAGTAGGCAAACAGGACAGTGCTGACAAAGAGGGAGACCACGGCCAGGTGAGGGAGGCACATGGAGAAGGCTTTGTGCCGGCCCTGCTCCGAGGGGATCCTCAGCACAGCTTTGAAGATCTGTACATACGAGAGCACAATGAAAATGAAACACCCCAAGATTAAACAGGCAGTAATCACAACCACCCCAACTTCCCGGAGGTAGGAGTGTGAGCAGGAGAGCTTGAGGATGTGGGGGATCTCACAGAAGAAGTGCCCCACAGCATTGCCTTGGCAGAGAGGTATGGAAAAGGTGTTGGCAGTGTGCAGGAGAGCATTGAGAAGGCTGCTGCCCCAGGCAGCTGCTGCCATTTGGACACAAGCTCTGCTGCCACCCAGGAGGGTCCCGTAGTGCAGGGGTCTGCAGATGGCAACGTAGCGGTCATAGGCCATGACAGTGAGAAGAGAAAATTCTCCTCCAAACAAGAAAGCAATCAGGAAGACCTGGGCAGTGCATCCCGAGTAGGAGATGGTCGTGGTGTTTGTGAGGGAATTGGCCATGGATGTGGGGACAGTGGTGGAGATGGAGCCTACGTCGAGGAGGGAGAGATTAAAGAGGAAGAAGTCCATGGGGGTGTGGAGGCGGTGGTCACAGGCTATGGCGGTGATGATGAAGCTGTTGCCCAGCAGGGCAGCCAGGTAGATGCCCAGGAAGAGCGCGAAGTGCAAGAGCTGCAGCTCCCGTGTGTCTGTGAATGCCAGGAGGAGGAACTCGTTGAGGGAGCTGCTGTTGGACATCATGCTCTCTCCGTGTTTGGGGGACTGTCCAAAGAGGAAGAGACATGAAGAAATTAGGAGAGACTTTTCAAAAGAAACCCCAAATGTTCCAATTCATCATCCAAGCCCTTGTACTGCTTCTCTCTTTACGGAGAGCATCTGGGCGCATCACCCTTGACTGAGGTCTACTGCGCACTGGCGGAGTGTGCTGTGAGGAGCAGGGAGCTCTGCCCATGGGCTCCAGGGCAGTCTGTCCATCCTGCTGTAGGGCAGTGGGGACATGGGAGTGGGGCTGACTAGCTCTGACAGTCACAAGGTCTGTCAGGTGAAAGCCACTGGGCAGATGGAAGGAATATTTCAGCATCTTCACCACCACTTCTGAAGAATGAGGGTTGAGGAGCAGAGCTTTAGGGATTTCTTCCTAATGTTTATTGTCTGTGAGATGGCCCTGTGCCCCCTGGGCAGTCTTCCTCAAAGGCAGAAATTCTCAGCATTTCTGCTGGGACTCCTGAGAAAAAAACAATTTCCTGTCCCTGGGTGCCGAGGGAGGACAGCTTGACTGTCTACTAGTCTTGTTCTCAGCTGTCCTGTGCTCGCAGCTCTTTGAGCTGCAGGATGGTCACTCTCATCTGTTGCCGGAGAAAGTATCCAGCCCCTGCTGAGAGCAGATGAGCCCAGGTCCCAAGTGCACGTCTCCAACCTTCTCTCCCTTCCTCAGGGCACCAGAGCGACGTCTCCACGCTCCCCTTCTAGCCAAGCACACACAGGGCTCTTTTCAGCTGCCCACATACAGCTTCCCAACACCATCTCCATACACCCAGCATCTCTGAAGACTCTTCACCCCTCCCTCACACAGCACAGAGATGGTGGTAGGAGGCAGCGGTGCCCTTCTGGAGGGCAGCCCCAAGCCTGCCACGACACCACAGGGAAATGGTGCAAGGACTGTTAGGACTGCAGATGGGCTCTCCTTCTGGGACAGTCAGCTCCACTCCCCTCCCCACCCACTGCATGTCCTGGAGCTGCACCGGTCACAAGGGGGCTGCGGACACCTCACTCCCAAGCAGAGACCTCCGTGGCACAACTCTCCGGGCAGGTGTCTGAGCTGCAGCTGAAAACCCACCACCCCCAGGGAGCCCGAGAGAAGAACAAGGGCAGCACGGAGAGGAGGGGAAACAAGGAGTAACACCACAATCCTGCTGCCACGGGAGGCAAGGAGAGAGGGGCAGATGGGCACTCGGGAAAGCCTTCACCTCCTCAGGTGGGCATGCTACCCCAAAGACAGTGACATTGCAGGACAAGCGCTCTCAGCCCCTTTGTTGGGCAGCACAAAACGGGCCCGTGGCAGGAGAGATGCCCCTCTCCTCTGCTGCAGGTCTGCCTGCAGAGCAGGTGGCTCATGCCCTGGACTCCACAGCTGTGAGGGCCGAGGCTCTGCTCGGTGGGAGAGGAGACATGGCGGGCTGGCTCGGAGCAAGCTGTCTGCCTTGCAGGGACTGATTAAGATGTACTCAAATCCATCCTCCCATGACGACTCTGTTTGCAGTTCCCTCTTATTCCCTACCCGTCTCTGATGCCCGGAGCTGTCTCTGCTGAGAGCTCTTGCTCTCTCTCCCAATGTCTTTTCCTTGATGGTGCTCACAGACCCCATCCCACCCTCTGCACACTCACTTCTGCCCTACAGAAACCTGCCAGGACAGGGCACTGGGCAGCGGTAGCTCTGTGCTCACAGGTCCCAAGGAGCAGGTCAGAAAAACCCTCATGAAGCAATAAAGGTGCTGCTGGTGCTGCCTGCAGGCTGAGGTGGGATCAAAAGGGTTTGCTGAAGTTTCTCACAGACATAGCGATCTCCGAGAGTGAAGGTTTGGGAGTCCTAGTTCCTTGACAAACCAGAAGAACGTTTCCTTTTTCACTCCATGCCAAAATTAGGATCTGAGTTTTCTAGTTTTATTGGGACTAACTAGCTTTTACTAGAAGGAAAGCTCCTTCCCTTTCAATCAGCCTTTCTTTCACCTGCCTCTGAAAAGACCTTTTGGACACGTCCTCTGCATGAGCTAGAGCTCTTAGCACCCGGGACCCCCATAGGGCCCTCTCGATGGGAGAAGGATGGGAGACTTCTGTCCTGCCAGGAGTCACTCAATGCATCAGAATCTTCCAGTCATGGGATGGGGTGGGTGCAGAAGACCCCTCCAGGAACCTCGGCAGTGTTGCCCTGCAGCCAGAGACTTACCATGCAAAGGGCTGTGCAGATTTCCCCCACAAGGAGCACTCAGCCGTCCTCCCACTCCACACTGCCTCTCACTTCTCTCCCTCTCGCCTCATCTCCCGTCAGCAGCAGCAGGCAGTGCCCGGAGCCCCGCTGCTCTTGGCAGAGGAGCTGCTCCTGCCCACAGCTGTCTCGGGGCCGTGCTGCCCGGTTGCCAGCAGCTCCCTCGGTCCCCGCAGCCTGGCCCCGCTCAGGAGCAGAGGCCCAGCTGAAGGCCTGATGTTCTCTCTCCCCTGGGCTCCCTCCTCCTGGGAAATGTTCACTGAGGCAGGCAAAAATAATGACCTCTTGCCTCTCTCTAAACCACACAGAGACACTGATTTCAGTGTTGCCACTTGTTTCATCAGAAGACAGTCATCTATGAGAGATGGAAATGACAAACCCTGGAAGACCCCATTCCCATCCCTTAACTAGGCAGGACACCTAGAAAAAGGGCCAGAGGAGAGCTTGTTTACCCATGGTTCAGGTTTGGCTTCACATGAGTCCATCTGGGCATTGCAGGGCACTTTAGAAGCCCCTGGGGTGGGGTGGGATTCAGCTCTCTCCCACCAGCTCCCCCAAAACACCGGAGGTGGGATGCCCCTTGCCCAAGCTGAAGTGGGCACAACAGAGGTGTCTGCATGCGAGCTCCTTGCCTACGCTCCCACTGTAACCAAGAGAGATGGAGGGTGGCAGTCAGTTGGTCGCACACCAACACCTGGTAACAGCTGAAGAGGCAGAGGAGGTCCAAGGCACGTGCCAGTGTCTGCTGGCTCGGATGGAGTAACTGAGAGAGCCATGTCTGGGGCTCAGGTAGGCAATTTCCTTGGCCCTCGGGAATGACACCAGATGCCTAATGCTGCTGCAGCCCCACTCATCATGAAACTGAGGAGCAAGCAGATCCCTACGCTGTAAAGAGTTGATGGAAGTCAGTGCAGACACTTGATTTAATGATGTAAAAATGGGCTGGCAGGGCCCTGTCAGATGCGAGGGATTTTTAGCAGAATCACATGTTTCTAGCAGATAGCGCATGGGACCTACAGGAAAGCCTTATGCTTTTGGACTGGTTGCTGGGCAAGTGCCCCAGAGCACCTCAGGTTCCCTACCTCTGCCCAAACAACTGAATCCCACCTCTGCCTTTAGGCAAAGGCCATCCCGCCTACATTCCAGCAGGCTGCATTAATGGCACGTACATCACACCAAGGTCTCGACGCACGTCCCTGCCCTTTTACAGCCTTCCAGAACGCCTTCCCCTGAATCTCTTCTCACTCCCCAGATGACAGGAACAGGGACTATGCTGATGGTGTCCCCAGGGTGCATGGATCACAGGCTCTCAAAGGCCCAGGTGCTGGCCAAGGCAGAGGCAGGCATGCCTCTCTGGCCTTTGCCACCAGCCAGGGCAGGTGCCAGCCTTTTATCCCTGGCCTTCCTCCTCTGCTAAGGAGGAGGCGGAGAGCCGGACAAGGGCCTGGAGGGGCTGGCTGAAGTCCCAGCTGGGCCACCTCACGTTGGAGGCCGCCCGTTGGTGCTGGAGGGGCTGTGGTTGATTTGGGGGGCCTGGATTTGGAAGGCAGAGAAAGGGGATGGTGCTGGTGGGATACAGGAGGTGTTTGAGGAGTGGGCACTGCTGGGTGTCTCTCCCACACGGAGGAGCTGCCAAGCCCACGGCAGCTTGCTGCCTGAGTGGCTGTGGCAGGCAGGAGGGAGGTGGTTTTGGGAAGGCTGCATGAGTGCAGGGAGGGGAGGCAGAAGTGGTAGGGGGGTGTGGGGGTGCAGGAAAAGGGTTGCTTTCAGTGGGAAGGGGTGTGTGACTGACCAACAACCCCTACAATGGGAGAAGGCTCAGAGGGCCAGGTGCCCCAGGAAGCTCAGCAACAGTGTAGGATGCGGCTCGTTAATCCTTGCTGTTGCACAGAGGACTGACTTTATCTCCACACAAAGGGGGCCAGAGGGTGACCTTTGTGTTAGATAAGCAGCCATACCCGTTAGTTGGGCCTGGTGTGAATGTTTCTCCAGTTGTTCAAAGCAATGGGAAGGTCTCCCTGAGATTAGCCAGACCAGCATGGGGGAAGTGTGTATGTGGCTCAGCCCAACACAGAGCATAAAACCTCAACAACTAACTAAGGAATTCTGGAGAAAGCAACGGGCTTGAACTAGCATCAACCCACGTGATTCCTTCCTGGCGACTGGGGATGCCCAGCATCATGACGGTGAGCACATTTGAGACCGGTATTGGCAATCACATTGGTATCGTGACTGAACTGTGTATTGCAATTGCTAGAGTTTGTCAAGTGTAGACACTGGAGTTGTGATTCCAGTATATTGCTGAATCATTCTGCTAAACCAAAAATCCCATGTAACATCCAAGTCCCTCAGAATAAACTTTGATCTTAAACATTGCCCTCTCCCTACGCGTGGAATAGCTAAAGGAACCTGGTCGGAGAGTACTGCACCCTGGCACTGCCCCTGTCTCCCGGTTCCAGAGAAGTGATGTGTTAACCTCAGACAAATTCTTTTCACAACATCTCCATGTACAGTCACTGCTCCTGGATCCCGCCAGCCTATGGCAGGTTGTGAACATCTGGGATGGTCAGTCCGGTGTTAAGTACTGACAGATCTCATCTTCCTCCATCATCCGAGCCAGGATCTTCAATGTGGCTGAGCTGCCTGGAGTGGATTTATTTGCAAGGGACATAAAACATCGACATGCTGAAGCTTTTCTCCTCTTTCAGACATCTACGCTTTGGCCCCCAAAACCTTCATTTCCTCAAATTCCTTCATTTCCATACTCAGCCTTCTTGCTCCTGAGAGCTGGAAAACCAGCAGCACACGCCTCCATCTGATGGATGATGGAAGAGAGGAGTTCAAGGCCACAAAAATACCTGCTACTCACCCTGGACACTGCCCATCTGGAGCTGTTGGCCACATCATACAGTGACCCTGCTACTTCTTTAACCAACCCAGACACTCTGCAGCAGAGCTGGGGAGAGACTTTCAGGAGCCACTGGAAACTGCACATCATCTGCAGTACCTGCCAAGATGCTCCTCTGGAAAGAGACTGAGCATTTGTCCACGGGGGATCACAAGACAGTCCTGCTGTGCAGCATCCTGGGAGATGCCCAGGGAGCAGCTCCGTATCTCATCTCCTTTGCTCTCCCTTGTTGGAAGGGGACAATCCGCACTGGCCTCCCCTGCCTGGGAATGATCCTCCATAATTCCCCTTCCTTGGGCAGAAACGCACTAGACCTTTGCAAAGTGACTCCCGAGTGAGAGAAGTTGCACCAGGACAAAGGCAAAGTCCTGCAGCTGGGCAGGAAGGACCCCCTGCAGACGGTGCAGGCTGGGGACTGGCTGGCTGGGGAGCAGCTCTGCTGCAAAGGACCTGGCGTCTCCATGCACACCAACTGAACGTGAGCCAGCAGTGTGCCCTGGCAGCGATGAAAGGCAACAGCATCCTGGGCTGCCTGAACACAGTAGCGCAGCCAGGAGATCTAGGGAAGTGATGGTACCCCTTCACTCAGCACTCATTAGAGCCTAGCTAGAAGACTGCATTCAGATTTGGGCCCCCTCCGCCCCCCAATAAAAGAAAGCATTAGCAAAGGGTGAGGAGTTCAGCTGAGGACCACCAAGGTGGTCAGGCTCTGAGGCCCAGGTCCTGTGGAGGAGAGGCTGAGGGAAATGCGTTTTTTTCAGCCTGAAGAAGAGACGGCTTTGGGAGGACCTAACAGCAGCCTTCCAGTAACCACAGGGAGGTTGTCAAGGAGACAAAGTCAGGCTCCCACACAGTGGTGCATGGTGGGAAGGCAAGAGCCAGTGGGCCTAGGAGAGAGGAACTTTTTCAGCAGGAGGTCACTCAAGCATTGGATCAGGTGGTGCAGTGAGGTTGTGCCATCTCCATCCTTGGAGGCCTTCAAGACCAGGCTGGATAAAACCCTGAGTAAGCTGGCCTGACCTTGTGACCTGGACTCACCCCTGGAGTGCCCAGACCCTCCCTGGTCATGTTGCTGTGCTTTCTCCAAAGTATGCCCTCATTTCTGAAGGGTATATAACATTTACCATCTTTAAGTGGGGGACAGGGCAAAGGCAGCATGGGGACCGAGGCAGTCACGGCAGCCCTGCTCTCCCTGGAGACCCCACTGCCCTGAGGAGGACCCAAGTGACAAGGAAGAGCCCAAGCACCAGCTGGACACAGAGCGCCTGAGAAGATGCTGGCCTGAGCAGCTGGGAGCCAAGAGCCAAGGGGCTGACGAGCTGGCAAGACCTGCACTGGGCAGAGGCACCACCAGCTGTGTGCACACTGGCCAGAGTGCCAAGCTCCAAGGCTGCTGCTTCATGCCTCAAACTCCAACGAGCAGTAGCTCACAAGCAGCGTTCCTCGGGGGGCCCTCCTGGCTCTGACACTGCTCAATACCTTCCTAAGCCACCTGGGCATGGGCATGGACTGCGCCCTCAGCAAGTCTGAGCAGAGCTAGCTCTGCTGAAGGAGGAGCCACCACTAGCAAGACCTCAGCAGGTTGTACTGCCCAGAACTGCTTGAGCCCTGCCCCAGAGGACATGACACGCAAGAGCCTGGTAGAGGAGGAGGTGGGTAATGCCACAGCAGCTTGCCCGGGTGACCAAGTGAGCTGGCTCTCTGGGCTCACCAGCGCTCCTGCGCGGGTGTGCCGGGAGGGTTCAGGCTTGGGGTGGGGACTAAGCCACAGGGGTTCTCTCTCCCAAGCTGTATGGCAACCCCCTCCTGGGAAACCCCCCAGACCGCCCTCTGAGGTCATCATGGGCAGCCTCCCCTCCCACCCGCCCTCCGCCGCTGCCTCCCTCCTCCTGCCTCCCCTCCCTCCTGCTTCCCCTCCCTCCTGCCTTCCCTCCCTCCCGCCCTCTCTCCACCACTGCTAACCTCCCTCCTGCCTTCACTCCTCCTTCCAGGAGGGAAGGCAAGAGAGTAAAAACTCCTGGAAATTAGCAAAAATGGAAACATTTGCAAATCTGAGACCCTGCCATGTCTCTCAAGAAAGCTCTGCAGAAAGTGTCTATGGGTCTCCTCGGTGCTGGGCAGGGCGCTGTGGTGGTTCGGCTGCAGCCCCTGCATGCCCACCCCGCTGCCCAGCACAGCACGACAGCCCTGGCCCTGCAGTTCCTCCGCAACTCCTGCTGCCCCAGCGACAGAGCCGCCTGCCCCGAGCTGGTGCCCCCAGGAACCTGATGCTCCTTCTCCTTTTCCAAGAGCCTAAGGGACGCGGGACCCACAGTCTCACCCTGTCTGTACTTGTCCGAGCCTGGCTGTGTGCCCCTGAGCGCCCTTGGTGTCAGTGCCAAAAGAGACCCTGCAAAGGGAAACTCCCCTCATTGCACTGGGGGCATCCGAGGGAGCTCAGACTAGCGGGCTCTGAGGTTCCCCCATCTCTGCGGAGGAAGAGAGACACCTGGCTTCCTGCTTCACCATGGTCTCTGGCTCAGATTCCTGAGAAGTGGCACAAACCAAAAATTTTTTCTTTTAATGAGAATGTATCAGAAAAGGAAGACAAACAAGAAAAGAACAACACAGAGCCCTGATGCCAAACGCCCTGTGAATGATGAGTGGGTGCACATGGGATGGTTATTGGTGCCCACATTGTACCCACTGAATCACTTTCCTCAGGGCATCCTTGAGCTCCTTGTTCCTCAGGCTGTAGATGAGGGGGTTCACTGCTGGAGGCACCACCGCGTACAGAACAGCCACCACCAGATCCAGGGAGGGGGAGGAGAGGGAGGGAGGCTTCAGGTAGGCACACATGCCAGTGCTGACAAAGAGGGAGACCACGGCCAGGTGAGGGAGGCACATGGAGAAGGCTTTGTGCCGGCCCTGCTCTGAGGGGATCCTCAGCACAGCTTTGAAGATCTGCACGTAGGACAGCACAATGAAAACAAAACACCCCAAGATTAAACAGGTTGTAATCACAACCACCCCAGCTTCCCGGAGGTGGGAGTGTGAGCAGGAGAGCTTGAGGATGTGGGGGATCTCACAGAAGAACTGCCCCACAGCATTGCCTTGGCAGAGAGGTATGGAAAAGGTGTTGGCAGTGTGCAGGAGAGCATTGAGAAAGCTGCTGCCCCAGGCAGCTGCTGCCATTTGGACACAAGCTCTGCTGCTCAGGAGGGTCCCGTAGTGCAGGGGTCTGCAGATGGCAACGTAGCGGTCATAAGCCATGACAGTGAGAAGGGAATACTCAGCCAAAATGAAAATGGCAAAACTTAAGACCTGGGCAGCACATCCTGAGTAGGAGATGGTCGTGGTGTTTGTGAGGGAATTGGCCATGGATGTGGGGACAGTGGTGGAGATGGAGGCCACGTCAAGGAGGGAGAGATTAAAGAGGAAGAAGTCCATGGGGGTGTGGAGGCGGTGGTGGCAGGCTATGGTGGTGATGATGAGGCCGTTGGCCAGCAGGGCAGCCAAGTAGATGCCCAGGAAGAGTGCGAAGTGCAAGAGCTGCAGCTGCCGCGTGTCCGCGAATGCCAGGAGGAGGAACTCATTGAGGGAGCTGCTGTTGGACATGTTGTTCCCTGCAGGCCCGTGGGACTGTGCAAGGAGGAAAAGACAGGGAGAAGTCAGGAGAGACTCCTCTGTTCACAGCTCTTTCCCTTTCTCACACACACCCCCCAACACACACACGCACACACACACACACAGACACACACACACACACAGACTGCTTTTCTCTTCGGCAGGACCTTCACTCAGCTCCCTGTCTGCAGCTCCAGCTTGGGCTGGCTGCGTGCGCCATGAGGAGCCGGGACGTGTGCCTGCAGGCTGCAGAGGGGTCGGTGCTGCTGGAGTGTAGGAAGTCTGTTGAACATCTTCACATGCAGTTTGGAGGCATTTGGAGCACAAAAGCAACAGCTTCCGTGCTGGGGGGACTGTTTGCTTCTTTGTCTGTTCTGCAGGGCTGGACTAGGCAGCCTTTCCGTGGCTCCCAGGGTGAAGACTAGTGAGCCCTGAGAGGCACCAGCTCTCCCTGTGCCCTAGGACACAGCCAGCACACTGGTCTCCACATCTCCACTATGCTTTTGCAGCTGCCCACACACAGCCACTCCCAGCAGCACTTCCATCTCCTTAGCACCCCTCTGTGGCTTCTGTGTGGGACATTACGCTATCACAGATGTCCCACACAAGAGCTGGGCCCTTCTGGAGGGCAGCACACAGCTCAGCAGCACACCCCCCGGGAGGGTGAAGGGTCTTAAAGGTGGCATCTCCTGAGTCAGCTCATTCCCCCTTCCTCTGCTGGGTGGGAGAGGAAAGCTGCAGGGGGCTTGCTGGGGGGAAAGCGTCTGCATGCTGGGGCTGGCCGAGAACAGTGATGGCAAGGTGAAGTGGGTGCTGTCTGCAGGCTGAGGGCTTGTGTGGGCAATTGCTGTGGTTCCTTGCAAACCTAGTCACCCCTCAGCGTGGTGGTGACCAGGCTTAGTTTCTTGCCTCAACCGGACTGCTGCATTTCCACTCCCACCATGCAGAGGCGAGCCCTCTTGAAAACCCCACTCTCAAAAGGTCCTCCTGGAGAGCTGGAGCTGTGGGCAGCCCTGCTCCACGCAGCACCCTCTCGATGGGAGGATGAACCTGCCCTGCTGGGGGAAACCCCTCTCACCCAGAGCTTCTCCCTGCAGCGCCGTGGGGAGCTCCCCGGGCAGGCTGCGTGCTGACCCACGTAGGCAGCAGAGTCACTGCCCCAGGCACGCAGCACCCTGGGGTGCAGGGACACCACTCTGACTGATGAACCGGGACAGACCTGGGTGCACAGCCCAGCTTCACACCCCGGCTGCGTCCCTGGGAGAAGGCAGCAGGATGCCCTGTGCCTCTGATTGTGTGGCACGACATCCTGCTCTGAAGCATCTCCTCCTCCTCCTCCTCCACAATGCAGAAGCTGCAAGAGCGATCCTTAAAATCCCTATCAGTCATGGGATGGGGTGGGTGCAGAAGACCCCTCCAGGAACCTTGGCAGCATTGCCCTGCTGCCAGAAACTTAGCATGCAAAGGGCTGTGCAGATTTCCCCCACAAGGAGCTCTCCTCTCTCCTCCCACTCCACACTGCCTCTCACTTCTCTCCCTCTCGCCTCATCTCCCGTCAGCAGCAGCAGGCAGTGCCCGGAGCCCCGCTGCTCTTGGCAGAGGAGCTGCTCCTGCACACAGCTGTCTTGTGGCTGTGCTGCCCGGTTGCCAGCAGCTCCCTCGGTCCCCGCAGCCTGGCCCCGCTCAGGAGCAGAGGCCCAGCCAAAGGCGTGACTTTCTCTGCCGCCTCGAGATTGTCCTGGGGCTCCAAGGCTGGCAGCTCCTGAGGGGCAGCAGGCTCCCTTCTGGGAAAGGCTCTGGCAGCTGCAATAATCCCCTGCAGTCCCTCTCGGCGCTGTGGAGAGAGACTGATTTCAGCAGGGTGCTTGATCCCCTCAGGCGACAGAGGTGGAGAGGGCTGGACCTGCTCCCCTCTGCCTCCTGCTCTTCCTGTCCCATTGCTGGCCAGGAGACGCAGAGAGTGGCCGAGAGGGGGTCATTTCCCCTGCGTAGGGCAGTGATTCACAGGAGGAAATGCAGGTGTTTGATCTCCGCTCAGAAGGCCTTGGTCGGGAGGGGGATTCAGCTCCCTCCCACGCATGCCCCAAACCCACCGGAGGTGGGCTTCCTCTGGCCTCAGTTTCGGGGTGCCCAAAAGAGCTGCCTGCATGCAAGGCCTTGCCTGAGCTGCCACGACAAGCACTAGGGATGGAGGCGGGAGTCAGCGGCTCACACCCAAACCCCCGGTGATGGCTGAGGTTCCAGGCTTGGTCCAAGTCATGTGTGTGGGTGTCTGCCAGCTGTGATGGAGCAATTCTGAGACCCCCACATCCTGCCTGAGCCTCAGCTGTGGGCCAGAGGGGTGGTGGGGCAGGTTCCCTTGGCCACCTGAACCTACACCATATTCTTGGGCCATCGGAACCTTTCCATGGAGCCATGCATTTCCATGGAGCCTGCAGAGCAGTTCAGCTGACCCAAAGGAGGAGTTCACCATGAGGAGAGCCGGGTCGCTCTCTAGACTCCACCAGCTGTACATACTGCAGTACCTGCTACTCACCCTGGACACTGCCCATCTGGAGTGTTGGTCACATCATACAGTGACCCTGCTACTTCTTTAACCAACCCAGACACTCTGCAGCAGAGCTGGCGAGAGACTTTCAGGAGCCACTGGAAACTGCACATCATCTGCAGTACCTGCCAAGATGCTCCTCTGGAAAGAGACTGAACATTTGTCCACGGGGGATCACAAGACAGTCCTGCTGTGCAGCATCCTGGGAGAAGCCCAGGGAGGAGCTCCGTATCTCATCTCCTTTGCTCTCCCTTGTTGGAAGGGGACAATCCGCACTGGCCTCCCCTGCCTGGGAATGATCCTCCATAATTCCCCTTCCTTGGGCAGAAACGCACTAGACCTTTGCAAAGTGACTCCCGAGTGAGAGAAGTTGCACCAGGACAAAGGCAAAGTCCTGCAGCTGGGCAGGAAGAAGCCCCTGCAGACGGTTCAGGCTGGGGACTGGCTGGCTGGGGAGCAGCTCTGCTGCAAAGGACCTGGCGTCTCCATGCACACCAACTGAACGTGAGCCAGCAGTGTGCCCTTGCAGCAATGAAAGGCAGCAGCCTGGATAAAACCCTGAGTAACCTGGCCTGACCTTGTGACCTGGACTCAGCCCTGGAGTGCCCACACTGTCCCTGGTCATGTTGCTGCGCTTTCTCCAAAGGATGCCCTCCTTTCTGAAGGCTATATCGTTGACCATCTTTAGAGTAGCTGCAACCTTACAGCCGCTTTCTGGTACACTGATCTGGAAACCCTCTTGTCCCCCCAAACACCTCTGTCTTTCTGCTTCGTCCTGCTAGTGTTGTTGCTAATTCCACAGACACACCAGACATGGAGATGCAGGGTTTACATCCTGGCAGATGAGTGTCATTTCTGGTGTGGGATCGCCACACGCAGGTCTGAGGTTGCTCGGTGGGGATGTGCTATGACGTGAGCTACGTGCTCCTGGTAGCTCCTGGAAACAAGACTGTCGAGGCAGCCAGGGCAGGAAAAACCACTCTTGGCTGAGATGACCAGAAGGTTCCTACTGCCTTTGGGCAGGCACAGGCCCTGGGCCTGAGGCAACAAGCACCTTAGAGTGGCCCTGCCCATCTGTGCTGCGAGCCTCCCCCTGCTCCCTCCTCAGAGCCTGAGACACAGCAAGCAGCAAGGGCTAGAAGGGGACAACGGTGTCATCCACTAAGGGCCACAAAGGCTTCCCTAATCCAGCCGCTGGGACACAGCGTCAGGAGCCCTGGAGTCCGCGCAGCCCCGTGACCCCACACAACCTAGCAAGCAAGCAGCTGCCCCACTGCCCCCCAACACACCCTCCAACCCCTAGGCCTCATCACCCTGCAGGGAACTCCAGCATCCAGGCACTCCTGTAACACCCCAGAGGGCAGGGAAGCCAGGCAGAGGGACCCCCCACTCCGCCCTGCATCACCCACTGACCTCTGTGTCCCCAGGGCACCAGGGCCTCCAGGCTTCCTGTACTTCATCACACAATCTCCCTCAGAAGGCCCAGGCACCTGCACCCTCACCCAAGGGCCCACTACTGGGGGGGCCAGGCTTGGCCATGTGTGGGGCTTCTCTTGTAAGGCCTCTCTCCACGTAGACATGGGCAGCCACCAGGGCCAGCAGCACTAGGCTGGGAGTGGGGACAAGATGGCGCTGAGTCACAGGGGGCAACGCTGGGCCACACAGCCTGCCCTGCGATCCTTGTGGTGGCAGCGCAAGGAGTGAAGGTGAGCAGCAGGGCCCAGGTGTGCTGAGCCTGTGAAGCTGGAGGCAACCCAAAACCCCTGACTCAGTCTGCAGCTGCTGGAAAGCAGCTGTGTGGAGAAGGACCTGGGAGTGCTGGGGGACAACGGGTGGACCATGAGGCAGCAATGCGGCCTTGTGGCCAGGAGGGCCCAGGGGATCCTGGGCTGCATTAGGCAGAGTGTTGCCAGCAGGTGGAGGGAGGTGATTCTGCCCCTCTCCTCAGCCCTGGCGAGGCCACATCTGGAGCACTGTGTCCACTTCTGGGCTCCCCACTACCAGAGAGACAGGGAGCTCCTGGAGCGAGTCCACCAGAGGGCTACGAAGATGATGAAGGGACTGGCACAGCTCTCCTACGACAAAAGGCTGAGGCAGCTAGAACTCTTCAGCCTGGAGAAGAGAAGACTGAGGGGGACTTGTCAACGTGTAGAAGTATCTGAAGGGAGGATGTCAAGAGGACAAGGCCAGACTTCTCCGTGGTGCCCAGTGAGAAGATGAGAGGCAACGGGCACAAACTGAAACACAGAAAGCTCTGTCTCAACAGGAGGAAAAACTGCTTTATTGTGATGGAGACTGAGCACTGGAACAAATTGCCCACAGAGGCTGTGGACTCTCCACCCTTAGAGCTATTCAGAGGCTGCCAGGACATGATCCTGGGCAACATGCGCTAGGTGACCCTTCTTGAGCAGGGGGGTTGCACTAGAGGATCTCCAGAGGTCCCTTCCCACCTCAACCACACTGTGATTCTGTGACTGTGTGGCGTGGGGGACAGGGCAAAGGCAGCGTGGGGACCAAGGCAGCCATGGCAGCCCTGCTCTCCCTGGAGACCCCACTGCCCTGAGGAGGACCCAAGTGACAAGGAAGAGCCCAAGCACCAGCTGGACACAGAGCGCCTGAGAAGATGCTGGCCTGAGCAGCTGGGAGCCAAGAGCCAAGGGGCTGACGAGCTGGCAAGACCTGCACTGGGCAGAGGCACCACCAGCTGTGTGCACACTGGCCAGAGTGACAAGCTCCAAGGCTGCTGCTTCATGCCTCAAACTCCAACAAGCAGTAGCTCACAAGCAGAGTTCCTCGGGGGGCTCTCCTGGCTCTGACACTGCTCAATACCTTCCTAAGCCACCTGGGCATGGGCATGGACTGCGCCCTCAGCAGGTCTGAGGAGAGCTAGCTCTGCTGAAGGAGGAGCCACCACTAGCAAGACCTCCGCAGGCTGTGCCGCCCAGAACTGCTTGAGCCTTATCAACAACCAATGGAAAGGTCTGTCCCTGGCACGGCCGCATCGCAAGCAGCAGCAGCAGCACAGGCTGTGGCCGGATGGTCAGGGGCAGAGTGGGGTGGATGTCTTCCAAGGCCAGCAAGGTCACCTGGCTGATGTCTTTAGCCCTGCTGCATGGCAACCCCCTCCTGGGAAACCCCCCCAAACTGCCCTCTGAGGTCATCATGGGCAGCCTCCCCTCCCACCCGCCCTCCGCCGCTGCCTCCCTCCTCCTGCCTCCCCTCCTCCTGCCTTCCCTCCCTCCTGCCTTCCCTCCCTCCCGCCCTCTCTCCACCGCTGCTTCTCTCCCTCCTGCCTTCACTCCTCCTTCCAGGAGGGCAGGCAAGAGTGTAAAAACTCCTGGAAATTAGCAAAAATGGAAACATTTGCAAATCTGAGACCCTGCCATGTCTCTTAAGAAAGCTCTGCAGAAAGTGTCTATGGGTCTCCTGGGTGCTGGGCAGGGCGCTGTGGTGGTTCAGCTGCAGCCCCTGCATGCCCACCCCGCTGCCCAGCACAGCACGACAGCCCTGGCCCTGCAGCCCCTCCGCAGCTCCTGCTGCCCCAGCGACAGAGCCGCCTGCCCCGAGCTGGTGCCCCCAGGAACCTGATGCTCCTTCTCCTTTTCCAAGAGCCTAAGGGACGCGGGACCCATGGTCTCACCCTGTCTGTACTTGTCCGAGCCTGACTGTGTGCCCCTGAGCGCCCTTGGTGTCAGTGCCAAAAGAGACCCTGCAAAGGGAAACTCCCCTCATTGCACTGGGGGCATCCGAGGGAGCTCAGACTAGCGGGCTCTGAGGTTCCCCCATCTCTGCGGAGGAAGGGAGACACCTGGCTTCCTGCTTCACCATGGTCTCTGGCTCAGATTCCTGAGAAGTGGCACAAACCAAAAATTTTTTCTTTTAATGAGAATGTATCAGAAAAGGAAGACAAACAAGAAAAGAACAACAGAGAGCCCTGATGCCAAACGCCCTGTGAATGATGAGTGGGTGCACATGGGATGGTTATTGGTGCCCACATTGTACCCACTGAATGAGTTTCTTCAGGGCATCCTTGAGCTCCTTGTTCCTCAGGCTGTAGATGAGGGGGTTCACTGCTGGAGGCACCACCGCGTACAGAACAGCCACCACCAGATCCAGGGAGGGGGAGGAGAGGGAGGGAGATTTCAGGTAGGCACACATGCCAGTGCTGACAAAGAGGGAGACCATGGCCAGGTGAGGGAGGCACATGGAGAAGGCTTTGTGCCGGCCCTGCTCGGAGGGGATCCTCAGCACAGCTTTGAAGATCTGCATGTAGGACAGCACAATGAAAACAAAACACCCCAAGATTAAACAGGCAGTAATCACAACCACCCCAACTTCCTGGAGGTGGGAGTGTGAGCAGGAGAGCTTGAGGATGTGGGGGATCTCACAGAAGAACTGCCCCACAGCATTGCCTTGGCAGAGAGGTATGGAAAAGGTGTTGGCAGTGTGCAGGAGAGCGTTGAGAAAGCTGCTGCCCCAGGCACCTGCTGCCATTTGGACACAAGCTCTGCTGCTCAGGAGGGTCCCGTAGTGCAGGGGTCTGCAGATGGCAACGTAGCGGTCATAAGCCATGACAGTGAGAAGAGAAATCTCTCCTCCAAACAAGAAGGAAACCAGGAAGACCTGGGCAGCACATCCCGAGTAGGAGATGGTCGTGGTGTCCGTGACGGAATGGGCCATGGATGTGGGGACGGTGGTGGAGATGGAGGCCACGTCGAGGAGGGAGAGATTAAAGAGGAAGAAGTCCATGGGGGTGTGGCGGCGGTGGTCACAGGCTATGGCGGTGATGATGAGGCCGTTGGCCAGCAGGGCAGCCAGGTAGATGCCCAGGAAGAGTGCGAAGTGCAAGAGCAGCAGCTGCCTTGTGTCTGCGAATGCCAGGAGGAGGAACTCAGTGAAGGAGCTGCTGTTGTACATTGTGCTCTCTCCGTGTTTGGGGGAACTAAGAAATTAGGAGAGACTTTTCAAAAAAACCCAAAACTTTCCAGCTCCCATCCCACCCCCTGTACTGCCTCTCCCTTTACGGACGGCAGCTGTGCGCAGCTCCCTTGCTTGGGCTCCCCTGTGCACTGGCGGAGTGTGCTGTGAGGAGCAGGGAGCTCTGCCAAAATTAGGATCTGAGTTTTCTAGTTTTATTGGGACTAACTAGCTTTTACTGGAAGGAAAGCTCCTTCCCTTTCAATCAGCCTTTCTTTCACCTGCCTCTGAAAAGACCTTTTGGACATGTCCTCTGCATGAGCTAGAGCTGTTAGCACCCCGGACCCCCATAGGGCCCTCTCGATGGGAGAAGGATGGGAGACTTCTGTCCTGCCAGGAGTCACTCAATGCATCAGAATCTTCCAGTCATGGGATGGGGTGGCTTCAGAAGACCCCTCCAGGAACCTCGGCAGCATTGCCCTGCAGCCAGACTTACCATGCAAAGGGCTGTGCAGATTTCCCCCACAAGAAGCTCTCCTCTCTCCTCCCACTCCACACTGCCTCTCACTTCTCTCCCTCTCGCCTCATCTCCCGTCAGCAGCAGCAGGCAGTGCCCGGAGCCCCGCTGCTCTTGGCAGAGGAGCTGCTCCTGCCCACAGCTGTCTCGGGGCCGTGCTGCCCGGTTGCCAGCAGCTCCCTCGGTCCCCGCAGCCTGGCCCCGCTCAGGAGCAGAGGCCCAGCCAAAGGCGTGACTTTCTCTCTCCCCTGGGCTCCCTCCTCCTGGGAAATGTTCACTGAGGTAGGCAAAAATAATGACCTCTTGTCCCTCTCTAAACCATGCAGAGACACTGATTTCAGCGTTGCCACTTGTTTCATCAGAAGACAGTCATCTATGAGAGATGGAAACGTCCCACCCTGGAAGACCCCCATTCCCATCCCTTAACTAGGCAGGACACCTAGAAAAAGGGCCAGAGGAGAGCTCGTTTACCCATGGTTCAGGTTTGGCTTCACATGAGTGAATCTGGGCATTGCAGGGCACTTTAGAAGCCCCTGGGGTGGGGTGGGATTCAGCTCTCTCCCACCAGCTCCCCCAAAACACCGGAGGTGGGATGCCCCTTGCCCAAGCTGAAGTGGGCACAACAGAGGTGTCTGCATGCGAGCTCCTTGCCTACGCTCCCACTGTAACCAAGAGAGATGGAGGGTGGCAGTCAGTTGGTCGCACACCAACACCTGGTAACAGCTGAAGAGGCAGAGGAGGTCCAAGGCACGTGCCAGTGTCTGCTGGCTCGGATGGAGTAACTGAGAGAGCCAAGCCTGGGGCTCAGGTAGGCAATTTCCTTGGCCATCTGGAATGACACCAGATGCCTAATGCTGCTGCAGCCCCACTCATCATGAAGCTGAGGAGCAAGCAGATCCCTACGCTGTAAAGAGTTGATGGAAGTCAGTGCAGACACTTGATTTAATGATGTAAAAATGGGCTGGCAGGGCTCTGTCAGATGCGTGGGATTTTTAGCAGAATCACATGTTTCTAGCAGATAGCGCATGGGACCTACAGGAAAGCCTTATGCTTTTGGACTGGTTGCTGGGCAAGTGCCCCAGGGCACCTCAGGTTCCCTACCTCTGCCCAAACAACTGAATCCCACCTCTGCCTTTAGGCAAAGGCCATCCCGCCTACATTCCAGCAGGCTGCATTAATGGCACGTACATCACACCAAGATCTCGACGCACGTCCCTGCCCTTTTACAACCTTCCAGAACTCCTTCCCCTGAATCTCTTCTCACTCCCCAGATGACAGGAACAGGGACTATGCTGATGATGTCCCCAGGGTGCATGGATCACAGGCTCTCAAAGGCCCAGGTGCTGGCCAAGGCAGAGGCAGGCATGCCTCTCTGGCCTTTGCCACCAGCCAGGGCAGGTGCCAGCCTTTTATCCCTGGCCTTCCTCCTCTGCTAAGGAGGAGGCGGAGAGCCGGACAAGGGCCTGGAGGGGCTGGCTGAAGGCCGCCCGTTGGTGTTGGAGGGGCTGTGGTTGATTTGGGGGGCCTGGATTTGGAAGGCAGAGAAAGGGGATGGTGCTGGTGGGATACAGGAGGTGTTTGAGGAGTGCGCACTGCTGGGTGTCTCTCCCACACGGAGGAGCTGCCAAGCCCACGGCAGCTTGCTGCCTGAGTGGCTGTGGCAGGCAGGAGGGAGGTGGTTTTGGGAAGGCTGCATGAGTGCAGGGAGGGGAGGCAGAAGTGGTAGGGGAGTGTGTGGGGGTGCAGGAAAAGGGTTGCTTTCAGTGGGAAGGGGTGTGACTGACCAACAACCCCTACAATGGGAGAAGGCTCAGAGGGCCAGGTGCCCCAGGAAGCTCAGCAACAGTGTAGGATGCGGCTCGTTAATCCTTGCTGTCGCACAGAGGACTGACTTTATCTCCACACAAAGGGGGCCAGAGGGTGACCTTTGTGTTAGATAAGCAGCCATATCCGTTAGTTGTTAGTTGGGCCTGGTGTGAATGTTTCTCCAGTTGTTCAAAGCAATGGGAAGGTCTCCCTGAGATTAGCCAGCCCAGCATGGGGGAAGTGTGTATGTGGCTCAGCCCAACACAGAGCATAAAACCTCAACAACTAACTAAGGAATTCTGGAGAGAGCAACGGGCTTGAGCTGGCATCAACCCACGTGATTCCTTCCTGGCGACTGGGGATGCCCAGCATCATGACGGTGAGCACATTTGAGACCGGTATTGGCAATCACATTGGTATCGTGACTGAACTGTGTATTGCAATTGCTAGAGTTTGTGAAGTGTAGACACTGGAGTTGTGATTCCAGTATATTGCTGAATCATTCTGCTAAACCAAAAATCCCATGTAACATCCAAGTCCCTCAGAATAAACTTTGATCTTAAACATTGCCCTCTCCCTACGCGTGCAATAGCTAAAGGAACCTGGTCGGAGAGTACTGCACCCTGGCACTGCCCCTGTGTCCCGGTTCCAGAGAAGTGATGTGTTAACCTCAGACAAATTCTTTTCACAACATCTCCATGTACAGTCACTGCTCCTGGATCCCGCCAGCCTATGGCAGGTTGTGAACATCTGGGATGGTCAGTCCGGTGTTAAGTACTGACAGATCTCATCTTCCTCCATCATCCGAGCCAGGATCTTCAATGTGGCTGAGCTGCCTGGAGTGGATTTATTTGCAAGGGACATAAAACATCGACATGCTGAAGCTTTTCTCCTCTTTCAGACATCTACGCTTTGGCCCCCAAAACCTTCATTTCCTCAAATTCCTTCATTTCCATACTCAGCCTTCTTGCTCCTGAGAGCTGGAAAACCAGCAGCACACACCTCCATCTGATGGATGATGGAAGAGAGGAGTTCAAGGCCACAAAAATACCTGCTACTCACCCTGGACACTGCCCATCTGGAGCTGTTGGCCACATCATACAGTGACCCTGCTACTTCTTTAACCAACCCAGACACTCTGCAGCAGAGCTGGGGAGAGACTTTCAGGAGCCACTGGAAACTGCACATCATCTGCAGTACCTGCCAAGATGCTCCTCTGGAAAGAGACTGAGCATTTGTCCACGGGGGATCACAAGACAGTCCTGCTGTGCAGCATCCTGGGAGATGCCCAGGGAGCAGCTCCGTATCTCATCTCCTTTGCTCTCCCTTGTTGGAAGGGGACAATCCGCACTGGCCTCCCCTGCCTGGGAATGATCCTCCATAATTCCCCTTCCTTGGGCAGAAACGCACTAGACCTTTGCAAAGGGACTCCCGAGTGAGAGAAGTTGCACCAGGACAAAGGCAAAGTCCTGCAGCTGGGCAGGAAGGACCCCCTGCAGAGGGTTCAGGCTGGGGACTGGCTGGCTGGGGAGCAGCTCTGCTGCAAAGGACCTGGCGTCTCCATGCACACCAACTGAACGTGAGCCAGCAGTGTGCCCTGGCAGCGATGAAAGGCAACAGCATCCTGGGCTGCCTGAACACAGTAGCGCAGCCAGGAGATCTAGGGAAGTGATGGTACCCCTTCACTCAGCACTCATTAGACCCTAGCTAGAAGACTGCATTCAGATTTGGGCCCCCTCCGCCCCCCAATAAAAGAAAGCATTAGCAAAGGGTGAGGAGTTCAGCTGAGGACCACCAAGGTGGTCAGGCTCTGAGGCCCAGGCCCTGTGGAGGAGAGGCTGAGGGAAATGCGTTTTTTTCAGCCTGAAGAAGAGACGGCTTTGGGAGGACCTAACAGCAGCCTTCCAGTAACCACAGGGAGGTTGTCAACGAGACAAAGTCAGGCTCCCACACAGTGGTGCATGGTGGGAAGGCAAGAGCCAGTGGGCCTAGGAGAGAGGAACTTTTTCAGCAGGAGGTCACTCAAGCATTGGATCAGGTGGTGCAGTGAGGTTGTGCCATCTCCATCCTTGGAGGCCTTCAAGACCAGGCTGGATAAAACCCTGAGTAAGCTGGCCTGACCTTGTGACCTGGACTCACCCCTGGAGTGCCCAGACCCTCCCTGGTCATGTTGCTGTGCTTTCTCCAAAGTATGCCCTCATTTCTGAAGGGTATATAACATTTACCATCTTTAAGTGGGGGACAGGGCAAAGGCAGCATGGGGACCGAGGCAGTCACGGCAGCCCTGCTCTCCCTGGAGACCCCACTGCCCTGAGGAGGACCCAAGTGACAAGGAAGAGCCCAAGCACCAGCTGGACACAGAGCGCCTGAGAAGATGCTGGCCTGAGCAGCTGGGAGCCAAGAGCCAAGGGGCTGACGAGCTGGCAAGACCTGCACTGGGCAGAGGCACCACCAGCTGTGTGCACACTGGCCAGCGTGCCAAGCTCCAAGGCTGCTGCTTCATGCCTCAAACTCCAACGAGCAGTAGCTCACAAGCAGCGTTCCTCGGGGGGCCCTCCTGGCTCTGACACTGCTCAATACCTTCCTAAGCCACCTGGGCAAGGGCATGGACTGCGCCCTCAGCAAGTCTGAGCAGAGCTAGCTCTGCTGAAGGAGGAGCCACCACTAGCAAGACCTCAGCAGGTTGTACTGCCCAGAACTGCTTGAGCCCTGCCCCAGAGGACATGACACGCAAGAGCCTGGTAGAGGAGGAGGTGGGTAATGCCACAGCAGCTTGCCCGGGTGACCAAGTGAGCTGGCTCTCTGGGCTCACCAGCGCTCCTGCGCGGGTGTGCCGGGAGGGTTCAGGCTTGGGGTGGGGGCTAAGCCACAGGGGTTCTCTCTCCCAGGCTGTATGGCAACCCCCTCCTGGGAAACCCCCCAGACCGCCCTCTGAGGTCATCATGGGCAGCCTCCCCTCCCACCCGCCCTCCGCCGCTGCCTCCCTCCTCCTGCCTCCCCTCCCTCCTGCTTCCCCTCCCTCCTGCCTTCCCTCCCTCCCGCCCTCTCTCCACCACTGCTAACCTCCCTCCTGCCTTCCCTCCTCCATCCAGGAGGGCAGGCAAGAGAGTAAAAACTCCTGGAAATTAGCAAAAATGGAAACATTTGCAAATCTGAGACCCTGCCATGTCTCTCAAGAAAGCTCTGCAGAAAGTGTCTATGGGTCTCCTGGGTGCTGGGCAGGGCGCTGTGGTGGTTCGGCTGCAGCCCCTGGATGCCCACCCCGCTGCCCAGCACAGCACGACAGCCCTGGCCCTGCAGCTCCTCCGCAACTCCTGCTGCCCCAGCGACAGAGCCGCCTGCCCCGAGCTGGTGCCCCCAGGAACCTGATGCTCCTTCTCCTTTTCCATCGCGGACTGCTGCCCTGCTTTGCTCCTGCAACGTCCCTGCTGCCCAAAGAGCCTTTCCCCAGGTCAGGGGAAAGGAGAGCCCCTGCTGGAGATCCCCTGAGCTCTCCTGAGGGCTCCGATGCCCCTCCAGATGGACGGGCATCTCTCATCAGCACTGTCACCTGAGGGACTGCCCCAGGCAGGCAATTCAGAGACCATTCCCCATCTCTGCAGGCACTGGACACCGAGAACTGAGCCCCAAATTCAGTCTTTGGTCCCTAACAGATCACACGGGGACTCTGAGCTCACCCCCCGGCTCCCATGGAGTTCCCCAGCACAGCAGTGGGCCCTTTAGTGGTGCACTCCCTTGGGAGTATTTGGGACTCCATCTTGTGAAGAAAGGCCAGACTTCAGGTGTGTCACACAGGAGATCCCCTTTTATTAGGGAAATACTAAAGTCCTGCTGCTGTTGGTGGATGTGTCTCCAGGAAAGCTGCAGCTGCCATGCAAGGCTGCAGCCAGGAAATGCCCACTGTGGCTGTGATGGGAAGGTTGTGAGGAGCACAGGGTCTGTCCCCACAGCCAGCATCCAGACCCTCTTCCCCTCCACTCCTGCTCCCCTGCGAGCATTGGAGTGCTGCAGAGGGAAGGGAGGAGCCCGCGGGGACAGCTGGCTGCCACCCTTGCAGGAGAGGGCTGTGAGATCCCACCCTGCCTGTGGCCAGGGGAGCTGAGCTCTCCTAAGGCACGCAGGACCCACAGTCTCACCCTGTCTGTACTTGTCCGAGCCTGACTGTGTGCCCCTGAGCGCCCTTGGTGTCAGTGCCAAAAGAGACCCTGCAAAGGGAAACTCCCCTCATTGCACTGGGGGCACCTGAGGGAGCTCAGACTAGCGGGCTCTGAGGTTCCCCCATCTCTGCGGAGGAAGGGAGACACCTGGCTTCCTGCTTCACCATGGTCTCTCAGTCCGATTCAGGAGAGGAGAAAAAGAGGAGAAGCAGCATGAACCCAAACATTTTCCTTTCAAAATGAACATAATACAGAAAAGTAAGAGAGAGCGAAATGAGCAATTCATAGCCTTGACCAAAAACCCCCTGGGAATGATGAGATGATGAAGCACATGGGACAGTTATTGGTGCCCACATTGTACCCATTGAATGAGTTTCTTCAGAGCATCCTTGAGCTCCTTGTTCCTCAGGCTGTAGATGAGGGGGTTCACTGCTGGAGGCACCACTGCATACAGAACAGCCACCACCACATCCAGGGAGGGGGAGGAGATGGAAGGGAGCTTCAAGTAGGCAAACAGGACAGTGCTGACAAAGAGGGAGACCACGGCCAGGTGAGGGAGGCACATGGAGAAGGCTTTGTGCCGGCCCTGCTCCGAGGGGATCCTCAGCACAGCTTTGAAGATCTGTACATACGAGAGCACAATGAAAATGAAACACCCCAAGATTAAACAGGCAGTAATCACAACCACCCCAACTTCCCGGAGGTAGGAGTGTGAGCAGGAGAGCTTGAGGATGTGGGGGATCTCACAGAAGAAGTGCCCCACAGCATTGCCTTGGCAGAGAGGTATGGAAAAGGTGTTGGCAGTGTGCAGGAGAGCATTGAGAAAACCGCTGCCCCAGGCAGCTGCTGCCATTTGGACACAAGCTCTGCTGCTCAGGAGGGTCCCGTAGTGCAGGGGTCTGCAGATGGCAACGTAGCGGTCATAGGCCATGACAGTGAGAAGAGAAAACTCTCCTCCAAACAAGAAGACAACCCAGAAGACCTGGGCAGCACATCCCGAGTAGGAGATGGTCGTGGTGTTTGTGAGGGAATTGGCCATGGATGTGGGGACAGTGGTGGAGATGGAGCCTACGTCGAGGAGGGAGAGATTAAAGAGGAAGAAGTCCATGGGGGTGTGGAGGCGGTGGTCACAGGCTATGGCGGTGATGATGAAGCTGTTGCCCAGCAGGGCAGCCAGGTAGATGCCCAGGAAGAGCGCGAAGTGCAAGAGCTGCAGCTCCCGTGTGTCTGTGAATGCCAGGAGGAGGAACTCGTTGAGGGAGCTGCTGTTGGACATCATGCTCTCTCCGTGTTTGGGGGACTGTCCAAAGAGGAAGAGACATGAAGAAATTAGGAGAGACTTTTCAAAAGAAACCCCAAATGTTCCAATTCATCATCCAAGCCCTTGTACTGCTTCTCTCTTTACAGAGAGCATCTGGGCGCATCACCCTTGACTGAGGTCTACTGCGCACTGGCGGAGTGTGCTGTGAGGAGCAGGGAGCTCTGCCCATGGGCTCCAGGGCAGTCTGTCCATCCTGCTGTAGGGCAGTGGGGACATGGGAGTGGGGCTGACTAGCTCTGACAGTCACAAGGTCTGTCAGGTGAAAGCCACTGGGCAGGTGGAAGGGCTTTTCAGCATCTTCACCACCACTTCTGAAGAATGAGGGTTGAGGAGCAGAGCTTTAGGGATTTCTTCCTAATGTTTATTGTCTGTGAGATGCCCCTGTGCCCCCTGGGCAGTCTTCCTCAAAGGCAGAAATTCTCAGCATTTCTGCTGGGACTCCTGAGAAAAAAACAATTTCCTGTCCCTGGGTGCCGAGGGAGGACAGCTTGACTGTCTACTAGTCTTGTTCTCAGCTGTCCTGTGCTCGCAGCTCTTTGAGCTGCAGGATGGTCACTCTCATCTGTTGCCGGAGAAAGTATCCAGCCCCTGCTGAGAGCAGACGAGCCCAGGTCCCAAGTGCACGTCTCCAACCTTCTCTCCCTTCCTCAGGGCACCAGAGCGACGTCTCCACGCTCCCCTTCTAGCCAAGCACACACAGGGCTCTTTTCAGCTGCCCACATACAGCTTCCCAACACCATCTCCATACGCCCAGCATCTCTGAAGACTCTTCACCCCTCCCTCACACAGCACAGAGATGGTGGTATGAGGCAGCGGTGCCCTTCTGGAGGGCAGCCCCAAGCCTGCCACGACACCACAGGGAAATGGTGCAAGGACTGTTAGGACTGCAGATGGGCTCTCCTTCTGGGACAGTCAGCTCCACTCCCCTCCCCACCCACTGCATGTCCTGGAGCTGCACCGGTCAGAAGGGGGCTGCGGACACCTCACTCCCAAGCAGAGACCTCCGTGGCACAACTCTCCGGGCAGGTGTCTGAGCTGCAGCTGAAAACCCACCACCCCCAGGGAGCCCGAGAGAAGAACAAGGGCAGCACGGAGAGGAGGGGAAACAAGGAGCAACACCACAATCCTGCTGCCACGGGAGGCAAGGAGAGAGGGGCAGATGGGCACTCGGGAAAGCCTTCACCTCCTCAGGTGGGCATGCTACCCCAAAGACAGTGACATTGCAGGACAAGCGCTCTCAGCCCCTTTGTCGGGCAGCACAAAACGGGCCCGTGGCAGGAGAGAGGCCCCTCTCCTCTGCTGCAGGTCTTGCTGCAGAGCAGGTGGCTCATGCCCTGGACTCCACAGCTGTGAGGGCAGAGGCTCTGCTGGGTGGGAGAGGAGACATGGCGGGCTGGCTCGGAGCAAGCTGTCTGCCTTGCAGGGACTGATTAAGATGTACTCAAATCCATCCTCCCATGACGACTCTGTTTGCAGTTCCCTCTTATTCCCTACCCGTCTCTGATGCCCGGAGCTGTCTCTGCTGAGAGCTCTTGCTCTCTCTCCCAATGTCTTTTCCTTGATGGTGCTCACAGACCCCATCCCACCCTCTGCACACTCACTTCTGCCCTACAGAAACCTGCCAGGACAGGGCACTGGGCAGCGGTAGCTCTGTGCTCACAGGTCCCAAGGAGCAGGTCAGAAAAACCCTCATGAAGCAATAAAGGTGCTGCTGGTGCTGCCTGCAGGCTGAGGTGGGATCAAAAGGGTTTGCTGAAGTTTCTCACAGACATAGCGATCTCCGAGAGTGAAGGTTTGGGAGTCCTAGTTCCTTGACAAACCAGAAGAACGTTTCCTTTTTCACTCCATGCCAAAATTAGGATCTGAGTTTTCTAGTTTTATTGGGACTAACTAGCTTTTACTAGAAGGAAAGCTCCTTCCCTTTCAATCAGCCTTTCTTTCATCTGCCTCTGAAAAGACCTTTTGGACATGTCCTCTGCATGAGCTAGAGCTCTTAGCACCCGGGACCCCCATAGGGCCCTCTCGATGGGAGAAGGATGGGAGACTTCTGTCCTGCCAGGAGTCACTCAATGCATCAGAATCTTCCAGTCATGGGATGGGGTGGGTGCAGAAGACCCCTCCAGGAACCTCGGCAGTGTTGCCCTGCAGCCAGAGACTTACCATGCAAAGGGCTGTGCAGATTTCCCCCACAAGGAGCTCTCCTCTCTCCTCCCACTCCACACTGCCTCTCACTTCTCTCCCTCTTGCCTCATCTCCCGTCAGCAGCAGCAGGCAGTGCCCGGAGCCCCGCTGCTCTTGGCAGAGGAGCTGCTCCTGCCCACAGCTGTCTCGGGGCTGTGCTGCCCGGTTGCCAGCAGCTCCCTCGGTCCCCGCAGCCTGGCCCCGCTCAGGAGCAGAGGCCCAGCTGAAGGCCTGATGTTCTCTCTCCCCTGGGCTCCCTCCTCCTGGGAAATGTTCACTGAGGTAGGCAAAAATAATGACCTCTTGTCCCTCTCTAAACCACGCAGAGACACTGATTTCAGCGTTGCCACTTGTTTCATCAGAAGACAGTCATCTATGAGAGATGGAAACGTCCCGCCCTGGAAGACCCCATTCCCATCCCTTAACTAGACAGGACACCTAGAAAAAGGGCCAGAGGAGAGCTTGTTTACCCATGGTTCAGGTTTGGCTTCACATGAGTGAATCTGGGCATTGCAGGGCACTTTAGAAGCCCCTGGGGTGGGGTGGGATTCAGCTCTCTCCCACCAACTCCCCCAAAACACCGGAGGTGGGATGCCCCTTGCCCAAGCTGAAGTGGGCACAACAGAGGTGTCTGCATGCGAGCTCCTTGCCTACGCTCCCACTGTAACCAAGAGAGATGGAGGGTGGCAGTCAGTTGGTCGCACACCAACACCTGGTAACAGCTGAAGAGGCAGAGGAGGTCCAAGGCACGTGCCAATGTCTGCTGGCTCGGATGGAGTAACTGAGAGAGCCAAGCCTGGGGCTCAGGTAGGCAATTTCCTTGGCCCTCGGGAATGACACCAGATGCCTAATGCTGCTGCAGCCCCACTCATCATGAAGCTGAGGAGCAAGCAGATCCCTACGCTGTAAAGAGTTGATGGAAGTCAGTGCAGACACTTGATTTAATGATGTAAAAATGGGCTGGCAGGGCCCTGTCAGATGCGAGGGATTTTTAGCAGAATCACATGTTTCTAGCAGATAGCGCATGGGACCTACAGGAAAGCCTTATGCTTTTGGACTGGTTGCTGGGCAAGTGCCCCAGAGCACCTCAGGTTCCCTACCTCTGCCCAAACAACTGAATCCCACCTCTGCCTTTAGGCAAAGGCCATCCCGCCTACATTCCAGCAGGCTGCATTAATGGCACGTACATCACACCAAGGTCTCGACGCACGTCCCTGCCCTTTTACAGCCTTCCAGAACTCCTTCCCCTGAATCTCTTCTCACTCCCCAGATGACAGGAACAGGGACTATGCTGATGGTGTCCCCAGGGTGCATGGATCACAGGCTCTCAAAGGCCCAGGTGCTGGCCAAGGCAGAGGCAGGCATGCCTCTCTGGCCTTTGCCACCAGCCAGGGCAGGTGCCAGCCTTTTATCCCTGGCCTTCCTCCTCTGCTAAGGAGGAGGCGGAGAGCCGGACAAGGGCCTGGAGGGGCTGGCTGAAGTCCCAGCTGGGCCACCTCCTGTTGGAGGCCGCCTGTTGGTGCTGGAGGGGCTGTGGTTGATTTGGGGGGCCTGGATTTGGAAGGCAGAGAAAGGGGATGGTGCTGGTGGGATACAGGAGGTGTTTGAGGAGTGCGCACTGCTGGGTGTCTCTCCCACACGGAGGAGCTGCCAAGCCCACGGCAGCTTGCTGCCTGAGTGGCTGTGGCAGGCAGGAGGGAGGTGGTTTTGGGAAGGCTGCATGAGTGCAGGGAGGGGAGGCAGAAGTGGTAGGGGGGTGTGGGGGTGCAGGAAAAGGGTTGCTTTCAGTGGGAAGGGGTGTGACTGACCAACAACCCCTACAATGGGAGAAGGCTCAGAGGGCCAGGTGCCCCAGGAAGCTCAGCAACAGTGTAGGATGCGGCTCGTTAATCCTTGCTGTCGCACAGAGGACTGACTTTATCTCCACACAAAGGGGGCCAGAGGGTGACCTTTGTGTTAGATAAGCAGCCATACCCGTTAGTTGGGCCTGGTGTGAATGTTTCTCCAGTTGTTCAAAGCAATGGGAAGGTCTCCCTGAGATTAGCCAGACCAGCATGGGGGAAGTGTGTATGTGGCTCAGCCCAACACAGAGCATAAAACCTCAACAACTAACTAAGGAATTCTGGAGAGAGCAACGGGCTTGAGCTGGCATCAACCCACGTGATTCCTTCCTGGCGACTGGGGATGCCCAGCATCATGACGGTGAGCACATTTGAGACCGGTATTGGCAATCACATTGGTATCGTGACTGAACTGTGTATTGCAATTGCTAGAGTTTGTCAAGTGTAGACACTGGAGTTGTGATTCCAGTATATTGCTGAATCATTCTGCTAAACCAAAAATCCCATGTAACATCCAAGTCCCTCAGAATAAACTTTGATCTTAAACATTGCCCTCTCCCTACGCGTGGAATAGCTAAAGGAACCTGGTCGGAGAGTACTGCACCCTGGCACTGCCCCTGTCTCCCGGTTCCAGAGAAGTGATGTGTTAACCTCAGACAAATTCTTTTCACAACATCTCCATGTACAGTCACTGCTCCTGGATCCCGCCAGCCTATGGCAGGTTGTGAACATCTGGGATGGTCAGTCCGGTGTTAAGTACTGACAGATCTCATCTTCCTCCATCATCCGAGCCAGGATCTTCAATGTGGCTGAGCTGCCTGGAGTGGATTTATTTGCAAGGGACATAAAACATCGACATGCTGAAGCTTTTCTCCTCTTTCAGACATCTACGCTTTGGCCCCCAAAACCTCCATTTCCTCAAATTCCTTCATTTCCATACTCAGCCTTCTTGCTCCTGAGAGCTGGAAAACCAGCAGCACACGCCTCCATCTGATGGATGATGGAAGAGAGGAGTTCAAGGCCACAAAAATACCTGCTACTCACCCTGGACACTGCCCATCTGGAGCTGTTGGCCACATCATACAGTGACCCTGCTACTTCTTTAACCAACCCAGACACTCTGCAGCAGAGCTGGGGAGAGACTTTCAGGAGCCACTGGAAACTGCACATCATCTGCAGTACCTGCCAAGATGCTCCTCTGGAAAGAGACTGAGCATTTGTCCACGGGGGATCACAAGACAGTCCTGCTGTGCAGCATCCTGGGAGATGCCCAGGGAGCAGCTCCGTATCTCATCTCCTTTGCTCTCCCTTGTTGGAAGGGGACAATCCGCACTGGCCTCCCCTGCCTGGGAATGATCCTCCATAATTCCCCTTCCTTGGGCAGAAACGCACTAGACCTTTGCAAAGTGACTCCCGAGTGAGAGAAGTTGCACCAGGACAAAGGCAAAGTCCTGCAGCTGGGCAGGAAGGACCCCCTGCAGAGGGTTCAGGCTGGGGACTGGCTGGCTGGGGAGCAGCTCTGCTGCAAAGGACCTGGCGTCTCCATGCACACCAACTGAACGTGAGCCAGCAGTGTGCCCTGGCAGCGATGAAAGGCAACAGCATCCTGGGCTGCCTGAACACAGTAGCGCAGCCAGGAGATCTAGGGAAGTGATGGTACCCCTTCACTCAGCACTCATTAGAGCCTAGCTAGAAGACTGCATTCAGATTTGGGCCCCCTCCGCCCCCCAATAAAAGAAAGCATTAGCAAACGGTGAGGAGTTCAGCTGAGGACCACCAAGGTGGTCAGGCTCTGAGGCCCAGGCCCTGTGGAGGAGAGGCTGAGGGAAATGCGTTTTTTTCAGCCTGAAGAAGAGACGGCTTTGGGAGGACCTAACAGCAGCCTTCCAGTAACCACAGGGAGGTTGTCAAGGAGACAAAGTCAGGCTCCCACACAGTGGTGCATGGTGGGAAGGCAAGAGCCAGTGGGCCTAGGAGAGAGGAACTTTTTCAGCAGGAGGTCACTCAAGCATTGGATCAGGTGGTGCAGTGAGGTTGTGCCATCTCCATCCTTGGAGGCCTTCAAGACCAGGCTGGATAAAACCCTGAGTAAGCTGGCCTGACCTTGTGACCTGGACTCACCCCTGGAGTGCCCAGACCCTCCCTGGTCATGTTGCTGTGCTTTCTCCAAAGTATGCCCTCATTTCTGAAGGGTATATAACATTTACCATCTTTAAGTGGGGGACAGGGCAAAGGCAGCATGGGGACCGAGGCAGTCACGGCAGCCCTGCTCTCCCTGGAGACCCCACTGCCCTGAGGAGGACCCAAGTGACAAGGAAGAGCCCAAGCACCAGCTGGACACAGAGCGCCTGAGAAGATGCTGGCCTGAGCAGCTGGGAGCCAAGAGCCAAGGGGCTGACGAGCTGGCAAGACCTGCACTGGGCAGAGGCACCACCAGCTGTGTGCACACTGGCCAGCGTGCCAAGCTCCAAGGCTGCTGCTTCATGCCTCAAACTCCAACGAGCAGTAGCTCACAAGCAGCGTTCCTCGGGGGGCCCTCCTGGCTCTGACACTGCTCAATACCTTCCTAAGCCACCTGGGCAAGGGCATGGACTGCGCCCTCAGCAAGTCTGAGCAGAGCTAGCTCTGCTGAAGGAGGAGCCACCACTAGCAAGACCTCAGCAGGTTGTACTGCCCAGAACTGCTTGAGCCCTGCCCCAGAGGACATGACACGCAAGAGCCTGGTAGAGGAGGAGGTGGGTAATGCCACAGCAGCTTGCCCGGGTGACCAAGTGAGCTGGCTCTCTGGGCTCACCAGCGCTCCTGCGCGGGTGTGCCGGGAGGGTTCAGGCTTGGGGTGGGGACTAAGCCACAGGGGTTCTCTCTCCCAGGCTGTATGGCAACCCCCTCCTGGGAAACCCCCCAGACCGCCCTCTGAGGTCATCATGGGCAGCCTCCCCTCCCACCCGCCCTCCGCCGCTGCCTCCCTCCTCCTGCCTCCCCTCCCTCCTGCTTCCCCTCCCTCCTGCCTTCCCTCCCTCCCGCCCTCTCTCCACCACTGCTAACCTCCCTCCTGCCTTCCCTCCTCCATCCAGGAGGGCAGGCAAGAGAGTAAAAACTCCTGGAAATTAGCAAAAATGGAAACATTTGCAAATCTGAGACCCTGCCATGTCTCTCAAGAAAGCTCTGCAGAAAGTGTCTATGGGTCTCCTGGGTGCTGGGCAGGGCGCTGTGGTGGTTCGGCTGCAGCCCCTGGATGCCCACCCCGCTGCCCAGCACAGCACGACAGCCCTGGCCCTGCAGCTCCTCCGCAACTCCTGCTGCCCCAGCGACAGAGCCGCCTGCCCCGAGCTGGTGCCCCCAGGAACCTGATGCTCCTTCTCCTTTTCCATCGCGGACTGCTGCCCTGCTTTGCTCCTGCAACGTCCCTGCTGCCCAAAGAGCCTTTCCCCAGGTCAGGGGAAAGGAGAGCCCCTGCTGGAGATCCCCTGAGCTCTCCTGAGGGCTCCGATGCCCCTCCAGATGGACGGGCATCTCTCATCAGCACTGTCACCTGAGGGACTGCCCCAGGCAGGCAATTCAGAGACCATTCCCCATCTCTGCAGGCACTGGACACCGAGAACTGAGCCCCAAATTCAGTCTTTGGTCCCTAACAGATCACACGGGGACTCTGAGCTCACCCCCCGGCTCCCATGGAGTTCCCCAGCACAGCAGTGGGCCCTTTAGTGGTGCACTCCCTTGGGAGTATTTGGGACTCCATCTTGTGAAGAAAGGCCAGACTTCAGGTGTGTCACACAGGAGATCCCCTTTTATTAGGGAAATACTAAAGTCCTGCTGCTGTTGGTGGATGTGTCTCCAGGAAAGCTGCAGCTGCCATGCAAGGCTGCAGCCAGGAAATGCCCACTGTGGCTGTGATGGGAAGGTTGTGAGGAGCACAGGGTCTGTCCCCACAGCCAGCATCCAGACCCTCTTCCCCTCCACTCCTGCTCCCCTGCGAGCATTGGAGTGCTGCAGAGGGAAGGGAGGAGCCCGCGGGGACAGCTGGCTGCCACCCTTGCAGGAGAGGGCTGTGAGATCCCACCCTGCCTGTGGCCAGGGGAGCTGAGCTCTCCTAAGGCACGCAGGACCCACAGTCTCACCCTGTCTGTACTTGTCCGAGCCTGACTGTGTGCCCCTGAGCGCCCTTGGTGTCAGTGCCAAAAGAGACCCTGCAAAGGGAAACTCCCCTCATTGCACTGGGGGCACCTGAGGGAGCTCAGACTAGCGGGCTCTGAGGTTCCCCCATCTCTGCGGAGGAAGGGAGACACCTGGCTTCCTGCTTCACCATGGTCTCTCAGTCCGATTCAGGAGAGGAGAAAAAGAGGAGAAGCAGCATGAACCCAAACATTTTCCTTTCAAAATGAACATAATACAGAAAAGTAAGAGAGAGCGAAATGAGCAATTCATAGCCTTGACCAAAAACCCCCTGGGAATGATGAGATGATGAAGCACATGGGACAGTTATTGGTGCCCACATTGTACCCATTGAATGAGTTTCTTCAGAGCATCCTTGAGCTCCTTGTTCCTCAGGCTGTAGATGAGGGGGTTCACTGCTGGAGGCACCACTGCATACAGAACAGCCACCACCACATCCAGGGAGGGGGAGGAGATGGAAGGGAGCTTCAAGTAGGCAAACAGGACAGTGCTGACAAAGAGGGAGACCACGGCCAGGTGAGGGAGGCACATGGAGAAGGCTTTGTGCCGGCCCTGCTCCGAGGGGATCCTCAGCACAGCTTTGAAGATCTGTACATACGAGAGCACAATGAAAATGAAACACCCCAAGATTAAACAGGCAGTAATCACAACCACCCCAACTTCCCGGAGGTAGGAGTGTGAGCAGGAGAGCTTGAGGATGTGGGGGATCTCACAGAAGAAGTGCCCCACAGCATTGCCTTGGCAGAGAGGTATGGAAAAGGTGTTGGCAGTGTGCAGGAGAGCATTGAGAAAACCGCTGCCCCAGGCAGCTGCTGCCATTTGGACACAAGCTCTGCTGCTCAGGAGGGTCCCGTAGTGCAGGGGTCTGCAGATGGCAACGTAGCGGTCATAGGCCATGACAGTGAGAAGAGAAAACTCTCCTCCAAACAAGAAGACAACCCAGAAGACCTGGGCAGCACATCCCGAGTAGGAGATGGTCGTGGTGTTTGTGAGGGAATTGGCCATGGATGTGGGGACAGTGGTGGAGATGGAGCCTACGTCGAGGAGGGAGAGATTAAAGAGGAAGAAGTCCATGGGGGTGTGGAGGCGGTGGTCACAGGCTATGGCGGTGATGATGAAGCTGTTGCCCAGCAGGGCAGCCAGGTAGATGCCCAGGAAGAGCGCGAAGTGCAAGAGCTGCAGCTCCCGTGTGTCTGTGAATGCCAGGAGGAGGAACTCGTTGAGGGAGCTGCTGTTGGACATCATGCTCTCTCCGTGTTTGGGGGACTGTCCAAAGAGGAAGAGACATGAAGAAATTAGGAGAGACTTTTCAAAAGAAACCCCAAATGTTCCAATTCATCATCCAAGCCCTTGTACTGCTTCTCTCTTTACAGAGAGCATCTGGGCGCATCACCCTTGACTGAGGTCTACTGCGCACTGGCGGAGTGTGCTGTGAGGAGCAGGGAGCTCTGCCCATGGGCTCCAGGGCAGTCTGTCCATCCTGCTGTAGGGCAGTGGGGACATGGGAGTGGGGCTGACTAGCTCTGACAGTCACAAGGTCTGTCAGGTGAAAGCCACTGGGCAGGTGGAAGGGCTTTTCAGCATCTTCACCACCACTTCTGAAGAATGAGGGTTGAGGAGCAGAGCTTTAGGGATTTCTTCCTAATGTTTATTGTCTGTGAGATGCCCCTGTGCCCCCTGGGCAGTCTTCCTCAAAGGCAGAAATTCTCAGCATTTCTGCTGGGACTCCTGAGAAAAAAACAATTTCCTGTCCCTGGGTGCCGAGGGAGGACAGCTTGACTGTCTACTAGTCTTGTTCTCAGCTGTCCTGTGCTCGCAGCTCTTTGAGCTGCAGGATGGTCACTCTCATCTGTTGCCGGAGAAAGTATCCAGCCCCTGCTGAGAGCAGACGAGCCCAGGTCCCAAGTGCACGTCTCCAACCTTCTCTCCCTTCCTCAGGGCACCAGAGCGACGTCTCCACGCTCCCCTTCTAGCCAAGCACACACAGGGCTCTTTTCAGCTGCCCACATACAGCTTCCCAACACCATCTCCATACGCCCAGCATCTCTGAAGACTCTTCACCCCTCCCTCACACAGCACAGAGATGGTGGTATGAGGCAGCGGTGCCCTTCTGGAGGGCAGCCCCAAGCCTGCCACGACACCACAGGGAAATGGTGCAAGGACTGTTAGGACTGCAGATGGGCTCTCCTTCTGGGACAGTCAGCTCCACTCCCCTCCCCACCCACTGCATGTCCTGGAGCTGCACCGGTCAGAAGGGGGCTGCGGACACCTCACTCCCAAGCAGAGACCTCCGTGGCACAACTCTCCGGGCAGGTGTCTGAGCTGCAGCTGAAAACCCACCACCCCCAGGGAGCCCGAGAGAAGAACAAGGGCAGCACGGAGAGGAGGGGAAACAAGGAGCAACACCACAATCCTGCTGCCACGGGAGGCAAGGAGAGAGGGGCAGATGGGCACTCGGGAAAGCCTTCACCTCCTCAGGTGGGCATGCTACCCCAAAGACAGTGACATTGCAGGACAAGCGCTCTCAGCCCCTTTGTCGGGCAGCACAAAACGGGCCCGTGGCAGGAGAGAGGCCCCTCTCCTCTGCTGCAGGTCTTGCTGCAGAGCAGGTGGCTCATGCCCTGGACTCCACAGCTGTGAGGGCAGAGGCTCTGCTGGGTGGGAGAGGAGACATGGCGGGCTGGCTCGGAGCAAGCTGTCTGCCTTGCAGGGACTGATTAAGATGTACTCAAATCCATCCTCCCATGACGACTCTGTTTGCAGTTCCCTCTTATTCCCTACCCGTCTCTGATGCCCGGAGCTGTCTCTGCTGAGAGCTCTTGCTCTCTCTCCCAATGTCTTTTCCTTGATGGTGCTCACAGACCCCATCCCACCCTCTGCACACTCACTTCTGCCCTACAGAAACCTGCCAGGACAGGGCACTGGGCAGCGGTAGCTCTGTGCTCACAGGTCCCAAGGAGCAGGTCAGAAAAACCCTCATGAAGCAATAAAGGTGCTGCTGGTGCTGCCTGCAGGCTGAGGTGGGATCAAAAGGGTTTGCTGAAGTTTCTCACAGACATAGCGATCTCCGAGAGTGAAGGTTTGGGAGTCCTAGTTCCTTGACAAACCAGAAGAACGTTTCCTTTTTCACTCCATGCCAAAATTAGGATCTGAGTTTTCTAGTTTTATTGGGACTAACTAGCTTTTACTAGAAGGAAAGCTCCTTCCCTTTCAATCAGCCTTTCTTTCATCTGCCTCTGAAAAGACCTTTTGGACATGTCCTCTGCATGAGCTAGAGCTCTTAGCACCCGGGACCCCCATAGGGCCCTCTCGATGGGAGAAGGATGGGAGACTTCTGTCCTGCCAGGAGTCACTCAATGCATCAGAATCTTCCAGTCATGGGATGGGGTGGGTGCAGAAGACCCCTCCAGGAACCTCGGCAGTGTTGCCCTGCAGCCAGAGACTTACCATGCAAAGGGCTGTGCAGATTTCCCCCACAAGGAGCTCTCCTCTCTCCTCCCACTCCACACTGCCTCTCACTTCTCTCCCTCTTGCCTCATCTCCCGTCAGCAGCAGCAGGCAGTGCCCGGAGCCCCGCTGCTCTTGGCAGAGGAGCTGCTCCTGCCCACAGCTGTCTCGGGGCTGTGCTGCCCGGTTGCCAGCAGCTCCCTCGGTCCCCGCAGCCTGGCCCCGCTCAGGAGCAGAGGCCCAGCTGAAGGCCTGATGTTCTCTCTCCCCTGGGCTCCCTCCTCCTGGGAAATGTTCACTGAGGTAGGCAAAAATAATGACCTCTTGTCCCTCTCTAAACCACGCAGAGACACTGATTTCAGCGTTGCCACTTGTTTCATCAGAAGACAGTCATCTATGAGAGATGGAAACGTCCCGCCCTGGAAGACCCCATTCCCATCCCTTAACTAGACAGGACACCTAGAAAAAGGGCCAGAGGAGAGCTTGTTTACCCATGGTTCAGGTTTGGCTTCACATGAGTGAATCTGGGCATTGCAGGGCACTTTAGAAGCCCCTGGGGTGGGGTGGGATTCAGCTCTCTCCCACCAACTCCCCCAAAACACCGGAGGTGGGATGCCCCTTGCCCAAGCTGAAGTGGGCACAACAGAGGTGTCTGCATGCGAGCTCCTTGCCTACGCTCCCACTGTAACCAAGAGAGATGGAGGGTGGCAGTCAGTTGGTCGCACACCAACACCTGGTAACAGCTGAAGAGGCAGAGGAGGTCCAAGGCACGTGCCAATGTCTGCTGGCTCGGATGGAGTAACTGAGAGAGCCAAGCCTGGGGCTCAGGTAGGCAATTTCCTTGGCCCTCGGGAATGACACCAGATGCCTAATGCTGCTGCAGCCCCACTCATCATGAAGCTGAGGAGCAAGCAGATCCCTACGCTGTAAAGAGTTGATGGAAGTCAGTGCAGACACTTGATTTAATGATGTAAAAATGGGCTGGCAGGGCCCTGTCAGATGCGAGGGATTTTTAGCAGAATCACATGTTTCTAGCAGATAGCGCATGGGACCTACAGGAAAGCCTTATGCTTTTGGACTGGTTGCTGGGCAAGTGCCCCAGAGCACCTCAGGTTCCCTACCTCTGCCCAAACAACTGAATCCCACCTCTGCCTTTAGGCAAAGGCCATCCCGCCTACATTCCAGCAGGCTGCATTAATGGCACGTACATCACACCAAGGTCTCGACGCACGTCCCTGCCCTTTTACAGCCTTCCAGAACTCCTTCCCCTGAATCTCTTCTCACTCCCCAGATGACAGGAACAGGGACTATGCTGATGGTGTCCCCAGGGTGCATGGATCACAGGCTCTCAAAGGCCCAGGTGCTGGCCAAGGCAGAGGCAGGCATGCCTCTCTGGCCTTTGCCACCAGCCAGGGCAGGTGCCAGCCTTTTATCCCTGGCCTTCCTCCTCTGCTAAGGAGGAGGCGGAGAGCCGGACAAGGGCCTGGAGGGGCTGGCTGAAGTCCCAGCTGGGCCACCTCCTGTTGGAGGCCGCCTGTTGGTGCTGGAGGGGCTGTGGTTGATTTGGGGGGCCTGGATTTGGAAGGCAGAGAAAGGGGATGGTGCTGGTGGGATACAGGAGGTGTTTGAGGAGTGCGCACTGCTGGGTGTCTCTCCCACACGGAGGAGCTGCCAAGCCCACGGCAGCTTGCTGCCTGAGTGGCTGTGGCAGGCAGGAGGGAGGTGGTTTTGGGAAGGCTGCATGAGTGCAGGGAGGGGAGGCAGAAGTGGTAGGGGGGTGTGGGGGTGCAGGAAAAGGGTTGCTTTCAGTGGGAAGGGGTGTGACTGACCAACAACCCCTACAATGGGAGAAGGCTCAGAGGGCCAGGTGCCCCAGGAAGCTCAGCAACAGTGTAGGATGCGGCTCGTTAATCCTTGCTGTCGCACAGAGGACTGACTTTATCTCCACACAAAGGGGGCCAGAGGGTGACCTTTGTGTTAGATAAGCAGCCATACCCGTTAGTTGGGCCTGGTGTGAATGTTTCTCCAGTTGTTCAAAGCAATGGGAAGGTCTCCCTGAGATTAGCCAGACCAGCATGGGGGAAGTGTGTATGTGGCTCAGCCCAACACAGAGCATAAAACCTCAACAACTAACTAAGGAATTCTGGAGAGAGCAACGGGCTTGAGCTGGCATCAACCCACGTGATTCCTTCCTGGCGACTGGGGATGCCCAGCATCATGACGGTGAGCACATTTGAGACCGGTATTGGCAATCACATTGGTATCGTGACTGAACTGTGTATTGCAATTGCTAGAGTTTGTCAAGTGTAGACACTGGAGTTGTGATTCCAGTATATTGCTGAATCATTCTGCTAAACCAAAAATCCCATGTAACATCCAAGTCCCTCAGAATAAACTTTGATCTTAAACATTGCCCTCTCCCTACGCGTGGAATAGCTAAAGGAACCTGGTCGGAGAGTACTGCACCCTGGCACTGCCCCTGTCTCCCGGTTCCAGAGAAGTGATGTGTTAACCTCAGACAAATTCTTTTCACAACATCTCCATGTACAGTCACTGCTCCTGGATCCCGCCAGCCTATGGCAGGTTGTGAACATCTGGGATGGTCAGTCCGGTGTTAAGTACTGACAGATCTCATCTTCCTCCATCATCCGAGCCAGGATCTTCAATGTGGCTGAGCTGCCTGGAGTGGATTTATTTGCAAGGGACATAAAACATCGACATGCTGAAGCTTTTCTCCTCTTTCAGACATCTACGCTTTGGCCCCCAAAACCTCCATTTCCTCAAATTCCTTCATTTCCATACTCAGCCTTCTTGCTCCTGAGAGCTGGAAAACCAGCAGCACACGCCTCCATCTGATGGATGATGGAAGAGAGGAGTTCAAGGCCACAAAAATACCTGCTACTCACCCTGGACACTGCCCATCTGGAGCTGTTGGCCACATCATACAGTGACCCTGCTACTTCTTTAACCAACCCAGACACTCTGCAGCAGAGCTGGGGAGAGACTTTCAGGAGCCACTGGAAACTGCACATCATCTGCAGTACCTGCCAAGATGCTCCTCTGGAAAGAGACTGAGCATTTGTCCACGGGGGATCACAAGACAGTCCTGCTGTGCAGCATCCTGGGAGATGCCCAGGGAGCAGCTCCGTATCTCATCTCCTTTGCTCTCCCTTGTTGGAAGGGGACAATCCGCACTGGCCTCCCCTGCCTGGGAATGATCCTCCATAATTCCCCTTCCTTGGGCAGAAACGCACTAGACCTTTGCAAAGTGACTCCCGAGTGAGAGAAGTTGCACCAGGACAAAGGCAAAGTCCTGCAGCTGGGCAGGAAGGACCCCCTGCAGAGGGTTCAGGCTGGGGACTGGCTGGCTGGGGAGCAGCTCTGCTGCAAAGGACCTGGCGTCTCCATGCACACCAACTGAACGTGAGCCAGCAGTGTGCCCTGGCAGCGATGAAAGGCAACAGCATCCTGGGCTGCCTGAACACAGTAGCGCAGCCAGGAGATCTAGGGAAGTGATGGTACCCCTTCACTCAGCACTCATTAGAGCCTAGCTAGAAGACTGCATTCAGATTTGGGCCCCCTCCGCCCCCCAATAAAAGAAAGCATTAGCAAACGGTGAGGAGTTCAGCTGAGGACCACCAAGGTGGTCAGGCTCTGAGGCCCAGGCCCTGTGGAGGAGAGGCTGAGGGAAATGCGTTTTTTTCAGCCTGAAGAAGAGACGGCTTTGGGAGGACCTAACAGCAGCCTTCCAGTAACCACAGGGAGGTTGTCAAGGAGACAAAGTCAGGCTCCCACACAGTGGTGCATGGTGGGAAGGCAAGAGCCAGTGGGCCTAGGAGAGAGGAACTTTTTCAGCAGGAGGTCACTCAAGCATTGGATCAGGTGGTGCAGTGAGGTTGTGCCATCTCCATCCTTGGAGGCCTTCAAGACCAGGCTGGATAAAACCCTGAGTAAGCTGGCCTGACCTTGTGACCTGGACTCACCCCTGGAGTGCCCAGACCCTCCCTGGTCATGTTGCTGTGCTTTCTCCAAAGTATGCCCTCATTTCTGAAGGGTATATAACATTTACCATCTTTAAGTGGGGGACAGGGCAAAGGCAGCATGGGGACCGAGGCAGTCACGGCAGCCCTGCTCTCCCTGGAGACCCCACTGCCCTGAGGAGGACCCAAGTGACAAGGAAGAGCCCAAGCACCAGCTGGACACAGAGCGCCTGAGAAGATGCTGGCCTGAGCAGCTGGGAGCCAAGAGCCAAGGGGCTGACGAGCTGGCAAGACCTGCACTGGGCAGAGGCACCACCAGCTGTGTGCACACTGGCCAGCGTGCCAAGCTCCAAGGCTGCTGCTTCATGCCTCAAACTCCAACGAGCAGTAGCTCACAAGCAGCGTTCCTCGGGGGGCCCTCCTGGCTCTGACACTGCTCAATACCTTCCTAAGCCACCTGGGCAAGGGCATGGACTGCGCCCTCAGCAAGTCTGAGCAGAGCTAGCTCTGCTGAAGGAGGAGCCACCACTAGCAAGACCTCAGCAGGTTGTACTGCCCAGAACTGCTTGAGCCCTGCCCCAGAGGACATGACACGCAAGAGCCTGGTAGAGGAGGAGGTGGGTAATGCCACAGCAGCTTGCCCGGGTGACCAAGTGAGCTGGCTCTCTGGGCTCACCAGCGCTCCTGCGCGGGTGTGCCGGGAGGGTTCAGGCTTGGGGTGGGGACTAAGCCACAGGGGTTCTCTCTCCCAGGCTGTATGGCAACCCCCTCCTGGGAAACCCCCCAGACCGCCCTCTGAGGTCATCATGGGCAGCCTCCCCTCCCACCCGCCCTCCGCCGCTGCCTCCCTCCTCCTGCCTCCCCTCCCTCCTGCTTCCCCTCCCTCCTGCCTTCCCTCCCTCCCGCCCTCTCTCCACCACTGCTAACCTCCCTCCTGCCTTCCCTCCTCCATCCAGGAGGGCAGGCAAGAGAGTAAAAACTCCTGGAAATTAGCAAAAATGGAAACATTTGCAAATCTGAGACCCTGCCATGTCTCTCAAGAAAGCTCTGCAGAAAGTGTCTATGGGTCTCCTCGGTGCTGGGCAGGGCGCTGTGGTGGTTCGGCTGCAGCCCCTCCATGCCCACCCCGCTGCCCAGCACAGCACGACAGCCCTGGCCCTGCAGTTCCTCTGCAACTCCTGCTGCCCCAGCGACAGAGCCGCCTGCCCCGAGCTGGTGCCCCCAGGAACCTGATGCTCCTTCTCCTTTTCCATCGCGGACTGCTGCCCTGCTTTGCTCCTGCAACGTCCCTGCTGCCCAAAGAGCCTTTCCCCAGGTCAGGGGAAAGGAGATCCCCTGCTGGAGATCCCCTGAGCTCTCCTGAGGGCTCCGATGCCCCTCCAGATGGACGGGCATCTCTCATCAGCACTGTCACCTGAGGGACTGCCCCAGGCAGGCAATTCAGAGACCATTCCCCATCTCTGCAGGCACTGGACACCGAGAACTGAGCCCCAAATTCAGTCTTTGGTCCCTAACAGATCACACGGGGACTCTGAGCTCACCCCCCGGCTCCCATGGAGTTCCCCAGCAGAGCAGTGGGCCCTTTAGTGGTGCACTCCCTTGGGAGTATTTGGGACTCCATCTTGTGAAGAAAGGCCAGACTTCAGGTGTGTCACACAGGAGATCCCCTTTTATTAGGGAAATACTAAAGTCCTGCTGCTGTTGGTGGATGTGTCTCCAGGAAAGCTGCAGCTGCCATGCAAGGCTGCAGCCAGGAAATGCCCACTGTGGCTGTGATGGGAAGGTTGTGAGGAGCACAGGGTCTGTCCCCACAGCCAGCATCCAGACCCTCTTCCCCTCCACTCCTGCTCCCCTGCGAGCATTGGAGTGCTGCAGAGGGAAGGGAGGAGCCCGCGGGGACAGCTGGCTGCCACCCTTGCAGGAGAGGGCTGTGAGATCCCACCCTGCCTGTGGCCAGGGGAGCTGAGCTCTCCTAAGGCACGCGGGACCCACAGTCTCACCCTGTCTGTACTTGTCCGAGCCTGACTGTGTGCCCCTGAGCGCCCTTGGTGTCAGTGCCAAAAGAGACCCTGCAAAGGGAAACTCCCCTCATTGCACTGGGGGCACCTGAGGGAGCTCAGACTAGCGGGCTCTGAGGTTCCCCCATCTCTGCGGAGGAAGGGAGACACCTGGCTTCCTGCTTCACCATGGTCTCTCAGTCCGATTCAGGAGAGGAGAAAAAGAGGAGAAGCAGGATGAACCCAAACATTTTCCTTTCAAAATGAACATAATACAGAAAAGTAAGAGAGAGCGAAATGAGCAATTCATAGCCTTGACCAAAAACCCCCTGGGAATGATGAGATGATGAAGCACATGGGACAGTTATTGGTGCCCACATTGTACCCATTGAATCAGTTTCTTCAGAGCATCCTTGAGCTCCTTGTTCCTCAGGCTGTAGATGAGGGGGTTCACTGCTGGAGGCACCACCGCGTACAGAACAGCCACCACCACATCCAGGGAGGGGGAGGAGATGGAAGGGAGCTTCAAGTAGGCAAACAGGACAGTGCTGACAAAGAGGGAGACCACGGCCAGGTGAGGGAGGCACATGGAGAAGGCTTTGTGCCGGCCCTGCTCCGAGGGGATCCTCAGCACAGCTTTGAAGATCTGTACATACGAGAGCACAATGAAAATGAAACACCCCAAGATTAAACAGGCAGTAATCACAACCACCCCAACTTCCCGGAGGTAGGAGTGTGAGCAGGAGAGCTTGAGGATGTGGGGGATCTCACAGAAGAAGTGCCCCACAGCATTGCCTTGGCAGAGAGGTATGGAAAAGGTGTTGGCAGTGTGCAGGAGAGCATTGGGAAAACCGCTGCCCCAGGCAGCTGCTGCCATTTGGACACAAGCTCTGCTGCTCAGGAGGGTCCCGTAGTGCAGGGGTCTGCAGATGGCAACGTAGTGGTCATAGGCCATGACAGTGAGAAGAGAAAACTCTCCTCCAAACAAGAAGACAACCCAGAAGACCTGGGCAGCACATCCCGAGTAGGAGATGGTCGTGGTGTTTGTGAGGGAATTGGCCATGGATGTGGGGACAGTGGTGGAGATGGAGCCTACGTCGAGGAGGGAGAGATTAAAGAGGAAGAAGTCCATGGGGGTGTGGAGGCGGTGGTCACAGGCTATGGCGGTGATGATGAAGCTGTTGCCCAGCAGGGCAGCCAGGTAGATGCCCAGGAAGAGCGCGAAGTGCAAGAGCTGCAGCTCCCGTGTGTCTGTGAATGCCAGGAGGAGGAACTCGTTGAGGGAGCTGCTGTTGGACATCATGCTCTCTCCGTGTTTGGGGGACTGTCCAAAGAGGAAGAGACATGAAGAAATTAGGAGAGACTTTTCAAAAGAAACCCCAAATGTTCCAATTCATCATCCAAGCCCTTGTACTGCTTCTCTCTTTACGGACAGCATCTGGGCGCATCACCCTTGACTGAGGTCTACTGCGCACTGGCTGAGTGTGCTGTGAGGAGCAGGGAGCTCTGCCCATGGGCTCCAGGGCAGTCTGTCCATCCTGCTGTAGGGCAGTGGGGACATGGGAGTGGGGCTGACTAGCTCTGACAGTCACAAGGTCTGTCAGGTGAAAGCCACTGGGCAGGTGGAAGGGCTTTTCAGCATCTTCACCACCTGTTCTGAAGAATGAGGGTTGAGGAGCAGAGCTTTAGGGATTTCTTCCTAATATTTATTGTCTGTGAGATGCCCCTGTGCCCCCTGGGCAGTCTTCCTCAAAGGCAGAAATTCTCAGCATTTCTGCTGGGACTCCTGAGAAAAAAACAATTTCCTGTCCCTGGGTGCCGAGGGAGGACAGCTTGACTGTCTACTCGTCTTGTTCTCAGCTGTCCTGTGCTCGCAGCTCTTTGAGCTGCAGGATGGTCACTCTCATCTGTTGCCGGAGAAAGTATCCAGCCCCTGCTGAGAGCAGATGAGCCCAGGTCCCAAGTGCACGTCTCCAACCTTCTCTCCCTTCCTCAGGGCACCAGAGCGACGTCTCCACGCTCCCCTTCTAGCCAAGCACACACACGGCTCTTTTCAGCTGCCCACATACAGCTTCCCAACACCATCTCCATACGCCCAGCATCTCTGAAGACTCTTCACCCCTCCCTCACACAGCACAGAGATGGTGGTATGAGGCAGCGGTGCCCTTCTGGAGGGCAGCCCCAAGCCTGCCAGGACACCACAGGGAAATGGTGCAAGGACTGTTAGGACTGCAGATGGGCTCTCCTTCTGGGACAGTCAGCTCCACTCCCCTCCCCACCCACTGCATGTCCTGGAGCTGCACCGGTCACAAGGGGGCTGCGGACACCTCACTCCCAAGCAGAGACCTCCGTGGCACAACTCTCCGGGCAGGTGTCTGAGCTGCAGCTGAAAACCCACCACCCCCAGGGAGCCCGAGAGAAGAACAAGGGCAGCACGGAGAGGAGGGGAAACAAGGAGTAACACCACAATCCTGCTGCCACGGGAGGCAAGGAGAGAGGGGCAGATGGGCACTCGGGAAAGCCTTCACCTCCTCAGGTGGGCATGCTACCCCAAAGACAGTGACATTGCAGGACAAGCGCTCTCAGCCCCTTTGTTGGGCAGCACAAAACGGGCCCGTGGCAGGAGAGAGGCCCCTCTCCTCTGCTGCAGGTCTTGCTGCAGAGCAGGTGGCTCATGCCCTGGACTCCACAGCTGTGAGGGCAGAGGCTCTGCTGGGTGGGAGAGGAGACATGGCGGGCTGGCTCGGAGCAAGCTGTCTGCCTTGCAGGGACTGATTAAGATGTACTCAAATCCATCCTCCCATGACGACTCTGTTTGCAGTTCCCTCTTATTCCCTACCCGTCTCTGATGCCCGGAGCTGTCTCTGCTGAGAGCTCTTGATCTCTCTCCCAATGTCTTTTCCTTGATGGTGCTCACAGACCCCATCCCACCCTCTGCACACTCACTTCTGCCCTACAGAAACCTGCCAGGACAGGGCACTGGGCAGCGGTAGCTCCGTGCTCACAGGTCCCAAGGAGCAGGTCAGAAAAACCCTCATGAGGCAATAAAGGTGCTGCTGGTGCTGCCTGCAGGCTGAGGTGGGATCAAAAGGGTTTGCTGAAGTTTCTCACAGACATAGCGATCTCCGAGAGTGAAGGTTTGGGAGTCCTAGTTCCTTGACAAACCAGAAGAACGTTTCCTTTTTCACTCCATGCCAAAATTAGGATCTGAGTTTTCTAGTTTTATTGGGACTAACTAGCTTTTACTAGAAGGAAAGCTCCTTCCCTTTCAATCAGCCTTTCTTTCACCTGCCTCTGAAAAGACCTTTTGGACATGTCCTCTGCATGAGCTAGAGCTCTTAGCACCCGGGACCCCCATAGGGCCCTCTCGATGGGAGAAGGATGGGAGACTTCTGTCCTGCCAGGAGTCACTCAATGCATCAGAATCTTCCAGTCATGGGATGGGGTGGGTGCAGAAGACCCCTCCAGGAACCTCGGCAGTGTTGCCCTGCAGCCAGAGACTTACCATGCAAAGGGCTGTGCAGATTTCCCCCACAAGGAGCACTCAGCCGTCCTCCCACTCCACACTGCCTCTCGCTTCTCTCCCTCTCGCCTCATCTCCCGTCAGCAGCAGCAGGCAGTGCCCGGAGCCCCGCTGCTCTTGGCAGAGGAGCTGCTCCTGCCCACAGCTGTCTCGGGGCTGTGCTGCCCGGTTGCCAGCAGCTCCCTCGGTCCCCGCAGCCTGGCCCCGCTCAGGAGCAGAGGCCCAGCTGAAGGCCTGATGTTCTCTCTCCCCTGGGCTCCCTCCTCCTGGGAAATGTTCACTGAGGTAGGCAAAAATAATGACCTCTTGTCCCTCTCTAAACCACGCAGAGACACTGATTTCAGCGTTGCCACTTGTTTCATCAGAAGACAGTCATCTATGAGAGATGGAAACGTCCCGCCCTGGAAGACCCCATTCCCATCCCTTAACTAGACAGGACACCTAGAAAAAGGGCCAGAGGAGAGCTTGTTTACCCATGGTTCAGGTTTGGATTCACATGAGTCCATCTGGGCATTGCAGGGCACTTTAGAAGCCCCTGGGGTGGGGTGGGATTCAGCTCTCTCCCACCAACTCCCCCAAAACACCGGAGGTGGGATGCCCCTTGCCCAAGCTGAAGTGGGCACAACAGAGGTGTCTGCATGCGAGCTCCTTGCCTACGCTCCCACTGTAACCAAGGGAGATGGAGGGTGGCAGTCAGTTGGTCGCACACCAACACCTGGTAACAGCTGAAGAGGCAGAGGAGGTCCAAGGCACGTGCCAGTGTCTGCTGGCTCGGATGGAGTAACTGAGAGAGCCAAGCCTGGGGCTCAGGTAGGCAATTTCCTTGGCCCTCGGGAATGACACCAGATGCCTAATGCTGCTGCAGCCCCACTCATCATGAAGCTGAGGAGCAAGCAGATCCCTACGCTGTAAAGAGTTGATGGAAGTCAGTGCAGACACTTGATTTAATGATGTAAAAATGGGCTGGCAGGGCCCTGTCAGATGCGAGGGATTTTTAGCAGAATCACATGTTTCTAGCAGATAGCGCATGGGACCTACAGGAAAGCCTTATGCTTTTGGACTGGTTGCTGGGCAAGTGCCCCAGAGCACCTCAGGTTCCCTACCTCTGCCCAAACAACTGAATCCCACCTCTGCCTTTAGGCAAAGGCCATCCCGCCTACATTCCAGCAGGCTGCATTAATGGCACGTACATCACACCAAGATCTCGACGCACGTCCCTGCCCTTTTACAGCCTTCCAGAACTCCTTCCCCTGAATCTCTTCTCACTCCCCAGATGACAGGAACAGGGACTATGCTGATGGTGTCCCCAGGGTGCATGGATCACAGGCTCTCAAAGGCCCAGGTGCTGGCCAAGGCAGAGGCAGGCATGCCTCTCTGGCCTTTGCCACCAGCCAGGGCAGGTGCCAGCCTTTTATCCCTGGCCTCCCTCCTCTGCTAAGGAGGAGGCGGAGAGCCGGACAAGGGCCTGGAGGGGCTGGCTGAAGTCCCAGCTGGGCCACCTCCTGTTGGAGGCTGCCTGTTGGTGTTGGAGGGGCTGTGGTTGATTTGGGGGGCCTGGATTTGGAAGGCAGAGAAAGGGGATGGTGCTGGTGGGATACAGGAGGTGTTTGAGGAGTGCGCACTGCTGGGTGTCTCTCCCACACGGAGGAGCTGCCAAGCCCACGGCAGCTTGCTGCCTGAGTGGCTGTGGCAGGCAGGAGGGAGGTGGTTTTGGGAAGGCTGCATGAGTGCAGGGAGGGGAGGCAGAAGTGGTAGGGGTGTGTGGGGGTGCAGGAAAAGGGTTGCTTTCAGTGGGAAGGGGTGTGACTGACCAACAACCCCTACAATGGGAGAAGGCTCAGAGGGCCAGGTGCCCCAGGAAGCTCAGCAACAGTGTAGGATGCGGCTCGTTAATCCTTGCTGTCGCACAGAGGACTGACTTTATCTCCACACAAAGGGGGCCAGAGGGTGACCTTTGTGTTAGATAAGCAGCCATATCCGTTAGTTGTTAGTTGGGCCTGGTGTGAATGTTTCTCCAGTTGTTCAAAGCAATGGGAAGGTCTCCCCGAGATTAGCCAGACCAGCATGGGGGAAGTGTGTATGTGGCTCAGCCCAACACAGAGCATAAAACCTCAACAGCTAACTAAGGAATTCTGGAGAGAGCAACGGGCTTGAGCTGGCATCAACCCACGTGATTCCTTCCTGGCGACTGGGGATGCCCAGCATCATGACGGTGAGCACATTTGAGACCGGTATTGGCAATCACATTGGTATCGTGACTGAACTGTGTATTGCAATTGCTAGAGTTTGTCAAGTGTAGACACTGGAGTTGTGATTCCAGTATATTGCTGAATCATTCTGCTAAACCAAAAATCCCATGTAACATCCAAGTCCCTCAGAATAAACTTTGATCTTAAACATTGCCCTCTCCCTACGCGTGGAATAGCTAAAGGAACCTGGTCGGAGAGTACTGCACCCTGGCACTGCCCCTGTCTCCCGGTTCCAGAGAAGTGATGTGTTAACCTCAGACAAATTCTTTTCACAACATCTCCATGTACAGTCACTGCTCCTGGATCCCGCCAGCCTATGGCAGGTTGTGAACATCTGGGATGGTCAGTCCACTGTTAAGTACTGACGGATCTCATCTTCCTCCATCATCCGAGCCAGGATCTTCAATGTGGCTGAGCTGCCTGGAGTGGATTTATTTGCAAGGGACATAAAACATCGACATGCTGAAGCTTTTCTCCTCTTTCACACATCTACGCTTTGGCTCCCAAAACCTTCATTACCTCAAATTCCTTCATTTCCATACTCAGCCTTCTTGCTCCTGAGAGCTGAACAACCAGTAGCACATGCCGACATCTGATGGATGCGTTGCACTCAGGGAAGCCTGGCAGTAAAACCTCTCACTGGGAACAAGATCTGGAGCTGATGGCCACATCATACAGTGACCCTGCTACTTCTTTAACCAACCCAGACACTCTGCAGCAGAGCGGGGGCTGAGCAAAATGGAACCAGGGCTCAAGCTGACGGAGAGACTTTCAGGAGCCCCTGGAAGCTGCACATCATCTGCAGTACCTGCCAAGATGCTCCTCTGGAAAGAGACTGAGCATTTGTCCACGGGGGATCACAAGACAGTCCTGCTGTGCAGCATCCTGGGAGATGCCCAGGGAGCAGCTCCATGCTCCGTATCTCATCTCCTTTGCTCTCCCTTGTTGGAAGGGGACAATCCGCACTGGCCTCCCCTGCCTGGGAATGATCCTCCATAATTCCCCTTCCTTGGGCAGAAACGCACTAGACCTTTGCAAAGGGACTCCCGAGTGAGAGAAGTTGCACCAGGACAAAGGCAAAGTCCTGCAGCTGGGCAGGAAGGACCCCCTGCAGACGGTGCAGGCTGGGGACTGGCTGGCTGGGGAGCAGCTCTGCTGCAAAGGACCTGGCGTCTCCATGCACACCAACTGAACGTGAGCCAGCAGTGTGCCCTGGCAGCGATGAAAGGCAACAGCATCCTGGGCTGCCTGAACACAGTAGCGCAGCCAGGAGATCCAGGCGAGTGATGGTACCCCTTCACTCAGCACTCATTAGACCCTAGCTAGAAGACTGCATTCTCATCCCCCTTGACTCAGCACTGGTGTGGCCACATCTGGAAGAGTGTGTCCCCGTGTGGTGTGCCCAGTGGTGGAGGAAAGGGGAGGACCTGGAGAGGGTCCAGGGGAGGTCTCCCAAGATGGGGAAAAGGTCCTGAGGCACAAGGCCTTTATGGAGGGGCTGAGGGACGTGACCTTCTTTAGCCTGGTGAAGAGGAGACTAAGGGCATTCCAGTAGGAGCCTGTGAGTGCTTGAAGGGTGGTTTCAGAGGTGACACAGATTATTCTACGTAATAGGAAATAGCAAGAGAAGGAGAAAGAGCCAAAAAAGTGCTGCTTGAGAAGGTCAGACTGAACTTTTGGAAACTGGAATGTCACTTGTGCTGTGGTTCAACAGGACACCCAGAGGGAGTCAGTGGGGAGCCCCTGGCTTTGTGTCTGGACGAAAAGCAAGCGAGGGCAGAGAGCCATCAGTAAGGGTGGTGAGATGGCTGGGGGAGAGCACAGTGGGGAAGCAGGTTGGGTGTCTACAGGCTGCAGGGACACAGACGCAGGAGTGGGACAGCAGAGGGCAGCCTGGGGTGGAGACGACCGAGGGCACTGCCAAGGCTGAAAGCCTCCAACAGGACGGAGGTCTTGGTGCTCTTGGCTTTGTCTGGTGTCTGCCACTGAGGCCAAGGAGACACTGTGTTTCTGAAGGCCCCAGGTCCTCATTACCTCCCCACCCCACCACAGAGCCCAGGAGGTGCTGTTCCATCCTGCAGGCAGCCTTGCACACCCCCACCCTCACCCTGCCCCCACAAAGAGCCCTGAGCCAAGTCGGAGCGAAAGCACCACCCCACCCAGGGGCTGGGTGTCAGTGCTGGCCCATGCTGTAGGATAACACACAGCAAGGGTGACTTGGTGTCACAGCCACCTGCACATTTCCTTTGCCAACCTGCAACAAGTGCCTCCACCTTTCTGCTCTCATCCGCCCCTGGGGAGGCTTTGTTGGGAATGGTCCTCAGGGGGACCCATTAACACTCCCCGAAACTTGGGATTTAATTCTGACTTGAACTTCTTGAGTGTTTCTTCTCAGTTCCCTCTCAGTGTCTGAGGTTCATGGACTCAGCACCACATACACTCGAGGGGGGATTCAAAGGCCAGAAGCCCTCACAAGCCAGGCCACTCCCCAGCATTTTCGTCAGCTCTCAGTTCTGGTGAGGCTAAGTGGAGAGCTCTCAGGAGGGCATTTACAAGAGGAACATTTCCATCAGCAACAACACAAAGAATATCAGATGTTGGCTTTCACAGTTTTCTTCTTGTTTCAGCTTGGAGAATCCCTGTTATCCACATTGCTGGATTCCTCCTGATTCAGAGGGTCTCCTGATGACACCTGGATGTGTAGGAAAGGCAGGATTTCTGGTACGGGACATGTGTGGACAACCTTCCTCCTCCCCTCCCCAGCCCGGCCAGCTCTCCCATCAGCCCCTGGGGACCTGCTTCGCTCTTGTTAACATCGAACCCTTTTCCCCTCGCCTCTGTAGCTGAGCGTTACAGCTCCTGTGCCCCAAGTCCCACCTGCTTCCCTTACAGAACCAGCTGCAAAGACACACAGAAGGGTTTGTCTGAACTAGGATCAAACAAAACTAACCCATGACAGAGCTTAATGAACCACAAAATGCACTCCTCAACTGTGTTTCAAGTCCAGGCCGCCTCCAGCGAGGTCCACTTCCCACCAGGCAGAGCCTGACTAGACATCTTTCAGACGGGTAGATAGGAAAGGCTGGAGAGACACCGAGTTAAGCCATTGGCTGAAGAGGTGGTGAGACTCCTGGAAGAGGAGGCAAGCTCTAGACTGCCTGAAGCTCAAAGCAGCAACTAGAGAGGGCAGAGCTAGCTTAAAGAAGGAGAGGATAAGAGCACAAGGAGAGTAAGGGGAGGAGGGGGACTGGAACACAAGGGCAAGTGCATGTGTCCAGAGAGTCTGAGGCAAAGATGACCTCAGAAAGGACCAGTTTAATCAGGACATGTAACATGCTAGTTCAGGGGGACATCACTAATACTTCTCCTGAGATGAATACCCTACCTGGCACTTCCCATGATTTCATCATGGGGAAACACTGACCTTTTTCTTTAAATGAGTTGATCATTTGAGCTGAGGGAAAGGGGCACGTATTTTTTCTGATGTTGAAAACAGTTCTTCACCTTTGCAGGCAGAGCTCCGGGGTCGAAGCACAAGCAGCCAGGGGCATTTGGAAAGGCACCGATGTGTCTCAGGTACCTGCCTGACACAGGCAATGTCTCTGCCTGCCTCCTGGGGAGCCGCTTCCCCTTTCCACCCTCCAGGAACTTCCTTCTTGAGTTTGAAGCCATAAGACAGGGCATCCTTGTTCCTCCATGGGGGTCTCCTGCCAAGTGCTGCTCAACTAACTCCCTGCACGTCAGACGGGCGTTTTCCTGTGCCTGGAGGATGGTGACCCTGAAGATGCAGGAGGGATCCAGGGCCCTTCTGCCCTCCAGGGCTGTCTCCTGTTGCATCCTGCCAAGCAGAGCCAGAATGAGCTGAAAGCTGCTCTTCTGCTGTCCTGCGCTGTCATTCTCCTTCTTGTCTTACTTTCCCACCCTCGCATGATCACGGCAGTTATGGCTGCCCTCCACCTTGGCATCCCCATCCACTTCTGTTTTGCTTTGGACTGAGTCAGCATTCATTTCCTCATTGATTGCTGTGTCAAGAAATTCTGCCCCCTCCCATGCAGCAATCCCCCGGGCTGCTTGTGCCCAGGCTGACTGCCCTTCCAGCAGGTTTTGGGCTGCTGAGACTGTTCTCTGAGAACCAGCATCTGTGGCCAGGAGGCTTCCTCCAGCTGCCAAAAGAACGCTTCAGCTACCTCCTCTCCCTCCACAGGCAGCTGCTAGCAAACACCTCCCGAATGTCACCCTGCCTGATGCGTCCTCTTAGGCTTCCTACAAGGTCTCGCCTGGCTCATCATCTCCTCCAAGGAAAAGCTCTCTGGCCACCCCCTTTGCCCAAAGTGCCTCTCCATGTCCTTGCTGTTGCAGCCTGCCTTCTTCAGGAGCCCATTGTCATCCTGCTGTGTGAGCTGTCCACCACGTTTGTGTAATCGCATGGGGACAGGGGAGAGAGCGCAGCCTACAGTGGCAGCAAACAGACGCAGCAGTTTGTGCAGCAGTGTCTGGGCTCTGCCTGGGCCTTTTGTGGGCCTTGTTGGAAGTTGTGGAGACTTTCTGGGGACCCCCGAGGAACTAGACGGTGCTTGCTGCTAGCAGGAAGGGAGAGCTAGGCAAGGACTCCTGCAGGGGGCCTTGGCTTAACTTCTCCTGGGAAGTTCTAGCTAGGTGGGACTGCTGCTAACGAGGCTCTCTTGGCTGCCCTGGTCAGAGGGAGTTGGGGCTTTTGTTTCAGGTGGCTCCTGATTGGGTGGGTCAAGCACCCTTGTGAGTCACTGCTAGGCAGAGGCCTATATAGGAGCCAGGCCCAGAGTGCAGCCAACAGAGGCAGTGAAGAGACACAGCAGTTTGTGCAGAAGGGCACCAGAAGGCAAAGAAGGCACCTCTCTATTTTGCACAGTGGTGTGTCCTTCCCCGGGGCATGGTCATGACACACTGCAGAGCCCGTTCCCCAGTGGCTGCTGGAGGTGCTGCATCAGCTGTGTCTGAGGCTTCAACCCAGACAGACCCTCAGGCAGCAGATGCAGCTCTGCAGGTGTCAGGCTGCAGGGAGTGCCTGGGGCCTCTCCGTGAGGCCTGGGCTGACAGTCAGCTCTCCTGCATGAGGTGTGCTGTGGTTGACCAGTTGTGTCACCAGATAAAGGAGTTACAGGAGGAAGTCATTAGGCTGCGTAGCATCTGAGAAGATGAGCAGGAGATTGACAGGGCATTCTCGGAGACTGTGCAGCTCTGGGAGTCCCCACTCCCCACTGCAGCGGAGTTGTCAGAGGGCTCAGCACCGTGTGTAAAGGTGCATCATAACACTGTTGAAGAGGTCTGGAAGCTGGTGACCTCTCGTAGAAGGAGAAAGGCTCTTGCTCCTCCTCAAGACTTACCCTTGAAGAACAAGTTGAGCGCCCTCCAAGCTGAGGAGAGGCTGGGCATGGCTCCAAGGGAGGCAACTGGCCTGGCAGATGCTGTGCCGTGCAGGAACCCCCGGAAGAAGCGGCGAGTGATTGTTGTGGGTGACTGCCTGCTGCAGGGGACAGAGGCACCTATCTGCCGACCTGACCTCTTGTCCAGAGAGGTTTGCTGCCTGCCAGGGGCTCGAATAAGAGATGTCATGGAAAGACTGCCAAGGCTTGTCCATGCATCAGACTACTACCCTCTGCTGATCTTCCATATGGGTGTTAATGACACGAAAGGCAAACTGGAAACCATCAAACAGGACTTCAGAGCTCTGGGAATGGTGGTGAAGGGTCTGGGAGCCGAGGTCGTTTTCTCCTCAATCTTGCCTGGGAGGGGCAAGGATGGGAGGAGGAGTAGACGAGTTTTCCAAGTGAACAACTGGCTGCGCCGCTGGTGTTGGCAACAGGGCTTTGGTTTCTATGACCATGGGACCCTGTTTGAAGATCAACAGCTGATGGGGAGCGATGGGATCCACCTTACCAAGCGGGGCACGCGTGTCTTTGCCAACAGATTGGCCAGCCTGGTACGGAGGGCTTAAAACTAGGCAAGATGGGGGAAGGGGAGTGGTATAGTGGCAGGGGAGTCGGTGAAACACCGCTCAAGTCGATGCCTCCAGCGGGTGCATACAGCCAGGGGAGACAGCATGGGACATGGCTATGGAGGATCCTCTTGCACCTCTCCTGGGAAGCTTGCGTGCTTGACTGGCTCTCTCAAATGCCTGTATACCAATGCATGCAGCAAGGGGAATAAACAGGAAGAGTTAGAGATCTGTGTGCGGTCGCAGGGCCATGATCTCATTGCAGTGACAGAGACATGGTGGGATAGTTCACATGACTGGGATGCGGTCATGGATGGCTACGTGCTTTTTAGGAAAGACAGGCCAGGAAGGCAAGGTGGTGGAGCTGCTCTTTACGTGAGAGAGCAACTAGAATGTATGGAGCTCTGCCTAGGGGTGGATGAAGAGCAAGTTGAGAGCCTATAGGTAAGGGCAGGGTAGCATGGGTCACACGGTGGTGGGGGTTTACTCCAGGCCACGTGATCAGGAAGAGGTCATCGATGAGGCCTTCTACAGACAGCTGAAAATAGCTTCACAATCACAGGCCCTGGTTCTCCTGGGGACCTTCAACCCCCCTGACATCTGCTGGGAAGAGAGCACAGCTAGGCACACCCAGTCCAGGAGGGTCCTGCAGAGCATTGAGGATGACTTTCTGACCCAGGTGGTGGAGAAGCCAACGAGGAGAGGTGTGTTGCTGGACCTTGTACTAACAAACAAAGAAGGTTTGGTTGGAGATGTGAAGGTTGGGGGCAGCCTTGGCTGCAGTGACCATGAGATGGTGGAGTTCAGGATCCTCCGAGGAGGGAGCAGGGCAATGAGTAGGATTGCAACGCTGGACTTCAGGAGAGCTAACTTTGGCCTCCTGCGGGACCTTCTGGGAGGAATGCCATGGGGTAGGGCCCTAGAAGGAAGAGGGGTCCAAGAAAGCTGGTTAATATTCAAGCATCACCTCCTCCAGGCTCAAGATCAGTGCATCCCTCTGAGTAGGAAGTCCAGCAAAGCGGATTCAGCAGGAGACCTGCATGGATGAGCAAGGAACTCCTGGCTAAACTCCAACAGAAGGAGGAAGTACACAGAATGTGGAAAAGGGGACAGGCCACTTGGGAGGAATATAGGGATGTTGTCAGAATTTACAGGGACGTGACAAGGAAGGCCAAGGCGCATTAGGAATCAAATCTGGCAAGGGATGTCAAGGACACCAAGAAGGGCTTGCTCAAATACATCAATAGCAAAAGGAAGATTAGGGAAAACGTGGGCCCGCTGCTGAATGGGGCGGGTGCCCTGGTGACGAAGGATACAGAGAAGGCAGAGTTATTGAATGCCGCCTTTGCTTCAGCCTTTACTGCTAAGGCCAGCCCTCAGGAATCCCAGACCCTGGAGACCAGGGAGGAAGTCTGGAGAAAGGAAGACTCTCCCTTGGTGAAGGAGGATTGGGTTAGAGATCATTTAACCAAACTTCACATCCACAAGTCTATGGGCCCTGATGGGATGCGCCTGCGAGTGCTGAGGGAGCTGGTGGATGTTATCGCTAGGCCATCATCTTGGAAAGGTCCTGGAGAACAGGAGAGGTGCCTGAGGACTGGAAGAAAGCCCATGTCACCCCAGTCTTCCAAAAGGGCAAGAAGGAGGAGCCAGGAAACTACAGGCCTGTCAGCTTCCCCTCCATCCCTGGAAAGGTGATCCTGGAGGGCATCACTAAGCATGTGGAGGACAAGAAGGTGATCAGGAGTAGTCAGCATGCATTCACCACAGGGAAATCATGCTTGATCAACCAGATAGCCTTCTCGGATGGAATGACTGGCTGGGCAGATGAGGGCAGAGCAGTGGGTGTTGTCTGCCTGGACTTCAGCAAGGCTTTGGACACTGTCTCCCATCACATCCTCCTAGGGAAGCTCAGGAAGTGTGGGCTAGATGAGTGGACGGTGAGGTGGATTGAGAACTGACTGGCTAGACGGCAGAGCTCAGAGGGTTGTGGTCCATGGTGCGGAGTCAAGTTGGAGGCCTGTAGGTAGCGGTGTCCCCCAGGGGTCAGTCCTGGGTCTAGTCTTGTTCAACTCCTTCCTCAATGACCTGGAGGAAGGGACAGAGTGCACCCTCAGCAAGTTTGCTGATGCTACTAAACTGGGGGGAGAGGCGAAGACACCAGAAGACTGTGCTGCCATTCAGAGGGACCTGGCCAGGCTGGAGAGGTGGGCGGAGAGGAACCTCCTGAAGTTCAACAAAGGCAAGTGCAGGGTCCTGCCCCGGAGAGGAATAACCCCAGGCAGCAGTACAGGCTGAGGGTTGACCTGCTGGAAAGTAGCTCTGCAGAGAAGGACCTGGGAGTGCTGGTGGACAACAAGTTAAGCCTGAGGCAGGAATGTGCCCTTGTGGTCAAGAAGGCCAATGGTATGCTGGGGTGCATTAGGCAGAGTGTTGCCAGTAGGTCAAGGGAGGTGATTCTCCCCCCTCTCCTCAGCCCTGGTGAGGCCTCACCTGGAGGACTGTGTCCAGTTTTGGGCTCCCCAGTACAAGAGAGACATGGCACTCCTGGAGAGAGTCCAGCGGAGGGCTACAAAGATGATGAGGGGACTGGAGCATCTCTCCTATGAGGAAAGTCTGAGAGATCTGGGCCTGTTCAGCCTGGAGAAGAGAAGACTGAGAGGCGATCTCATCAACGTGTATAAGTATCTGAAGGGGGAGTGTCAAGAGGATGAGGCCAGTCTCTTCTCCGTGGTGCCCAGCAACAGGACAAGAGGCAATGGGCACAAACTGAACCACAGGAAGTTCCATCTGAACCTGAGGAAAAACTTCTTCACTGTGAGGGTGACAGAGCATTGGAACAGGCTGCCCAGATAGGTAGTGGAGTCTCCTTCCCTGGAAATATTCACAACCCATCTGGATGTGATCCTGGGCAATATGCTTTAGAGGCCCCTGCTTGAGTAGGGAGGTTGGACTAGATGATCTCCAGAGGTCCCTTCCAACCTCAGCGATTTTGTGATTCTGTGATCTGGGGGGAGGGGCTAGCTGGCTCGATGGGGGAGGGTAGTTATGGATTTCCAAAAGAGGCTCTTTTTTTTGTTTGATTGTTTGTTTATTGTTTTTCGCCCAAGGTGAAAGGGCTCTGGCTATGGGGCAAGACCTTCCTGCTTCAAGGGTGGGTGTTAGGTCAGATCACCTCCAAGCCTTTGCCTTGGAGGTTTACTGCACTGGTGGCTTCCCCTTCCAAAGAGCTTTAGGCCTTCAGCAGGTGTGAAAGGTCTCCTCCTCCCTCAAGGCAGGTGGGGGGCCGTTGGGGTGGAGCTCCAATGCAAAGAGGCAGCATGCTGGAGGTGGGAGCAGGGAGTGGCTGCAAAGGAGGTCCAGGGGAACATGGCCTGGGCAGGGAGGGATGGTGTCAGGAGAGCCAGAGCTCCTGGTTTTACAGGAGTTCAAGGACATGCCTGGACAGTAATGAAAGGCTGAACAAGGCAAGAGTTGACCCTTTGCTGCTCAAGCAAAGAGTTGACCTGGAGTCACGGGACTCCTCTGTGATTAGTGACCAGCTTCAAGGAGGAGACATCTGGCTAGCAGTGGACGAGGCCTGAGTGAGGGATTAGTGCTGAGAACTCAACCTCTCCAGGCCATGGGACCCAATGGCTGCATCCAACTGTGCTGATGGAAGTCACCAAGATCCTTGTAAGGATCCTCGCTGTTGTTCTTGTGCGGGGGTGGAGATGAGGGCAGGCATGCCCAAGGACTGGAGGAAAGTCACATTTGAAGCCCTCTTTAGAAGAGGCCAAACAAATGGTCCAAGGAACAACAGGCTGCTCAGCCTCACTTCAGTGCCTTGGAAAATCACGGTGTGAGGGAGTCCTCTTGAAACACATTTGTGAGCAAACGGATGGGAGTAAATGGAGCAGAACGTGACTGGTAACAGTCAGCACGGGTTTCCCAGCTCTTAATCTTGCCCCACTGACCCTAGGACAGATAACTGGATTGGTGGGAGAGGGCAGAGCAGTGGATGTCACGCACCTGGTCTTTAGCAAAGGCTTTTGACAGGGTGTCCCAAGTCAGGATGCCATGGTGTGGATGGGTGGACAACCAGGAGACTGAAGCACTGCTTGGCTGACTGGGCTCACAGTGCAGTGTCTGATGGGTCATCCTCTGCCTGGGGGCCTTTAACAAGGGAAGTCCCTCAGGGGTCTACGCTGCTATCTGTCCATCTTTGTCACTCCCCTGGAGGAAGTCTGCAGAGGAGACTAGACTGGAGGAATACAAGTCACTGTGCTCACAGCTGGGGCAGCCATGCAGAGGGACCTTGAAAGTCTGGAGGAGGACATAGCATGCACTCTCATGAAATGCAGCCAAGACAAATGCCAACTCTTGCCCCTAGGGAGCAAGAACCCCTTGCAACAACACAGGCTGTGGGCAGCTTTCAGGGAACAGCAAGGGCCGGCTGCTCCCAAAGGGACGGGCAGCTGGGAGACAAACATGATAACAAGGGCAAAAAGGCAGGGGCCTCCCCAGGCAGGGCCAACCCCACCCTACCCAAGCAAAGCGAGCAGGGCACACCTGGAGATGGTAGCTGGGTTCAGCAAAGACTCCAGATCATGAGGAGAGTTCTTGGTGACGAGGCAGGTCCAAGGTCAAGCCAGGAACACAAGTCAGCAAACCAGGATCAGGCCCAATGACAGTAACCAGGGTCAGACAAGGCCCTGTAATTGCAGGGCATGTCCAGAGAGATGAGGTATGTCCAAGGTCTAGCCAGAAATCCAGTCCTTGAGTCAGAGTCTGGATCGTCAAGGTCCATGGTCAGGAATGGGCACAGCTATAATGCCGCTGCAGATAGGCACACCTGCAGTGTAGGTCGAGATGGGACTTAAGGCCCAGACCTGACCAAGTGGGCTCCAGTGCCATGCGCAGGGGGTTTGTGGAGGCCCCTGGTGTGGCTGATCAGGGCCTAGAAGGCCTGTTTAGTGCCCCCAGGGCCCTGACAACAGACTGGTCAGGAGCAGCTCTGTGGAAAAGGCCCTGGGGGTCCTGGTGCATGGCCAAGTGAACCTGAGCCAGCAGTGTGCACTGGCAGTGAAGAAGGCCAACAGCCTCCGGGGATGTGTGTGCAGAAGCATGGCCAGGAGATGGAGGGAAGTGATCTCCCCCCATTACTCACTGCTCCTTACACCACATGTAGAGCGCCACATCCAGTGCTGGGTCCCCAATTAAGGCAAAACAATGACAAACTGCAGTCAGTTCAGTAGGAGGCCATCAGGAAGCTCAGGCAGCTGCTGCACAAACTTCTGCATCCATGGGACCAGCAGCTCCTGCTCCTCCAGCCAGGGCAGAGGCCAAGGAGACTGCACCTCATGCCATGCCAGTCCAACAGCACCAAGAGGAATCATGCCCAGTGGAACCCACTGGTGCCACAACAGGAGCAACAGAGGCCTCTGGGCACCTGCCAGGGAGGAGAGAGGGACACAAACCACAAGGACATATCAAGAGCTCTGCTCTCTTCAGCCCCTGACACACCAGTCACTCGTGCCTCAGGGAGAGTTTGGGGGCCCTCTCACCTCAGGGGACAGAGCCTGGCACCCGAGAGGGGGACTCACCCATCACCCAGGGGAAGTCTCCATAGCAGGGAGGAAATGCCTGGGGCTCAGCCTCTCCCTCCCCACTGACCATGGTGGGGGGCTGGAGGGACCAGCTCAGGCCACCAGGGCTCTCTCAACCTGAGCGAGGCAGTGAACAGAGAGGTGTCTGCAGGCAGGTGAGGGGAATCCCATTCACAGCATCTCTCCTGACTTTGCATTGTGAGTTTGGAGGAGTCCTGAGGCCTTCTCTGCCTCACTTTCCCTTTCAAAGGAGCATGTGCCAGAGTCTGAGTGACCAGAGTTATGGCGCAAGCTGTATGCCAGAAGTGTTCACAAAGTTTCCAGCAGCTCAGAGGTTTCAGTCTCCTTGGAGAGCCAATTAGGCATTGCTGCCTCTCTGCAGTGCCTGGGGAGAGACCAGCTGCAGCAGGAGCCTTCAGAGACTCCTGAAGTGCTTTCAACCCCAGGACAGTGCAGAGAGCAGGGGGGATTCAACTGCTGCTGGACACAACCGCAGGAGGGGCTGAAAGAAGACGGCAAGGGCAGAGCAATGCCTGAGAGCTGGGTTGTGGTTTGCGGAGAGCTCAGGGAAGAGAAGGCCGTGGTGGGCAAGAAGCAGAGGGTGAGACCCCAACCTCCATCATCATTGCCCAACACCATCAGTGCAGAGGTCACCACCTCATCCGGAGGCCTGCAGCTTTGTGTTGTGTCTTCTGAGTCAGGTCTGTTCCTTTCTGGCTGGGGAGGCTTTGCACGGTGGCATCTATGGGTGAGGAAAGTGATGGGCATGTCCTTTGCTGGGTGTCTTCTACTCCAGCTCCCCCTTCCCTCCACACGTTTCTCCTGATGCCCTTGTTAGCAGAGGAGAGTGCTGGGGAGCTTGTTGGTTGGTGCGGAGTTAGTTTGTGCCTTTGCTGCCCCTGAGCCAGCCCAGAGCCCCGCGAGCACAGCTGGCAGTGCTGAGGTCCAGCTGCTGGGCTGTGCCACCAGGCAGCCCCAAGCCTCTCCCAAACCATTGCTTGGAGGGGCATCTACACCAAGGGAATGATCTCCCCTGGCCTCTTCCCTCCTGCCCTGCTCCCAATCTCTCCTCCTCACAATCAGTGATTCGCTCACGTGTCCATCTTCTCTCAGGTCCAGCTCCCTTTTCTCCCTCAAGCCCATGTGGAGGCTCTCTCTGAGAGCTCTCTGAGGAAGTCCTGCTGCACAGTGCTGGGGATGTCCCCTCCTGAGCCACGCACTGTCGAAGGAAGCACACGCCCTGTCCCTTCCAAATACAACTGCTTTGGAGAGCTGAGGTCAGCCGTTTGGTGCAGGGCCCATGCTCCTGCCCTGAGGAAAAGGGCACCTGGCATGATGTGCTCGCAGAAAGGGGTCTCCTGGCCTGCTAGGAATGGTGGCTGCTATTCAGAACAACTCTGGGTGCCAGAAAGACACTGTCACAGTCGGAGTGAATGCTTTCTCTCCTCTGCCTCTACTCCAAGCAGGAAAGGAGCACCTCCGAGGGGCAGCTCACAGATGCATGGCTTAACTCCCTGGAAACCCCTGGTTCCCTCCTTTCAGTAGTCATGGGGGCCCTAAAGGGAACACCAATGCGGTCAGGGAAGTGCCAGGCTCCGTGTTTTCTCTGACAGCCACTTCCTTCCTGATCCTTCTGCACTGGAAAGAAGGAAAGAAACAGATGTTTTTTCTTGTAGGTTGCCTCGTTGGGAAAGAGGAATGAGGGACCTGTGGCGCTCTGTGGAGAAAGGGGAATGGGAGAATTGCACATTGCCAAAGGAGTTTCTCCTGCTGGGAATGGGGAATGTTGTCTCCTCGCTCCAGGCACCACTCTTCTTCCTCTCACTCATCATCTACTCAGTAACGATGGTCGCAAACATGCTCATTGTTGTGCTGGTGGTGGCAGACCGGCACCTGCACACCCCCATGTACTTCTTCCTGGGCAATCTGTCCTCCTTGGAGACCTGCTACAGCTCCACCATCCTGCCCCGGCTGCTGGCCAGCTTCCTGACTGGAGACAGCACCATCTCTGCTCACGGCTGTATGGCTCAGTTCTATTTCTTTGTTGCCTTTGCAGTTAGTGAGTGTTACCTGCTGGCCATGATGTCCTACGATCGGTACGTGGCCATATGCCAGCCCCTGCTCTATCCAAGCCTCATGACCTGGAAGGTCTCTCTGCAGCTGGCAGCAGCCTCTTGGCTAGTGGGACTCCTTATCTCTACCGTAGTCACTTCTTTCTTATCCCACTTAAGGTTTTGTGGCCCCAATGTTATTGACCACTTCTTCTGTGATTTCACACCATTGCTGGAGCTCGCCTGCAGTGACACCAGGCTGATCACACTACTAGCTTCTGTACTATCTATCCTTAATGCAGTCTTCCCCTTCCTGTTCACACTGGCCTCCTACGTGTGCATCATAGCTGCCATCCTGAGGATCCCATCTAGCGTGGGCAGGCAGAAGGCCTTCTCCACCTGTTCCTCTCACCTCACTGTTGTCACTGTTTTCTACGGCACCCTCATCATTGTCTACCTGATGCCCAGAACCCCCCAGCTGAGGCAGCTCAACAAAGTGTTCTCCTTTTTCTACACCGTCCTCACACCCCTGGTCAACCCCCTCATCTACAGCCTGCGCAACAGGGAGGTCAGGGCGGCCCTGAGGAAAGGGCTCCGCAGAGCTTTGGCCAGCTCCACGAGCTCCGAGTATTGCTGTGGCAGGGTGGTAAAACCCCCTCGGGTGCATACGTGACCTGCCAAGGAGACAATGGGGGAAGGTGTGTGCTCCCCACCAGGAACCCCTCAAGGAGCATGTGTTTTGTGAGGTTGAAACAGAAAGGGAGGGAAGAGGTCATTGGAAAAAACCCAAATATTTCTCCAGGTCATCTAATAAAAGTCTGATGAAAAAGATGTGTGTATATGTGTGTTTCTAGATGGTTAAGGGGACATGAGACAAATCCCACACCTAGAGCTATGACCCTTTAATAAGCCCCAATAGTGAAACCCCTGTCATGTCCAGTGATTTCACATCTTGGCTAATATCCCAGTTTACTGCCCCTACCATTTCCCAGCCGCGGAGCTTCCTTTCCCATCTCTGCAAGGGCAAGTGGTCTTTTCTCCTTCCTTTAGACAAGATTAACTGACGCAGTGCTGATCTGACGGAAGGAAGGGGAATGGGAGGGAAGGGTGGGAAGGGACCTCAGGAGGTCTCCAGCCCAACCTCCAGGTCACAGCTGGTGACCTATGAGGTCAGATGAGGTTACTCAGGGGTTTATCCAGCTGGGTCTTGAGGAGCTCCACGGATGGAGACTGCACCACTTGTCTCGGTTGCCTCTGTCTTTCTGTCCTCATTGTAAAAAGTTTCTCCTCCTGTCCAGCCAGAACCTCTTTCGATTCAGCTTATGCTTTTGGTCTCTCATCCTCACACTGTGCACTGCTCAGAAGAGCCAGAGGTTACCCTCAGGTCCCCCTGAAACCCTCTCTTCCCCAGGCTGAACAAGTCCAGCTCCCTCAGCCTCCCCTCCCACGACAAGGGCTCCAGACCCTGAGCCCCTTGGGGGACCTCCACTGAGCTTGCTCGAGTTGGTCTATGTTGTTCCTGTGTCGGGGGGGGGGGGGCCCAACTCTGGACACAGCCTCTAAATGGAGGTCTAATGAGTGGTGAGCAAAGGCAGATGTTCACTTCCCTTGAGCTACTGGCCGTGCTCCTGCACATACAGGCCAGGGTGCTGTTGGCCTTCCTGGCTGCCAGGGCACACTGCTGGCTCCTGTTCAGCTTTCTCAGAACCAGGACCCTCAGGGCCTTGGCCACAGAGCTGCTCCCGGCCAGTCTGTCTCCTTCGTGGGGCACTGCAAGGGGTTCTTCCCTCCTGGGGCAGGAGTGGGCATTTTTCTCTCTTGAATTCCCTAAGGTTCCTGAGCCCCAGGAGCTCCATGTCTTTCTTGTACTGGGGAGCCCAGAACTGGACACAGTCCTCCAGGTGAGGCCTCACCAGGGCTGAGGAGAGGGGCAGGATCACTTCCCTCGACCATGCTGGCAACACTCTGCCTAATGCACCCCAGCATACCATTGGCCTTCTTGACCACAAGGGCACATTCCTGCCTCAGGCTTAACTTGTTGTCCACTAGGACTCCCAGGTCCTTCTCGGCAGAGCTGCTTTCCAGCATCTCAGCCCTCAGCCTGTACTGCTGCACGGGGTTATTTTCCCGAGGTGCAGGACCCCGCACTTGCCTTTGTTGAACTTCAGGAGGTTCCTCTCCGCCCACCTCTCCAGCCTGTCCAGGTCCCTCGGAATGGCAGCACAGTCTTCTGGTGTCTTCGCCTCTCCCCCCAGTTTAGTAGCATCAGCAAACTTGCTGAGGGTGCACTCTGTCCCTTCCTCCAGGTCATTGAGGAATACATGGAACAAGACTGGACGCAGGACTGACCCCTGGGGAACACCGCTAGCTACAGGCCTCCAGCTAGACTGCGCCACTGACCACAACCCTCTGAGCCCTCCAATCCAGCCAGTTCACAATCCACCTTCATTATCCACTCATTCAAACCACTCTTCCTGAGCTTCCCTAGGAGGATGTGATGGGACACAGTGTCCAAAGCCTTGCTGAAGTCCAGGCAGACAACACCCACTGCTCTCCCTTCAACTACCCAGCCAGTCATTCCATCCAAGAAGGCTATCAGATTGGTCAAGCATGAGTTCCCTTTGGTGAATCCATGCTGACTACTACTGATCACCTTCTTGTCCTCCACATGCTTAGTGAGGACCTCCAGGATCACCTTTCCAGGGTTGGAGGTGAGGCTGAGAGGCCTGTAGATTCCTGGCCTCCTCCCTCTTGCCCTTTTTGGAGACTGGAGTGACATGGGCTTTCTTCCATTCGTCAGGCACCTCTCCTGTTCTCCAGGACCCTTCAAAAATGATGAAGAGTGGCCTAGCAATAACATCCACTTCTCTAAGGGAAGCAGGTGGGACTTGGGGCACAGGAGCTGTAACCCTCAGCTACAGAGGCGAGGGGAAAAGGGTTCGATGTTAACAAGAGCCAAGTAGGTCCCCAGGGGCTGATGGGAGAGCTGGCCGGGCTGGGGAGGGGAGGAGGAAGGTTGTCCACACATGTCCCATACCAGAAATCCTGCCTTTCCTACACATCCAGGTGTCATCAGAAGACCCTCTGAATCAGGAGGAATCCAGGAATGTGGATAACAGGGATTCTCCAAGCTGAAACAAGAAGAAAACTGTGAAAGCCAACATCTGATATTCTTTGTGTTGTTGCTGATGGAAATGTTCCTCTTGTAAGTGCCCTCCTGAGAGCTCTCCACTTAGCCTCACCAGAACTGAGAGCTGATGAAAATGCTGGGGAGTGGCCTGGCTTGTGAGGGCTTCTGGCCTTTGAATCCCCCCTCGAGTGTATGTGGTGCTGAGTCCATGAACCTCAGACACTGAGAGGGAACTGAGAAGAAACACTCAAGAAGGTCAAGTCAGAATTAAATCCCAAGTTTCGGGGAGTGTTAATGGGTCCCCCTGAGGACCATTCCCAACAAAGCCTCCCCAGGGGCGGATGAGAGCAGAAAGGTGGAGGCACTTGTTGCAGGTTGGCAAAGGAAATGTGCAGGTGGCTGTGACACCAAGTCACCCTTGCTGTGTGTTATCCTACAGCATGGGCCAGCACTGACACCCAGCCCCTGGGTGGGGTGGTGCTTTCGCTCCGACTTGGCTCAGGGCTCTTTATGGGGGGCAGAGTGAGGGTGGGGGTGTGCAAGGCTTCGTGCAGGATGAGACAGCACCTCCGGGGCTCTGTGGCGGGGTGGGGAGGTAATGAGGACCTGGGGCCTTCAGAAACACAGTGTCTCCTTGGCCTCAGTGGCAGACACCAGACAAAGCCAAGAGCACCAAGACCTCCGTCCTGTCGGAGGCTTTCAGCCTTGGCAGTGCCCTCGGTCATCTCCACCCCAGGCTGCCCTCTGCTGTCCCACTCCTGCGTCTGTGTCCCTGCAGCCTGTAGACACCCAACCTGCTTCCCCACTGTGCTCTCCCCCAGCCATCTCACCACCCTTACTGATGGCTCTCTGCCCTCTCTTGCTTTTCGTCCAGACACAAAGCCAGGGGCTCCCCACCAACTCCCTCTGGGTGTCCTGTTGAACCACAGCACAAGTGACAGTCCAGTTTCCAAAAGTTCACTCTGAACTTCTCAAGCAGCACTTTTTTTGGCTCTTTCTCCTTCTCTTGCTATTTCCTATTACGTAGAACAATCTCCATCACCTCTGAAACCACCCTTCAAGCACTCACAGGCTCCTACTGTACCACCCTTAGTCTCCCCTGCACCAGGCTAAAGAAGGCCACATCCCTCAGCCTCTCCATACAGGCCTTGTTCTTCAGGACCCTTCCCCCATCTTGGGAGACCTCCCCTGCATCTTCTCCAGGTCCTCCCCATTCCTCCAGCACTGGGCAGCCCACATGGGGACACACTCTTCCAGATGTGGCCACACCTGTGCTGAGTCAAGGGGGATGAGAAATGCCCTTGCCTGGGGGGCCAGGGTCTTCCTAATGCAACCCCATATGCAGCTGGCCTCATTATTGCAAGCATGCACTGCTGGCTCCTCTGGCATCCCTCGTCATGTCCAGGCCCTTCTCCTCAGGGTCACTCCTCTGATGGTCAGCTCTCAGCCTGTCCTGATGCACAGCGTTTTCTGCTCCCCCAGTACTGGTCTGGCCACTTTTCCTTGCACAACTCCATGAGGTTTGTGTTGGCCAAATTGCCAAGTTTCTCAAGGCCCCTCTGGACTCGAGCTCCTTTGTGTCAGCTCTTAATGTGTGTGTGTAGATGGCTCGTCTTGTCTTGCTGTGCCTCTGACAGGAGACCAGCATGAGGAATTGCAGGACACTGCGTATAATAAAGGGAGGTACCAGTGTAAAGGAACTTCTGGCCAAGGTAGAAATGAGCATGGGAACACTCTCAGAAAAGCCAAAGGAGGGTAGAAAGCAAGCAAAGCCAGGGCCAATGAGGACAGGATTAATAGGGGTGATTGATTGTATGGGAGGGGATCAGAATGGTGAAAGAGAAGACCTCGTCAGGTGGAAGAGGGAACAATGCAACAAAAGGTTAAGGAGAAGGAATATTGGAGCTCTTTAGAGACACCTGCAAAGCCACCCTGAATCTGAATGACTCCGAGTGGAGCAGGACAAGAAACATGCAGTGGATCTGCTCCTACTTTTGTCTGACACACTTCCATGGTCACAGGGAAGCTGAAGGTTTTCCCTGTGGTCAGCAAGGAAAGACATGGTGTGGAAGGAAATGCAGAATCCTTCAGGCTGGAAGGGACCTCAGGAGGTCTCTAGCCCAACCTCCTTCCCACAGCAGGGTCAACTGTCAGATCCTAGCAGGTTGCTCAGGGCTTTATTCATTTAGGAGTTAAAAACTTCTGAGGCTGGAGATGGCACAATGTCTCTGGGCAACCTGCCCCAGTGCTTCACTGTCTGCAGGGGTAAAAGGTGTTTTCTTCTCTCCAGCCTGATCTGCTCTTGTTTCCGCTAGTGCCCATTGGGCCTCCTCCTCCCATTGCGCACAACAGTGAAGGGCCTGCCTCCATGTTCTTGAGGACCTCCTGGTGGCTATGGGCAGGCTGTTATTTGATCTCCCCAAAGCCTCCTCTTCTCCAGGCTGAACCAACCCAGCTCCCTCAGCCTCCCATAGGGATAAAGAGAACCTTACTAATGTGTGCCTAGGATGCCATTTCTGGTGCTAACTCACATGCAGTCATGGATTTCATGACTGTAAGAATCACCGGGGCTATCATCAGGGATGATAGAGTTATCAGAACCATTCAGGTTGGAAGGCACCTTGAGAGGTTTCTAGGCCAACCTCTTGCTTCCATCGGGAACACCACTGAATTCACATCGAGTTTCACAGGGCTTTGTCCAACAGTGTCCTGAAAGCCTCCCAGAATAGAGAACCCACAGCATCTCTGAACCCTTCTTGATTGCTCTCACTGATTTTTCTCCCTTATATCCAATCTTAGCTGCACTTGTGTCAGCTTGTAACCGTTGCCTCTCATTGTCCTGCCATGAATCCCTGCACAAACCTCGTTCTTTATCAGTGGTAACCTCGAGTTGGGAAGCTGCGAGGGGTTCTCCCCAAAGCCTTTCCTTCTCCAGGCTGAGCAAGGCCCGTTCCTTCAGCCTCTCCTCCCAGGGCAAGTGCTCCGGCCCCCAACCCCCTTGGAGGCCTGACACTCAACTCACTCCATGTCGTCAACAGCATTCTTCTACAGGGGGCCTTAAATGGATGCAGGATCTAGATGTGCTCTAACGAGTGCTGAGTGGAGGGGGATGATCACTTCCCTCAGTCTGCTGGCTTTGCTCTTTTTCAGGCAGCCCAGGACACTGAGGCCTCCACTGCTGCCAGGGAACACTGCTGCCTCACGTCCAGCTCGCTGCCCACAAGGACTCTCAATCCTTTTCTGCAGAGCTGATGCCCATGCGGGCACTCCCCAGCCCATATCACTGCAGGGTGTTGGTGGACCCCAGGGGCAGGACCTGGCACTTGTTTCATTTTGAATTTCACAGTGTTCTGGCAGCCCATTCCTCCTACCTGCTGAGGTCCCTCTGAAGGGCAGCCCTCAAGCTCATGACTCTTTTCCTGACTAGCGGTCATCTGCTGATGTGAGGAGAGCTGTGTCCTCCAGGTCACTGATGAACCTTTTCCACAGGACAGGTCCCAGTACGGACCCTTGCATATTCCATTTGTCACTGGCTTCCAGGTAAAGCACACCGCACTCACAAAAACCCTCTGAGCTCCATCATCCAACCAGCTTTTTATCCATCTGGTTGTCTACACAGCCTATTCTAATGCCTTCCTTGGGTACAAGAATATAGTGTGAGACAGTGACAAACTCCTCACTAAAATCATGGTGAATGACATCCACTACTCTCCTCTCCTCCACAAGTACAGGTCTTTTATCGACATAAAGATATCAGAAGGCAATCTGGTTGCTAAAGAATGATTAATCTTCAGTACATCCATGCCGACTGTTCCCAGGCACCTTCTTCTCCCTCATGTGCCCACCAAGTGTGGTGCAAGAGGATTCATTCCATGGCAACACTCCTCACCAAAGTGTGGCTGAAGGGCCTGCAGCTCCTTGGGGTGTCCTTGTGGCCTTTTTGCAAGATGGGCACAACATATTCCTTTTTCTGCTCATTGGGACCTCCACAACATTTCCAAGATGATAGCGGGTGGCCTTGTTGTGAGAGCAGCCAGCCCTCTCCCTGGCCTCAGATGCAGCCCATCCAATCTTTTAGACTCGTATGGGTTGAGTTCTTGCAAGTCATCCCTCACTCTACCCTCTTCCACTGCTGCTAGGTTTTTTCCTGCTGGAGTTGTGACTCTAGGCACAGCAGCCTGGCAGACCTTGTTGGTGAAGACTGAAGCCCAGAAGGCCCTGAGCTCCTCAGACTTACCTGTGTCTGCTCTTCCTAGATTCCCTGACCAATCCAGCAGTGAGCCCACATTTCCCTTTTTATTCTTTCATTGCTCCTCTGTTCCTCGGAGCACAGGCCAGGGTCTGTGCTCTGCTGCTATCCCTCCTCACTCCCTTCAGCATCCGGAATGCTACTTTTCATGGTCACCGCGGGCAAGGCGGACACTGACTATCCTGTCCCCGAGCAGTTCCTCCCTCCTGGAAATTCCCACATACAAAGAAGCATCACGAGTCTTGGCCCGCTGTGCCTTTGTGCAAAGAAGTTGTCCCTGATGCCCTCCAGAAACCTCCTGGCCTGCTTGCACTCTGCTCTTGGCCCTTCCATTCAATGTCAGCAGGATTAAAGTCCCCTCCCTAAGAACAAGGGCCTAGGATCCTCAGAGGTGCTCACATTGCTTAAAGGAGTCTGCAGCCACCTCCTCACCCTGACTGGGTGGTCCGTAACTCCCATTGGGATGTCACCCTGGTCACCCACAAGCTCTCACCCAAACCCTTGCCTTGATGGGTGAGGAGCTCCACACACCCAAGCTGCCCCTTCACACAGAGGGCATCCCCCTTCCTCATCTTTCCCCGTTGGTCTCTCCTGAAGAGCTTGTCCCCTAACATCAGGGCTCTCCTATCATGCAAGAGATCCCACCACATCTCCGTTATTCTAGTAATGTTTCAGTCAGATTAGGCATGGTGAAACCTGTTCCCAAGGGCCAAGGACACTGTGTGTGCGATGGCCCCACTTCAGAGCAGAGACATGCTGGTAGACAAAGCAGGGGGCAATGTAATGGTGAAAGGAGGTTCCCACTGGGAGAGCAAACACTGCAGTGCCCAAGGCCAGGGAGAAACAGAGCTGGGCCGTGCAGGAGTGGCAGGAGAGGGGTTTGCTGCCTGAGTTGAGTCTGGAGCACACGGGGGCCTGTGACAGAGGTGAACCAGTCACCAGGAAGGCCAAGGTGCAACTGAAGAAGTCCCTGGGCCTGCACAGCCAGTGATCCAGCCACCCTGGGGACATCATCAGCACAGGCCCTGTTCATATCACCTGGGGGTGAGCAGAGGGCCAGGGAGAAGAGAACTAGAAGGTGTTAAGAGCGCAGGGCCATGAGTGGAGACCTTGCTGTGATGTGCCTCCCACCAATGCAGCATGCTTGGATGTGGACAGTACAGACTGTGCCCGAAGGCAGAGGTAGGATTCAGTTGTCTGGGCACAGGTAGGAAACCCGAGGTGCCCTGGGGCACTTGCCCAGCACCACTCCCAAAGGGTATGGTTTTCCTGTAGGAGCCAGGCTGTATTTGCTAGAAATGTGCAGTTGTGCTGGACACCCCAGGCACCTAACATGGCCCTGCCAGCCAATTTTTATGTCATTAAATCAGGTGTCTGCATGGGATTACTTGAGGATTTTGCTCTGTAGGGATCTGCTTGTGTCTCAGCTTCATAGTGCGTGGTGCTCTAGCAGCATTAGGCCTCTGGGGTCATTGGAGATGGCCAAGGGAATTCCCCACCTGGCCCCCAGCTCATGCTCTAGGAGGACAGGGGTCTCACAGGCGCTCCCTCAGAGCCAGCAGACACTGGCACATGCCTTGCACCACCTCTGTCTCTTCAAACGTCACCTGGTGTTTGTGTGTGGCCAACTGACTCCCGCCCTCCATCTCCAGTGATTATAATGGGAGCTTAGACAAGCAGTTTGTGTGCAGACAGCTCTGGTGTGCGCACTCCAGCTTGGGCAAGGGGAATCCCACCTCCTCAGTGTTTGGGGAGTTCATGGCAGTGAGCTGAGTCCCACTCCACCACAGGGGCTTCCATACAGGCACGAGATGCCTCGATTGACTTACCCAAATCAATACCTGAACCGTGGGTAAATGGCTTCCCTCCTTTTCCCTGTACGCGTGTGCTGCCTTGTTAAGAGATGGGAAGAGGGACCTCCAGAGTGGGACATTTCCACCTCTCGTAGATAACCATCCCTGCTGAGGGAAATTGCAATGCTGGAATGGGTCTCTCTCCACTGTTTAGAGAAGGACCATCAGTGATTATTTGGGCATGGGGTTATTCGGTCCCCCCATGCACACCTTGCTGCTTCTCCTTCCATCTTCAGCAAGTCTCTGTTGTCCAAATCCCTCAGCTCCTCTGCCCTGCACAGCTGCCTCCCTTTCTCCGTCCCACTGAAGAGCTCCATACAGCTGGGCTTCCCCTTCACCCAAAGGGCATCCCCCCTCCTCACCTTCCCTCCTGGTCTCTCCTGAAGACCTTTTAGCCATCAGTTGCAGCTCTGTCATTGTGTGAGCTGTCCCACCATGTCTCAGCAGTCACTCCAACAATGCCACATTTCTGTGACAGCACACGGGGCTCCAGCTCCTCTTGCCTGTTCCCCAGGCTGACGGCATTGCTACACATTGGAGCTGCAGCACCCCAGCTGTGGCCCCAGGGACAAGTGCAGCCTTATGACAGGGAAACCTGTTGCAGAATGCCCGGGACACACTGTATGCAAAGGCTTTGCTTCCTAGCAGAGACATGCTGGAGTGGCTGGCACATGGCAAGGTGGTGCTGAAGTCAGGGGCTGAGGAAGAGAGCAAACCCTGCAGTCCCCAAAGCCAGAGACAAACCCAGCTGGGTCAGGCAGCCCTGGTAGGAGAGGGGTTTGCTGCCCCAGGTGACTCCAAAGCCTGTGAGAGAGGTGAAGAGGGTGTCCAAGAAGGACAAGCTGCTGCTGAGAAGGTGCCTGGGGTAGGACAGCCTTTGATCTATCCACAGTGGGGACATCGTTAGCCTGGTCACTGTTCAGAGCACTGGGTGTGAAGGTTCAGGAAGAGGAGACCCACCAGGGTTGGAGGGCATAGGCACACGAGTGGAGACTCTTGCTGTGATGTGCCTCCCAATCGTGCAGCACCCCTGGGTGTAGCTGGGATGGACCTTCCCTGCATGCCCTGGGCTTGGTGGTCAGTTGCTGGCACACAGGACCCAAACCCCTTTCAGAGGCCCTGTGGCGTCTGCCCCGAACCCCCTTCACTAGCACAGAGCTTCCCTGGAGCTGCGCGCCCCAGGCACCTGGCACAGCACTAGAGGCCTCTTTTATTCCCTGAAAATGAGCGCCCTGAATTAACTGAAGTGTCTGCAATGCCGGGAGGTGCATGGGCCTTAGCTCTGAAGTGACTTGAGCTGCAGTATGTACAGCTGGTGGAGCCTAGAGAGCGACCCGGCTCTCCTGATGGTGAACTCCTCCATTTGTGTCAGCTGAACCGCTCTGCAGGCTGCATGGAAAGGTTCCGATGGACCAAGAATATGGTGTAGGTTCAGGTGGCCAAGGGAACCTGCCCCACCACCCCTCTGGCCCACAGCTGAGGCTCAGGCAGGATGTGGGGAGGGTCTCAGAATTGCTCCATCACAGCTGGCAGACACCCACACACATGACTTGGACCAAGCCTGGAACCTCAGCCGTCACCGGGGGTTTGGGTGTGAGCCGCTGACTCCCCTCTCCATCCCTAGTGCTTGTCGTGGCAGCTCAGGCAAGGCCTTGCATGCAGGCAGCTCTTCTGGGCACCCCGAAACTGAGGCCAGAGGAATCCCACCTCCGGTGGGTTTGGGGCATGCGTGGGAGGGAGCTGAATCCCCCTCCCGACCAAGGCCTTCTCAGCGGAGATCAAACACCTGCATTTCCTCCTCTGAATCACTGCCCCACGCAGGGGAAATGACCCCCTCTGGCCAGACCCCAGCAGACCCCAGAGCATGCCTGTTTGCTCACCCTGGCTGGGACGGGGCCAGGGCTGGGCGGGGGCCGAGAACTAGTGAGAGGTTGCAAAGGAGGACCGTGGTGGGCAGGTCACTGAGGGCTGTTGTGGGGACCATGCTGGGGGGGGATGTTTCCTCACTCCTGAAGGCACCATGTCCTGTGTGGTGCCTGCACTGTGGCACCATGGGGCCACGTGCAGGGCAGCAGGACCACAGAGATGGGGCTCAGATGGGAGCCATGATGCTCCAGGAATCTCTCACACTGCTGGAATCCCACAAATTTCCCCACAGCCCAGCGAGACAGGGCTCTGCTCTGTGGTTGCTCCAGGGAGGCCAAGGGGCACCCTGGTGGCAGGTGCAGGGTGGCCAGCACCAGCCCCAGTGCTCCCAGCAGCCCCTCTGAAGCCAGAGCAGCTCTTGATGGTTGATTGTGGAGGGGACTCCATGCTGCTAGTGGGGACAGGGGTCTCTCGGGGGTGGCAGCCAACAGCACCGCCTGCCAGGATGCCCAGACCCAGGACAGCACCACAGCTCACGGTACCCCCTCTCCTGTGTCTCCCCCTTGACTGTAAGGGCAACCCGGGAGGCACTGCCTCAGGCACATCTGCATTACACCGGCAATCCTTTGCATCCACCTTCAACCACAGAAAAGTCCAGGGCCTGGATCCCCTCAGTGGTGAGGGGAAAAAAGCCGCCTTTTCTGCCGTGTGGTTTCTCTACCGCGGCAGTTGTGTCTCTAAGCAGATGGTGCCACCCTCCCCTTTCTTTCTTACCTGAAGCTCAGCCTGGTTGGGGCTGTGAATGTGGAGCCTGGCTGTCACTGCAGTGACCTGGAGATGGTGGAGAGGCAAGAGGAATAGCAGAATCACCACCCTGGACTGCAGGAGAGAGGATTTCCTTGTGTTTGGGATCTGCTTGTCGGGACCCCACAGGGCAGAGGAGCCATGGAGCCCCCTTGGCTCTTCAGGGACAATGTCCTCAAAGCACAGGAACACTCTAGTCTGCAGGAAAGTCCAGGTCCAGCAGGGCCTGGCAGGAGGCTGGCCCAGATGAGCAGGGACTTGGATGGACCATCAGGCTGAAATGCTGCTATGGGTGGTATGAGTTCCAAGTGGCAGCTGCCTCCTGGTGACATCCGTCAGTGATCAACATGTGGGGCAGTACTGTTTAACAGGTTTAATTAATGGCCTGGAGAATGGATGGAGCACAACCTTAGCACCTTTGTGGCCAACGTATAGCTGGGGGATAGGTGGGGGGAGCTCCTGGGCAACCTCATCTAGTTCCCTCTGCCTTGAGCAGGTGGGCTGGGACTAGGTGATGTCCAGAGGCCTCATCCACCCTCAGTGCTGTGATTCAGGAAACCATTTCCTCAAGAGCTCTGGAAAGAGAGATGAGGCAGAGGAAAAAGAAGAGCTGTGAAACATGTCAGTTTGAATAAAGTAGTTCCTTGAAGGACAGTTTCTCCATTCAGAGCATTGCTAGCCAAAGTATTTTGGTGAATAATGTCTATATGTATATGTACACTCGCCTGGACAGACTAAGGACTCCAGTGCATGAACATGGTGCTGTCAATTAATAAGAAAGACAAAATATTTGGAAATGGTAAAAAATGTGTGAAGCTTTGGCAAGGAGGATTTTTTTGGTCCATTATTGCACTGAGTCTTGTCTTGAGAAGATTCCAACTTATGACTAGAATTTCATTTTCTGGCTTGATTCATTGGACCGCCTACAGAGGCTGTTGCTGCCTGAGATGCCTGGGGATAGCTGTGTTCCCAAGTGGGGCTGGAAATCTTTGAGCTGGCTCCTACGGGGCCTCAGCTTGTCATTAGGGAATGTATCTCAAAACCGCTGAGTTGAGAACACCTGTGTCCTTCCATTGACTGGAAAGGGAAGTCCAGACAGCTGGGTCAGCCAGAGACATCTGCACGGATGGCGTCTGGCATGGGGTGAGAGCAGCCTCCTCCCTGTTGTGCCCTGCAATGAAGTTGCACTTCATTGACGGGGCAGGGAATGACTAGGGAGTGTGGCTAGATGTTCTACGGACTCCTTGAAAACGTCACGGAGACACAGGTATGTTGAGATTTGTGCAAATTTGGTCATCCCAGAAGAGAGCATCTCCTTGAAGCTGCTCACCTGGCTTTGCTCCTCAGTCGAGAGAGCCCGACGGCTCGGAGTGTGACGTGCTCTGTGCAAAGAGTGAGGGGCGGCACAGACAGCTGTGGGCAGGGGGTGGTGTTCTGAGCACCGGGCTCTGTGTGAGACACCAAAATATGTTTTTGGATGGTGTGGGCCTGAATAAGACAGAAATGTTTAGAAAACGACATTAAAAATGAAACAAGAAAGAAATCAAGAAGAAGATTTAAAGCAAAGGAATGTTTTGTTACACTTTCCAGCCTTCACTTGTTTTAGGTTCTTATTGTCTTTCCTGATATGTTCTGTTTTAGCATGCTAGTCTTCTGGGGAGATTATGCATTATGTGGTTATCTGAAAAGAAAAGTAACTTTCAGAAGTGGGGCGGGAAGCAGTCACAGGGTGGTGGACATGTGGTGCCTTTGCAGGTGCCCTGGTCCCCTCTGCCCGGCCTCCCTCAGCAGCTCCCAGGGGCTCCCGTCTCCCGCAGGTCCTCTGGGAGAGCTGCTGGCCCCAGGCAGGTACCTGAGATACATCGGTGCCTCTCCAAGTGCCACTGGCTGCTTGTGGTTCGACCCCGGAGCTCTGCCTGCAAAGGTGAAGAACGGTTTTCAGCGTTACAAAACATATGAGCACCCTTTCATCGTTCAAAAGGATTGACTCACTTGAATACAAATGTCAGTGTTTTCCCATGATGAAACAATGGACATTTTGAGGAAAGGTATGAAACTCAGGAGAAGAAACGTTGATCTGCCCACTAAATCACATTACCACTGCTCTGGCTGTTATGCTGTGGTTTTAACCCCACTCATGTTTCACATATTTCCACATGTCCTGATTAAACTGATCCTTTCTGAAGCTGACTTTGCCTCAGACTGTCGGCACGTCTGCACTTGCCCTAGTTGCCCAGTTTTCCTCCTTGCTCTTTATCCATTCAGCCACCTCTCAACTGTCCAGCTGCTGCTCGGAGCTTCTGGCAGTCTCAAGCTTGCCTCATCTTTCTGGAGCCTCCTTGTCTCGTTAGCCAGCTCCTTTGCTGTGTTTCTATCCAGCCTTTCCCACCTATCTGTCGAAAACATTTCAAGGAAGGTTGTTTCTTGGGAAAGTGGACATCGCTGGCAGCAGCTTGGACTTGCCATACAGTTGAGGAGTGTATTTTATCTTTTATTAAACTGTCTCCCATTTACTTTGGTTTTGCCTGCACTTGAGACAAATCCTTCTGTGTCTATTTGCAGCTAGTGCTCTAAGGGAAGCAGGTGGGAGTTGGGGCACAGGAGCGGTAACGCTCAGCTGCAGAGGCGAGCGGAAGAAGGTTAGATGTTAACAAGAGTGGCATAGGGCCCCAGCGGCTGATGGGAGAACTGGCCGGGCTGGGGAGGTGAGGAGGAATGTGGTCCCATGCATGTCTCCTACCAAAAACACTGCTTTTCCTACATGTCCAGACCTCATTAGGAGACACTGTAGGTCAGTAGGAATTGGAGAATGTGGGTATCCCTTATCCTGAAAACCAAAGAATAAAGAAAGCTTAAAAAGCGGGCATCTTTCTTGTTCAGGTGCTCACTGAAATCTTCCTAATTGCAATACACTCCTGCAAGCTTTCCACTTAGCCCCACAAGACTGGAAGAAGTGAAGGAAATGATGGCAAGAGCCATGGCTCCTGAGGGCTTTTTGCGTTTGAATGACCCCTTGGGGGTATTTGGTGCTGATCCCATGAAGCTCAGATGCTGAGAGGAGACTGAACAAAGCTCTCAAGAAGCTCCAGCCAGAAGAAAACACCAAAGTGTCTTGGAGTGTTAATGGGTCCCACTGAGGACCATTACCGACAAAGCCTCCCCAGAGGGCTGACGAGAGCAGAAAGTTGGAGGCCCTGATTGCTGGTAGGAAATGTGCATTTCTTTTCCCCAAAGTCCAGTCTGTGCCTTTCAAGCTGCACTTTGTGGCTGTTTCCTCTTCTCATGCTCTTTCCCTCTACCAAAAGAGGCGCCATCATCTCTGAAACCACCCTTCCAGCAGTCACTGCCTACTCCTCTTTTCTCCTTAGCTGTAACACTTCACCAGGCTGAAGAAGGCCACGTCCCTCAGCCTCTCCATACAGGCCTTGGGCTTCAGGCCAGAAACACCATCTCTGCAGACCTCCTCTGCACCCTCTCTGCTTCCTTCCCATTCCTCCAGCCCTGGGCAGCCCACCCTGGCACACACTATTCCAGGTGTGAGCACAGCAGTGCTGAGTCGAGGGCGTTAAGAACTGCCCTTGCCTGAGTGGCCAGACTCTTCCTACAGCAGCTCCCTCAGCCTCCCATAGGGATAAAGTCAACCTTTGCCTTTGCCGGGCAGCACAAAACAGGCTCATGGCAGGAGAGATGCCCCTCTCCTCTGCTGCAGGTCTTGCTGCAGAGCTGGTGGCTCATGCCCTGGACTCCACGGCTGTGAGGGCAGAGGCTCTGCTGGGTGGGAGAGGAGACATGGCGGGCTGGCTCGGAGCAAGCTGTCTGCCTTGCAGGGACTGATTAAGATGTACTCAAATCCATCCTCCTGTGATGTTTCTGTTTGCAGTTCTCTCACATTCCCTGCCCATCTCTGATGCCTGGAGCTGCCTCTGCTGAGAGCTCGCTCTCTCTCTCTCCCAATGGATTTTCTTTGCGGCTGCTCAACGACCCCATCCCACCCAGTGTGTGCTCACTTCTGCCCTACAGAAACCTGCTGGAGAAAGGGGCTAAGGAGCAGGGCAGAAAAACCCTCTTGAGGCCATCAAGGTGCTGCCAGGGCTGTCTGTAGGCTGAGGTGGGGTTGAAGGGGTTTGCTGACGTTTCTCACAGACCTATTGATCTCTGAGAGGGAAGGTTTGGGAGTCCCAATTCCTGGCCAAACCAAAACACTCTTTCCTTTTATCTCCTTCCCAGTTAGCATCTATTTTTTTCTAGTCTCATTAGCACAAACAAGTTTTTTCCTAGAAGGAAAACTCCCTCCCTTTCAGATAGACTTTTTTTTTTTTTTGGACCTTCCCCTGAAAAGACGCTTCAGACATGTCCTGTGCATGAGCTAGAGCTGTGAGCACCCCTAACCAATGGCAGCACCCTCTGGACGGGAGAATGAGCCTGTCCTGCCGGAGGCCACTGCATCTATTAGTCATGGGATGGGATGGGTTTACAAGATCCCTCCAGGAACCTCAGGAGTGTTGCCCGGCAGCCAGAGACTGACTGTGTCAAGGGCTGTGAAGATTTCCCCCACAAGGAGCACTCAGCCGTCCTCCCGCTCCACACTGACTCTCACTTCTCCCTCTCCTCTCACCCAACGTCAGCAGCAGCAGGCAGTGCCCGGAGCCCCGCTGCTCTTGGCAGAGGAGCTGCTCCTGCCCACAGCTGTCTCGGGGCCGTGCTGCCCGGTTGCCAGCAGCTCCCTCGGTCCCCGCAGCCTGGCCCCGCTCAGGAGCAGAGGCCCAGCTGAAGGCCTGATGTTCTCTCTCCCCTGGGCTCCCTTCTCCTCCTGGGAAATGTTCACTGAGGTAGACAAAAATAATGACTTCTTGTCCCTCTCTAAACCACGCAGAGACACTGATTTCAGCGTTGCCACTTCACAGAATCACAGAATCACAGAATCGTTTAGGTTGGAAGGGACCTCTGGAGATCATCTAGTCCAACCTCCCTGCTCAAGCAGGGTCACCTAGAGCATATTGCCCAGGACCACATCCAGACGGCTTTTGAATATCTCCAGCGAAGGAGACTCCACCACCTCTCTGGGCAACCTGTTCCAATGCTCTGTCACCCTCACAGTGAAGAAGTTTTTTCTCAGGTTCAGATGGAACTTCCTGTGGTTCAGTTTCTGCCCATTGCCTCTTGTCCTGTTGCTGGGCACCACGGAGAAGAGGCTGGCCTCATCCTCTTGACACTCCCCCTTCACATACTTGTACACGTTGATGAGATCCCCTCTCAATCTTCTCTTCTCCAGGCTGAACAGGCCCAGCTCTTGCAGTCTTTCTTCATAGGAGAGATGCTCCAGCCCTCTAATCATCTTGGTAGCCCTCCGCTGGACTCTCTCCAGGAGTGCCATGTCTCTCTTGTACTGGGGAGCCCAGAACTGGACACAGTACTCCAGGTGAGGCCTCACCAGGGCTGAGGAGAGGGGCAGGATCACCTCCCTCGACCTGCTGGCAACACTCTGCCTAATGCACCCCAGCATACCATTGGCCTTCTTGGCCACAAGGGCACACTGCTGCCTCATGTTTAACTTGTTGTCCACCAGCACTCCCAGGTCATTCTCGGCAGAGCTACTTTCCAACAGGTCAGTCCCCAGCCTCTACTGGTGCATGGGATTATTCCTGCCTAGGTGCAGGACCTTGCACTTGCCTTTGTTGAACTTCATGAGGTTCCTCTCCGCCCACCTCTCCAGCCTGGCCAGGTCCCTCGGAATGGCAGCACAGTCTTCTGGTGTCTTCGCCTCTCCCCCCAGTTTAGTCTCATCAGCAAACTTGCTGCGGGTGCACTCTGTCCCTTCCTCCAGGTCATTGATGAATATATTGAACAAGACTGGACCCAGGACTGACCCCTGGGGGACACCACTAGCCACAGGCCTCCAGCTAGACTCTGCGCCATTCACCACAGCCCTCTGAGCTCAGCCATCCAGCCAGTTCTCAATCCACCTCACTGTCCACTCGTCTAGCCCACACTTCCTGAGCTTACCTAGGAGGATGTGATGGGAGACAGTGTCAAAAGCCTTGCTGAAGTCCAGAAAGACAACATCCACTGCTCTGCCCTCATCTACCCAGCCAGTCATTCCGTCATAGAAGGCTATCAGATTGGTTAAGCATGATTTCCCTTTGGTGAAGCCATGCTGACTACTCCTGATCACCTTCTTGTCCTCCACATGCTTAGTGATGCCCTCCAGGAGGAGCTGTTCCATCACCTTTCCAGGCATGGAGGTGAGGCTGACAGGCCTGTAGTTTCCTGGCTCCTCCTTCTTGCCCTTTTTGAAGACTGGTGTGACATTGGCTTTCTTCCAGTCCTCAGGCACCTCTCCTGATCTCCAGGACCTTTCAAAGATGATGGAGAGTGGCCTAGCGATAACATCTGCCAGCTCCCTCAGCACTCGTGGATGCATCCCATCGGGGCCCATGGATTTGTGGATGTCAAGTTTGGACAAAAGATCTCTAACCTGATCCTCCTCCACCAAGGGAGAGTCTTCCTTTCTCCAGCCTTCCTCTCTTTTCTCCAAGGTCTGGAATTCCTCAGGACTGGCCTTAGCAGTGAAGACGGAAGCAAAGGCAGCATTCAATAACTCTGCCTTCTCTGTATCCTTTGTCACCAGGGCACCCGCCCCATTCAGCAGCGGGCCCACGTTTTCCCTAGTCTTCCTTTTGCTCCTGATGTATTTGAAGAAGGCCTTCTTGTTGTCCTTGACATCCCTTGCCAGATTTAATTCCAACTGGGCCTTAGCCTTCCTTGTCGCATCCCTGCACACTCTGACAACATCCCTGTATTCCTCCCAAGTGGCCTGTCCCCTTTTCCACATTCTGTACACTTCCTTCTTCTGCTGGAGTTTTGCCAGCAGTTCCTTGCTCATCCATGCAGGTCTCCTGCCCACTTTGCTGGACTTCTTACTCAGAGGGATGCACTGATCCTGAGCCTGGAGGAAGTGACGCTTGAATATTAACCAGCTCTCTTGGACCCCTCTTCCTTCTAGGGCCCTACCCCAGGAGATTCCCCTAAGTAGGTCCCTCAAGAGGCCAAAGTCAGCTCTCCTGAAGTCCAGGGTTGCAACCCTACTCATTGCCCTGCTCCCTCCTCGCAGGATCCTGAACTCCACCATCTCATGGTCACTGCAGCCAAGGCTGCCCCCAACCTTCACATCTCCAACTAGACCTTCTTTGTTTGTTAGTACAAGGTCTAGCATTGCACCTCTCCTTGTTGGCGTCTCCACCACCTGGGTCAAGAAATTATCATCAATGCTTTGCAGGAACCTCTTTGACTGTTTGTGCCTAGCTGTGCTGTCTTCCCAACAGATGTCAGGGTGGTTGAAGTCTCCCATGAGAACCAGGGCCTGTGATCGTGAGGCTTCTTCCAGCTGTCTGTAGAAGGCCTCATCGATGACTTCCTCCTGATCAGGTGGCCTGTAGTAGACCCCCACAACAGTGTCACCCATGTTAGCCTGCCCTTTAATCCTTACCCATAGGCTCTCAACTTGCTCTTCATCCACCCCTAGGCAGAGCTCCATACATTCTAGTTGCTCCCTCACATAAAGAGCAACTCCACCACCTCGCCTTCCTGGCCTGTCTTTCCTAAAAAGCACATAGCCATCCATGACAGCATCCCAGTCATGCGAACTATCCCACCATGTCTCTGTCACTGCAATGAGATCATGGCCCTGCGACCGCACACAGATCTCTAACTCTTCCTGCTTATTCCCCATGCTGCGTGCATTGGTATACAGGCATTTGAGAGAGCCAGTCAAGCACGCAGGCTTCCCAGGAGAGGTGCAAGAGGATCCTCCATAGCCATGTGCCATGCTGTCTCCCCTGGTTGTATGCACCCGCTGGAGGCATCCTGACTTGAGCGGTGTTTTACTGACTCCCCTGCCACTATACCACTCCCCTTCCCCCATCTTGCCTAGTTTAAAGCCCTCCGTACCAGGCTGGCCAATCTGTTGGCAAAGACACGCGTGCCTCGCTTGGTAAGGTGGATCCCATCACTCCCTATCAGCTGTTGATCTTCAAACAGGGTCCCATGGTCATAGAAACCAAAGCCCTGTTGCCAACACCAGCGGCGCAGCCAGCTGTTAACTTGGAAAATTCGTCTACTCCTCCTCCTGTCCTTTCCCCTCACAGGCAAGATTGAGGAGAAAACCACCTGGGCTCCCAGACCCTTGACCACCATTCCCAGAGCTCTGAAGTCCCGTTTGATGGTTTCCAGTTTGCCTTTCATGTCATTAGCACCCACATGGAAGATCAGCAGAGGGTAGTAGTCTGATGCATGGACAAGCCTTGGCAGTCTTTCCACGACATCTCTTATTCGAGCCCCTGGCAGGCAGCAAACCTCTCTGGACAAGAGGTCAGGTCGGCAGATAGGTGCCTCTGTCCCCTGCAGCAGGGAGTCACCCACAACAATCACTCGCCGCTTCTTCCGGGGCTTCCTGCACGGCACAGGGTCTGCCAGGCCAGTTGCCTCCCTTGGAGCCATGCCCAGCTCCTCCTCGGCTTGGAGGGCGCTCAACTTGTTCTTCAAGGGTAACTCCTGAGGAGGAGCAAGAGCCTTTCTCCTTCTACGAGAGGTCACCAGCTTCCAGCCCTCTTCAACAGCGTTATGATGCACCTTTACACACAGTGCTGAGCCCTCTGACACATCCGCTGCAGTGGGGGCAGGGGACTCCCGGAGCTGAACAGTCTCCGAGAACACCCTGTCAATCTCCTGCTCATCCTCTCGGATGCTACGCAGCCTACTAACCTCCTCCTGTAGCTCCTTTATCTGGTGACGCAACTGGTCAACCACAGCACACCTCACACAGGAGAGCTGTCTGTCAGTCCAGGCCTCGCGGAGAGGCCCCAGGCACTGCCTGCAGCCTGACACCTGCAGAGCTGCTTCTGCTGTCTGAGGGTCTGTCTGGGTTGAGGCCTCAGACACAGCCAATGCAGCACCTCCCGCAGCCACTGGGGAACGTGCTCTGCGGCGTGTCATGACCATGCCCCAGGAAAGGACACACCACTGTGCAAAATAGAGAGATGCCTTCTTTGCCTTCTGGCGCCCTTCTGCGCGAACTGCTGCGCAACTTGTTTCATCAGAAGACAGTCATCTATGAGAGATGGAAACGTCCCACACTGGAAGACCCCATTCCCATCCCTTAACTAGACAGGACACCTAGAAAAAGGGCCAGAGGAGAACTCGTTTACCCATGGTTCAGGTTTGGCTTCACATGAGTCCATCTGGGCATTGCAGGGCACTTTAGAAGCCCCTGGGGTGGGGTGGGATTCAGCTCTCTCCCACCAGCTCCCCCAAAACACCGGAGGTGGGATGCCCCTTGCCCAAGCTGAAGTGGGCACAACAGAGGTGTCTGCATGCGAGCTCCTTGCCTACGCTCCCACTGTAACCAAGAGAGATGGAGGGTGGCAGTCAGTTGGTCGCACACCAACACCTGGTAACAGCTGAAGAGGCAGAGGAGGTCCAAGGCACGTGCCAGTGTCTGCTGGCTCGGATGGAGTAACTGAGAGAGCCATGTCTGGGGCTCAGGTAGGCAATTTCCTTGGCCCTCGGGAATGACACCAGATGCCTAATGCTGCTGCAGCCCCACTCATCATGAAGCTGAGGAGCAAGCAGATCCCTACGCTGTAAAGAGTTGATGGAAGTCAGTGCAGACACTTGATTTAATGATGTAAAAATGGGCTGGCAGGGCCCTGTCGGATGCGAGGGATTTTTAGCAGAATCACATGTTTCTAGCAGATAGCGCATGGGACCTACAGGAAAGCCTTATGCTTTTGGACTGGTTGCTGGGCAAGTGCCCCAGGGCACCTCAGGTTCCCTACCTCTGCCCAAACAACTGAATCCCACCTCTGCATTTAGGCAAAGGCCATCCCGCCTACATTCCAGCAGGCTGCATTAATGGCACGTACATCACACCAAGATCTCGACGCACGTCCCTGCCCTTTTACAGCCTTCCAGAACTCCTTCCCCTGAATCTCTTCTCACTCCCCAGATGACAGGAACAGTGACTGTGCTGATGATGTCCCCAGGGTGCATGGATCACAGGCTCTCAAAGGCCCAGGTGCCGGGCAAGGCAGAGCCAGGCATGCCTCTCTGGCCTTTGCCACCAGCCAGGGCAGGTGCCAGCCTTTTATCCCTGGCCTCCCTCCTCTGCTAAGGAGGAGGCGGAGAGCCGGACAAGGGCCTGGAGGGGCTGGCTGAAGTCCCAGCTGGGCCACCTCCTGTTGGAGGCTGCCTGTTGGTGCTGGAGGGGCTGTGGTTGATTTGGGGGGCCTGGATTTGGAAGGCAGAGAAAGGGGATGGTGCTGGTGGGATACAGGAGGTGTTTGAGGAGTGGGCACTGCTGGGTGTCTCTCCCACACGGAGGAGCTGCCAAGGCCACGGCAGCTTGCTGCCTGAGTGGCTGCGGCAGGCAGGAGGGAGGTGGTTTTGGGAAGGCTGCATGAGTGCAGGGAGGGGAGGCAGAAGTGGTAGGGGAGTGTGTGGGGGTGCAGGAAAAGGGTTGCTTTCAGTGGGAAGGGGTGTGACTGACCAACAACCCCTACAATGGGAGAAGGCTCAGAGGGCCAGGTGCCCCAGGAAGCTCAGCAACAGTGTAGGATGGGCTCGTTAATCCTTGCTGTTGCACAGAGGACTGACTTTATCTCCACACAAAGGGGGCCAGAGGGTGACCTTTGTGTTAGATAAGCAGCCATACCCGTTAGTTGGGCCTGGTGTGAATGTTTCTCCAGTTGTTCAAAGCAATGGGAAGGTCTCCCTGAGATTAGCCAGACCAGCATGGGGGAAGTGTGTATGTGGCTCAGCCCAACACAGAGCATAAAACCTCAACAACTAACTAAGGAATTCTGGAGAGAGCAACGGGCTTGAGCTGGCATCAACCCATGTGATTCCTTCCTGGCGACTGGGGATGCCCAGCATCATGACGGTGAGCACATTTGAGACCGGTATTGGCAATCACATTGGTATCGTGACTGAACTGTGTATTGCAATTGCTAGAGTTTGTGGAGTGTAGACACTGGAGTTGTGATTCCAGTATATTGCTGAATCATTCTGCTAAACCAAAAATCCCATGTAACATCCAAGTCCCTCAGAATAAACTTTGATCTTAAACATTGCCCTCTCCCTACGCGTGGAATAGCTAAAGGAAACTGGTCGGAGAGTACTGCACCCTGACACTGCCCCTGTCTCCCGGTTCCAGAGAAGTGATGTGTTAACCTCAGACAAATTCTTTTCACAACATCTCCATGTACAGTCACTGCTCCTGGATCCCGCCAGCCTATGGCAGGTTGTGAACATCTGGGATGGTCCGTCCACTGACGGATCTCATCTTCCTCCATCATCCGAGCCAGGATCTTCAATGTGGCTGCGGTGCCTGGATTGGATTTATTTGCAAGGGACATGAAACATTGACATGCTGAAGCTTTTCTCCTCTTTCAGACATCTACGCTTTGGATCCTACAACCTTCATTTCCTCAAATTGCTTCATTTCCATACCCACCCTTCTTGCTCCCGAGAGCTGGACAACCAATACCACATGCCGACATCTGATGGAAGTGTTGCACTCAGGGAAGCCTGGCAGTAAAACCTCTCACTGGGAACAAGATCTGGAGCTGTTGACCACATCATACAGTGACCCTGCTACTTCTTTAACCAACCCAGACACTCTGCAGCAGAGCGGGGGCTGGGGGGAATGGAACCAGGGCTCAAGCTGACAGACAGACTTTCAGGAGCCACTGGAAGCTGCACATCATCTGCAGTACCTGCCAAGATGCTCCTCTGGAAAGAGACTGAGCATTTGTCCACGGGGGATCACAAGACAGTCCTGCTGTGCAGCATCCTGGGAGAAGCCCAGGGAGCAGCTCCGTATCTCATCTCCTTTGCTCTCCCTTGTTGGAAGGGGACAATCCGCACTGGCCTCCCCTGCCTGGGAATGATCCTCCATAATTCCCCTTCCTTGGGCAGAAACGCACTGAACCTTTGCAAAGTGACTCCCGAGTGAGAGAAGTTGCACCAGGACAAAGGCAAAGTCCTGCAGCTGGGCAGGAAGGACCCCCTGCAGACGGTGCAGGCTGGGGACTGGCTGGCTGGGGAGCAGCTCTGCTGCAAAGGACCTGGCGTCTCCATGCACACCAACTGAACGTGAGCCAGCAGTGTGCCCTGGCAGCGATGAAAGGCAACAGCATCCTGGGCTGCCTGAACACAGTAGCGCAGCCAGGAGATCCAGGCGAGTGATTGTCCCCCTCCACTCAGCACTCATTAGAGCCTAGCTAGAAGACTGCATTCGGATTTGGGCCGTGCCCCCGCCCCCAATAAAAGAAAGCATTAGAAAACTGTGAGGAGTTCAGCTGAGGACCACCAAGGTGGCCATGGGCTGAGGCCCAGGCCCTGTGGAGGAGAGGCTGAGGGAAATGCGTTTTTTTCAGGCTGAAGAAGAGACGGCTTTGGGAGGACCTAACAGCAGCCTTCCAGTAACCACAGGGAGGTTGTCAAGGAGACAAAGTCAGGCTCCCACACAGTGGTGCATGGTGGGAAGGCAAGAGCCAGTGGGCTTAGGAGAGAGGAACTTTTTCAGCAGGAGGTCACTCAAGCATTGGATCAGGTGGTGCAGTGAGGTTGTGCCATCTCCATCCTTAGAGGCCTTCAAGACCAGGCTGGATAAAACCCTGAGTAAGCTGGCCTGACCTTGTGACCTGGACTCACCCCTGGAGTGCCCAGACCCTCCCTGGTCATGTTGCTGGGCTTTCTCCAAAGTATGCCCTCATTTCTGAAGGGTATATAACATTTACCATCTTTAAGTGGGGGACAGGGCAAAGGCAGCATGGGGACCGAGGCAGTCACGGCAGCCCTGCTCTCCCTGGAGACCCCACTGCCCTGAGGAGGACCCAAGTGACAAGGAAGAGCCCAAGCACCAGCTGGACACAGAGCGCCTGAGAAGATGCTGGCCTGAGCAGCTGGGAGCCAAGAGCCAAGGGGCTGACGAGCTGGCAAGACCTGCACTGGGCAGAGGCACCACCAGCTGTGTGCACACTGGCCAGAGTGACAAGCTCCAATGCTGCGACACGACATGCAAGAGCCTGGTAGAGGAGGAGGTGGGTAACGCCACAGCAGCTTGCCCGGGTGACCAAGTGAGCTGGCTCTCTGGGCTCACCAGTGCTCCTGCGCGGGTGTGCCGGGAGGGTTCAGGCTTGGGGTGGGGGCTAAGCCACAGGGGTTCTCTCTCCCAGCCTGTACGACAACCCCCTCCTGGGAAACCCCCAAAACCCCCCTACTGAGGTCATCATGGGCAGCACCTTGCCTCTAGGGCAGTTGGCTCTTGTGACGTCATAAACAGCTGCCCTACATAAAAGCCCCGCCGGCCCAGATGGGCAGCTCCGCAAACAGGAAGGCTTGCAGGAGCCAGCGGGCGCTTTGGCAAGAGGCGTTTGGGTAGTTGCAGCACTGCGACCTTTTCCCTCTTGCTGGAGACTGTGCTGGACTAGGCGAGATGCCAACCGAGCTGGGCAGGTGGGTGCAACAGGGCCCAAAGAGCAGGGAGGGGAAAGGCAAGGAGCCCTGTGTGCCGCCCGGCTTCCTTGGCACGGACAGGCAGCCCCAGAGCACCGGGGCTGTCTGCAGCACTACCCTCCAGCCTGGCGAGCCAGGCAGCCCCGCAGAGCCTTCTGGTGGGCAAGACCCTGCCCTTTCTCCTTGGGAGAGCCCAGGGGCACCAGGCTGCTGCCCGTGTGTCAGGCCAGACGTCTTCAACTGCCTTAGTGCCCCCAGGGTGGTGGGCTCCAGCACAGAGCTTCCTAAACACCCCTGGGCCCTGCGCTTCTCTGCTCTGCTGAGCTGAGCAACCTGGTGGCAAGGTAGCCCCTAAATGCATCATCACCACAAGATCAAAGCCCAAGCTGTAGGATCGGATAACAACAGCCTTCCCTCTCTTGTAGACGAAGCATCGCCTGGCGGAATGGCAGAAGGTTCCTGAGGGGCCTTTTCCTGCTCGCCCCAATCTTTGCTGGTGAGTAGTGCTGCCCAAACACCTTGCGGGGCAGCCCAGGCCTACTGGATGCCAGCTGTCAGCGGGAGGGAGAGGCAATAGATCCCATGTCGCCTTCCAGCTTCACATCTCTGTGATGGTGAAGGCCAGAGATGGTCTGCACAGGTGGCCTGCGGCCTGCCTCCCGCCTTCCCTGGGCTCAGGCACTGTTAGGGAGCGGAGCGCATAGGATCGTTTTGGCGAGAGGTCCCTCCCTGCTTCAGAGCTTTGGGCTTTGAATGTCTGTGCAGAACCTTGCGTGGCCGGGTGCATTTTGTCTTGGCTCAGGACCACATGCCTTCACTAGCCTGTTGGGTCTGTGGCCGTTGGGTGTAGCTATTGTCCAAGCTCCGGGGCCTGGGGGGTGCCCCAGGGGTTGGAGCCACAGCCGCTCTCTGCACTGTCCCAGCCAAGCGCTTGCCCCCAACGGGTGGGAGGCCAAAATGTGCCTACAGGGAACACGGGAAAGCCTCCTAATACAACTGTCTCTTGACGTGGTGACTTCCAGCTGGGCTTTACTGCTGGGGCTTGCTGCTCAGCGAGAGCAAGGGGCAGAAGGAAGCGCTGCAGGTACGTGCCTCTTGCTGGGGGAAGGCAAAGTGCGGCCGAGGCCTTAGCTCTGAGCTCCTGCCTCCCCTGCCAAAGGTGGGAAGCTGCTCCACAGTGCCAGGGCTCATCCTCACAGAGACGTGGGAGGGGGTGGGGACGCTTGTGCCTGTCCATCAGCCGCCGTAGCTGCTGAATGAGCTTTGACACAGAGATGTCCCTGAGGGAGCTCTGCAGGCTGGCAGGCTGAAGAAAGGAGAAGTGGGGCAGCACGTGGCTTTGCTCTTCCCAGAGACAGTGGCTGCAGAAAGGCCTGCAGCCCTCTGCCTTGCTCCAGACTGATGGAGAGCAGCAGCAGCTGCTGCCTGCTGCTCCCAGGGAAGTCTCCTCTGCGAAGCCCCCACAGCGCCCCTTGTGCTTGCTCTCACGGAGGGCCTTTGTGTTCCAGGAGAAGGCAGGGGAGCCGCTGGAAGCAGAGCTCACGACTCTCGGGTAAGAGCGCTTCCTTACCATGGGCCCCATCTTACCATGGGCAAAACATGCAGGGCTCCAGTCTTTCCCGCCTGCTAAACGTGGAGGTGAAGGGGGAGCCTTTGTGAAGGCGAGGGAGGAGCGAGGAGGGGGGCAAGGACATGGCACCCTGCAGGAATCCTGCCTGCGTTTGGAGCCTGCCTGCAGGGGCTGGGTGGCCCTTGGACAACATGTGCTTTCCCTTTGTCTTCAGCAACTCGCTGGCCTTGCTGAGGGAGAAAATCCGTGAGCGGGAGCTTCTAGAAGAGCAGGTGGCTCGCCTGCAGGCAGAGATGGGTGCCGCAAAGGAGGCCCTCCTGCACTCCGTGGAAGAAGTCTTGGAGGAGAGCGAGATGGCCGAGGAGAAGAGAGGGGTAAAGAGGCTGGGAGTGGAGGAGAGACCTTGCTGTCCTTTGGAGGCTCCCTCCTGCCGCTTCCTCCTGGCTCTTCTCAGAGCCAGCTCTGTCCTCTTGCTGCCCAGTGTGGCACCTTTTCCAACAAGTCTTGCCCGTGGGGGACTGACCCCGAGTCTCCCCTTTGCTCTGGGCAAGCACTCAGTGTTCACGCACGAGTGCCCGCTGAGGCGTTTGTGTCATTCTCCACGTTCACTCCCGTCTCTCCCTTCTTTCCCAATGTTTTTCCCAGCCCCTTCTTGACTTGACCCGGGCAGCACTGGAGAAGACAGCGGCAAACTACCTCGAGATGGTGGACTGGGCTCTGAAAACCACAGGTATGCCCAGCGAAAGTCTCCTGGCACTCGGCTGCTCTATGGCCCCCCCAGAAAGTCTGCCCAGCTGCGCTTGCAACCTTGAGAAATACCTGCTAACTCGCTGCTTCTCCTGGCCTCTGGCCTGCCCTGAGCAGCTGCTTTCCATGTGTCTTTCAGGGGCCACAATCGACACAGAGAGAACATCCAGCACCTATGGTGGGCGAGGCGGTGGGGCTCGCTGGCTTGGCCTATGGTTCTTCTCGGTTGCCAACCCTCCCGACACCATTCTGCAGGTAATAGCAGAGACAGCATGACTTCTGAGGCCCTTCCTTGCTTTCCAGTTGGGGCCGCAAGTCCCAAACGCCTCCCGCCAGAGCAGCAGTATCACTCAACCTTACCACGCTCCTTGTCTTCCTGACGATCCCCCGTGCTTCCCGACAGCGCTGCCCTCCCAGCTGGAGGGGAACGGAGCTGAACCCAGCGGCAGCAACCTGCCCACAACCCTTGGTCGCCGTTTGCTGAGCACCTTTGTCCTCCTGGCAGCTGCATTTGCCCACCTCCACTCCAGTGGTTGCTTTCCAGAGAGAGGGGAAGCTGTGGGGGGACCTGCCAAGCCACTGAGGCAAGGACAGAGCCTCCTGCAGGCCCCCGAGCCTGACGGGATCTGCCCAGTGGGAGGAAGCGTGGCAGCTGGACTGGGCCTCGTCTCTCCCGCACAGCCTGCGAAGGCTCATGGGGTGACATGCGCTAGGCAGAGCCGCCCTGTCTCTGAACGCCTTGCAAAATCAGAGCAGGATTCTGGAGAGGCAGTTGAGCCTAGATGTTTCGTAAGGAAGACTTGCGTATTCTGAAAACAAGTGTGAAAGTGCCCCCTCCTGTCCCTTCCAGCCACTTGTGCACCTTTCCAGGCAGAATGGCAGGCGAGAGACAAAGGCAGGCCTGTGCTTCTTGCAAAGCCGCCCGTCCTGTGGGCTCCTGGAGCGCCTTGCCATTGGAGGTGTCTGCTTTCTGCTTGCAGCCGCACACTTCGCCTGGACAGTGCTGGGCTTTCCAAGGAGCTGAGGGCCAAGTGGTCATCCGGCTGCCTGAGCACATCTGGCCAAGGGCTGTCACCGTGGAGCACATCTCCAAGGCAGTCTCTCCTTCCGGGCAAGTCAGCAGCGCCCCCAAAGCTTTTGCTGTCTCTGTAAGTCTCTCTGCCTTGCACCTCCGGGGCAGGGGGGGGCGGGGAGGCAATCTGGCCATGGCCGAAAGCTGCAAGGGAGACTCGTTGCTCCTGGCAGCTTGGTGGCTGGTGGCTGCAGAGCAGCGCGTCCCTGCCTGGGGTCTGTGGGGGCCCACGGTGCCGTTGTGCCACTCCGGCTTGTTGTGTGCTTCCTGGCCCAAGGGTCTGGGAGCGCTTGCTCAACACAGCCTGACCCACAGCCACACTCACCTCCTCCAGACCGCTGCGAGAGGAGCGGGGCAGGAGGCAGGCATCCCCGATTGGGACGCCGCGGGCGCTTTTCCTTAGGCTCTGCTGGAGCCTGACCTGCCCCCACTGTCTGTTGCCTTGGAGGGCGTGGGTGAGGAAGCAGCAGCAGAAACTCTCCTGGGGCTCTTCCTATTTGACGTGGACAAAGAGGCTGTTCAGACCTTCCGCCTGGAGGTACTGGCAGTGCGTGTGGGCGCGATGGGAGGGACGAACGGAGCTTTGCCTGCCAGCCCTTGGGCGACAGCGGGTGGAGGATGACGCCAAGCATCCTGCGCCTCGTGGCTCTGGCGTGGGAACCATGGCTGCCGCCTCTGCCAGGGCTGCCGCCTCGGGTTCCCCAGCAGGGCTAGCGCTGGCCAAGGAAGCCACCTTGCTGGGCTGCTGCTCTTTGCAGCCGAGTGAGGATGGCTCCCCCCGTCTCCTTTGCAGAAGCAGCTTCCCAGACCCTTCCAGTATATCAAGTTCCAGGTGCAGAGCAACTGGGGCAACCCCGAGTACACCTGTATTTACCGAGTGCAGGTTCACGGGGTGCTGGCAAGGCACAACTCCCACCTGAGCCAGGAGACAAGAGAGCTTCTCTGAGCGGCAATAAAAAGAGCAGGAAACCATGGGGCAGCTCATGTTCATGTGATTCGGCCCACCCGGGGCTTCGTTCCTGAGCCAGGCTGCCCGCGGTGCGCATGGGGAGCACCTCGAGAGAGACCCGGGAGAGGGGCCGGGTCTCTGACAAGTGCAGCTCTGCCTCCAGGAAGCGTGAGGGCCCTCGGCTTCCTCCAAGACAACTCTGCAAAGGAAGGAAGCAGAGAGACCCTTTGGCAAGTCTCCTCCGCGCGTCCTGTCATCCATAGGACAGGCATCTGCCACCACCTCTCTCCAGTGCCAGCGAGCTGCCGCAGCCGTCAGCTCCTCCAGGGCCAGTCCAGCTTGCGGCGCTGCTGAGGGAAGGCCCTTTCCCCCATGGTCCAAGGGTGGGCCCTGTCTTTGGCCGCAGGGGACAGGCCGGGGCCCTTGGGCTCCAAGGGCCTAGCAGGGACCCTCCGTGGGACAAACCATACCCAGACACAGCGTCCGTAGGGCTGCCGCCGCCGCGCAGACGTGACGAGCGCCCTGTGCAGGTCGAGAGGAGCTGGCAGCGCTCCAGGAAGTCCCCCAAGAAGTGCCGGAGCGCTCCCAGGACCCCCTGGCCAGGGATCTCCGCAGAGGGCAGTGCCCCCCGTCCGTGTTTCCTAAACCCCCGCGTCAGCCCATCAATACGTGCGGCCGTGTGAGCCGGCGGCGGCGCTGCTCTCGCGCGGTCGGCACAGCCGCAGGGCCGGGGCCGGGGTCGGGGTCGGGGTCGGGGTCGGGGCTGGCTGGAGGCCGGGGCTGGCTCTGGCCCTCGGCGCCGGGGGGCAGCAGCGCCGGGCGAGACCCCGGGGGCAGCGGGCTGGAGCCCGGAGCGGGCTGCTCTCCTGCTGGGGCTGCGCAGCGGTGCGCCGGCTCCCGCAGCAGCAGGCGGCTCCGCAGGAGCAGGAGGGCGACCGGCCTCCTCGTGCGCCCACTGCCAGCCACGGACACCCCCCAGCGCCGCCGGGCACTGCAGCTCCCGGCAGCCGCGGGCCCCGGACACGGCCCCGGCGGCCCCCAGCCCCCCGACGGCTGGGGCAGCGGGGCCGGGGGCTGCGGAGGGCCCGGCTCCCCCCGCCCCCCGCCCCACCCCCGCCCCCGCCTCAGGGCCGGCACCCCTCCCCCCGGGCCGCTGCAGCCCCGCCCGGCGTTGCCCGGCAACCCCACCAGCTGCAGGTCACGTGGCCTCCTCCTGCCCCGCCCCCCCCACCCCGGTGCTGCCTAGCAACAGCGGCCCTTGGGCCCCCAGGGCTGCCCCGGCCTGGCTGGGCCTCCCCTCCCGCCCTCCCTCCCTCCTGCCCTCCCTCCTGCCTCCCTCCTCCTGCCTCCCTCCTCCCGCCCTCCCTCCTCCTGCCCTCCCTCCCACCCTCCCTCCTCCTGCCTCCCTCCCTCCCTCCTGCCTCCCTCCCTCCTGCCTCCCTCCTCCTTCCCTCCCTCCCTCCTTCCATCCCTCTCTCCCTCCTGCCTTCCCTCCCTCCTTCCTTCCCTCCCCTCCTTCCTCCCTCCCTCCTTCCATCCCTCTCCCCCTCCTTCCTTCTCTCCTTCCTGGGCTCTGGGCCTGGAGTGAGGCCGGGCAGGGTTGGCCATCCCACCAGGCAGGGGCTGAGCCCAACGGGAAGATGGAGCTCGTCACATGCAGAGATCACCCCTCACCAGGACCGTGGGGAACACCCAGTGCTGGAAATGGCTGCTACAAGGGGTCTGTGAGGAGTTTCCTGGGGCAGTTTCTCCTCTCTGTTCACACAACAACAAGCTGGGCTGGATCTCTGCCCCGAGGCACCCTGCTTGAGGGCCCCTGTGGGCAAGAGGATGGTCTGGAAGCCCAGTAGACAGCCCCAGGACCTCCTCTGCATGCTCCCTGCCAACCCTCCAGAGAATCCAGCAGAGGACTCGTCCTCCCGGGGGGCGGTGGGGGGGGTCACAGCTGGATGCCCAGTCCTCCAGCTGGGTGCAGAGCCCTGTCTGGAGGTGGCTTTTGGGGTAAAGGCCAGCATGCGGCCTGGGGGAGATTGTCTCAAGACTGTGTGCTGGAGACAGGGCCTGAGGGTCAGCAGCAAACTGATCTGGCTGCTGGGTCCTGCTTCCTTCAACACAAGCTCTGACACAGGGTCCCAGCCTTCCTTTTGGTGCCACCCATCAGGAGTGATGATGACACTGTGAGCAGGGTACATGGGGAGCATTAATCCTTCTTCAGCCACTTCCTCAGCCATGTGTGGGGCCAGGACAGCAAGAACTTCTGCCTCTGCACCATGAGTTCACTTTAGTGTAGCCACAGTGTGACCATTGTCTTGGATTAAATGTCAGCATTTTTCTCTCCAACACCATTGCAAGCCCAGTGCCACTTCCTTCTGATGTCTCCTCATCCCTCCTCTGATCTCGCTAACTGTTCCTGCACCCCCTCCCCTGCTCTCCCGCAGGGTCTCGAGCTGGCAGTACTGCTCTGGAGAGTGAGCAGACGGTGGGGCCACAGGGCCACGGGGGTGACTCTGCACTGGCCACGCTGGTGCGGGTGGGAAGCAGACCCAACCGAATGGGGATCATGGCCTGTAACCCCTCCAGGGATCCAGCACATGGTATTTCATTAACGATGGCATGAATCACTCTCCACTCTCCCTTCCCTGGGCCAGCTGGGTCCCCACTGCCTCTCTCTCGTAATTGCAGAGTCCTCCTGTGCCTGTGGGTACCTGCGTTTTGTGGTTTCCCTTTAAGGGACTCCACCTTGGAGGACTTCTCATTTTGGGAGGCTCCTCTCGCTGCCCACCCCAGGCACACGCTGTCCCAGGAGAGCCCCTGTGCTCTCCTGGCACCTCCAGCTTCCCCTCCAGAAGGAGGCACATCTGACACTGTGCCTGAACCTGTGCGACAGCCCCGGCTATGTACAACAGTGACAATCCCTCATCTCCCCTGGCACTGGACACTGAGGGGGGACTCCTCAATCCTAAATCCCTTGGTGTCTAAGAGATCATAACTGGATGATGAGCTTTTGGCTCCTGAACCCATGGACAAGGCTGCCCAGCAGGCCCTTGTGGGCTGCACTCCTTGGGCCTATATTTGACACCAGCTCTGGAAGAAGCACCCAGCCTTCAGACATGGCCCTGGCTAGAACTGCCTTTATTACCGAGACACTGTGAGGGAGCCAGCTCTGACCCACCAGGTGAGACATTGCATTAAAACTGGGGTGAATTGCAAGCATTTATGTAGGAAAATGATAACAAAAAATGTGGAGAAGGCTTTGTGCCGGTCCTGCTCAGAGGGGATCCTCAGCACAGCTGTGAAGATCTGCACGTAGGACAGCACAATGAAAGCGAAACACCCAAACAGTAAAGAAACACTAACCACAACCACCCCAACTTCCTGGAGGTAGGAGTGTGAGCAGGAGAGCTTGAGGATGTGGGGGATCTCACAGAAGAAGTGCCCCACAGCATTGCCTTGGCAGAGAGGTATGGAAAAGGTGTTGGCAGTGTGCAGGAGAGCATTGAGAAAGCTGCTGCCCCAGGCACCTGCTGCCATTTGGACACAAGCTCTGCTGCCACCCAGGAGGGTCCCGTAGTGCAGGGGTCTGCAGATGGCAACGTAGCGGTCATAGGCCATGACAGTGAGAAGGGAAATCTCTCCTCCAAACAAGAAGGAAACCAGGAAGACCTGGGCAGCACATCCCGAGTAGGAGATGGTCGTGGTGTTTGTGAGGGAATTGGCCATGGATGTGGGGACGGTGGTGGAGATGGAGGCCACGTTGAGGAGGGAGAGATTAAAGAGGAAGAAGTCCATGGGGGTGTGGAGGCGGTGGTGGCAGGCTATGGCGGTGATGATGAGGCCGTTGGCCAGGAGGGCAGCCAGGTAGATGCCCAGGAAGAGTGCGAAGTGCAAGAGCAGCAGCTGCCGCGTGTCCGCAAATGCCAGGAGGAGGAACTCAGTGAAGGAGCTGCTGTTGAACATTGTGCTCTCTCCGTGTTTGGGGGAACTAAGAAATTAGGAGAAACTTTTCGAAAAACCACAAAACTTTCCAGCTCCCATCCCACCCCCTGTACTGCCTCTCCCTTTACGGACGGCAGCTGTGTGCAGCTCCCTTCCTTGAGCTCCCCTGCGCACTGGCGGAGTGTGCTGTGAGGAGCAGGGTGCTCTGCCCATGGGCTCCAGGGCAGTCTGTCCGTCCTGCTGTAGGGCAGTGGGGACATGGGAGTGGGGCTGACTAGCTCTGACAGTCACAAGGTCTGTCAGGTGAAAGCCTCTGGGCAGGTGGAAGGGCTTTTCAGCATCTTCACCACCTGTTCTGAAGAATGAGGGTTGTGGAGCAGAGTTTTAGGGATTTCTTTCCAATGTTTATTTTCTGTGAGATGCCCCTGTGCCCCCTGGGCAGTCTTCCTCAAAAGGCAGAAATTCTCAGCGTTTCTGCTGGGACTCCTGAGAAAGACCAATTCCCTGTCCCCTCGTGCAGAGGGAGGACAGCTTGTCTGTCTACTCGTCCTGGTCCCTCCTGTCCTGTGCTCACAGCCCTTTGAGCTGCAGGATGGACACTCTCATCTGTTGCCGGAGAAAGTATCCAGCCCCTGCTGAGAGCAGAAGAGCCCAGGTCCCAAGTGCACGTCTCCAACCTTCTCTCCCTTCCTCAGGGCACCAGAGCGACGTCTCCACACTCCCCTTCTAGCCAAGCACACACAGGGCTCTTTTCAGCTGCCCACATACAGCTTCCCAGCACCATCTCCATACACCCAGCATCTCTGAAGACTCTTCACCGCTCCCTCACACAGCACAGAGATGGTGGTAGGAGGCAGCGGTGCCCTTCTGGAGGGCAGCCCCAAGCCTGCCACGACACCACAGGGAAATGGTCCAAGGACTGTTAGGACTGCAGATGGGCTCTCCTTCTGGGACAGTCAGCTCCACTCCCCTCCCCACCCACTGCATGTCCTGGAGCTGCACAGGTCAGAAGGGGGCTGCGGACACCTCACTCCCAAGCAGAGACCTCCGTGGCACAACTCTCCGGGCAGGTGTCTGAGCTGCAGCTGAAAACCCACCACCCCCAGGGAGCCCGAGAGAAGAACAAGGGCAGCACGGAGAGGAGGGGAAACAAGGAGCAACACCACGATCCTGCTGCCATGGGAGGCAAGGAGAGAGGGACAGATGGGCACTCGGGAAAGCCTTCACCTTCCCCACCCGGGAGGTAACATTGCAGGACAAGCGCTCTCAGCCGCATTGTCGGGCAGCACAAAACGGGCCCGTGGCAGGAGAGATGCCCCTCTCCTCTGCTGCAGGTCTTGCTGCAGAGCAGGTGGCTCATGCCCTGGACTCCACGGCTGTGAGGGCAGAGGCTCTGCTCGGTGGGAGAGGAGACATGGCGGGCTGGCTCGGAGCAAGCTGTCTGCCTTGCAGGGACTCATCAACACTTGGCCAAATCCATCCTGCTGTGATGTTTCTGTTTGCAGTTCTCTCGCATTCCCTGCCCATCTCTGATGCCTGGAGCAGCCTCTGCTGAGAGCTCTCTCTCTCCCTCCCAATGGCTTTTCCCTGCCGGTGCTCAACCACCCCATCCCACCCTGTGTGTGCTCACTTCTGCCCCACAGAAAACCACTGGGGAAAGGGGCTAAGGAGCAGGACAGAAAAACCCTCTTGAGGCCATCAAGGTGTTGCCGGGGCTGTCTGTAGGCTGAGGTGGGGTTGAAGGGGTTTGCTGAGGTTTCTCACAGACCTATTGATCTCTGAGAGGGAAGGTTTGGGAGTCCAAATTCCTGGCCAAACCAAAACACTCTTTCCTTTTATCTCCTTCCCACTATTGGCATCTATTTTTTTCTAGTCTCATTAGCACAAACAAGTTTTTTCCTAGAAGGAAAGCTCCCTCCCTTTCAGATAGACTTTTTTTTTTTTTTGACCTTCCCCTGAAAAGACCCTTCAGACATGTCCTGTGCATGAGCTAGAGCTGTGAGCACCCCTAACCAATGGCAGCACCCTCTGGATGGGAGAATGAGCCTGTCGTGCCAGAGGCCACTGCATCTATTAGTCATGGGATGGGATGGGTTTACAAGATCCCTCCAGGAACCTCAGGAGTGTTGCCCGGCAGCCAGAGACTGACTGTGTCAAGGGCTGTGAAGATTTCTCCCACTACGAGCACTCAGCCGTCCTCCCGCTCCACACTGACTCTCACTTCTCCCTCTCCTCTCACCCAATGTCAGCAGCAGCAGGCAGTGCCCGGAGCCCCGCTGCTCTTGGCAGAGGAGCTGCTCCTGCACACAGCTGTCTCGGGGCCGTGCTGCCCGGTTGCCAGCAGCTCCCTCAGTCCCCGCAGCCTGGCTCCACTCAGGAGCAGAGGCCCAGCTTAAGGCCTGATGTTCTCTCTCCCCTGGGCTCCCTCCTCCTGGGAAATGTTCACTGAGGTAGACAAAAATAATGACCTCTTGTCCCTCTCTAAACCACGCAGAGACACTGATTTCAGCGTTGCCACTTGTTTCATCAGAAGACAGTCATCTATGAGAGATGGAAACGTCCCACACTGGAAGACCCCATTCCCATCCTTTAACTAGGCAGCATGCCTATAAAAAGGGCCAGAGGAGAGCTCGTTTACCCATGGTTCAGGTTTGGCTTCACATGAGTCCATCTGGGCATTGCAGGGCACTTTAGAAGCCCCTGGGGTGGGGTGGGATTCAGCTCTCTCCCACCAACTCCCCCAAAACACCGGAGGTGGGATGCCCCTTGCCCAAGCTGAAGTGGGCACAACAGAGGTGTCTGCATGCGAGCTCCTTGCCTACGCTCCCACTGTAACCAAGAGAGATGGAGGGTGGCAGTCAGTTGGTCGCACACCAACACCTGGTAACAGCTGAAGAGGCAGAGGAGGTCCAAGGCACGTGCCAGTGTCTGCTGGTTCGGATGGAGTAACTGAGAGAGCCAAGCCTGGGGCTCAGGTAGGCAATTTCCTTGGCCATCGGGAATGACACCAGATGCCTAATGCTGCTGCAGCCCCACTCATCATGAAGCTGAGGAGCAAGCAGATCCCTACGCTGTAAAGAGTTGATGGAAGTCAGTGCAGACACTTGATTTAATGATGTAAAAATGGGCTGGCAGGGCCCTGTCAGATGCGAGGGATTTTTAGCAGAATCACATGTTTCTAGCAGATAGCGCATGGGACCTACAGGAAAGCCTTATGCTTTTGGACTGGTTGCTGGGCAAGTGCCCCAGAGCACCTCAGGTTCCCTACCTCTGCCCAAACAACTGAATCCCACCTCTGCCTTTAGGCAAAGGCCATCCCGCCTACATTCCAGCAGGCTGCATTAATGGCACGTACATCACACCAAGATCTCGACGCACGTCCCTGCCCTTTTACAACCTTCCAGAACGCCTTCCCCTGAATCTCTTCTCACTCCCCAGATGACAGGAACAGGGACTATGCTGATGATGTCCCCAGGGTGCATGGATCACAGGCTCTCAAAGGCCCAGGTGCTGGCCAAGGCAGAGGCAGGCATGCCTCTCTGGCCTTTGCCACCAGCCAGGGCAGGTGCCAGCCTTTTATCCCTGGCCTCCCTCCTCTGCTAAGGAGGAGGCGGAGAGCCGGACAAGGGCCTGGAGGGGCTGGCTGAAGTCTCCGCTGGGCCACCTCCTGTTGGAGGCTGCCTGTTGGTGCTGGAGGGGCTGTGGTTGATTTGGGGGGCCTGGATTTGGAAGGCAGAGAAAGGGGATGGTGCTGGTGGGATACAGGAGGTGTTTGAGGAGTGCGCACTGCTGGGTGTCTCTCCCACACGGAGCAGCTGCCAAGCCCACGGCAGCTTGCTGCCTGAGTGGCTGCGGCAGGCAGGAGGGAGGTGGTTTTGGGAAGGCTGCATGAGTGCAGGGAGGGGAGGCAGAAGTGGTAGGGGAGTGTGTGGGGGTGCAGGAAAAGGGTTGCTTTCAGTGGGAAGGGGTGTGACTGTCCAACAACCCCTACAATGGGAGAAGGCTCAGAGGGCCAGGTGCCCCAGGAAGCTCAGCAACAGTGTAGGATGAGGCTCGTTAATCCTTGCTGTCGCACAGAGGACTGACTTTATCTCCACACAAAGGGGGCCAGAGGGTGACCTTTGTGGTAGATAAGCAGCCATACCCGTTAGTTGGGCCTGGTGTGAATGTTTCTCCAGTTGTTCAAAGGAATGGGAAGGTCTCCCCGAGATTAGCCAGACCAGCATGGGGGAAGTGTGTATGTGGCTCAGCCCAACACAGAGCATAAAACCTCAACAACTAACTAAGGAATTCTGGAGAGAGCAACGGGCTTGAGCTGGCATCAACCCACGTGATTCCTTCCTGGCGACTGGGGATGCCCAGCATCATGACGGTGAGCACACTTGAGACCGGTATTGGCAATCACATTGGTATCGTGACTGAACTGTGTATTGCAATTGCTAGAGTTTGTCAAGTGTAGACACTGGAGTTGTGATTCCAGTATATTGCTGAATCACTCTGCTGAACCAAAAATCCCATGTAACATCCAAGTCCCTCAGAATAAACTTTGATCTTAAACATTGCCCTCTCCCTACGCGTGGAATAGCTAAAGGAAACTGGTCGGAGAGTACTGCACCCTGACACTGCCCCTGTCTCCCGGTTCCAGAGAAGTGATGTGTTAACCTCAGACAAATTCTTTTCACAACATCTCCATGTACAGTCACTGCTCCTGGATCCCGCCAGCCTATGGCAGGTTGTGAACATCTGGGATGGTCAGTTCGGTGTTAAGTACTGACGGATCTCATCTTCCTCCATCATCCGAGCCAGGATCTTCAATGTGGCTGAGCTGCCTGGAGTGGATTTATTTGCAAGGGACATGAAACATCGACATGCTGAAGCTTTTCTCCTCTTTCAGACATCTACGCTTTGGCTCCCAAAACCTTCATTTCCTCAAATTCCTTCATTTCCATACTCAGCCTTCTTGCTCCTGAGAGCTGGAAAACCAGCAGCACACGCCTCCATCTGATGGATGATGGAAGAGAGGAGTTCAAGGCCACAAAAATACCTGCTACTCACCCTGGACACTGCCCATCTGGAGCTGTTGGTCACATCATACAGTGACCCTGCTACTTCTTTAACCAACCCAGACACTCTGCAGCAGAGCTGGGGAGAGACTTTCAGGAGCCACTGGAAACTGCACATCATCTGCAGTACCTGCCAAGATGCTCCTCTGGAAAGAGACTGAGCATTTGTCCACGGGGGATCACAAGACAGTCCTGCTGTGCAGCATCCTGGGAGAAGCCCAGGGAGCAGCTCCGTATCTCATCTCCTTTGCTCTCCCTTGTTGGAAGGGGACAATCCGCACTGGCCTCCCCTGCCTGGGAATGATCCTCCATAATTCCCCTTCCTTGGGCAGAAACGCACTAGACCTTTGCAAAGGGACTCCCGAGTGAGAGAAGTTGCACCAGGACAAAGGCAAAGTCCTGCAGCTGGGCAGGAAGAAGCCCCTGCAGACGGTGCAGGCTGGGGACTGGCTGGCTGGGGAGCAGCTCTGCTGCAAAGGACCTGGCGTCTCCATGCACACCAACTGAACGTGAGCCAGCAGTGTGCCCTGGCAGCAATGAAAGGCAACAGCCTGGATAAAACCCTGAGTAACCTGGCCTGACCTTGTGACCTGGACTCAGCCCTGGAGTGCCCACACTGTCCCTGGTCATGTTCCTGTGCTTTCTCCAAAGGATGCCCTCCTTTCTGAAGGCTATATCGTTGACCATCTTTAGAGCAGCTGCAACTTTACAGCTGCTTTCTGATACATTGATCTGGAAACCCTCTTGTCCCCCCAAACACCTCTGTCTTTCTGCTTCGTCCTGCTAGTGTTGTTGCTAATTCCACAGACACACCAGACATGGAGATGCAGGGTTTACATCCTGGCAGATGAGTGTCATTTCTGGTGTGGGATCGCCACACGCAGGTCTGAGGTTGCTCGGTGGGGATGTGCTATGACGTGAGCTACGTGCTCCTGGTAGCTCCTGGAAACAAGACTGTCGAGGCAGCCAGGGCAGGAAAAACCGCTCTTGGCTGAGATGACCAGAAGGTTCCTACTGCCTTTGGGCAGGCACAGGCCCTGGGCCTGAGGCAACAAGCACCTTAGAGTGGCCCTGCCCATCTGTGCTGCGAGCCTCCCCCTGCTCCCTCCTCAGAGCCTGAGACACAGCAAGCAGCAAGGGCTAGAAGGGGACAACGGTGTCATCCACTAAGGGCCACAAAGGCTTCCCTAATCCAGCCGCTGGGACACAGCGTCAGGAGCCCTGGAGTCCGCGCAGCCCCGTGACCCCACACAACCTAGCAAGCAAGCAGCTGCCCCACTGCCCCCCAACACACCCTCCAACCCCTAGGCCTCATCACCCTGCAGGCAACTCCAGCATCCAGGCACTCCTGTAACACCCCAGAGGGCAGGGAAGCCAGGCAGAGGGACCCCCCACTCCGCCCTGCATCACCCACTGACCTCTGTGTCCCCAGGGCACCAGGGCCTCCAGGCTTCCTGTACTTCATCACACAATCTCCCTCAGAAGGCCCAGGCACCTGCACCCTCACCCAAGGGCCCACTACTGGGGGGGCCAGGCTTGGCCATGTGTGGGGCTTCTCTTGTAAGGCCTCTCTCCACGTAGACATGGGCAGCCACCAGGGCCAGCAGCACTAGGCTGGGAGTGGGGACAAGATGGAGCTGAGTCACAGGGGGCAACGCTGGGCCACACAGCCTGCCCTGCGATCCTTGTGGTGGCAGCGCAAGGAGTGAAGGTGAGCAGCAGGGCCCAGGTGTGCTGGGCCTGTGAGGCTGGAGGCAACCCAAAACCCCTGACTCAGTCTGCAGCTGCTGGAAAGCAGCTGTGTGGAGAAGGACCTGGGAGTGCTGGGGGACAACGGGTGGACCATGAGGCAGCAATGCGGCCTTGTGGCCAGGAGGGCCCAGGGGATCCTGGGCTGCATTAGGAAGCGTGTGGCCAGCAGGTGGAGGGAGGTGATTCTGCCCCTCTCCTCAGCCCTGGCGAGGCCACATCTGGAGCACTGTGTCCACTTCTGGGCTCCCCACTACCAGAGAGACAGGGAGCTCCTGGAGCGAGTCCACCAGAGGGCTACGAAGATCATGAAGGGACTGGCACAGCTCTCCTACGACAAAAGGCTGAGGCAGCTAGAACTCTTCAGCCTGGAGAAGAGAAGACTGAGGGGGACTTGTCAACGTGTAGAAGTATCTGAAGGGAGGATGTCAAGAGGACGAGGCCCGACTTCTCCGTGGTGCCCAGTGAGAAGATGAGAGGCAACGGGCACAAACTGAAACACAGGAAGCTCTGTCTCAACAGGAGGAAAAACGGCTTTATTGTGATGGAGACTGAGCACTGGAACAAATTGCCCACAGAGGCTGTGGACTCTCCACCCTTAGAGCTATTCAGAGGCTGCCAGGACATGACCCTGGGCAACATGCGCTAGGTGACCCTTCTTGAGCAGGGGGGTTGCACTAGAGGATCTCCAGAGGTCCCTTCCCACCTCAACCACACTGTGATTCTGTGACTGTGTGGCGTGGGGGACAGGGCAAAGGCAGCATGGGGACCGAGGCAGTCACGGCAGCCCTGCTCTCCCTGGAGACCCCACTGCCCTGAGGAGGACCCAAGTGACAAGGAAGAGCCCAAGCACCAGCCGGACAAAGAGCGCCTGAGAAGATGCTGGCCTGAGCAGCTGGGAGCCAAGAGCCAAGGGGCTGACGAGCTGGCAAGACCTGCACTGGGCAGAGGCACCACCAGCTGTGTGCACACTGGCCCGAGTGCCAAGCTCCAAGGCTGCTGCTTCATGCCTCAAACTCCAACGAGCAGTAGCTCACAAGCAGCGTTCCTCGGGGGGCCCTCCTGGCTCTGACACTGCTCAATACCTTCCTAAGCCACCTGGGCATGGGCATGGACTGCGCCCTCAGCAAGTCTGAGCAGAGCTAGCTCTGCGGAAGGAGGAGCCACCACTAGCAAGACCTCCGCAGGCTGTGCCGCCCAGAACTGCTTGAGCCTTATCAACAACCAATGGAAAGGTCTGTCCCTGGCACGGCCGCATCGCAAGCAGCAGCAGCAGCAGCAGCACAGGCTGTGGCCGGATGGTCAGGGGCAGAGTGGGGTGGATGTCTTCCAAGGCCAGCAAGGTCACCTGGCTGATGTCTTTAGCCCTGCTGCATGGCAACCCCCTCCTGGGAAACCCCCCCAAACTGCCCTCTGAGGTCATCATGGGCAGCCTCCCCTCCCACCCGCCCTCCGCCGCTGCCTCCCTCCTCCTGCCTCCCCTCCCTCCTGCCTTCCCTCCCTCCCGCCCTCTCTCCACCGCTGCTAACCTCCCTCCTGCCTTCCATCCTCCTTCCAGGAGGGCAGGCAAGAGTGTAAAAACTCCTGGAAATTAGCAAAAATGGAAACATTTGCAAATCTGAGACCCTGCCATGTCTCTCAAGAAAGCTCTGCAGAAAGTGTCTATGGGTCTCCTGGGTGCTGGGCAGGGCGCTGTGGTGGTTCGGCTGCAGCCCCTCCATGCCCACCCCGCTGCCCAGCACAGCACGACAGCCCTGGCCCTGCAGCCCCTCCGCAGCTCCTGCTGCCCCAGCGACAGAGCCGCCTGCCCCGAGCTGGGGCCCCAGGAACCTGATGCTCCTTCTCCTTTTCCAAGAGCCTAAGGGACGCGGGACCCACAGTCTCACCCTGTCTGTACTTGTCCGAGCCTGGCTGTGTGCCCCTGAGCACCCTTGGTGTCAGTGCCAAAAGAGACCCTGCAAAGGGAAACTCCCCTCATTGCACTGGGGGCATCCGAGGGAGCTCAGACTAGCGGGCTCTGAGGTTCCCCCATCTCTGCAGAGGAAGGGAGACACCTGGCTTCCTGCTTCACCATGGTCTCTGGCTCAGATTCCTGAGAAGTGGCACAAACCAAAAATTTTTTCTTTTAGTGGGAATGTATCAGAAAAGGAAGACAAACAAGAAAAGAACAACACAGAGCCCTGATGCCAAACGCCCTGGGAATGATGAGTGGGTGCACATGGGATGGTTATTGGTGCCCACATTGTACCCACTGAATCACTTTCCTCAGGGCATCCTTGAGCTCCTTGTTCCTCAGGCTGTAGATGAGGGGGTTCACTGCTGGAGGCACCACCGCGTACAGAACAGCCACCACCAGATCCAGGGATGGGGAGGAGAGGGAGGGAGGTTTCAGGTAGGCACACATGCCAGTGCTGACAAAGAGGGAGACCACGGCCAGGTGAGGGAGGCACATGGAGAAGGCTTTGTGTCGGCCCTGCTCTGAGGGGATCCTCAGCACAGCTCTGAAGATCTGCACGTAGGACAGCACAATGAACATGAAACACCCCAAGATTAAACAGGTTGTAATCACAACAACCCCAACTTCCTGGAGGTAGGAGTGTGAGCAGGAGAGCTTGAGGATGTGGGGGATCTCACAGAAGAAGTGCCCCACAGCATTGCCTTGGCAGAGAGGTATGGAAAAGGTGTTGGCAGTGTGCAGGAGAGCATTGAGAAAGCTGCTGCCCCAGGCACCTGCTGCCATTTGGACACAAGCTCTGCTGCTCAGGAGGGTCCCGTAGTGCAGGGGTCTGCAGATGGCAATGTAGCGGTCATAAGCCATGACAGTGAGAAGGGAATACTCAGCCAAAATGAAAATGGCAAAACTTAAGACCTGGGCAGCACATCCCGAGTAGGAGATGGTCGTGGTGTTTGTGAGGGAATTGGCCATGGATGTGGGGACAGTGGTGGAGATGGAGGCCACGTCGAGGAGGGAGAGATTAAAGAGGAAGAAGTCCATGGGGGTGTGGAGGCGGTGGTGGCAGGCTATGGTGGTGATGATGAGGCCGTTGGCCAGCAGGGCAGCCAAGTAGATGCCCAGGAAGAGTGCGAAGTGCAAGAGCTGCAGCTGCCGCGTGTCCGCGAATGCCAGGAGGAGGAACTCGTTGAGGGAGCTGCTGTTGGACATGTTGTTCCCTGCAGGCCCGTGGGACTGTGCAAGGAGGAAAAGACAGGGACAAGTCAGGAGAGACTCCTCTGTTCACAGCTCTTTCCCTTTCTCACACACACCCCCCAACACACACACGCACACACACGTGCACACACACACACACACACACACACACACACAGACTGCTTTTCTCCTCGGCAGGACCTTCACTCAGCTCCCTGTCTGCAGCTGCAGCTTGGGCTGGCTGCGTGAGCCATGAGGAGCCGGGACGTGTGCCTGCAGGCTGCAGAGGGGTCAGTGCTGCTGGAGTGTAGGAAGTCTGTTGAACATCTTCACATGCAGTTTGGAGGCATTTGGAGCACAAAAGCAACAGCTTCCGTGCTGGGGGGACTGTTTGCTTCTTTGTCTGCTCTGCAGGGCTGGACTAGGCAGCCTTTCCGTTGCTCCCAGGGTGAAGACTAGTGAGCCCTGAGAGGCACCAGCTCTCCCTGTGCCCTAGGACACAGCCAGCACACTGGTCTCCACATCTCCACTATGCTTTTGCAGCTGCCCACATACTGCCACCCCCAGCAGCACTTCCATCTCCTTAGCACCCCTCTGTGGCTTCTGTGTGGGACATTCAGCAAGCACAAGAGCTGGGCCCTTCTGGAGGGCAGCACACAACTCAGCAGCACACCCCCCCCGGGAGGGTGAAGGGTCTTAAAGGTGGCATCTCCTGAGTCAGCTCATTCCCCCTTCCTCTGCTGGGTGGGAGAGGAAAGCTGCAGGGGGCTTGCTGGCGGGAAAGCGTCTGCATGCTGGGGCTGGCCGAGAACAGTGATGGCAAGGTGAAGTGGGTGCTGTCTGCAGGCTGAGGGCTTGTGTGGGCAATTGCTGTGGTTCCTTGCAAACCTAGTCACCCCTCAGCGTGGTGGTGACCAGGCTTAGTTTCTTGCCTCAACCTGACTGCTGCATTTCCACTCCCACCATGCAGAGGCGAGCCCTCTTGAAAACCCCACTCTCAAAAGGTCCTCCTGGAGAGCTGGAGCTGTGGGCAGCCCTGCTCCACGCAGCACCCTCTCGACGGGAGGATGAACCTGCCCTGCTGGGGGAAACCCCTCTCACCCAGAGCTTCTCCCTGCAGCGCCGTGGGGAGCTCCCCGGGCAGGCTGCGTGCTGACCCGCGGAGGCGGCAGAGTCACTGCCCCGGGCACACAGCACCCTGGGGTGCAGGGACACCACTCTGACTGATGAACCTGGGCAGACCTGGGTGCAGAGCCCAGCTTCACACCCCAGCTGCGTCCCTGGGAGAAGGCAGCAGGATGCCCTGTGCCTCTGACGGTGTGGCAGGACATCCTGCTCTGAAGCATCTCCTCCTCCTCCTCCTCCTCCACAATGCAGAAGCTGCAAGAGCGATCCTTAAAATCCCTATCAGTCATGGGATGGGGTGGGTGCAGAAGACCCCTCCAGGAACCTCGGCAGCATTGCCCTGCTGCCAGAGACTTACCATGCAAAGGGCTGTGCAGATTTCCCCCACAAGGAGCTCTCCTCTCTCCTCCCACTCCACACTGCCTCTCACTTCTCTCCCTCTCGCCTCATCTCCCGTCAGCAGCAGCAGGCAGTGCCCGGAGCCCCGCTGCTCTTGGCAGAGGAGCTGCTCCTGCACACAGCTGGGCACATGGGCACTGCTGCCACGGTGCCAGCAGCTCCCTCGGTCCCCGCAGCCTGGCCCCACTCAGGAGCAGAGGCCCCGCCAAAGGCGTGACTTTCTCTGCCCCCTGGGCTCCCTGGAGATTGTCCTGGGGCTCCAAGGCTGGCAGCTCCTGAGGGGCAGCAGGCTCCCCTCTGGGAAAGGCTATGGCAGCTGCAATAATCCCCTGCAGTCCCTCTCGGCGCTGTGGAGAGACACTGATTTCAGCAGGGTGCTTGATCCCCTCAGGCGACAGAGGTGGAGAGGGCTGGACCTGCTCCCCTCTGCCTCCTGCTCTTCCTGTCCCATTGCTGGCCAGGAGACGCAGAGAGTGGCCGAGAGGGGGTCATTTCCCCTGCGTGGGGCAGTGATTCAGAGGAGGAAATGCAGGTGTTTGATCTCCGCTCAGAAGGCCTTGGTCGGGAGGGGGATTCAGCTCCCTCCCAGGCATGCCCCAAACCCACCGGAGGTGGGCTTCCTCTGGCCTCAGTTTTGGGGTGCCCAAAAGAGCTGCCTGCATGCAAGGCCTTGCCTGAGCTGCCACGACAAGCACTAGGGATGGAGGGGGGAGTCAGCAGCTCACACCCAAACCCCCGGTGATGGCTGAGGTTCCAGGCTTGGTCCAAGTCATGTGTGTGGGTGTCTGCCAGCTGTGATGGAGCAATTCTGAGACCCTCCCCACATCCTGCCTGAGCCTCAGCTGTGGGCCAGAGGGGTGGTGGGGCAGGTTCCCTTGGCCACCTGAACCTACACCATATTCTTGGGCCATCGGAACCTTTCCATGGAGCCATGCATTTCCATGGAGCCTGCAGAGCAGTTCAGCTGACCCAAAGGAGGAGTTCACCATGAGGAGAGCCGGGTCGCTCTCTAGACTCCACCAGCTGTACATACTGCAGTACCTGCTACTCACCCTGGACACTGCCCATCTGGAGTGTTGGTCACATCATACAGTGACCCTGCTACTTCTTTAACCAACCCAGACACTCTGCAGCAGAGCTGGGGAGAGACTTTCAGGAGCCACTGGAAACTGCACATCATCTGCAGTACCTGCCAAGATGCTCCTCTGGAAAGAGACTGAGCATTTGCCCACGGGGGATCACAAGACAGTCCTGCTGTGCAGCATCCTGGGAGAAGCCCAGGGAGCAGCTCCGTATCTCATCTCCTTTGCTCTCCCTTGTTGGAAGGGGACAATCCGCACTGGCCTCCCCTGCCTGGGAATGATCCTCCATAATTCCCCTTCCTTGGGCAGAAACGCACTAGACCTTTGCAAAGTGACTCCCGAGTGAGAGAAGTTGCACCAGGACAAAGGCAAAGTCCTGCAGCTGGGCAGGAAGAAGCCCCTGCAGAGGGTTCAGGCTGGGGACTGGCTGGCTGGGGAGCAGCTCTGCTGCAAAGGACCTGGCATCTCCATGCACACCAACTGAACGTGAGCCAGCAGTGTGCCCTGGCAGCGATGAAAGGCAGCAGCATCCTGGGCTGCCTGAACACAGTAGCGCAGCCAGGAGATCCAGGCGAGTGATGGTCCCCCTCCACTCAGCACTCATTAGAGCCTAGCTAGAAGACTGCATTCAGATTTGGGCGCTCCCCGCCCCCCAATAAAAGAAAGCATTAGCAAAGGGTGAGGAGTTCAGCTGAGGACCACCAAGGTGGTCAGGCTCTGAGGCCCAGGCCCTGTGGAGGAGAGGCTGAGGGAAATGCGCTTTTTTCAGCCTGAAGAAGAGACGGCTTTGGGAGGACCTAACAGCAGCCTTCCAGTAACCACAGGGAGGTTGTCAAGGAGACAAAGTCAGGCTTCCACACAGTGGTGCATGGTGGGAAGGCAAGAGCCAGTGGGCCTAGGAGAGAGGAACTTTTTCAGCAGGAGGTCACTCAAGCATTGGATCAGGTGGTGCAGTGAGGTTGTGCCATCTCCATCCTTGGAGGCCTTCAAGACCAGGCTGGATAAAACCCTGAGTAAGCTGGCCTGACCTTGTGACCTGGACTCACCCCTGGAGTGCCCAGCCCCTCCCTGGTCATGTTGCTGGGCTTTCTCCAAAGTATGCCCTCATTTCTGAAGGGTATATAACATTTACCATCTTTAAGTGGGGGACAGGGCAAAGGCAGCATGGGGACCGAGGCAGTCACGGCAGCCCTGCTCTCCCTGGAGACCCCACTGCCCTGAGGAGGACCCAAGTGACAAGGAAGAGCCCAAGCACCAGCCGGACAAAGAGCGCCTGAGAAGATGCTGGCCTGAGCAGCTGGGAGCCAAGAGCCAAGGGGCTGACGAGCTGGCAAGACCTGCACTGGGCAGAGGCACCACCAGCTGTGTGCACACTGGCCAGCGTGACAAGCTCCAAGGCTGCTGCTTCATGCCTCAAACTCCAACGAGCAGTAGCTCACAAGCAGCGTTCCTCGGGGGGCCCTCCTGGCTCTGACACTGCTCAATACCTTCCTAAGCCACCTGGGCATGGGCATGGACTGCGCCCTCAGCAAGTCTGAGCAGAGCTAGCTCTGCGGAAGGAGGAGCCACCACTAGCAAGACCTCCGCAGGCTGTGCCGCCCAGAACTGCTTGAGCCTTATCAACAACCAATGGAAAGGTCTGTCCCTGGCACGGCCGCATCGCAAGCAGCAGCAGCAGCAGCAGCACAGGCTGTGGCCGGATGGTCAGGGGCAGAGGCGGGTGGATGTCTTCCAAGGCCAGCAAGGTCACCTGGCTGATGTCTTTAGCCCTGCTGCATGGCAACCCCCTCCTGGGAAACCCCCCCAAACTGCCCTCTGAGGTCATCATGGGCAGCCTCCCCTCCCACCCGCCCTCCGCCGCTGCCTCCCTCCTCCTGCCTCCCCTCCCTCCTGCCTTCCCTCCCTCCCGCCCTCTCTCCACCACTGCTAACCTCCCTCCTGCCTTCCCTCCTCCATCCAGGAGGGCAGGCAAGAGTGTAAAAACTCCTGGAAATTAGCAAAAGCGGAAACATTTGCAAATCTGAGACCCTGCCATGTCTCTCAAGAAAGCTCTGCAGAAAGTGTCTATGGGTCTCCTCGGTGCTGGGCAGGGCGCTGTGGTGGTTCGGCTGCAGCCCCTCCATGCCCACCCCGCTGCCCAGCACAGCACGACAGCCCTGGCCCTGCAGCCCCTCCGCAGCTCCTGCTGCCCCAGCGACAGAGCCGCCTGCCCCGAGCTGGGGCCCCAGGAACCTGATGCTCCTTCTCCTTTTCCAAGAGCCTAAGGGACGCGGGACCCACAGTCTCACCCTGTCTGTACTTGTCCGAGCCTGGCTGTGTGCCCCTGAGCACCCTTGGTGTCAGTGCCAAAAGAGACCCTGCAAAGGGAAACTCCCCTCATTGCACTGGGGGCATCCGAGGGAGCTCAGACTAGCGGGCTCTGAGGTTCCCCCATCTCTGCAGAGGAAGAGAGACACCTGGCTTCCTGCTTCACCATGGTCTCTGGCTCAGATTCCTGAGAAGTGGCACAAACCAAAAATTTTTTCTTTTAGTGGGAATGTATCAGAAAAGGAAGACAAACAAGAAAAGAACAACACAGAGCCCTGATGCCAAACGCCCTGGGAATGATGAGTGGGTGCACATGGGATGGTTATTGGTGCCCACATTGTACCCACTGAATCACTTTCCTCAGGGCATCCTTGAGCTCCTTGTTCCTCAGGCTGTAGATGAGGGGGTTCACTGCTGGAGGCACCACCGCGTACACAACAGCCACCACCAGATCCAGGGATGGGGAGGAGAGGGAGGGAGGTTTCAGGTAGGCACACATGCCAGTGCTGACAAAGAGGGAGACCACGGCCAGGTGAGGGAGGCACATGGAGAAGGCTTTGTGTCGGCCCTGCTCTGAGGGGATCCTCAGCACAGCTCTGAAGATCTGCACGTAGGACAGCACAATGAAAACAAAACACCCCAAGATTAAACAGGTCGTAATCACAACCACCCCAACTTCCCGGAGGTGGGAGTGTGAGCAGGAGAGCTTGAGGATGTGGGGGATCTCACAGAAGAAGTGCCCCACAGCATTGCCTTGGCAGAGAGGTATGGAAAAGGTGTTGGCAGTGTGCAGGAGAGCATTGAGAAAGCTGCTGCCCCAGGCAGCTGCTGCCATTTTAGACACAAGCTCTGCTGCCACCCAGGAGGGTCCCGTAGTGCAGGGGTCTGCAGATGGCAACGTAGCGGTCATAAGCCATGACAGTGAGAAGGGAATACTCAGCCAAAATGAAAATGGCAAAACTTAAGACCTGGGCAGCACATCCTGAGTAGGAGATGGTCGTGGTGTTCGAGAGGGAATTGGCCATGGATGTGGGGACAGTGGTGGAGATGGAGGCCACGTCGAGGAGGGAGAGATTAAAGAGGAAGAAGTCCATGGGGGTGTGGAGGCGGTGGTGGCAGGCTATGGTGGTGATGATGAGGCCGTTGGCCAGCAGGGCAGCCAAGTAGATGCCCAGGAAGAGTGCGAAGTGCAAGAGCTGCAGCTGCCGCGTGTCCGCGAATGCCAGGAGGAGGAACTCGTTGAAGGAGCTGCTGTTGGACATGTTGTTCCCTGCAGGCCCGTGGGACTGTGCCAGGAGGAAAAGACAGGGACAAGTCAGGAGAGACTCCTCTGTTCACAGCTCTTTCCCTTTCTCACACACACCCCCCAACACACACACGCACACACACACGTGCACACACACACACACACACACACAGACAGACTGCTTTTCTCCTCGGCAGGACCTTCACTCAGCTCCCTGTCTGCAGCTGCAGCTTGGGCTGGCTGCGTGAGCCATGAGGAGCCGGGACGTGTGCCTGCAGGCTGCAGAGGGGTCGGTGCTGCTGGAGTGTAGGAAGTCTGTTGAACATCTTCACATGCAGTTTGGAGGCATTTGGAGCACAAAAGCAACAGCTTCCGTGCTGGGGGGACTGTTTGCTTCTTTGTCTGCTCTGCAGGGCTGGACTAGGCAGCCTTTCCGTGGCTCCCAGGGTGAAGACTAGTGAGCCCTGAGAGGCACCAGCTCTCCCTGTGCCCTAGGACACAGCCAGCACACTGGTCTCCACATCTCCACTATGCTTTTGCAGCTGCCAACACACAGCCACTCCCAGCAGCACTTCCATCTCCTTAGCACCCCTCTGTGGCTTCTGTGTGGGACATTCAGCAAGCACAAGAGCTGGGCCCTTCTGGAGGGCAGCACACAACTCAGCAGCACACCCCCCCGGGAGGGTGAAGGGTCTTAAAGGTGGCATCTCCTGAGTCAGCTCATTCCCCCTTCCTCTGCTGGGTGGGAGAGGAAAGCTGCAGGGGGCTTGCTGGCGGGAAAGCGTCTGCATGCTGGGGCTGGCCGAGAACAGTGATGGCAAGGTGAAGTGGGTGCTGTCTGCAGGCTGAGGGCTTGTGTGGGCAATTGCTGTGGGTCCTTGCAAACCTAGTCACCCCTCAGCGTGGTGGTGACCAGGCTTAGTTTCTTGCCTCAACCTCAATGACTGCTGCATTTCCACTCCCACCATGCAGAGGCGAGCCCTCTTGAAAACCCCACTCTCAAAAGGTCCTCCTGGAGAGCTGGAGCTGTGGGCAGCCCTGCTCCACGCAGCACCCTCTCGACGGGAGGATGGACCTGCCCTGCTGGGGGAAACCCCTCTCACCCAGAGCTTCTCCCTGCAGCGCCGTGGGGAGCTCCCCGGGCAGGCTGCGTGCTGACCCGCGGAGGCGGCAGTCAGTGCCCCGGGCACACAGCACCCTGGGGTGCAGGGACACCACTCTGACTGATGAACCTGGGCAGACCTGGGTGCAGAGCCCAGCTTCACACCCCAGCTGCGTCCCTGGGAGAAGGCAGCAGGATGCCCTGTGCCTCTGACGGTGTGGCAGGACATCCTGCTCTGAAGCATCTCCTCCTCCTCCTCCTCCTCCACAATGCAGAAGCTGCAAGAGCGATCCTTAAAATCCCTATCAGTCATGGGATGGGGTGGGTGCAGAAGACCCCTCCAGGAACCTCGGCAGCATTGCCCTGCTGCCAGAGACTTACCATGCAAAGGGCTGTGCAGATTCCCCCCACAAGGAGCTCTCCTCTCTCCTCCCACTCCACACTGCCTCTCACTTCTCTCCCTCTCGCCTCATCTCCCGTCAGCAGCAGCAGGCAGTGCCCGGAGCCCCGCTGCTCTTGGCAGAGGAGCTGCTCCTGCACACAGCTGTCTCGGGGCCGTGCTGCCCAGTTGCCAGCAGCTCCCTCGGTCCCCGCAGCCTGGCCCCGCTCAGGAGCAGAGGCCCAGCCAAAGGCGTGACTTTCTCTGCCGCCTCGAGATTGTCCTGGGGCTCCAAGGCTGGCAGCTCCTGAGGGGCAGCAGGCTCCCCTCTGGGAAAGGCTCTGGCAGCTGCAATAATCCCCTGCAGTCCCTCTCGGCGCTGTGGAGAGAGACTGATTTCAGCAGGGTGCTTGATCCCCTCAGGCGACAGAGGTGGAGAGGGCTGGACCTGCTCCCCTCTGCCTCCTGCTCTTCCTGTCCCATTGCTGGCCAGGAGATGCAGAGAGTGGCCGAGAGGGGGTCATTACCCCTGCGTGGGGCAGTGATTCAGAGGAGGAAATGCAGGTGTTTGGTCTCCGCTGAGAAGGCCTTGGTTGGGAGGGGGATTCAGCTCCCTCCCAGGCATGCCCCAAACCCACCGGAGGTGGGCTTCCTCTGGCCTCAGTTTTGGGGTGCCCAAAAGAGCTGCCTGCATGCAAGGCCTTGCCTGAGCTGCCACGACAAGCACTAGGGATGGAGGGGGGAGTCAGCGGCTCACACCCAAACCCCCGGTGATGGCTGAGGTTCCAGGCTTGGTCCAAGTCATGTGTGTGGGTGTCTGCCAGCTGTGATGGAGCAATTCTGAGACCCTCCCCACATCCTGCCTGAGCCTCAGCTGTGGGCCAGAGGGGTGGTGGGGCAGGTTCCCTTGGCCACCTGAACCTACACCATATTCTTGGGCCATCGGAACCTTTCCATGGAGCCATGCATTTCCATGGAGCCTGCAGAGCAGTTCAGCTGACCCAAAGGAGGAGTTCACCATGAGGAGAGCCGGGTCGCTCTCTAGACTCCACCAGCTGTACATACTGCAGTACCTGCTACTCACCCTGGACACTGCCCATCTGGAGTGTTGGTCACATCATACAGTGACCCTGCTACTTCTTTAACCAACCCAGACACTCTGCAGCAGAGCTGGCGAGAGACTTTCAGGAGCCACTGGAAACTGCACATCATCTGCAGTACCTGCCAAGATGCTCCTCTGGAAAGAGACTGAGCATTTGCCCACGGGGGATCACAAGACAGTCCTGCTGTGCAGCATCCTGGGAGAAGCCCAGGGAGCAGCTCCGTATCTCATCTCCTTTGCTCTCCCTTGTTGGAAGGGGACAATCCGCACTGGCCTCCCCTGCCTGGGAATGATCCTCCATAATTCCCCTTCCTTGGGCAGAAACGCACTAGACCTTTGCAAAGTGACTCCCGAGTGAGAGAAGTTGCACCAGGACAAAGGCAAAGTCCTGCAGCTGGGCAGGAAGGACCCCCTGCAGACGGTGCAGGCTGGGGACTGGCTGGCTGGGGAGCAGCTCTGCTGCAAAGGACCTGGCATCTCCATGCACACCAACTGAACGTGAGCCAGCAGTGTGCCCTGGCAGCGATGAAAGGCAGCAGCATCCTGGGCTGCCTGAACACAGTAGCGCAGCCAGGAGATCCAGGCGAGTGATGGTCCCCCTCCACTCAGCACTCATTAGAGCCTAGCTAGAAGACTGCATTCAGATTTGGGCGCTCCATCCCCGCCCCCCAATAAAAGAAAGCATTAGCAAAGGGTGAGGAGTTCAGCTGAGGACCACCAAGGTGGTCAGGCTCTGAGGCCCAGGCCCTGTGGAGGAGAGGCTGAGGGAAATGCCTTTTTTTCAGCCTGAAGAAGAGACGGCTTTGGGAGGACCTAACAGCAGCCTTCCAGTAACCACAGGGAGGTCGTCAAGGAGACAAAGTCAGGCTCCCACACAGTGGTGCATGGTGGGAAGGCAAGAGCCAGTGGGCCTAGGAGAGAGGAACTTTTTCAGCAGGAGGTCACTCAAGCATTGGATCAGGTGGTGCAGTGAGGTTGTGCCATCTCCATCCTTGGAGGCCTTCAAGACCAGGCTGGATAAAACCCTGAGTAAGCTGACCTGACCTTGTGACCTGGACTCACCCCTGGAGTGCCCAGACCCTCCCTGGTCATGTTGCTGGGCTTTCTCCAAAGTATGCCCTCATTTCTGAAGGGTATATAACATTTACCATCTTTAAGTGGGGGACAGGGCAAAGGCAGCATGGGGACCGAGGCAGTCACGGCAGCCCTGCTCTCCCTGGAGACCCCACTGCCCTGAGGAGGACCCAAGTGACAAGGAAGAGCCCAAGCACCAGCCGGACAAAGAGCGCCTGAGAAGATGCTGGCCTGAGCAGCTGGGAGCCAAGAGCCAAGGGGCTGACGAGCTGGCAAGACCTGCACTGGGCAGAGGCACCACCAGCTGTGTGCACACTGGCCAGCGTGCCAAGCTCCAAGGCTGCTGCTTCATGCCTCAAACTCCAACGAGCAGTAGCTCACAAGCAGCGTTCCTCGGGGGGCCCTCCTGGCTCTGACACTGCTCAATACCTTCCTAAGCCACCTGGGCATGGGCATGGACTGCGCCCTCAGCAAGTCTGAGCAGAGCTAGCTCTGCGGAAGGAGGAGCCACCACTAGCAAGACCTCCGCAGGCTGTGCCGCCCAGAACTGCTTGAGCCTTATCAACAACCAATGGAAAGGTCTGTCCCTGGCACGGCTGCATCGCAAGCAGCAGCAGCAGCACAGGCTGTGGCCGGATGGTCAGGGGCAGAGGCGGGTGGATGTCTTCCAAGGCCAGCAAGGTCACCTGGCTGATGTCTTTAGCCCTGCTGCATGGCAACCCCCTCCTGGGAAACCCCCCCAAACTGCCCTCTGAGGTCATCATGGGCAGCCTCCCCTCCCACCCGCCCTCCGCCGCTGCCTCCCTCCTCCTGCCTCCCCTCCCTCCTGCCTTCCCTCCCTCCCGCCCTCTCTCCACCGCTGCTAACCTCCCTCCTGCCTTCCCTCCTCCATCCAGGAGGGCAGGCAAGAGTGTAAAAACTCCTGGAAATTAGCAAAAGCGGAAACATTTGCAAATCTGAGACCCTGCCATGTCTCTTAAGAAAGCTCTGCAGAAAGTGTCTATGGGTCTCCTGGGTGCTGGGCAGGGCGCTGTGGTGGTTCGGCTGCAGCCCCTCCATGCCCACCCCGCTGCCCAGCACAGCACGACAGCCCTGGCCCTGCAGCCCCTCCGCAGCTCCTGCTGCCCCAGCGACAGAGCCGCCTGCCCCGAGCTGGGGCCCCAGGAACCTGATGCTCCTTCTCCTTTTCCAAGAGCCTAAGGGACGCGGGACCCACAGTCTCACCCTGTCTGTACTTGTCCGAGCCTGGCTGTGTGCCCCTGAGCACCCTTGGTGTCAGTGCCAAAAGAGACCCTGCAAAGGGAAACTCCCCTCATTGCACTGGGGGCATCCGAGGGAGCTCAGACTAGCGGGCTCTGAGGTTCCCCCATCTCTGCGGAGGAAGGGAGACACCTGGCTTCCTGCTTCACCACGGTCTCTGGCTCAGATTCCTGAGAAGTGGCACAAACCAAAAATTTTTTCTTTTAATGAGAATGTATCAAAAAAGGAAGACAAACAAGAAAAGAACAACACAGAGCCCTGATGCCAAACGCCCTGGGAATGATGAGTGGGTGCACATGGGATGGTTATTGGTGCCCACATTGTACCCACTGAATCACTTTCCTCAGGGCATCCTTGAGCTCCTTGTTCCTCAGGCTGTAGATGAGGGGGTTCACTGCTGGAGGCACCACCGCGTACACAACAGCCACCACCACATCCAGGGAGGGGGAGGAGAGGGAGGGAGGTTTCAGGTAGGCACACATGCCAGTGCTGACAAAGAGGGAGACCACGGCCAGGTGAGGGAGGCACATGGAGAAGGCTTTGTGTCGGCCCTGCTCTGAGGGGATCCTCAGCACAGCTTTGAAGATCTGCACGTAGGACAGCACAATGAACATGAAACACCCCAAGATTAAACAGGTCGTAATCACAACCACCCCAACTTCCCGGAGGTGGGAGTGTGAGCAGGAGAGCTTGAGGATGTGGGGGATCTCACAGAAGAAGTGCCCCACAGCATTGCCTTGGCAGAGAGGTATGGAAAAGGTGTTGGCAGTGTGCAGGAGAGCATTGAGAAAGCTGCTGCCCCAGGCAGCTGCTGCCATTTGGACACAAGCTCTGCTGCCACCCAGGAGGGTCCCGTAGTGCAGGGGTCTGCAGATGGCAACGTAGCGGTCATAAGCCATGACAGTGAGAAGGGAATACTCAGCCAAAATGAAAATGGCAAAACTTAAGACCTGGGCAGTGCATCCTGAGTAGGAGATGGTCGTGGTGTTTGTGAGGGAATTGGCCATGGATGTGGGGACAGTGGTGGAGATGGAGCCTACGTCGAGGAGGGAGAGATTAAAGAGGAAGAAGTCCATGGGGGTGTGGAGGCGGTGGTGGCAGGCTATGGTGGTGATGATGAGGCCGTTGGCCAGCAGGGCAGCCAAGTAGATGCCCAGGAAGAGTGCGAAGTGCAAGAGCTGCAGCTGCCGCGTGTCCGCAAATGCCAGGAGGAGGAACTCGTTGAGGGAGCTGCTGTTGGACATGTTGTTCCCTGCAGGCCCGTGGGACTGTGCCAGGAGGAAAAGACAAGGACAAGTCAGGAGAGACTCCTCTGTTCACAGCTCTTTCCCTTTCTCACACACACCCCCCAACACACACACGCACACACACACACACACACACACACACACACACGTGCACACACACACACACACACACACAGACTGCTTTTCTCCCAGGCAGGACCTTCACTCAGCTCCCTGTCTGCAGCTGCAGTTTGGGCTGGCTGCGTGAGCCATGAGGAGCCGGGACGTGTGCCTGCAGGCTGCAGAGGGGTCAGTGCTGCTGGAGTGTAGGAAGTCTGTTGAGCATCTTCACATGCAGTTTGGAGGCATTTGGAGCACAAAAGCAACAGCTTCCGTGCTGGGGGGACTGTTTGCTTCTTTGTCTGCTCTGCAGGGCTGGACTAGGCAGCCTTTCCGTGGCTCCCAGGGTGAAGACTAGTGAGCCCTGAGAGGCACCAGCTCTCCCTGTGCCCTAGGACACAGCCAGCACACTGGTCTCCACATCTCCACTATGTTTTTTCATCTGCCCACACACAGCCACTCCCAGCAGCACTTCCATCTCCTTAGCACCCCTCTGTGGCTTCTGTGTGGGACATTCAGCAAGCACAAGAGCTGGGCCCTTCTGGAGGGCAGCACACAACTCAGCAGCACACCCCCCCGGGAGGGTGAAGGGTCTTAAAGGTGGCATCTCCTGAGTCAGCTCATTCCCCCTTCCTCTGCCGGGTGGGAGAGGAAAGCTGCAGGGGGCTTGCTGGGGGGAAAGCGTCTGCATGCTGGGGCTGGCCGAGAACAGTGATGGCAAGGTGAAGTGGGTGCTGTCTGCAGGCTGAGGGCTTGTGTGGGCAATTGCTGTGGGTCCTTGCAAACCTAGTCACCCCTCAGCGTGGTGGTGACCAGGCTTAGTTTCTTGCCTCAACCTGACTGCTGCATTTCCACTCCCACCATGCAGAGGCGAGCCCTCTTGAAAACCCCACTCTCAAAAGGTCCTCCTGGAGAGCTGGAGCTGTGGGCAGCCCTGCTCCACGCAGCACCCTCTCGACGGGAGGATGGACCTGCCCTGCTGGGGGAAACCCCTCTCACCCAGAGCTTCTCCCTGCAGCGCCGTGGGGAGCTCCCCGGGCAGGCTGCGTGCTGACCCGCGGAGGCGGCAGTCAGTGCCCCGGGCACACAGCACCCTGGGGTGCAGGGACACCACTCTGACTGATGAACCTGGGCAGACCTGGGTGCAGAGCCCAGCTTCACACCCCGGCTGTGTCCATGGGAGAAGGCAGCAGGATGCCCTGTGCCTCTGACGGTGTGGCAGGACATCCTGCTCTGAAGCATCTCCTCCTCCTCCTCCTCCTCCACAATGCAGAAGCTGCAAGAGCGATCCTTAAAATCCCTATCAGTCATGGGATGGGGTGGGTGCAGAAGACCCCTCCAGGAACCTCGGCAGCATTGCCCTGCTGCCAGAGACTTACCATGCAAAGGGCTGTGCAGATTTCCCCCACAAGGAGCTCTCCTCTCTCCTCCCACTCCACACTGCCTCTCACTTCTCTCCCTCTCGCCTCATCTCCCGTCAGCAGCAGCAGGCAGTGCCCGGAGCCCCGCTGCTCTTGGCAGAGGAGCTGCTCCTGCACACAGCTGTCTCGGGGCCGTGCTGCCCAGTTGCCAGCAGCTCCCTTGGTCCCCGCAGCCTGGCCCCGCTCAGGAGCAGAGGCCCAGCCAAAGGCGTGACTTTCTCTGCCGCCTCGAGATTGTCCTGGGGCTCCAAGGCTGGCAGCTCCTGAGGGGCAGCAGGCTCCCCTCTGGGAAAGGCTCTGGCAGCTGCAATAATCCCCTGCAGTCCCTCTCGGCGCTGTGGAGAGACACTGATTTCAGCAGGGTGCTTGATCCCCTCAGGGGACAGAGGTGGAGAGGGCTGGACCTGCTCCCCTCTGCCTCCTGCTCTTCCTGTCCCATTGCTGGCCAGGAGATGCAGAGAGTGGCCGAGAGGGGGTCATTTCCCTTGCGTGGGGCAGTGATTCAGAGGAGGAAATGCAGGTGTTTGATCTCCGCTCAGAAGGCCTTGGTCGGGAGGGGGATTCAGCTCCCTCCCAGGCATGCCCCAAACCCACTGGAGGTGGGCTTCCTCTGGCCTCAGTTTCGGGGTGCCCAAAAGAGCTGCCTGCATGCAAGGCCTTGCCTGAGCTGCCACGACAAGCACTAGGGATGGAGGGGGGAGTCAGCGGCTCACACCCAAACCCCCGGTGATGGCTGAGGTTCCAGGCTTGGTCCAAGTCATGTGTGTGGGTGTCTGCCAGCTGTGATGGAGCAATTCTGAGACCCTCCCCACATCCTGCCTGAGCCTCAGCTGTGGGCCAGACGGGTGGTGGGGCAGGTTCCCTTGGCCACCTGAACCTACACCATATTCTTGGGCCATCGGAACCTTTCCATGGAGCCATGCATTTCCATGGAGCCTGCAGAGCAGTTCAGCTGACCCAAAGGAGGAGTTCACCATGAGGAGAGCCGGGTCGCTCTCTAGACTCCACCAGCTGTACATACTGCAGTACCTGCTACTCACCCTGGACACTGCCCATCTGGAGTGTTGGTCACATCATACAGTGACCCTGCTACTTCTTTAACCAACCCAGACACTCTGCAGCAGAGCTGGCGAGAGACTTTCAGGAGCCACTGGAAACTGCACATCATCTGCAGTACCTGCCAAGATGCTCCTCTGGAAAGAGACTGAGCATTTGCCCACGGGGGATCACAAGACAGTCCTGCTGTGCAGCATCCTGGGAGAAGCCCAGGGAGCAGCTCCGTATCTCATCTCCTTTGCTCTCCCTTGTTGGAAGGGGACAATCCGCACTGGCCTCCCCTGCCTGGGAATGATCCTCCATAATTCCCCTTCCTTGGGCAGAAACGCACTAGACCTTTGCAAAGGGACTCCCGAGTGAGAGAAGTTGCACCAGGACAAAGGCAAAGTCCTGCAGCTGGGCAGGAAGGACCCCCTGCAGATGGTGCAGGCTGGGGACTGGCTGGCTGGGGAGCAGCTCTGCTGCAAAGGACCTGGCATCTCCATGCACACCAACTGAACGTGAGCCAGCAGTGTGCCCTGGCAGCGATGAAAGGCAGCAGCATCCTGGGCTGCCTGAACACAGTAGCGCAGCCAGGAGATCCAGGCGAGTGATGGTCCCCCTCCACTCAGCACTCATTAGAGCCTAGCTAGAAGACTGCATTCAGATTTGGGCGCTCCATCCCCGCCCCCCAATAAAAGAAAGCATTAGCAAAGGGTGAGGAGTTCAGCTGAGGACCACCAAGGTGGTCAGGCTCTGAGGCCCAGGCCCTGTGGAGGAGAGGCTGAGGGAAATGCCTTTTTTTCAGCCTGAAGAAGAGACGGCTTTGGGAGGACCTAACAGCAGCCTTCCAGTAACCACAGGGAGGTCGTCAAGGAGACAAAGTCAGGCTCCCACACAGTGGTGCATGGTGGGAAGGCAAGAGCCAGTGGGCCTAGGAGAGAGGAACTTTTTCAGCAGGAGGTCACTCAAGCATTGGATCAGGTGGTGCAGTGAGGTTGTGCCATCTCCATCCTTGGAGGCCTTCAAGACCAGGCTGGATAAAACCCTGAGTAAGCTGGCCTGACCTTGTGACCTGGACTCACCCCTGGAGTGCCCAGCCCCTCCCTGGTCATGTTGCTGTGCTTTCTCCAAAGTATGCCCTCATTTCTGAAGGGTATATAACATTTACCATCTTTAAGTGGGGGACAGGGCAAAGGCAGCATGGGGACCGAGGCAGTCACGGCAGCCCTGCTCTCCCTGGAGACCCCACTGCCCTGAGGAGGACCCAAGTGACAAGGAAGAGCCCAAGCACCAGCCGGACAAAGAGCGCCTGAGAAGATGCTGGCCTGAGCAGCTGGGAGCCAAGAGCCAAGGGGCTGACGAGCTGGCAAGACCTGCACTGGGCAGAGGCACCACCAGCTGTGTGCACACTGGCCAGCGTGCCAAGCTCCAAGGCTGCTGCTTCATGCCTCAAACTCCAACGAGCAGTAGCTCACAAGCAGCGTTCCTCGGGGGGCCCTCCTGGCTCTGACACTGCTCAATACCTTCCTAAGCCACCTGGGCATGGGCATGGACTGCGCCCTCAGCAAGTCTGAGCAGAGCTAGCTCTGCGGAAGGAGGAGCCACCACTAGCAAGACCTCCGCAGGCTGTGCCGCCCAGAACTGCTTGAGCCTTATCAACAACCAATGGAAAGGTCTGTCCCTGGCACGGCCGCATCGCAAGCAGCAGCAGCAGCAGCACAGGCTGTGGCCGGATGGTCAGGGGCAGAGGCGGGTGGATGTCTTCCAAGGCCAGCAAGGTCACCTGGCTGATGTCTTTAGCCCTGCTGCATGGCAACCCCCTCCTGGGAAACCCCCCCAAACTGCCCTCTGAGGTCATCATGGGCAGCCTCCCCTCCCACCCGCCCTCCGCCGCTGCCTCCCTCCTCCTGCCTCCCCTCCCTCCTGCCTTCCCTCCCTCCCGCCCTCTCTCCACCGCTGCTAACCTCCCTCCTGCCTTCCCTCCTCCATCCAGGAGGGCAGGCAAGAGTGTAAAAACTCCTGGAAATTAGCAAAAGCGGAAACATTTGCAAATCTGAGACCCTGCCATGTCTCTCAAGAAAGCTCTGCAGAAAGTGTCTATGGGTCTCCTCGGTGCTGGGCAGGGCGCTGTGGTGGTTCGGCTGCAGCCCCTCCATGCCCACCCCGCTGCCCAGCACAGCACGACAGCCCTGGCCCTGCAGCCCCTCCGCAGCTCCTGCTGCCCCAGCGACAGAGCCGCCTGCCCCGAGCTGGGGCCCCAGGAACCTGATGCTCCTTCTCCTTTTCCAAGAGCCTAAGGGACGCGGGACCCACAGTCTCACCCTGTCTGTACTTGTCCGAGCCTGGCTGTGTGCCCCTGAGCGCCCTTGGTGTCAGTGCCAAAAGAGACCCTGCAAAGGGAAACTCCCCTCATTGCACTGGGGGCATCCGAGGGAGCTCAGACTAGCGGGCTCTGAGGTTCCCCCATCTCTGCAGAGGAAGAGAGACACCTGGCTTCCTGCTTCACCATGGTCTCTGGCTCAGATTCCTGAGAAGTGGCACAAACCAAAAATTTTTTCTTTTAGTGGGAATGTATCAGAAAAGGAAGACAAACAAGAAAAGAACAACACAGAGCCCTGATGCCAAACGCCCTGGGAATGATGAGTGGGTGCACATGGGATGGTTATTGGTGCCCACATTGTACCCACTGAATCACTTTCCTCAGGGCATCCTTGAGCTCCTTGTTCCTCAGGCTGTAGATGAGGGGGTTCACTGCTGGAGGCACCACCGCGTACAGAACAGCCACCACCAGATCCAGGGAGGGGGAGGAGAGGGAGGGAGGTTTCAGGTAGGCACACATGCCAGTGCTGACAAAGAGGGAGACCACGGCCAGGTGAGGGAGGCACATGGAGAAGGCTTTGTGTCGGCCCTGCTCTGAGGGGATCCTCAGCACAGCTCTGAAGATCTGCACGTAGGACAGCACAATGAACATGAAACACCCCAAGATTAAACAGGTTGTAATCACAACAACCCCAACTTCCTGGAGGTAGGAGTGTGAGCAGGAGAGCTTGAGGATGTGGGGGATCTCACAGAAGAAGTGCCCCACAGCATTGCCTTGGCAGAGAGGTATGGAAAAGGTGTTGGCAGTGTGCAGGAGAGCATTGAGAAAGCTGCTGCCCCAGGCACCTGCTGCCATTTGGACACAAGCTCTGCTGCCACCCAGGAGGGTCCCGTAGTGCAGGGGTCTGCAGATGGCAACGTAGCGGTCATAAGCCATGACAGTGAGAAGGGAATACTCAGCCAAAATGAAAATGGCAAAACTTAAGACCTGGGCAGCACATCCCGAGTAGGAGATGGTCGTGGTGTTTGTGAGGGAATTGGCCATGGATGTGGGGACAGTGGTGGAGATGGAGGCCACGTCGAGGAGGGAGAGATTAAAGAGGAAGAAGTCCATGGGGGTGTGGAGGCGGTGGTGGCAGGCTATGGTGGTGATGATGAGGCCGTTGGCCAGCAGGGCAGCCAAGTAGATGCCCAGGAAGAGTGTGAAGTGCAAGAGCTGCAGCTGCCGCGTGTCCGCAAATGCCAGGAGGAGGAACTCGTTGAGGGAGCTGCTGTTGGACATGTTGTTCCCTGCAGGCCCGTGGGACTGTGCAAGGAGGAAAAGACAGGGACAAGTCAGGAGAGACTCCTCTGTTCACAGCTCTTTCCCTTTCTCACACACACCCCCCAACACACACACGCACACACACGTGCACACACACACACACACACACAGACAGACTGCTTTTCTCCTCGGCAGGACCTTCACTCAGCTCCCTGTCTGCAGCTCCAGCTTGGGCTGGCTGCGTGAGCCATGAGGAGCCGGGACGTGTGCCTGCAGGCTGCAGAGGGGTCAGTGCTGCTGGAGTGTAGGAAGTCTGTTGAACATCTTCACATGCAGTTTGGAGGCATTTGGAGCACAAAAGCAACAGCTTCCGTGCTGGGGGGACTGTTTGCTTCTTTGTCTGCTCTGCAGGGCTGGACTAGGCAGCCTTTCCGTTGCTCCCAGGGTGAAGACTAGTGAGCCCTGAGAGGCACCAGCTCTCCCTGTGCCCTAGGACACAGCCAGCACACTGGTCTCCACATCTCCACTATGCTTTTGCAGCTGCCCACATACTGCCACCCCCAGCAGCACTTCCATCTCCTTAGCACCCCTCTGTGGCTTCTGTGTGGGACATTCAGCAAGCACAAGAGCTGGGCCCTTCTGGAGGGCAGCACACAACTCAGCAGCACACCCCCCCGGGAGGGTGAAGGGTCTTAAAGGTGGCATCTCCTGAGTCAGCTCATTCCCCCTTCCTCTGCTGGGTGGGAGAGGAAAGCTGCAGGGGGCTTGCTGGCGGGAAAGCGTCTGCATGCTGGGGCTGGCCGAGAACAGTGATGGCAAGGTGAAGTGGGTGCTGTCTGCAGGCTGAGGGCTTGTGTGGGCAATTGCTGTGGTTCCTTGCAAACCTAGTCACCCCTCAGCGTGGTGGTGACCAGGCTTAGTTTCTTGCCTCAACCGGACTGCTGCATTTCCACTCCCACCATGCAGAGGCGAGCCCTCTTGAAAACCCCACTCTCAAAAGGTCCTCCTGGAGAGCTGGAGCTGTGGGCAGCCCTGCTCCACGCAGCACCCTCTCGACGGGAGAATGGACCTGCCCTGCTGGGGGAAACCCCTCTCACCCAGAGCTTCTCCCTGCAGCGCCGTGGGGAGCTCCCCGGGCAGGCTGCGTGCTGACCCGCGGAGGCGGCAGTCAGTGCCCCAGGCACACAGCACCCTGGGGTGCAGGGACACCACTCTGACTGATGAACCTGGGCAGACCTGGGTGCAGAGCCCAGCTTCACACCCCAGCTGCGTCCCTGGGAGAAGGCAGCAGGATGCCCTGTGCCTCTGACGGTGTGGCAGGACATCCTGCTCTGAAGCATCTCCTCCTCCTCCTCCTCCTCCACAATGCAGAAGCTGCAAGAGCGATCCTTAAAATCCCTATCAGTCATGGGATGGGGTGGGTGCAGAAGACCCCTCCAGGAACCTCGGCAGCATTGCCCTGCTGCCAGAGACTTACCATGCAAAGGGCTGTGCAGATTCCCCCCACAAGGAGCTCTCCTCTCTCCTCCCACTCCACACTGCCTCTCACTTCTCTCCCTCTCGCCTCATCTCCCATCAGCAGCAGCAGGCAGTGCCCGGAGCCCCGCTGCTCTTGGCAGAGGAGCTGCTCCTGCCCACAGCTGGGCACATGGGCACTGCTGCCACGGTGCCAGCAGCTCCCTCGGTCCCCGCAGCCTGGCCCCACTCAGGAGCAGAGGCCCAGCCAAAGGCGTGACTTTCTCTGCCCCCTGGGCTCCCTCGAGATTGTCCTGGGGCTCCAAGGCTGGCAGCTCCTGAGGGGCAGCAGGCTCCCCTCTGGGAAAGGCTATGGCAGCTGCAATAATCCCCTGCAGTCCCTCTCGGCGCTGTGGAGAGACACTGATTTCAGCAGGGTGCTTGATACCCTCAGGCGACAGAGGTGGAGAGGGCTGGACCTGCTCCCCTCTGCCTCCTGCTCTTCCTGTCCCATTGCTGGCCAGGAGATGCAGAGAGTGGCCGAGAGGGGGTCATTTCCCCTGCGTGGGGCAGTGATTCAGAGGAGGAAATGCAGGTGTTTGATCTCCGCTGAGAAGGCCTTGGTCGGGAGGGGGATTCAGCTCCCTCCCAGGCATGCCCCAAACCCACTGGAGGTGGGCTTCCTCTGGCCTCAGTTTCGGGGTGCCCAAAAGAGCTGCCTGCATGCAAGGCCTTGCCTGAGCTGCCACGACAAGCACTAGGGATGGAGGGGGGAGTCAGCGGCTCACACCCAAACCCCCGGTGATGGCTGAGGTTCCAGGCTTGGTCCAAGTCATGTGTGTGGGTGTCTGCCAGCTGTGATGGAGCAATTCTGAGACCCTCCCCACATCCTGCCTGAGCCTCAGCTGTGGGCCAGACGGGTGGTGGGGCAGGTTCCCTTGGCCACCTGAACCTACACCATATTCTTGGGCCATCGGAACCTTTCCATGGAGCCATGCATTTCCATGGAGCCTGCAGAGCAGTTCAGCTGACCCAAAGGAGGAGTTCACCATGAGGAGAGCCGGGTCGCTCTCTAGACTCCACCAGCTGTACATACTGCAGTACCTGCTACTCACCCTGGACACTGCCCATCTGGAGTGTTGGTCACATCATACAGTGACCCTGCTACTTCTTTAACCAACCCAGACACTCTGCAGCAGAGCTGGCGAGAGACTTTCAGGAGCCACTGGAAACTGCACATCATCTGCAGTACCTGCCAAGATGCTCCTCTGGAAAGAGACTGAGCATTTGCCCACGGGGGATCACAAGACAGTCCTGCTGTGCAGCATCCTGGGAGAAGCCCAGGGAGCAGCTCCGTATCTCATCTCCTTTGCTCTCCCTTGTTGGAAGGGGACAATCCGCACTGGCCTCCCCTGCCTGGGAATGATCCTCCATAATTCCCCTTCCTTGGGCAGAAACGCACTGAACCTTTGCAAAGTGACTCCCGAGTGAGAGAAGTTGCACCAGGACAAAGGCAAAGTCCTGCAGCTGGGCAGGAAGGACCCCCTGCAGACGGTGCAGGCTGGGGACTGGCTGGCTGGGGAGCAGCTCTGCTGCAAAGGACCTGGCATCTCCATGCACACCAACTGAACGTGAGCCAGCAGTGTGCCCTGGCAGCGATGAAAGGCAACAGCATCCTGGGCTGCCTGAACACAGTAGCGCAGCCAGGAGATCCAGGCGAGTGATGGTCCCCCTCCACTCAGCACTCATTAGAGCCTAGCTAGAAGACTGCATTCAGATTTGGGCGCTCCATCCCCGCCCCCCAATAAAAGAAAGCATTAGCAAAGGGTGAGGAGTTCAGCTGAGGACCACCAAGGTGGTCAGGCTCTGAGGCCCAGGCCCTGTGGAGGAGAGGCTGAGGGAAATGCCTTTTTTTCAGCCTGAAGAAGAGACGGCTTTGGGAGGACCTAACAGCAGCCTTCCAGTAACCACAGGGAGGTTGTCAAGGAGACAAAGTCAGGCTCCCACACAGTGGTGCATGGTGGGAAGGCAAGAGCCAGTGGGCCTAGGAGAGAGGAACTTTTTCAGCAGGAGGTCACTCAAGCATTGGATCAGGTGGTGCAGTGAGGTTGTGCCATCTCCATCCTTGGAGGCCTTCAAGACCAGGCTGGATAAAACCCTGAGTAAGCTGGCCTGACCTTGTGACCTGGACTCACCCCTGGAGTGCCCAGACCCTCCCTGGTCATGTTGCTGGGCTTTCTCCAAAGTATGCCCTCATTTCTGAAGGGTATATAACATTTACCATCTTTAAGTGGGGGACAGGGCAAAGGCAGCATGGGGACCGAGGCAGTCACGGCAGCCCTGCTCTCCCTGGAGACCCCACTGCCCTGAGGAGGACCCAAGTGACAAGGAAGAGCCCAAGCACCAGCCGGACAAAGAGCGCCTGAGAAGATGCTGGCCTGAGCAGCTGGGAGCCAAGAGCCAAGGGGCTGACGAGCTGGCAAGACCTGCACTGGGCAGAGGCACCACCAGCTGTGTGCACACTGGCCAGCGTGCCAAGCTCCAAGGCTGCTGCTTCATGCCTCAAACTCCAACGAGCAGTAGCTCACAAGCAGCGTTCCTCGGGGGGCCCTCCTGGCTCTGACACTGCTCAATACCTTCCTAAGCCACCTGGGCATGGGCATGGACTGCGCCCTCAGCAAGTCTGAGCAGAGCTAGCTCTGCGGAAGGAGGAGCCACCACTAGCAAGACCTCTGCAGGCTGTGCCGCCCAGAACTGCTTGAGCCTTATCAACAACCAATGGAAAGGTCTGTCCCTGGCACGGCCGCATCGCAAGCAGCAGCAGCAGCAGCACAGGCTGTGGCCGGATGGTCAGGGGCAGAGGCGGGTGGATGTCTTCCAAGGCCAGCAAGGTCACCTGGCTGATGTCTTTAGCCCTGCTGCATGGCAACCCCCTCCTGGGAAACCCCCCCAAACTGCCCTCTGAGGTCATCATGGGCAGCCTCCCCTCCCACCCGCCCTCCGCCGCTGCCTCCCTCCTCCTGCCTCCCCTCCCTCCTGCCTTCCCTCCCTCCCGCCCTCTCTCCACCGCTGCTAACCTCCCTCCTGCCTTCCCTCCTCCATCCAGGAGGGCAGGCAAGAGTGTAAAAACTCCTGGAAATTAGCAAAAGCGGAAACATTTGCAAATCTGAGACCCTGCCATGTCTCTCAAGAAAGCTCTGCAGAAAGTGTCTATGGGTCTCCTGGGTGCTGGGCAGGGCGCTGTGGTGGTTCGGCTGCAGCCCCTCCATGCCCACCCCGCTGCCCAGCACAGCACGACAGCCCTGGCCCTGCAGCCCCTCCGCAGCTCCTGCTGCCCCAGCGACAGAGCCGCCTGCCCCGAGCTGGGGCCCCAGGAACCTGATGCTCCTTCTCCTTTTCCAAGAGCCTAAGGGACGCGGGACCCACAGTCTCACCCTGTCTGTACTTGTCCGAGCCTGGCTGTGTGCCCCTGAACGCCCTTGGTGTCAGTGCCAAAAGAGACCCTGCAAAGGGAAACTCCCCTCATTGCACTGGGGGCATCCGAGGGAGCTCAGACTAGCGGGCTCTGAGGTTCCCCCATCTCTGCAGAGGAAGAGAGACACCTGGCTTCCTGCTTCACCATGGTCTCTGGCTCAGATTCCTGAGAAGTGGCACAAACCAAAAATTTTTTCTTTTAGTGGGAATGTATCAGAAAAGGAAGACAAACAAGAAAAGAACAACAGAGAGCCCTGATGCCAAACGCCCTGGGAATGATGAGTGGGTGCACATGGGATGGTTATTGGTGCCCACATTGTACCCACTGAATCACTTTCCTCAGGGCATCCTTGAGCTCCTTGTTCCTCAGGCTGTAGATGAGGGGGTTCACTGCTGGAGGCACCACCGCGTACAGAACAGCCACCACCAGATCCAGGGAGGGGGAGGAGAGGGAGGGAGGTTTCAGGTAGGCACACATGCCAGTGCTGACAAAGAGGGAGACCACGGCCAGGTGAGGGAGGCACATGGAGAAGGCTTTGTGTCGGCCCTGCTCTGAGGGGATCCTCAGCACAGCTCTGAAGATCTGCACGTAGGACAGCACAATGAACATGAAACACCCCAAGATTAAACAGGTTGTAATCACAACAACCCCAACTTCCTGGAGGTAGGAGTGTGAGCAGGAGAGCTTGAGGATGTGGGGGATCTCACAGAAGAAGTGCCCCACAGCATTGCCTTGGCAGAGAGGTATGGAAAAGGTGTTGGCAGTGTGCAGGAGAGCATTGAGAAAGCTGCTGCCCCAGGCACCTGCTGCCATTTGGACACAAGCTCTGCTGCCACCCAGGAGGGTCCCGTAGTGCAGGGGTCTGCAGATGGCAACGTAGCGGTCATAAGCCATGACAGTAAGAAGGGAATACTCAGCCAAAATGAAAATGGCAAAACTTAAGACCTGGGCAGCACATCCCGAGTAGGAGATGGTCGTGGTGTTTGTGAGGGAATTGGCCATGGATGTGGGGACAGTGGTGGAGATGGAGGCCACGTCGAGGAGGGAGAGATTAAAGAGGAAGAAGTCCATGGGGGTGTGGAGGCGGTGGTGGCAGGCTATGGTGGTGATGATGAGGCCGTTGGCCAGCAGGGCAGCCAGGTAGATGCCCAGGAAGAGCGCGAAGTGCAAGAGCTGCAGCTGCCGCGTGTCCGCAAATGCCAGGAGGAGGAACTCGTTGAGGGAGCTGCTGTTGGACATGTTGTTCCCTGCAGGCCCGTGGGACTGTGCAAGGAGGAAAAGACAGGGACAAGTCAGGAGAGACTCCTCTGTTCACAGCTCTTTCCCTTTCTCACACACACCCCCCAACACACACACGCACACACACGTGCACACACACACACACACACACACACAGACAGACTGCTTTTCTCCTCGGCAGGACCTTCACTCAGCTCCCTGTCTGCAGCTGCAGCTTGGGCTGGCTGCGTGAGCCATGAGGAGCCGGGACGTGTGCCTGCAGGCTGCAGAGGGGTCAGTGCTGCTGGAGTGTAGGAAGTCTGTTGAACATCTTCACATGCAGTTTGGAGGCATTTGGAGCACAAAAGCAACAGCTTCCGTGCTGGGGGGACTGTTTGCTTCTTTGTCTGCTCTGCAGGGCTGGACTAGGCAGCCTTTCCGTTGCTCCCAGGGTGAAGACTAGTGAGCCCTGAGAGGCACCAGCTCTCCCTGTGCCCTAGGACACAGCCAGCACACTGGTCTCCACATCTCCACTATGCTTTTGCAGCTGCCCACATACTGCCACCCCCAGCAGCACTTCCATCTCCTTAGCACCCCTCTGTGGCTTCTGTGTGGGACATTCAGCAAGCACAAGAGCTGGGCCCTTCTGGAGGGCAGCACACAACTCAGCAGCACACCCCCCCGGGAGGGTGAAGGGTCTTAAAGGTGGCATCTCCTGAGTCAGCTCATTCCCCCTTCCTCTGCTGGGTGGGAGAGGAAAGCTGCAGGGGGCTTGCTGGCGGGAAAGCGTCTGCATGCTGGGGCTGGCCGAGAACAGTGATGGCAAGGTGAAGTGGGTGCTGTCTGCAGGCTGAGGGCTTGTGTGGGCAATTGCTGTGGTTCCTTGCAAACCTAGTCACCCCTCAGCGTGGTGGTGACCAGGCTTAGTTTCTTGCCTCAACCTGACTGCTGCATTTCCACTCCCACCATGCAGAGGCGAGCCCTCTTGAAAACCCCACTCTCAAAAGGTCCTCCTGGAGAGCTGGAGCTGTGGGCAGCCCTGCTCCACGCAGCACCCTCTCGACGGGAGAATGGACCTGCCCTGCTGGGGGAAACCCCTCTCACCCAGAGCTTCTCCCTGCAGCGCCGTGGGGAGCTCCCCGGGCAGGCTGCGTGCTGACCCGCGGAGGCGGCAGTCAGTGCCCCAGGCACACAGCACCCTGGGGTGCAGGGACACCACTCTGACTGATGAACCTGGGCAGACCTGGGTGCAGAGCCCAGCTTCACACCCCAGCTGCGTCCCTGGGAGAAGGCAGCAGGATGCCCTCTGCCTCTGACGGTGTGGCAGGACATCCTGCTCTGAAGCATCTCCTCCTCCTCCTCCTCCTCCACAATGCAGAAGCTGCAAGAGCGATCCTTAAAATCCCTATCAGTCATGGGATGGGGTGGGTGCAGAAGACCCCTCCAGGAACCTCGGCAGCATTGCCCTGCTGCCAGAGACTTACCATGCAAAGGGCTGTGCAGATTCCCCCCACAAGGAGCTCTCCTCTCTCCTCCCACTCCACACTGCCTCTCACTTCTCTCCCTCTCGCCTCATCTCCCATCAGCAGCAGCAGGCAGTGCCCGGAGCCCCGCTGCTCTTGGCAGAGGAGCTGCTCCTGCCCACAGCTGGGCACATGGGCACTGCTGCCACGGTGCCAGCAGCTCCCTCGGTCCCCGCAGCCTGGCCCCACTCAGGAGCAGAGGCCCAGCCAAAGGCGTGACTTTCTCTGCCCCCTGGGCTCCCTGGAGATTGTCCTGGGGCTCCAAGGCTGGCAGCTCCTGAGGGGCAGCAGGCTCCCCTCTGGGAAAGGCTCTGGCAGCTGCAATAATCCCCTGCAGTCCCTCTCGGCGCTGTGGAGAGAGACTGATTTCAGCAGGGTGCTTGATCCCCTCAGGCGACAGAGGTGGAGAGGGCTGGACCTGCTCCCATCTGCCTCCTGCTCTTCCTGTCCCATTGCTGGCCAGGAGACGCAGAGAGTGGCCGAGAGGGGGTCATTTCCCCTGTGTGGGGCAGTGATTCAGAGGAGGAAATGCAGGTGTTTGATCTCCGCTGAGAAGGCCTTGGTCGGGAGGGGGATTCAGCTCCCTCCCAGGCATGCCCCAAACCCACTGGAGGTGGGCTTCCTCTGGCCTCAGTTTCAGGCTGCCCAAAAGAGCTGCCTGCATGCAAGGCCTTGCCTGAGCTGCCACGACAAGCACTAGGGATGGAGGGGGGAGTCAGCGGCTCACACCCAAACCCCCGGTGATGGCTGAGGTTCCAGGCTTGGTCCAAGTCATGTGTGTGGGTGTCTGCCAGCTGTGATGGAGCAATTCTGAGACCCTCCCCACATCCTGCCTGAGCCTCAGCTGTGGGCCAGACGGGTGGTGGGGCAGGTTCCCTTGGCCACCTGAACCTACACCATATTCTTGGGCCATCGGAACCTTTCCATGGAGCCATGCATTTCCATGGAGCCTGCAGAGCAGTTCAGCTGACCCAAAGGAGGAGTTCACCATGAGGAGAGCCGGGTCGCTCTCTAGACTCCACCAGCTGTACATACTGCAGTACCTGCTACTCACCCTGGACACTGCCCATCTGGAGTGTTGGTCACATCATACAGTGACCCTGCTACTTCTTTAACCAACCCAGACACTCTGCAGCAGAGCTGGCGAGAGACTTTCAGGAGCCACTGGAAACTGCACATCATCTGCAGTACCTGCCAAGATGCTCCTCTGGAAAGAGACTGAGCATTTGCCCACGGGGGATCACAAGACAGTCCTGCTGTGCAGCATCCTGGGAGAAGCCCAGGGAGCAGCTCCGTATCTCATCTCCTTTGCTCTCCCTTGTTGGAAGGGGACAATCCGCACTGGCCTCCCCTGCCTGGGAATGATCCTCCATAATTCCCCTTCCTTGGGCAGAAACGCACTAGACCTTTGCAAAGGGACTCCCGAGTGAGAGAAGTTGCACCAGGACAAAGGCAAAGTCCTGCAGCTGGGCAGGAAGAAGCCCCTGCAGAGGGTTCAGGCTGGGGACTGGCTGGCTGGGGAGCAGCTCTGCTGCAAAGGACCTGGCGTCTCCATGCACATCAACTGAACGTGAACCAGCAGTGTGCCCTGGCAGCGATGAAAGGCAACAGCATCCTGGGCTGCCTGAACACAGTAGCGCAGCCAGGAGATCCAGGCGAGTGATGGTCCCCCTCCACTCAGCACTCATTAGAGCCTAGCTAGAAGACTGCATTCAGATTTGGGCGCTCCCCGCCCCCCAATAAAAGAAAGCATTAGCAAAGGGTGAGGAGTTCAGCTGAGGACCACCAAGGTGGTCAGGCTCTGAGGCCCAGGCCCTGTGGAGGAGAGGCTGAGGGAAATGCGTTTTTTTCAGCCTGAAGAAGAGACGGCTTTGGGAGGACCTAACAGCAGCCTTCCAGTAACCACAGGGAGGTCGTCAACGAGACAAAGTCAGGCTCCCACACAGTGGTGCATGGTGGGAAGGCAAGAGCCAGTGGGCCTAGGAGAGAGGAACTTTTTCAGCAGGAGGTCACTCAAGCATTGGATCAGGTGGTGCAGTGAGGTTGTGCCATCTCCATCCTTGGAGGCCTTCAAGACCAGGCTGGATAAAACCCTGAGTAAGCTGGCCTGACCTTGTGACCTGGACTCACCCCTGGAGTGCCCAGACCCTCCCTGGTCATGTTGCTGGGCTTTCTCCAAAGTATGCCCTCATTTCTGAAGGGTATATAACATTTACCATCTTTAAGTGGGGGACAGGGCAAAGGCAGCATGGGGACCGAGGCAGTCACGGCAGCCCTGCTCTCCCTGGAGACCCCACTGCCCTGAGGAGGACCCAAGTGACAAGGAAGAGCCCAAGCACCAGCCGGACAAAGAGCGCCTGAGAAGATGCTGGCCTGAGCAGCTGGGAGCCAAGAGCCAAGGGGCTGACGAGCTGGCAAGACCTGCACTGGGCAGAGGCACCACCAGCTGTGTGCACACTGGCCAGCGTGCCAAGCTCCAAGGCTGCTGCTTCATGCCTCAAACTCCAACGAGCAGTAGCTCACAAGCAGCGTTCCTCGGGGGGCCCTCCTGGCTCTGACACTGCTCAATACCTTCCTAAGCCACCTGGGCATGGGCATGGACTGCGCCCTCAGCAAGTCTGAGCAGAGCTAGCTCTGCGGAAGGAGGAGCCACCACTAGCAAGACCTCAGCAGGCTGTGCCGCCCAGAACTGCTTGAGCCTTATCAACAACCAATGGAAAGGTCTGTCCCTGGCACGGCCGCATTGCAAGCAGCAGCAGCAGCAGCACAGGCTGTGGCCGGATGGTCAGGGGCAGAGTGGGGTGGATGTCTTCCAAGGCCAGCAAGGTCACCTGGCTGATGTCTTTAGCCCTGCTGCATGGCAACCCCCTCCTGGGAAACCCCCCCAAACTGCCCTCTGAGGTCATCATGGGCAGCCTCCCCTCCCACCCGCCCTCCGCCGCTGCCTCCCTCCTCCTGCCTCCCCTCCCTCCTGCCTTCCCTCCCTCCCGCCCTCTCTCCACCGCTGCTAACCTCCCTCCTGCCTTCCCTCCTCCTTCCAGGAGGGCAGGCAAGAGTGTAAAAACTCCTGGAAATTAGCAAAAGCGGAAACATTTGCAAATCTGAGACCCTGCCATGTCTCTCAAGAAAGCTCTGCAGAAAGTGTCTATGGGTCTCCTGGGTGCTGGGCAGGGCGCTGTGGTGGTTCGGCTGCAGCCCCTCCATGCCCACCCCGCTGCCCAGCACAGCACGACAGCCCTGGCCCTGCAGCCCCTCCGCAGCTCCTGCTGCCCCAGCGACAGAGCCGCCTGCCCCGAGCTGGGGCCCCAGGAACCTGATGCTCCTTCTCCTTTTCCAAGAGCCTAAGGGACGCGGGACCCACAGTCTCACCCTGTCTGTACTTGTCCGAGCCTGGCTGTGTGCCCCTGAGCACCCTTGGTGTCAGTGCCAAAAGAGACCCTGCAAAGGGAAACTCCCCTCATTGCACTGGGGGCATCCGAGGGAGCTCAGACTAGCGGGCTCTGAGGTTCCCCCATCTCTGCAGAGGAAGAGAGACACCTGGCTTCCTGCTTCACCATGGTCTCTGGCTCAGATTCCTGAGAAGTGGCACAAACCAAAAATTTTTTCTTTTAGTGGGAATGTATCAGAAAAGGAAGACAAACAAGAAAAGAACAACACAGAGCCCTGATGCCAAACGCCCTGTGAATGATGAGTGGGTGCACATGGGATGGTTATTGGTGCCCACATTGTACCCACTGAATCACTTTCCTCAGGGCATCCTTGAGCTCCTTGTTCCTCAGGCTGTAGATGAGGGGGTTCACTGCTGGAGGCACCACCGCGTACAGAACAGCCACCACCAGATCCAGGGAGGGGGAGGAGAGGGAGGGAGGTTTCAGGTAGGCACACATGCCAGTGCTGACAAAGAGGGAGACCACGGCCAGGTGAGGGAGGCACATGGAGAAGGCTTTGTGTCGGCCCTGCTCTGAGGGGATCCTCAGCACAGCTCTGAAGATCTGCACGTAGGACAGCACAATGAACATGAAACACCCCAAGATTAAACAGGTTGTAATCACAACAACCCCAACTTCCTGGAGGTAGGAGTGTGAGCAGGAGAGCTTGAGGATGTGGGGGATCTCACAGAAGAAGTGCCCCACAGCATTGCCTTGGCAGAGAGGTATGGAAAAGGTGTTGGCAGTGTGCAGGAGAGCATTGAGAAGGCTGCTGCCCCAGGCACCTGCTGCCATTTGGACACAAGCTCTGCTGCCACCCAGGAGGGTCCCGTAGTGCAGGGGTCTGCAGATGGCAACGTAGCGGTCATAAGCCATGACAGTAAGAAGGGAATACTCAGCCAAAATGAAAATGGCAAAACTTAAGACCTGGGCAGCACATCCCGAGTAGGAGATGGTCGTGGTGTTTGTGAGGGAATTGGCCATGGATGTGGGGACAGTGGTGGAGATGGAGGCCACGTCGAGGAGGGAGAGATTAAAGAGGAAGAAGTCCATGGGGGTGTGGAGGCGGTGGTGGCAGGCTATGGTGGTGATGATGAGGCCGTTGGCCAGCAGGGCAGCCAGGTAGATGCCCAGGAAGAGTGCGAAGTGCAAGAGCTGCAGCTGCCGCGTGTCCGCAAATGCCAGGAGGAGGAACTCGTTGAGGGAGCTGCTGTTGGACATGTTGTTCCCTGCAGGCCCGTGGGACTGTGCAAGGAGGAAAAGACAGGGACAAGTCAGGAGAGACTCCTCTGTTCACAGCTCTTTCCCTTTCTCACACACACCCCCCAACACACACACGCACACACACGTGCACACACACACACACACACACACACAGACTGCTTTTCTCCTCGGCAGGACCTTCACTCAGCTCCCTGTCTGCAGCTGCAGCTTGGGCTGGCTGCGTGAGCCATGAGGAGCCGGGACGTGTGCCTGCAGGCTGCAGAGGGGTCAGTGCTGCTGGAGTGTAGGAAGTCTGTTGAACATCTTCACATGCAGTTTGGAGGCATTTGGAGCACAAAAGCAACAGCTTCCGTGCTGGGGGGACTGTTTGCTTCTTTGTCTGCTCTGCAGGGCTGGACTAGGCAGCCTTTCCGTTGCTCCCAGGGTGAAGACTAGTGAGCCCTGAGAGGCACCAGCTCTCCCTGTGCCCTAGGACACAGCCAGCACACTGGTCTCCACATCTCCACTATGCTTTTGCAGCTGCCCACATACTGCCACCCCCAGCAGCACTTCCATCTCCTTAGCACCCCTCTGTGGCTTCTGTGTGGGACATTCAGCAAGCACAAGAGCTGGGCCCTTCTGGAGGGCAGCACACAACTCAGCAGCACACCCCCCCGGGAGGGTGAAGGGTCTTAAAGGTGGCATCTCCTGAGTCAGCTCATTCCCCCTTCCTCTGCTGGGTGGGAGAGGAAAGCTGCAGGGGGCTTGCTGGCGGGAAAGCGTCTGCATGCTGGGGCTGGCCGAGAACAGTGATGGCAAGGTGAAGTGGGTGCTGTCTGCAGGCTGAGGGCTTGTGTGGGCAATTGCTGTGGTTCCTTGCAAACCTAGTCACCCCTCAGCGTGGTGGTGACCAGGCTTAGTTTCTTGCCTCAACCGGACTGCTGCATTTCCACTCCCACCATGCAGAGGCGAGCCCTCTTGAAAACCCCACTCTCAAAAGGTCCTCCTGGAGAGCTGGAGCTGTGGGCAGCCCTGCTCCACGCAGCACCCTCTCGACGGGAGAATGGACCTGCCCTGCTGGGGGAAACCCCTCTCACCCAGAGCTTCTCCCTGCAGCGCCGTGGGGAGCTCCCCGGGCAGGCTGCGTGCTGACCCGCGGAGGCGGCAGTCAGTGCCCCAGGCACACAGCACCCTGGGGTGCAGGGACACCACTCTGACTGATGAACCTGGGCAGACCTGGGTGCAGAGCCCAGCTTCACACCCCAGCTGCGTCCCTGGGAGAAGGCAGCAGGATGCCCTGTGCCTCTGACGGTGTGGCAGGACATCCTGCTCTGAAGCATCTCCTCCTCCTCCTCCTCCTCCACAATGCAGAAGCTGCAAGAGCGATCCTTAAAATCCCTATCAGTCATGGGATGGGGTGGGTGCAGAAGACCCCTCCAGGAACCTCGGCAGCATTGCCCTGCTGCCAGAGACTTACCATGCAAAGGGCTGTGCAGATTCCCCCCACAAGGAGCTCTCCTCTCTCCTCCCACTCCACACTGCCTCTCACTTCTCTCCCTCTCGCCTCATCTCCCATCAGCAGCAGCAGGCAGTGCCCGGAGCCCCGCTGCTCTTGGCAGAGGAGCTGCTCCTGCCCACAGCTGGGCACATGGGCACTGCTGCCACGGTGCCAGCAGCTCCCTCGGTCCCCGCAGCCTGGCCCCACTCAGGAGCAGAGGCCCAGCCAAAGGCGTGACTTTCTCTGCCCCCTGGGCTCCCTCGAGATTGTCCTGGGGCTCCAAGGCTGGCAGCTCCTGAGGGGCAGCAGGCTCCCCTCTGGGAAAGGCTATGGCAGCTGCAATAATCCCCTGCAGTCCCTCTCGGCGCTGTGGAGAGACACTGATTTCAGCAGGGTGCTTGATACCCTCAGGCGACAGAGGTGGAGAGGGCTGGACCTGCTCCCCTCTGCCTCCTGCTCTTCCTGTCCCATTGCTGGCCAGGAGATGCAGAGAGTGGCCGAGAGGGGGTCATTTCCCCTGCGTGGGGCAGTGATTCAGAGGAGGAAATGCAGGTGTTTGATCTCCGCTGAGAAGGCCTTGGTCGGGAGGGGGATTCAGCTCCCTCCCAGGCATGCCCCAAACCCACTGGAGGTGGGCTTCCTCTGGCCTCAGTTTCGGGGTGCCCAAAAGAGCTGCCTGCATGCAAGGCCTTGCCTGAGCTGCCACGACAAGCACTAGGGATGGAGGGGGGAGTCAGCGGCTCACACCCAAACCCCCGGTGATGGCTGAGGTTCCAGGCTTGGTCCAAGTCATGTGTGTGGGTGTCTGCCAGCTGTGATGGAGCAATTCTGAGACCCTCCCCACATCCTGCCTGAGCCTCAGCTGTGGGCCAGACGGGTGGTGGGGCAGGTTCCCTTGGCCACCTGAACCTACACCATATTCTTGGGCCATCGGAACCTTTCCATGGAGCCATGCATTTCCATGGAGCCTGCAGAGCAGTTCAGCTGACCCAAAGGAGGAGTTCACCATGAGGAGAGCCGGGTCGCTCTCTAGACTCCACCAGCTGTACATACTGCAGTACCTGCTACTCACCCTGGACACTGCCCATCTGGAGTGTTGGTCACATCATACAGTGACCCTGCTACTTCTTTAACCAACCCAGACACTCTGCAGCAGAGCTGGCGAGAGACTTTCAGGAGCCACTGGAAACTGCACATCATCTGCAGTACCTGCCAAGATGCTCCTCTGGAAAGAGACTGAGCATTTGCCCACGGGGGATCACAAGACAGTCCTGCTGTGCAGCATCCTGGGAGAAGCCCAGGGAGCAGCTCCGTATCTCATCTCCTTTGCTCTCCCTTGTTGGAAGGGGACAATCCGCACTGGCCTCCCCTGCCTGGGAATGATCCTCCATAATTCCCCTTCCTTGGGCAGAAACGCACTGAACCTTTGCAAAGTGACTCCCGAGTGAGAGAAGTTGCACCAGGACAAAGGCAAAGTCCTGCAGCTGGGCAGGAAGGACCCCCTGCAGACGGTGCAGGCTGGGGACTGGCTGGCTGGGGAGCAGCTCTGCTGCAAAGGACCTGGCATCTCCATGCACACCAACTGAACGTGAGCCAGCAGTGTGCCCTGGCAGCGATGAAAGGCAACAGCATCCTGGGCTGCCTGAACACAGTAGCGCAGCCAGGAGATCCAGGCGAGTGATGGTCCCCCTCCACTCAGCACTCATTAGAGCCTAGCTAGAAGACTGCATTCAGATTTGGGCGCTCCATCCCCGCCCCCCAATAAAAGAAAGCATTAGCAAAGGGTGAGGAGTTCAGCTGAGGACCACCAAGGTGGTCAGGCTCTGAGGCCCAGGCCCTGTGGAGGAGAGGCTGAGGGAAATGCCTTTTTTTCAGCCTGAAGAAGAGACGGCTTTGGGAGGACCTAACAGCAGCCTTCCAGTAACCACAGGGAGGTTGTCAAGGAGACAAAGTCAGGCTCCCACACACTGGTGCATGGTGGGAAGGCAAGAGCCAGTGGGCCTAGGAGAGAGGAACTTTTTCAGCAGGAGGTCACTCAAGCATTGGATCAGGTGGTGCAGTGAGGTTGTGCCATCTCCATCCTTGGAGGCCTTCAAGACCAGGCTGGATAAAACCCTGAGTAAGCTGGCCTGACCTTGTGACCTGGACTCACCCCTGGAGTGCCCAGACCCTCCCTGGTCATGTTGCTGGGCTTTCTCCAAAGTATGCCCTCATTTCTGAAGGGTATATAACATTTACCATCTTTAAGTGGGGGACAGGGCAAAGGCAGCATGGGGACCGAGGCAGTCACGGCAGCCCTGCTCTCCCTGGAGACCCCACTGCCCTGAGGAGGACCCAAGTGACAAGGAAGAGCCCAAGCACCAGCCGGACAAAGAGCGCCTGAGAAGATGCTGGCCTGAGCAGCTGGGAGCCAAGAGCCAAGGGGCTGACGAGCTGGCAAGACCTGCACTGGGCAGAGGCACCACCAGCTGTGTGCACACTGGCCAGCGTGCCAAGCTCCAAGGCTGCTGCTTCATGCCTCAAACTCCAACGAGCAGTAGCTCACAAGCAGCGTTCCTCGGGGGGCCCTCCTGGCTCTGACACTGCTCAATACCTTCCTAAGCCACCTGGGCATGGGCATGGACTGCGCCCTCAGCAAGTCTGAGCAGAGCTAGCTCTGCGGAAGGAGGAGCCACCACTAGCAAGACCTCCGCAGGCTGTGCCGCCCAGAACTGCTTGAGCCTTATCAACAACCAATGGAAAGGTCTGTCCCTGGCACGGCCGCATCGCAAGCAGCAGCAGCAGCAGCACAGGCTGTGGCCGGATGGTCAGGGGCAGAGGCGGGTGGATGTCTTCCAAGGCCAGCAAGGTCACCTGGCTGATGTCTTTAGCCCTGCTGCATGGCAACCCCCTCCTGGGAAACCCCCCCAAACTGCCCTCTGAGGTCATCATGGGCAGCCTCCCCTCCCACCCGCCCTCCGCCGCTGCCTCCCTCCTCCTGCCTCCCCTCCCTCCTGCCTTCCCTCCCTCCCGCCCTCTCTCCACCGCTGCTAACCTCCCTCCTGCCTTCCCTCCTCCATCCAGGAGGGCAGGCAAGAGTGTAAAAACTCCTGGAAATTAGCAAAAGCGGAAACATTTGCAAATCTGAGACCCTGCCATGTCTCTCAAGAAAGCTCTGCAGAAAGTGTCTATGGGTCTCCTCGGTGCTGGGCAGGGCGCTGTGGTGGTTCGGCTGCAGCCCCTCCATGCCCACCCCGCTGCCCAGCACAGCACGACAGCCCTGGCCCTGCAGCCCCTCCGCAGCTCCTGCTGCCCCAGCGACAGAGCCGCCTGCCCCGAGCTGGGGCCCCAGGAACCTGATGCTCCTTCTCCTTTTCCAAGAGCCTAAGGGACGCGGGACCCACAGTCTCACCCTGTCTGTACTTGTCCGAGCCTGGCTGTGTGCCCCTGAACGCCCTTGGTGTCAGTGCCAAAAGAGACCCTGCAAAGGGAAACTCCCCTCATTGCACTGGGGGCATCCGAGGGAGCTCAGACTAGCGGGCTCTGAGGTTCCCCCATCTCTGCAGAGGAAGAGAGACACCTGGCTTCCTGCTTCACCATGGTCTCTGGCTCAGATTCCTGAGAAGTGGCACAAACCAAAAATTTTTTCTTTTAGTGGGAATGTATCAGAAAAGGAAGACAAACAAGAAAAGAACAACACAGAGCCCTGATGCCAAACGCCCTGGGAATGATGAGTGGGTGCACATGGGATGGTTATTGGTGCCCACATTGTACCCACTGAATCACTTTCCTCAGGGCATCCTTGAGCTCCTTGTTCCTCAGGCTGTAGATGAGGGGGTTCACTGCTGGAGGCACCACCGCGTACAGAACAGCCACCACCAGATCCAGGGAGGGGGAGGAGAGGGAGGGAGGTTTCAGGTAGGCACACATGCCAGTGCTGACAAAGAGGGAGACCACGGCCAGGTGAGGGAGGCACATGGAGAAGGCTTTGTGTCGGCCCTGCTCTGAGGGGATCCTCAGCACAGCTCTGAAGATCTGCACGTAGGACAGCACAATGAACATGAAACACCCCAAGATTAAACAGGTTGTAATCACAACAACCCCAACTTCCTGGAGGTAGGAGTGTGAGCAGGAGAGCTTGAGGATGTGGGGGATCTCACAGAAGAAGTGCCCCACAGCATTGCCTTGGCAGAGAGGTATGGAAAAGGTGTTGGCAGTGTGCAGGAGAGCATTGAGAAAGCTGCTGCCCCAGGCACCTGCTGCCATTTGGACACAAGCTCTGCTGCCACCCAGGAGGGTCCCGTAGTGCAGGGGTCTGCAGATGGCAACGTAGCGGTCATAAGCCATGACAGTAAGAAGGGAATACTCAGCCAAAATGAAAATGGCAAAACTTAAGACCTGGGCAGCACATCCCGAGTAGGAGATGGTCGTGGTGTTTGTGAGGGAATTGGCCATGGATGTGGGGACAGTGGTGGAGATGGAGGCCACGTCGAGGAGGGAGAGATTAAAGAGGAAGAAGTCCATGGGGGTGTGGAGGCGGTGGTGGCAGGCTATGGTGGTGATGATGAGGCCGTTGGCCAGCAGGGCAGCCAGGTAGATGCCCAGGAAGAGTGCGAAGTGCAAGAGCTGCAGCTGCCGCGTGTCCGCAAATGCCAGGAGGAGGAACTCGTTGAGGGAGCTGCTGTTGGACATGTTGTTCCCTGCAGGCCCGTGGGACTGTGCAAGGAGGAAAAGACAGGGACAAGTCAGGAGAGACTCCTCTGTTCACAGCTCTTTCCCTTTCTCACACACACCCCCCAACACACACACGCACACACACGTGCACACACACACACACACACACACACAGACAGACTGCTTTTCTCCTCGGCAGGACCTTCACTCAGCTCCCTGTCTGCAGCTGCAGCTTGGGCTGGCTGCGTGAGCCATGAGGAGCCGGGACGTGTGCCTGCAGGCTGCAGAGGGGTCAGTGCTGCTGGAGTGTAGGAAGTCTGTTGAACATCTTCACATGCAGTTTGGAGGCATTTGGAGCACAAAAGCAACAGCTTCCGTGCTGGGGGGACTGTTTGCTTCTTTGTCTGCTCTGCAGGGCTGGACTAGGCAGCCTTTCCGTTGCTCCCAGGGTGAAGACTAGTGAGCCCTGAGAGGCACCAGCTCTCCCTGTGCCCTAGGACACAGCCAGCACACTGGTCTCCACATCTCCACTATGCTTTTGCAGCTGCCCACATACTGCCACCCCCAGCAGCACTTCCATCTCCTTAGCACCCCTCTGTGGCTTCTGTGTGGGACATTCAGCAAGCACAAGAGCTGGGCCCTTCTGGAGGGCAGCACACAACTCAGCAGCACACCCCCCCGGGAGGGTGAAGGGTCTTAAAGGTGGCATCTCCTGAGTCAGCTCATTCCCCCTTCCTCTGCTGGGTGGGAGAGGAAAGCTGCAGGGGGCTTGCTGGCGGGAAAGCGTCTGCATGCTGGGGCTGGCCGAGAACAGTGATGGCAAGGTGAAGTGGGTGCTGTCTGCAGGCTGAGGGCTTGTGTGGGCAATTGCTGTGGTTCCTTGCAAACCTAGTCACCCCTCAGCGTGGTGGTGACCAGGCTTAGTTTCTTGCCTCAACCTGACTGCTGCATTTCCACTCCCACCATGCAGAGGCGAGCCCTCTTGAAAACCCCACTCTCAAAAGGTCCTCCTGGAGAGCTGGAGCTGTGGGCAGCCCTGCTCCACGCAGCACCCTCTCGACGGGAGAATGGACCTGCCCTGCTGGGGGAAACCCCTCTCACCCAGAGCTTCTCCCTGCAGCGCCGTGGGGAGCTCCCCGGGCAGGCTGCGTGCTGACCCGCGGAGGCGGCAGTCAGTGCCCCAGGCACACAGCACCCTGGGGTGCAGGGACACCACTCTGACTGATGAACCTGGGCAGACCTGGGTGCAGAGCCCAGCTTCACACCCCAGCTGCGTCCCTGGGAGAAGGCAGCAGGATGCCCTCTGCCTCTGACGGTGTGGCAGGACATCCTGCTCTGAAGCATCTCCTCCTCCTCCTCCTCCTCCACAATGCAGAAGCTGCAAGAGCGATCCTTAAAATCCCTATCAGTCATGGGATGGGGTGGGTGCAGAAGACCCCTCCAGGAACCTCGGCAGCATTGCCCTGCTGCCAGAGACTTACCATGCAAAGGGCTGTGCAGATTCCCCCCACAAGGAGCTCTCCTCTCTCCTCCCACTCCACACTGCCTCTCACTTCTCTCCCTCTCGCCTCATCTCCCATCAGCAGCAGCAGGCAGTGCCCGGAGCCCCGCTGCTCTTGGCAGAGGAGCTGCTCCTGCACACAGCTGGGCACATGGGCACTGCTGCCACGGTGCCAGCAGCTCCCTCGGTCCCCGCAGCCTGGCCCCACTCAGGAGCAGAGGCCCAGCCAAAGGCGTGACTTTCTCTGCCCCCTGGGCTCCCTGGAGATTGTCCTGGGGCTCCAAGGCTGGCAGCTCCTGAGGGGCAGCAGGCTCCCCTCTGGGAAAGGCTCTGGCAGCTGCAATAATCCCCTGCAGTCCCTCTCGGCGCTGTGGAGAGAGACTGATTTCAGCAGGGTGCTTGATCCCCTCAGGCGACAGAGGTGGAGAGGGCTGGACCTGCTCCCATCTGCCTCCTGCTCTTCCTGTCCCATTGCTGGCCAGGAGACGCAGAGAGTGGCCGAGAGGGGGTCATTTCCCCTGTGTGGGGCAGTGATTCAGAGGAGGAAATGCAGGTGTTTGATCTCCGCTGAGAAGGCCTTGGTCGGGAGGGGGATTCAGCTCCCTCCCAGGCATGCCCCAAACCCACTGGAGGTGGGCTTCCTCTGGCCTCAGTTTCAGGCTGCCCAAAAGAGCTGCCTGCATGCAAGGCCTTGCCTGAGCTGCCACGACAAGCACTAGGGATGGAGGGGGGAGTCAGCGGCTCACACCCAAACCCCCGGTGATGGCTGAGGTTCCAGGCTTGGTCCAAGTCATGTGTGTGGGTGTCTGCCAGCTGTGATGGAGCAATTCTGAGACCCTCCCCACATCCTGCCTGAGCCTCAGCTGTGGGCCAGACGGGTGGTGGGGCAGGTTCCCTTGGCCACCTGAACCTACACCATATTCTTGGGCCATCGGAACCTTTCCATGGAGCCATGCATTTCCATGGAGCCTGCAGAGCAGTTCAGCTGACCCAAAGGAGGAGTTCACCATGAGGAGAGCCGGGTCGCTCTCTAGACTCCACCAGCTGTACATACTGCAGTACCTGCTACTCACCCTGGACACTGCCCATCTGGAGTGTTGGTCACATCATACAGTGACCCTGCTACTTCTTTAACCAACCCAGACACTCTGCAGCAGAGCTGGCGAGAGACTTTCAGGAGCCACTGGAAACTGCACATCATCTGCAGTACCTGCCAAGATGCTCCTCTGGAAAGAGACTGAGCATTTGCCCACGGGGGATCACAAGACAGTCCTGCTGTGCAGCATCCTGGGAGAAGCCCAGGGAGCAGCTCCGTATCTCATCTCCTTTGCTCTCCCTTGTTGGAAGGGGACAATCCGCACTGGCCTCCCCTGCCTGGGAATGATCCTCCATAATTCCCCTTCCTTGGGCAGAAACGCACTAGACCTTTGCAAAGGGACTCCCGAGTGAGAGAAGTTGCACCAGGACAAAGGCAAAGTCCTGCAGCTGGGCAGGAAGAAGCCCCTGCAGAGGGTTCAGGCTGGGGACTGGCTGGCTGGGGAGCAGCTCTGCTGCAAAGGACCTGGCGTCTCCATGCACATCAACTGAACGTGAACCAGCAGTGTGCCCTGGCAGCGATGAAAGGCAACAGCATCCTGGGCTGCCTGAACACAGTAGCGCAGCCAGGAGATCCAGGCGAGTGATGGTCCCCCTCCACTCAGCACTCATTAGAGCCTAGCTAGAAGACTGCATTCAGATTTGGGCGCTCCCCGCCCCCCAATAAAAGAAAGCATTAGCAAAGGGTGAGGAGTTCAGCTGAGGACCACCAAGGTGGTCAGGCTCTGAGGCCCAGGCCCTGTGGAGGAGAGGCTGAGGGAAATGCGTTTTTTTCAGCCTGAAGAAGAGACGGCTTTGGGAGGACCTAACAGCAGCCTTCCAGTAACCACAGGGAGGTCGTCAACGAGACAAAGTCAGGCTCCCACACAGTGGTGCATGGTGGGAAGGCAAGAGCCAGTGGGCCTAGGAGAGAGGAACTTTTTCAGCAGGAGGTCACTCAAGCATTGGATCAGGTGGTGCAGTGAGGTTGTGCCATCTCCATCCTTGGAGGCCTTCAAGACCAGGCTGGATAAAACCCTGAGTAAGCTGGCCTGACCTTGTGACCTGGACTCACCCCTGGAGTGCCCAGACCCTCCCTGGTCATGTTGCTGGGCTTTCTCCAAAGTATGCCCTCATTTCTGAAGGGTATATAACATTTACCATCTTTAAGTGGGGGACAGGGCAAAGGCAGCATGGGGACCGAGGCAGTCACGGCAGCCCTGCTCTCCCTGGAGACCCCACTGCCCTGAGGAGGACCCAAGTGACAAGGAAGAGCCCAAGCACCAGCCGGACAAAGAGCGCCTGAGAAGATGCTGGCCTGAGCAGCTGGGAGCCAAGAGCCAAGGGGCTGACGAGCTGGCAAGACCTGCACTGGGCAGAGGCACCACCAGCTGTGTGCACACTGGCCAGCGTGCCAAGCTCCAAGGCTGCTGCTTCATGCCTCAAACTCCAACGAGCAGTAGCTCACAAGCAGCGTTCCTCGGGGGGCCCTCCTGGCTCTGACACTGCTCAATACCTTCCTAAGCCACCTGGGCATGGGCATGGACTGCGCCCTCAGCAAGTCTGAGCAGAGCTAGCTCTGCGGAAGGAGGAGCCACCACTAGCAAGACCTCCGCAGGCTGTGCCGCCCAGAACTGCTTGAGCCTTATCAACAACCAATGGAAAGGTCTGTCCCTGGCACGGCCGCATTGCAAGCAGCAGCAGCAGCAGCACAGGCTGTGGCCGGATGGTCAGGGGCAGAGTGGGGTGGATGTCTTCCAAGGCCAGCAAGGTCACCTGGCTGATGTCTTTAGCCCTGCTGCATGGCAACCCCCTCCTGGGAAACCCCCCCAAACTGCCCTCTGAGGTCATCATGGGCAGCCTCCCCTCCCACCCGCCCTCCGCCGCTGCCTCCCTCCTCCTGCCTCCCCTCCCTCCTGCCTTCCCTCCCTCCCGCCCTCTCTCCACCGCTGCTAACCTCCCTCCTGCCTTCCCTCCTCCTTCCAGGAGGGCAGGCAAGAGTGTAAAAACTCCTGGAAATTAGCAAAAGCGGAAACATTTGCAAATCTGAGACCCTGCCATGTCTCTCAAGAAAGCTCTGCAGAAAGTGTCTATGGGTCTCCTGGGTGCTGGGCAGGGCGCTGTGGTGGTTCGGCTGCAGCCCCTCCATGCCCACCCCGCTGCCCAGCACAGCACGACAGCCCTGGCCCTGCAGCCCCTCCGCAGCTCCTGCTGCCCCAGCGACAGAGCCGCCTGCCCCGAGCTGGGGCCCCAGGAACCTGATGCTCCTTCTCCTTTTCCAAGAGCCTAAGGGACGCGGGACCCACAGTCTCACCCTGTCTGTACTTGTCCGAGCCTGGCTGTGTGCCCCTGAGCACCCTTGGTGTCAGTGCCAAAAGAGACCCTGCAAAGGGAAACTCCCCTCATTGCACTGGGGGCATCCGAGGGAGCTCAGACTAGCGGGCTCTGAGGTTCCCCCATCTCTGCAGAGGAAGAGAGACACCTGGCTTCCTGCTTCACCATGGTCTCTGGCTCAGATTCCTGAGAAGTGGCACAAACCAAAAATTTTTTCTTTTAGTGGGAATGTATCAGAAAAGGAAGACAAACAAGAAAAGAACAACACAGAGCCCTGATGCCAAACGCCCTGTGAATGATGAGTGGGTGCACATGGGATGGTTATTGGTGCCCACATTGTACCCACTGAATCACTTTCCTCAGGGCATCCTTGAGCTCCTTGTTCCTCAGGCTGTAGATGAGGGGGTTCACTGCTGGAGGCACCACCGCGTACAGAACAGCCACCACCAGATCCAGGGAGGGGGAGGAGAGGGAGGGAGGTTTCAGGTAGGCACACATGCCAGTGCTGACAAAGAGGGAGACCACGGCCAGGTGAGGGAGGCACATGGAGAAGGCTTTGTGTCGGCCCTGCTCTGAGGGGATCCTCAGCACAGCTCTGAAGATCTGCACGTAGGACAGCACAATGAACATGAAACACCCCAAGATTAAACAGGTTGTAATCACAACAACCCCAACTTCCTGGAGGTAGGAGTGTGAGCAGGAGAGCTTGAGGATGTGGGGGATCTCACAGAAGAAGTGCCCCACAGCATTGCCTTGGCAGAGAGGTATGGAAAAGGTGTTGGCAGTGTGCAGGAGAGCATTGAGAAAGCTGCTGCCCCAGGCAGCTGCTGCCATTTGGACACAAGCTCTGCTGCCACCCAGGAGGGTCCCGTAGTGCAGGGGTCTGCAGATGGCAACGTAGCGGTCATAAGCCATGACAGTAAGAAGGGAATACTCAGCCAAAATGAAAATGGCAAAACTTAAGACCTGGGCAGCACATCCCGAGTAGGAGATGGTCGTGGTGTTTGTGAGGGAATTGGCCATGGATGTGGGGACAGTGGTGGAGATGGAGGCCACGTCGAGGAGGGAGAGATTAAAGAGGAAGAAGTCCATGGGGGTGTGGAGGCGGTGGTGGCAGGCTATGGTGGTGATGATGAGGCCGTTGGCCAGCAGGGCAGCCAGGTAGATGCCCAGGAAGAGTGCGAAGTGCAAGAGCTGCAGCTGCCGCGTGTCCGCAAATGCCAGGAGGAGGAACTCGTTGAGGGAGCTGCTGTTGGACATGTTGTTCCCTGCAGGCCCGTGGGACTGTGCAAGGAGGAAAAGACAGGGACAAGTCAGGAGAGACTCCTCTGTTCACAGCTCTTTCCCTTTCTCACACACACCCCCCAACACACACACGCACACACACGTGCACACACACACACACACACACACACAGACAGACTGCTTTTCTCCTCGGCAGGACCTTCACTCAGCTCCCTGTCTGCAGCTGCAGCTTGGGCTGGCTGCGTGAGCCATGAGGAGCCGGGACGTGTGCCTGCAGGCTGCAGAGGGGTCAGTGCTGCTGGAGTGTAGGAAGTCTGTTGAACATCTTCACATGCAGTTTGGAGGCATTTGGAGCACAAAAGCAACAGCTTCCGTGCTGGGGGGACTGTTTGCTTCTTTGTCTGCTCTGCAGGGCTGGACTAGGCAGCCTTTCCGTTGCTCCCAGGGTGAAGACTAGTGAGCCCTGAGAGGCACCAGCTCTCCCTGTGCCCTAGGACACAGCCAGCACACTGGTCTCCACATCTCCACTATGCTTTTGCAGCTGCCCACATACTGCCACCCCCAGCAGCACTTCCATCTCCTTAGCACCCCTCTGTGGCTTCTGTGTGGGACATTCAGCAAGCACAAGAGCTGGGCCCTTCTGGAGGGCAGCACACAACTCAGCAGCACACCCCCCCGGGAGGGTGAAGGGTCTTAAAGGTGGCATCTCCTGAGTCAGCTCATTCCCCCTTCCTCTGCTGGGTGGGAGAGGAAAGCTGCAGGGGGCTTGCTGGCGGGAAAGCGTCTGCATGCTGGGGCTGGCCGAGAACAGTGATGGCAAGGTGAAGTGGGTGCTGTCTGCAGGCTGAGGGCTTGTGTGGGCAATTGCTGTGGTTCCTTGCAAACCTAGTCACCCCTCAGCGTGGTGGTGACCAGGCTTAGTTTCTTGCCTCAACCGGACTGCTGCATTTCCACTCCCACCATGCAGAGGCGAGCCCTCTTGAAAACCCCACTCTCAAAAGGTCCTCCTGGAGAGCTGGAGCTGTGGGCAGCCCTGCTCCACGCAGCACCCTCTCGACGGGAGAATGGACCTGCCCTGCTGGGGGAAACCCCTCTCACCCAGAGCTTCTCCCTGCAGCGCCGTGGGGAGCTCCCCGGGCAGGCTGGGTGCTGACCCGCGGAGGCGGCAGTCAGTGCCCCAGGCACACAGCACCCTGGGGTGCAGGGACACCACTCTGACTGATGAACCTGGGCAGACCTGGGTGCACAGCCCAGCTTCACACCCCAGCTGCGTCCCTGGGAGAAGGCAGCAGGATGCCCTGTGCCTCTGACGGTGTGGCAGGACATCCTGCTCTGAAGCATCTCCTCCTCCTCCTCCTCCTCCACAATGCAGAAGCTGCAAGAGCGATCCTTAAAATCCCTATCAGTCATGGGATGGGGTGGGTGCAGAAGACCCCTCCAGGAACCTCGGCAGCATTGCCCTGCTGCCAGAGACTTACCATGCAAAGGGCTGTGCAGATTCCCCCCACAAGGAGCTCTCCTCTCTCCTCCCACTCCACACTGCCTCTCACTTCTCTCCCTCTCGCCTCATCTCCCATCAGCAGCAGCAGGCAGTGCCCGGAGCCCCGCTGCTCTTGGCAGAGGAGCTGCTCCTGCACACAGCTGGGCACATGGGCACTGCTGCCACGGTGCCAGCAGCTCCCTCGGTCCCCGCAGCCTGGCCCCACTCAGGAGCAGAGGCCCAGCCAAAGGCGTGACTTTCTCTGCCCCCTGGGCTCCCTGGAGATTGTCCTGGGGCTCCAAGGCTGGCAGCTCCTGAGGGGCAGCAGGCTCCCCTCTGGGAAAGGCTCTGGCAGCTGCAATAATCCCCTGCAGTCCCTCTCGGCGCTGTGGAGAGACACTGATTTCAGCAGGGTGCTTGATCCCCTCAGGCGACAGAGGTGGAGAGGGCTGGACCTGCTCCCCTCTGCCTCCTGCTCTTCCTGTCCCATTGCTGGCCAGGAGACGCAGAGAGTGGCCGAGAGGGGGTCATTTCCCCTGCGTGGGGCAGTGATTCAGAGGAGGAAATGCAGGTGTTTGATCTCCGCTGAGAAGGCCTTGGTCGGGAGGGGGATTCAGCTCCCTCCCAGGCATGCCCCAAACCCACTGGAGGTGGGCTTCCTCTGGCCTCAGTTTCAGGCTGCCCAAAAGAGCTGCCTGCATGCAAGGCCTTGCCTGAACTGCCACGACAAGCACTAGGGATGGAGGGGGGAGTCAGCAGCTCACACCCAAACCCCCGGTGATGGCTGAGGTTCCAGGCTTGGTCCAAGTCATGTGTGTGGGTGTCTGCCAGCTGTGATGGAGCAATTCTGAGACCCTCCCCACATCCTGCCTGAGCCTCAGCTGTGGGCCAGACGGGTGGTGGGGCAGGTTCCCTTGGCCACCTGAACCTACACCATATTCTTGGGCCATCGGAACCTTTCCATGGAGCCATGCATTTCCATGGAGCCTGCAGAGCAGTTCAGCTGACCCAAAGGAGGAGTTCACCATGAGGAGAGCCGGGTCGCTCTCTAGACTCCACCAGCTGTACATACTGCAGTACCTGCTACTCACCCTGGACACTGCCCATCTGGAGTGTTGGTCACATCATACAGTGACCCTGCTACTTCTTTAACCAACCCAGACACTCTGCAGCAGAGCTGGCGAGAGACTTTCAGGAGCCACTGGAAACTGCACATCATCTGCAGTACCTGCCAAGATGCTCCTCTGGAAAGAGACTGAGCATTTGCCCACGGGGGATCACAAGACAGTCCTGCTGTGCAGCATCCTGGGAGAAGCCCAGGGAGCAGCTCCGTATCTCATCTCCTTTGCTCTCCCTTGTTGGAAGGGGACAATCCGCACTGGCCTCCCCTGCCTGGGAATGATCCTCCATAATTCCCCTTCCTTGGGCAGAAACGCACTAGACCTTTGCAAAGGGACTCCCGAGTGAGAGAAGTTGCACCAGGACAAAGGCAAAGTCCTGCAGCTGGGCAGGAAGAAGCCCCTGCAGACGGTGCAGGCTGGGGACTGGCTGGCTGGGGAGCAGCTCTGCTGCAAAGGACCTGGCGTCTCCATGCACACCAACTGAACGTGAGCCAGCAGTGTGCCCTGGCAGCAATGAAAGGCAACAGCCTGGATAAAACCCTGAGTAACCTGGCCTGACCTTGTGACCTGGACTCAGCCCTGGAGTGCCCACACTGTCCCTGGTCATGTTCCTGTGCTTTCTCCAAAGGATGCCCTCCTTTCTGAAGGCTATATCGTTGACCATCTTTAGAGTAGCTGCAACCTTACAGCCGCTTTCTGGTACACTGATCTGGAAACCCTCTTGTCCCCCCAAACACCTCTGTCTTTCTGCTTCATCCTGCTAGTGTTGTTGCTAATTCCACAGACACACCAGACATGGAGATGCAGGGTTTACATCCTGGCAGATGAGTGTCATTTCTGGTGTGGGATCTCCACATGCAGGTCTCAGGTTGCTCGGTGGTGATGTGCTATGACGTGAGCTACGTGCTCCTGGTAGCTCCTGGAAACAGGACTGTCGAGGCAGCCAGGGCAGGAAAAACCGCTCTTGGCTGAGATGACCAGAAGGTTCCTACTGCCTTTGGGCAGGCACAGGCCCTGGGCCTGAGGCAACAAGCACCTTAGAGTGGCCCTGCCCATCTGTGCTGCGAGCCTCCCCCTGCTCCCTCCTCAGAGCCTGAGACACAGCAAGCAGCAAGGGCTAGAAGGGGACAACGGTGTCATACACTAAGGGCCACAAAGGCTTCCCTAATCCAGCTGCTGGGATGCAGCGTCAGGAGCCCTGGAGTCCGCGCAGCCCCGTGACCCCACACAACCTAGCAAGCAAGCAGCTGCCCCACTGCCCCCCAACACACCCTCCAACCCCTAGGCCTCATCACCCTGCAGGCAACTCCAGCATCCAGGCACTCCTGTAACACCCCAGAGGGCAGGGAAGCCAGGCAGATGGTCCCCCCACTCCGCCCTGCATCACCCACTGACCTCTGTGTCCCCAGGGCACCAGGGCCTCCAGGCTTCCTGTACTTCATCACACAATCTCCCTCAGAAGGCCCAGGCACCTGCACCCTCACCCAAGGGCCCACTACTGGGGGGGGCCAGGCTTGGCCATGTGTGGGGCTTCTCTTGTAAGGCCTCTCTCCACGTAGACATGGGCAGCCACCAGGGCCAGCAGCACTAGGCTGGGAGTGGGGACAAGATGGCGCTGAGTCACAGGGGGCAACGCTGGGCCACACAGCCTGCCCTGCGATCCGTGTGGTGGCAGCGCAAGGAGTAAAGGTGAGTAGCAGGGCCCAGGTGTGCTGAGCCTGTGAGGCTGGAGGCAACCCAAAACCCCTGACTCAGTCTGCAGCTGCTGGAAAGCTGCTCTGTGGAGAAGGACCTGGGAGTGCTGGGGGACAACGGGTGGACCATGAGGCAGCAATGCGGCCTTGTGGCCAGGAGGGCCCAGGGGATCCTGGGCTGCATTAGGAAGCGTGTGGCCAGCAGGTGGAGGGAGGTGATTCTGCCCCTCTCCTCAGCCCTGGCGAGGCCACATCTGGAGCACTGTGTCCACTTCTGGGCTCCCCACTACCAGAGAGACAGGGAGCTCCTGGAGCGAGTCCACCAGAGGGCTATGAAGATGATGAAGGGACTGGCACAGCTCTCCTATGACAAAATGCTGAGGCAGCTAGAACTCTTCAGCCTGGAGAAGAGAAGACTGAGGGGAACTTGTCAACGTGTGGAAGTATCTGAAGGGAGGATGTCAAGAGGATGAGGCTCGACTTCTCCGTGGTGCCCAGTGAGAAGATGAGAGGCAACGGGCACAAATTGAAACACAGGAAGCTCTGTCTCAACAGGAGGAAAAACGGCTTTATTGTGATGGAGGCTGAGCACTGGAACAAATTGCCCACAGAGGTTGTGGACTCTCCACCCTTAGAGCTATTCAGAGGCTGCCTGGACATGATTCTGGGCAACATGCGCTAGGTGACCCTTCTTGAGCAGGGGGGTTGCACTAGAGGATCTCCAGAGGTCCCTTCCCACCTCAACCACACTGTGATTCTGTGACTGTGTGGCGTGGGGGACAGGGCAAAGGCAGCGTGGGGACCAAGGCAGCCATGGCAGCCCTGCTCTCCCTGGAGACCCCACTGCCCTGAGGAGGACCCAAGTGACAAGGAAGAGCCCAAGCACCAGCTGGACACAGAGCGCCTGAGAAGATGCTGGCCTGAGCAGCTGGGAGCCAAGAGCCAAGGGGCTGACGAGCTGGCAAGACCTGCACTGGGCAGAGGCACCACCAGCTGTGTGCACACTGGCCCGAGTGACAAGCTCCAAGGCTGCTGCTTCATGCCTCAAACTCCAACGAGCAGTAGCTCACAAGCAGCGTTCCTCGGGGGGCCCTCCTGGCTCTGACACTGCTCAATACCTTCCAAAGCCACCTGGGCATGGGCATGGACTGCGCCCTCAGCAAGTCTGAGGAGAGCTAGCTCTGCGGAAGGAGGAGCCACCACTAGCAAGACCTCCGCAGGCTGTGCCGCCCAGAACTGCTTGAGCCTTATCAACAACCAATGGAAAGGTCTGTCCCTGGCATGGCTGCATCGCAAGAGGCAGCAGCAGCAGCACAGGCTGTGGCCGGATGGTCAGGGGCAGAGGCGGGTGGATGTCTTCCAAGGCCAGCAAGGTCACCTGGCTGATGTCTTTAGCCCTGCTGCATGGCAACCCCCTCCTGGGAAACCCCCCCAAACTGCCCTCTGAGGTCATCATGGGCAGCCTCCCCTCCCACCCGCCCTCCGCCGCTGCCTCCCTCCTCCTGCCTCCCCTCCCTCCTGCCTTCCCTCCCTCCCGCCCTCTCTCCACCGCTGCTAACCTCCCTCCTGCCTTCCCTCCTCCTTCCAGGAGGGCAGGCAAGAGTGTAAAAACTCCTGGAAATTAGCAAAAGCGGAAACATTTGCAAATCTGAGACCCTGCCATGTCTCTTAAGAAAGCTCTGCAGAAAGTGTCTATGGGTCTCCTCGGTGCTGGGCAGGGCGCTGTGGTGGTTCGGCTGCAGCCCCTCCATGCCCACCCCGCTGCCCAGCACAGCACGACAGCCCTGGCCCTGCAGCCCCTCCGCAGCTCCTGCTGCCCCAGCGACAGAGCCGCCTGCCCCGAGCTGGTGGCCCAGGAACCTGATGCTCCTTCTCCTTTTCCAAGAGCCTAAGGGACGCGGGACCCACGGTCTCACCCTGTCTGTACTTGTCCGAGCCTGGCTGTGTGCCCCTGAGCACCCTTGGTGTCAGTGCCAAAAGAGACCCTGCAAAGGGAAACTCCCCTCATTGCACTGGGGGCATCCGAGGGAGCTCAGACTAGCGGGCTCTGAGGTTCCCCCATCTCTGCAGAGGAAGAGAGACACCTGGCTTCCTGCTTCACCATGGTCTCTGGCTCAGATTCAAATGAGATTCCTGAGAAGTGGCACAAACCAAAAATTTTTTCTTTTAGTGGGAATGTATCAGAAAAGGAAGACAAACAAGAAAAGAACAACAGAGAGCCCTGATGCCAAACGCCCTGTGAATGATGAGTGGGTGCACATGGGATGGTTATTGGTGCCCACATTGTACCCACTGAATCACTTTCCTCAGAGCATCCTTGAGCTCCTTGTTCCTCAGGCTGTAGATGAGGGGGTTCACTGCTGGAGGCACCACCGCGTACAGAACAGCCACCACCAGATCCAGGGAGGGGGAGGAGAGGGAGGGAGGTTTCAGGTAGGCACACATGCCAGTGCTGACAAAGAGGGAGACCACGGCCAGGTGAGGGAGGCACATGGAGAAGGCTTTGTGTCGGCCCTGCTCGGAGGGGATCCTCAGCACAACTGTGAAGATCTGCACGTAGGACAGCACAATGAACATGAAACACCCCAAGATTAAACAGGTTGTAATCAAAACCACCCCAACTTCCCGGAGGTGGGAGTGTGAGCAGGAGAGCTTGAGGATGTGGGGGATCTCACAGAAGAACTGCCCCACAGCATTGCCTTGGCAGAGAGGTATGGAAAAGGTGTTGGCAGTGTGCAGGAGAGCATTGAGAAAACCGCTGCCCCAGGCAGCTGCTGCCATTTGGACACAAGCTCTGCTGCTCAGGAGGGTCCCATAGTGCAGGGGTCTGCAGATGGCAACGTAGCGGTCTTAAGCCATGACAGTGAGAAGAGAAAACTCTCCTCCAAACAAGAACGAAACCGGGAAGACCTGGGCAGCACATCCCGAGTAGGAGATGGTCGTGGTGTCTGTGAGGGAATTGGCCATGGATGTGGGGACAGTGGTGGAGATGGAGCCTACGTCAAGGAGGGAGAGATTAAAGAGGAAGAAGTCCATGGGGGTGTGGAGGCAGTGGTGGCAGGCTATGGCAGTGATGATGAGGCCGTTGGCCAGGAGTGCAGCCAGGTAGATGCCCAGGAAGAGTGCGAAGTGCAAGAGCTGCAGCTGCCGCGTGTCCGCGAATGCCAGGAGGAGGAACTTGTTGAGGGAGCTGCTGTTGGACATCAGGCTCTCTCCATGTTTGGGGGACTGTCCAAAGAGGAAGAGACATGAAGAAATTAGGAGAGACTTCTCAAAAAAACCCCAAATGTTCCAATTCATCATCCAAGCCCTTGTACTGCTTCTCTCTTTACGGAGAGCATCTGGGCACAGCTCCCTTGCCTGAGCTCTACTGCGCACTGGCGGACTGTGCTGTGAGGAGCAGGGAGCTCTGCCCATGGGCTCCAGGGCAGTCCGTCCGTCCTGCTGTAGGGCAGTGGGGACATGGGAGTGGGGCTGACTAGCTCTGACAGTCACAAGGTCTGTCAGGTGAAAGCCACTGGGCAGGTGGAAGGAATATTTCAGCATCTTCACCACCAGTTCTGAAGAATGAGGGTTGAGGAACAGAGCTTTAGAGATTTCTTCCTAATGTTTATTGTCTGTGAAATGGCCCTGTGCCCCCTGGGCAGTCTTCCTCAAAAGGCAGAAATTCTCAGCATTTCTGCTGGGACTCCTGAGAAAGACCAATTCCCTGTCCCCTCGTTCAGAGGGAGGACAGCTTGTCTCTCTATTAGTCTTGGTCTCTCCTGTCCTGTGCTCACAGCCCTTTGAGCTGCAGGATGGTCACTCTCATCTGTTGCCGGAGAAAGTATCCAGCCCCTGCTGAGAGCAGACGAGCCCAGGTCCCAAGTGCACGTCTCCAACCTTCTCTCCCTTCCTCAGGGCACCAGAGCGACGTCTCCACGCTCCCCTTCTAGCCAAGCACACACAGGGCTCTTTTCAGCTGCCCACATACAGCTTCCCAGCACCATCTCCATACGCCCAGCATCTCTGAAGACTCTTCACCCCTCCCTCACACAGCACGGAGATGGTGGTAGGAGGCAGCGGTGCCCTTCTGGAGGGCAGCCCCAAGCCTGCCACGACACCACAGGGAAATGGTGCAAGGACTGTTAGGACTGCAGATGGGCTCTCCTTCTGGGACAGTCAGCTCCACTCCCCTCCCCACCCACTGCATGTCCTGGAGCTGCACCGGTCAGAAGGGGGCTGCGGACAACTCACTCCCAAGCAGAGACCTCCGTGGCACAACTCTCCGGGCAGGTGTCTGAGCTGCAGCTGAAAACCCACCACCCCCAGGGAGCCCGAGAGAAGAACAAGGGCAGCACGGAGAGGAGGGGAAACAAGGAGCAACACCACGATCCTGCTGCCACGGGAGGCAAGGAGAGAGGAGCAGATGGGCACTCGGGAAAGCCTTCACCTCCTCAGGTGGGCATGCTACCCCAAAGACAGTGACATTGCAGGACAAGCGCTCTCAGCCCCTTTGTCGGGCAGCACAAAACGGGCCCGTGGCAGGAGAGATGCCCCTCTCCTCTGCTGCAGGTCTGCCTGCAGAGCAGGTGGCTCATGCCCTGGACTCCACAGCTGTGAGGGCAGAGGCTCTGCTGGGTGGGAGAGGAGACATGGCGGGCTGGCTCGGAGCAAGCTGTCTGCCTTGCAGGGACTGATTAAGATGTACTCAAATCCATCCTCCCATGATGACTCTGTTTGCAGTTCCCTCTTATTCCCTACCCGTCTCTGATGCCTGGAGCTGTCTCTGCTGAGAGCTCTTGCTCTCTCTCCCAATGTCTTTTCCTTGCTGGTGCTCACAGACCCCATCCCACCCTCTGCACACTCACTTCTGCCCTACAGAAACCTGCCAGGACAGGGCACTGGGCACCGGTAGCTCTGTGCTCACAGGTCCCAAGGAGCAGGTCAGAAAAACCCTCATGAAGCAATAAAGGTGCTGCTGGTGCTGCCTGCAGGCTGAGGTGGGATCAAAAGGGTTTGCTGAAGTTTCTCACAGACATAGCGATCTCCGAGAGTGAAGGTTTGGGAGTCCTAGTTCCTTGACAAACCAGAAGAATGTTTCCTTTTTCACTCCATGCCAAAATTAGGATCTGAGTTTTCTAGTTTTATTGGGACTAACTAGCTTTTACTAGAAGGAAAGCTCCTTCCCTTTCAATCAGCCTTTCTTTAACCTGCCTCTGAAAAGACCTTTTGGACATGTCCTCTGCATGAGCTAGAGCTCTTAGCACCCCGGACCCCCATAGGGCCCTCTCGATGGGAGAAGGATGGGAGACTTCTGTCCTGCCAGGAGTCACTGAATGCATCAGAATCTTCCAGTCATGGGATGGGGTGGGTGCAGAAGACCCCTCCAGGAACCTCGGCAGCATTGCCCTGCAGCCAGACTTAGCATGCAAAGGGCTGTGCAGATTTCCCCCACAAGGAGCTCTCCTCTCTCCTCCCACTCCACACTGCCTCTCACTTCTCTCCCTCTCGCCTCATCTCCCGTCAGCAGCAGCAGGCAGTGCCCGGAGCCCCGCTGCTCTTGGCAGAGGAGCTGCTCCTGCACACAGCTGGGCACATGGGCATTGCTTCCACAGTGCCAGCAGCTCCCTCGGTCCCCGCAGCCTGGCCCTGCTCAGGAGCAGAGGCCCAGCTGAAGGCCTGATGTTCTCTCTCCCCTGGGCTCCCTCCTCCTGGGAAATGTTCACTGAGGCAGGCAAAAATAATGACCTCTTGTCCCTCTCTAAACCACACAGAGACACTGATTTCAGCGTTGCCACTTGTTTCATCAGAAGACAGTCATCTATGAGAGATGGAAACGTCCTACCCTGGAAGACCCCATTCCCATCCCTTAACTAGACAGGACACCTAGAAAAAGGGCCAGAGGAGAGCTCGTTTACCCATGGTTCCCTACCTCTGCCCAAACAACTGAATCCCACCTCTGCCTTTAGGCAAAGGCCATCCCGCCTACATTCCAGCAGGCTGCATTAATGGCACGTACATCACACCAAGGTCTCGACGCACGTCCCTGCCCTTTTACAACCTTCCAGAACGCCTTCCCCTGAATCTCTTCTCGCTCCCCAGATGACAGGAACAGGGACTATGCTGATGATGTCCTCAGGGTGCATGGATCACAGGCTCTCAAAGGCCCAGGTGCTGGCCAAGGCAGAGGCAGGCATGCCTCTCTGGCCTTTGCCACCAGCCAGGGCAGGTGCCAGCCTTTTATCCCTGGCCTTCCTCCTCTGCTAAGGAGGAGGCGGAGAGCCGGACAAGGGCCTGGAGGGGCTGGCTGAAGTCCCAGCTGGGCCACCTCCTGTTGGAGGCTGCCTGTTGGTGTTGGAGGGGCTGTGGTTGATTTGGGGGGCCTGGATTTGGAAGGCAGAGAAAGGGGATGGTGCTGGTGGGATACAGGAGGTGTTTGAGGAGTGCGCACTGCTGGGTGTCTCTCCCACACGGAGGAGCTGCCAAGCCCACGGCAGCTTGCTGCCTGAGTGGCTGCGGCAGGCAGGAGGGAGGTGGTTTTGGGAAGGCTGCATGAGTGCAGGGAGGGGAGGCAGAAGTGGTAGGGGGGTGTGTGGGGGTGCAGGAAAAGGGTTGCTTTCAGTGGGAAGGGGTGTGACTGACCAACAACCCCTACAATGGGAGAAGGCTCAGAGGGCCAGGTGCCCCAGGAAGCTCAGCAACAGTGTAGGATGCGGCTCGTTAATCCTTGCTGTCGCACAGAGGACTGACTTTATGTCAACACAAAGGGGGCCAGAGGGTGACCTTTGTGTTAGATAAGCAGCCATATCCGTTAGTTGGGCCTGGTGTGAAGGTTTCTCCAGTTGTTCAAAGCAATGGGAAGGTCTCCCCGAGATTAGCCAGACCAGCATGGGGGAAGTGTGTATGTGGCTCAGCCCAACACAGAGCATAAAACCTCAACAACTAACTAAGGAATTCTGGAGAGAGCAACGGGCTTGAGCTGGCATCAACCCACGTGATTCCTTCCTGGCGACTGGGGATGCCCAGCATCATGACGGTGAGCACATTTGAGACCGGTAATGGCAATCACATTGGTATCGTGACTGAACTGTGTATTGCAATTGCTAGAGTTTGTGAAGTGTAGACACTGGAGTTGTGATTCCAGTATATTGCTGAATCACTCTGCTAAACCAAAAATCCCATGCAACATCCAAGTCCCTCAGAATAAACTTTGATCTTAAACATTGCCCTCTCCCTACGCGTGGAATAGCTAAAGGAAACTGGTCGGAGAGTACTGCACCCTGACACTGCCCCTGTCTCCCGGTTCCAGAGAAGTGATGTGTTAACCTCAGACAAATTCTTTTCACAACATCTCCATGTACAGTCACTGCTCCTGGATCCCGCCAGCCTATGGCAGGTTGTGAACATCTGGGATGGTCAGTCCAGTGTTAAGTACTGACGGATCTCATCTTCCTCCATCATCTGAGCCAGGATCTTCAATGTGGCTGCGCTGCCTGGAGTGGATTTATTTGCAAGGCACATAAAGCATCGACATGCTGAAGCTTTTCTCCTCTTTCAGACATCTACGCTTTGGCTCCCAAAACCTTCATTTCCTCAAATTCCTTCATTTCCATACTCAGCCTTCTTGCTCGTGAGAGCTGAACAACCAGTAGCACATGCTGACATCTGATGGATGCGTTGCACTCAGGGAAGCCTGGCAGTAAAATCTCTCACTGGGAACAAGATCTGGAGCTGATGGCCACATCATAAAGTGACCCTGCTACTTCTTTAACCAACCCAGACACTCTGCAGCAGAGCGGGGGCTGGGGGAATGGAACCAGGGCTCAAGCTGACGGAGAGACTTTCAGGAGCCACTGGAAGCTGCACATCATCTGCAGTACCTGCCAAGATGCTCCTCTGGAAAGAGACATTTGTCCACTGGGGATCACAAGACAGTCCTGCTGTGCAGCATCCTGGGAGATGCCCAGGGAGCAGCTCCATGCTCCGTATCTCATCTCCTTTGCTCTCCCTTGTTGGAAGGGGACAATCCGCACTGGCCTCCCCTGCCTGGGAATGATCCTCCATAATTCCCCTTCCTTGGGCAGAAACGCACTAGACCTTTGCAAAGGGACTCCCGAGTGAGAGAAGTTGCACCAGGACAAAGGCAAAGTCCTGCAGCTGGGCAGGAAGAAGCCCCTGCAGACAGTGCAGGCTGGGGACTGGCTGGCTGGGGAGCAGCTCTGCTGCAAAGGACCTGGCATCTCCATGCACACCAACTGAACGTGAACCAGCAGTGTGCCCTGGCAGCGATGAAAGGCAACAGCATCCTGGGCTGCCTGAACACAGTAGCGCAGCCAGGAGATCCAGGCGAGTGATGGTCCCCCTCCACTCAGCACTCATTAGAGCCTAGCTAGAAGACTGCATTCAGATTTGGGCGCTCCATCCCCGCCCCCCAATAAAAGAAAGCATTAGCAAAGGGTGAGGAGTTCAGCTGAGGACCACCAAGGTGGTCGGGCTCTGAGGCCCAGGCCCTGTGGAGGAGAGGCTGCGGGAAATGCCTTTTTTTCAGCCTGAAGAAGAGACGGCTTTGGGAGGACCTAACAGCAGCCTTCCAGTAACCACAGGGAGGTTGTCAAGGAGACAAAGTCAGGCTCCCACACAGTGGTGCATGGTGGGAAGGCAAGAGCCAGTGGGCCTAGGAGAGAGGAACTTTTTCAGCAGGAGGTCACTCAAGCATTGGATCAGGTGGTGCAGTGAGGTAGTGCCATCTCCATCCTTGGAGGCCTTCAAGACCAGGCTGGATAAAACCCTGAGTAAGCTGGCCTGACCTTGTGACCTGGACTCACCCCTGGAGTGCCCAGACCCTCCCTGGTCATGTTGCTGTGCTTTCTCCAAAGTATGCCCTCATTTCTGAAGGGTATAACATTTACCATCTTTAAGTGGGGGACAGGGCAAAGGCAGCATGGGGACCGAGGCAGTCACGGCAGCCCTGCTCTCCCTGGAGACCCCACTGCCCTGAGGAGGACCCAAGTGACAAGGAAGAGCCCAAGCACCAGCTGGACACAGAGCGCCTGAGAAGATGCTGGCCTGAGCAGCTGGGAGCCAAGAGCCAAGGGGCTGACGAGCTGGCAAGACCTGCACTGGGCAGAGGCACCACCAGCTGTGTGCACACTGGCCAGCGTGACAAGCTCCAAGGCTGCTGCTTCATGCCTCAAACTCCAACGAGCAGTAGCTCACAAGCAGCGTTCCTCGGGGGGCCCTCCTGGCTCTGACACTGCTCAATACCTTCCTAAGCCACCTGGGCATGGGCATGGACTGCGCCCTCAGCAAGTCTGAGGAGAGCTAGCTCTGCGGAAGGAGGAGCCACCACTAGCAAGACCTCCGCAGGCTGTGCCGCCCAGAACTGCTTGAGCCTTATCAACAACCAATGGAAAGGTCTGTCCCTGGCACGGCCGCATCGCAAGCAGCAGCAGCAGCAGCACAGGCTGTGGCCGGATGGTCAGGGGCAGAGTGGGGTGGCTGTCTTCCAAGGCCAGCAAGGTCACCTGGCTGATGTCTTTAGCCCTGCTGCATGGCAACCCCCTCCTGGGAAACCCCCCCAAACTGCCCTCTGAGGTCATCATGGGCAGCCTCCCCTCCCACCCGCCCTCCGCCGCTGCCTCCCTCCTCCTGCCTCCCCTCCCTCCTGCCTTCCCTCCCTCCCGCCCTCTCTCCACCGCTGCTAACCTCCCTCCTGCCTTCCCTCCTCCTTCCAGGAGGGCAGGCAAGAGTGTAAAAACTCCTGGAAATTAGCAAAAATGGAAACATTTGCAAATCTGAGACCCTGCCATGTCTCTCAAGAAAGCTCTGCAGAAAGTGTCTATGGGTCTCCTGGGTGCTGGGCAGGGCGCTGTGGTGGTTCGGCTGCAGCCCCTCCATGCCCACCCCGCTGCCCAGCACAGCACGACAGCCCTGGCCCTGCAGCCCCTCCGCAGCTCCTGCTGCCCCAGCGACAGAGCCGCCTGCCCCGAGCTGGGGCCCCAGGAACCTGATGCTCCTTCTCCTTTTCCAAGAGCCTAAGGGACGCGGGACCCACAGTCTCACCCTGTCTGTACTTGTCCGAGCCTGGCTGTGTGCCCCTGAGCGCCCTTGGTGTCAGTGCCAAAAGAGACCCTGCAAAGGGAAACTCCCCTCATTGCACTGGGGGCATCCGAGGGAGCTCAGACTAGCGGGCTCTGAGGTTCCCCCATCTCTGCAGAGGAAGGGAGACACCTGGCTTCCTGCTTCACCATGGTCTCTGGCTCAGATTCCTGAGAAGTGGCACAAACCAAAAATTTTTTCTTTTAGTGGGAATGTATCAGAAAAGGAAGACAAACAAGAAAAGAACAACAGAGAGCCCTGATGCCAAACGCCCTGTGAATGATGAGTGGGTGCACATGGGATGGTTATTGGTGCCCACATTGTACCCACTGAATCACTTTCCTCAGGGCATCCTTGAGCTCCTTGTTCCTCAGGCTGTAGATGAGGGGGTTCACTGCTGGAGGCACCACCGCGTACAGAACAGCCACCACCACATCCAGGGAGGGGGAGGAGAGGGAGGGAGGTTTCAGGTAGGCACACATGCCAGTGCTGACAAAGAGGGAGACCACGGCCAGGTGAGGGAGGCACATGGAGAAGGCTTTGTGTCGGCCCTGCTCTGAGGGGATCCTCAGCACAGCTTTGAAGATCTGCACGTAGGACAGCACAATGAACATGAAACACCCCAAGATTAAACAGGTTGTAATCACAACAACCCCAACTTCCCGGAGGTGGGAGTGTGAGCAGGAGAGCTTGAGGATCTGGGGGATCTCACAGAAGAACTGCCCCACAGCATTGCCTTGGCAGAGAGGTATGGAAAAGGTGTTGGCAGTGTGCAGGAGAGCATTGAGAAAGCTGCTGCTCCAGGCAGCTGCTGCCATTTGGACACAAGCTCTGCTGCCACCCAGGAGGGTCCCGTAGTGCAGGGGTCTGCAGATGGCAACGTAGCGGTCATAAGCCATGACAGTGAGAAGGGAATACTCAGCCAAAATGAAAATGGCAAAACTTAAGACCTGGGCAGCACATCCCGAGTAGGAGATGGTCGTGGTGTTTGTGAGGGAATTGGCCATGGATGTGGGGACAGTGGTGGAGATGGAGGCCACGTCGAGGAGGGAGAGATTAAAGAGGAAGAAGTCCATGGGGGTGTGGAGGCGGTGGTGGCAGGCTATGGTGGTGATGATGAGGCCGTTGGCCAGCAGGGCAGCCAGGTAGATGCCCAGGAAGAGCGCGAAGTGCAAGAGCTGCAGCTGCCGCGTGTCCGCGAATGCCAGGAGGAGGAACTCGTTGAGGGAGCTGCTGTTGGACATGTTGTTCCCTGCAGGCCCGTGGGACTGTGCAAGGAGGAAAAGACAGGGACAAGTCAGGAGAGACTCCTCTGTTCACAGCTCTTTCCCTTTCTCACACACACCCCCCAACACACACACGCACACACACACACACACACACACACACACACACAGACAGACTGCTTTTCTCCTTGGCAGGACCTTCACTCAGCTCCCTGTCTGCAGCTCCAGCTTGGGCTGGCTGCGTGAGCCATGAGGAGCTGGGACGTGTGCCTGCAGGCTGCAGAGGGGTCGGTGCTGCTGGAGTGTAGGAAGTCTGTTGAACATCTTCACATGCAGTTTGGAGGCATTTGGAGCACAAAAGCAACAGCTTCCGTGCTGGGGGGACTGTTTGCTTCTTTGTCTGCTCTGCAGGGCTGGACTAGGCAGCCTTTCCGTGGCTCCCAGGGTGAAGACTAGTGAGCCCTGAGAGGCACCAGCTCTCCCTGTGCCCTAGGACACAGCCAGCACACTGGTCTCCACATCTCCACTATGCTTTTGCAGCTGCCCACATACTGCCACCCCCAGCAGCAGTTCCATCTCCTTAGCACCCCTCTGCGGCTTCTGCGTGGGACATTCAGCAAGCACAAGAGCTGGGCCCTTCTGGAGGGCAGCACACAACTCAGCAGCACACCCCCCGGGAGGGTGAAGGGTCTTAAAGGTGGCATCTCCTGAGTCAGCTCATTCCCCCTTCCTCTGCTGGGTGGGAGAGGAAAGCTGCAGGGGGCTTGCTGGGGGGAAAGCGTCTGCATGCTGGGGCTGGCCGAGAACAGTGATGGCAAGGTGAAGTGGGTGCTGTCTGCAGGCTGAGGGCTTGTGTGGGCAATTGCTGCGGATCCTTGCAAACCTAGTCACCCCTCAGCGTGGTGGTGACCAGGCTTAGTTTCTTGCCTCAACCTCAATGACTGCTGCATTTCCACTCCCACCATGCAGAGGCGAGCCCTCTTGAAAACCCCACTCTCAAAAGGTCCTCCTGGAGAGCTGGAGCTGTGGGCAGCCCTGCTCCACGCAGCACCCTCTCAACGGGAGAATGGACCTGCCCTGCTGGGGGAAACCCCTCTCACCCAGAGCTTCTCCCCTGCAGTGCTGTGGGGAGCTCCCCGGGCAGGCTGGGTGCTGACCCGCGGAGGCAGCAGAGTCACTGCCCCAGGCACACAGCACCCTGGGGTGCAGGGACACCACTCTGACTGATGAACCTGGGCAGACCTGGGTGCAGAGCCCAGCTTCACACCCCAGCTGCGTCCCTGGGAGAAGGCAGCAGGATGCCCTCTGCCTCTGACGGTGTGGCAGGACATCCTGCTCTGAAGCATCTCCTCCTCCTCCTCCTCCTCCACAATGCAGAAGCTGCAAGAGCAATCCTTAAAATCCCTATCAGTCATGGGATGGGGTGGGTGCAGAAGACCCCTCCAGGAACCTCGGCAGCGTTGTCCTGCAGCCAGAGACTTACCATGCAAAGGGCTGTGCAGATTTCCCCCACAAGGAGCTCTCCTCTCTCCTCCCACTCCACACTGACTCTCCCTTCTCTCCCTCTCGCCTCATCTCCCGTCAGCAGCAGCAGGCAGTGCCCGGAGCCCCGCTGCTCTTGGCAGAGGAGCTGCTCCTGCACACAGCTGTCTCGGGGCCGTGCTGCCCGGTTGCCAGCAGCTCCCTTGGTCCCCGGAGCCTGGCCCCGCTCAGGAGCAGAGGCCCAGCCAAAGGCGTGACTTTCTCTGCCGCCTCGAGATTGTCCTGGGGCTCCAAGGCTGGCAGCTCCTGAGGGGCAGCAGGCTCCCTTCTGGGAAAGGCTCTGGCAGCTGCAATAATCCCCTGCAGTCCCTCTTGGCCCTGTGGAGAGACACTGATTTCAGCAGGGTGCTTGATCCCCTCAGGCGACAGAGGTGGAGAGGGCTGGACCTGCTCCCCTCTGCCTCCTGCTCTTCCTGTCCCATTGCTGGCCAGGAGACACAGAGAGTGGCCGAGAGGGGGTCATTACCCCTGCGTGGGGCAGTGATTCAGAGGAGGAAATGCAGGTGTTTGATCTCCGCTGAGAAGGCCTTGGTCGGGAGGGGGATTCAGCTCCCTCCCACGCATGCCCCAAACCCACCGGAGGTGGGCTTCCTCTGGCCTCAGTTTCGGGGTGCCCAAAAGAGCTGCCTGCATGCAAGGCCTTGCCTGAGCTGCCACGACAAGCACTAGGGATGGAGGGGGGAGTCAGCAGCTCACACCCAAACCCCCGGTGATGGCTGAGGTTCCAGGCTTGGTCCAAGTCAAGTGTGTGGGTGTCTGCCAGCTGTGATGGAGCAATTCTGAGACCCCCACATCCTGCCTGAGCCTCAGCTGTGGGCCAGAGGGGTGGTGGGGCAGGTTCCCTTCGCCACCTGAACCTACACCATATTCTTGGGCCATTGCAACCTTTCCATGGAGCCTGCAGAGCAGTTCAGCTGACCAAATGGAGGAGTTCACCATGAGGAGAGCCGGGTCGCTCCCTAGGCTCCACCAGCTGTACATACTGCAGCTCAAGTCACTTCAGAGCTAAGGCCCATGCACCTCCCGGCATTGCAGACACTTCAGTTAATTCAGGGCGCTCATTTTCAGGGAATAAAAAGGCCTCTAGTGCTGTGCCAGGTGCCTGGGGTGCCCAGCACAACCGCATGTCTGGCGCAGACCACACAGGACCTCCAGGGAAGCCCTGTGTTAGTGGAGGGGTTTCAGGGGGGACACCACAGGGTTGTTGAAAGAGGTTTGTGGCCTGTGTGCCAGCAACTGAACACCAAGCCCATGGCATGCAGGGAAGGTCCATCCCAGCTACACCCAGGGGTGCTGCACGATTGGGAGGCACATCACGGCAAGAGTCTCCACTCATGTGCCTATGCCCTCCAACCCTGGTGGGTCTCCTCTTCCTGAACCTTTGCACCCGGTGCTCTGAACAGTGACCAGGCTAATGATGTCCCCACTGTGGATAGATCAAAGGCTGTCCTACCCCAGGCACCTTCTCAGCAGCAGCTTGTCCTTCTTGGACACCCTCCTCACCTCTGACACAGGCCCCAAGGTGCTTTGGAGTCCCCTTCGGGCATAGTCCACAGTCCACAGTCCAAGCATGCTGCATTAGTGGGAGGCACATCACAGCAAGGTCTCCACTCATGGCCCTGCGCTCTTAACACCTTCTAGTTCTCTTCTCCCTGGCCCTCTGCTCACCCCAGGTGATATGAGCAGGGCCTGTGCTGATGATGTCCCCAGGGTGGCTGGATTGCCGGCTGTGCAGGCCCAGGGACTTCTTCAGTGGCACCTTGTGCTTCCTGGAGATCCGTTCACCTCTGTCACAGGCCCCCGTGTGCTCCAGACTCAACTCAGGCAGCAAACCCCTCTCCTGCCACTCCTGCACGGCCCAGCTCTGTTCCTCCCTGGCCTTGGGCACTGCAGCGTTTGCTCTCCCAGTGGGAACCTCCTTTCACCATTACATTGCCCCCTGCTTTGTCTACCAGCATGTCTCTGCTCTGAAGTGGGGCCATCGCACACACAGTGTCCTTGGCCCTTGGGAACAGGTTTCACCATGGCTAATCTGACTGAAACATTGTCCGAATAACAGAGATGTGGTGGGATCACTTGCACAGTAGGAGAGCCCTGATGGTAGGGGACAAGCTCTTCAGGATAGACCAATGGGGAAGGTGAGGAAGGGGGATGCCCTCTGTGTGAAGGGGCAGCTCGGGTGTGTGGTGCTCCTCACCCATCAAGGCAAGGGTTTGGGTGAGAGCTTGTGGGTGACCAGGGTGACATCCCAATGGGAGCTACGGACCACCCAGTCAGGGTGAGGAGGTGGCTGTAGTCTCCTTTAAGCAATGTGAGCACCTCTGAGGATCCTAGGCCCTTGTTCCTAGGGAGGGGACTTTAATCCCACTGACATTGAATGGAAGGGCCAAGAGCAGAGTGCAAGCAGGCCAGGAGGTTTCTGGAGGGCATCAAGGACAACTTCTTTGCATAGCAGGACAAGACTCGTGATGCTTCTTTGTATGTGGGAATTTCCAGGAGGGAGGAACTGCTCGGGGACGGGATAGTCAGTGTCCGCCTTGCCTGCGGTGACCATGAAAAGTAGCATTCTGGATCCTGAAGGGAGTGAGGAGGGATAGCAGCAGAGCACAGACCCTGGCCTGTGCTCCGAGGAGCAGAGGAGCAGTGAAAGAATGAAAAGTGAAATGTGGGCTCACTGCTGCTGCTGGGGTGTGGGCCTGGAGAGAGGCCAGGCAGGGCTGGACTTCCCCCCCCCCCATACAGCTGCTGAGCCCAGCAGGCAGAAGGAGCTGGTCACATCCAGAGATCACCCCTCACCAGGACCATGGGGAACGGCCAGTGCTGGAAATGGCTGCTACAAGGGGCTGCATCTGGGAAGAGTTTCCTGGGGAAGTTTCTCCTCTCCGTTCAGGCAACAACAAGCTGGGTTGGATCTTTGCCCTAAGGCACCCTGCTTGAGGGCCCCCGTGGGCAAGAGGGTGGTCTAGAAGCCCAGTAGATGGCTCCAGGACCTCCTCTGCATGCTCCCTGCCAACCCTGCAGAGAATCCAGCAGAGGGCTCATCCTCCCGGGGGGGAGTCACAGCTGGATGCCCAGTCCTCCAGCTGGGGGCAGAGCCCTTTTTTGGGGGGAGGCGGTCACTTTGGGGGTAATGGCCAGCACACAGGGTGAAGGGGAGACTGTCTCCAGGGCTTGTGCTGGGGACAGGGTCTGAGGGACAGCAGCACACTCATCTGGCTGCTGGGTCCTGCTTCCGTCAACGCAAGCTCTGACATAGGGTCCCAGCCTTCCTTTTGGTGCCACCCGTCAGGAGTGATGACGGCACTATGACCAGGGTACATGGGGAACATTAATCCTTCTTCAGCCACTTCCTAGGCTATGTGGGAGGCCAGAACACCAAGGACTTCTGGCTTGGCATTGTGAGTATGCTTTAGTGTTCCCACACTGTGACCACTGTCTTGGACTAAATGTCAGCATTTTTCTCTCCAACACCATTGCAAGCCCAGCTCCACTTCCTTCTGATGTCCCCCAACTGCTCCTCTGATCTTGCTGGCCGCTCCTGCACCCCCTCCCCTGTTCTCCTACGGGGTCTCGACCTGGTGGTGCTGCTCTGGAGAGTGAGTGTGCTGTGGGGCCACAGGGCCACGGGGGTGACTCTGCACTGGCCATGCTGGTGCGGGTGGGAAGCAGACCCAACCACACGGAGGTCATGGCCTCTAATCCCTCCTGGGGTCTGCAGGTGTGGAAGGTGCTTGGAGGGACCATGGAGCATTTCCAAAGGTACTAGCTGTGTCCAGGAGCACGTCTACATCCAGCATGTGGTATTTCACTGACAATGACATGAATCACTCTCCACTCTCCCTTCCCCGGGCCAGCTGGATCCCCACTGCCTCTCCTGGGACTGCAGAGTCCTCCTGTGCCTGTGGATACCTGTGTTTCGTGCTTTCCCTTTAAGGGACTCCACCTTGGAGCATTTCCCACTTTGTGAGGCTCCACTTGCTGCCCACCCCAGGCACACGCTGTCCCAGGAGAGCCCCTGTGCTCACCTGGCACCTCCAGCTTCCCCTCCAGAAGGAGGCACATCTGACACTGTGCCTGAACCTGTGCGACAGCCCCGGCTATGTACAACAGTGACAATCTCTTGTGTCCACTGACACTGGACACCAATGGGTGAATCCTAAAGCCAGCCCTTGGTCTCTAAGAGATCATAACGTGATGATGAAGTTTTTGCTTCTAAACCCATGGACAAGCCTGCCCAGCAGGCCCTTTTGGGGTGCAATTCCTGGGGCTTATTCTTGACGCCAGCTCTGGAAGAAGCGCCCAGTCTTCAGACACGGCACTGGCTAGAACTGACTTTAATACAAAGATACTGTGAGGGAGTCAGCTCTGACCCAACTTTTATGTGGGCACCAGGTGAGACAAAGCTGTCTCATGAAGACCGGGATAAATGCATGCATTTGTGAAGCAAATGTGCCCTGTGTCCTGGTTGGGATACACCGGGATTCAGTGGTGGAGAGCAAAGGCAATTTTAGCACTGCTGAAAAATGTCCATGCAATCACTTTCCTCAGGGCATCCTTGAGCTCCTTGTTCCTCAGGCTGTAGATGAGGGGGTTCACTGCTGGAGGCACCACCGCGTACACAACAGCCACCACCACATCCAGGGAGAGGGAGGAGAGGGACAGAGGTTTCAGGTAGGCAAAACCTGCAGTGCTGATAAACAGGGCGACAACGGCCAGGTGAGGGAGGCATATGGAGAAGGCTTTGTGCCAGCCCTGCTCCGAGGGGATCCTCAGCACAACTGTGAAGATCTGCACGTAGGACAGCACAATGAAAACGAAACACCCAAACAGTAAAGAAACACTAACCACAACCACCCCAACTTCCCGGAGGTAGGAGTGTGAGCAGGAGAGCTTGAGGATGTGGGGGATCTCACAGAAGAAGTGCCCCACAGCATTGCCTTGGCAGAGAGGTATGGAAAAGGTGTTGGCAGTGTGCAGGAGAGCATTGAGAAAGCTGCTGCCCCAGGCAGCTGCTGCCATTTGGACACAAGCTCTGCTGCTCAGGAGGGTCCCATAGTGCAGGGGTCTGCAGATGGCAACGTAGTGGTCATAGGCCATGACAGTGAGAAGAGAAAACTCTCCTCCAAACAAGAAGACAACCCAGAATACCTGGGCAGCACATCCCGAGTAGGAGATGGTCGTGGTGTCTGTGAGGGAATTGGCCATGGATGTGGGGACGGTGGTGGAGATGGAGGTCACATCGAGGAGGGAGAGATTAAAGAGGAAGAAGTCCATGGGGGTGTGGAGGCGGTGGTGGCAGGCTATGGCGGTGATGATGAGGCCGTTGCCCAGCAGGGCAGCCAGGTAGATGCCCACCCACGAAGAGCGCAAAGGGCAAGAGCTGCAGCTGCCGGGTGTCCGCGAATGCCAGGAGGAGGAACTCGTTGAGGGAGCTGCTGTTGGACATGTTGTTCTCTCTCCGTGTTTGGGGGACTGTCCAAAGAGGAAGAGACAATAAGAAATTAGGAGAGGCTTTTCAAAAAACCCCTACATGTTCCAATTCATCATTCAACCCCCTGTACTGCCTCTCTCTTTACAGAGAGGATCTGTGCACAGCTCCCTTACCTGAGCTCTACTGCACACTGGCTGGGCATACTGTGAGGAGCAGGGAGCTCTGCCCATGGGCTCCAGGGCAGTCCGTCCGTCCTGCTGTAGGGCAGTGGGGACATGGGAGTGGGGCTGACTAGCTCTGACAGTCACAAGGTCTGTCAGGTGAAAGCCACTGGGCAGGTGGAAGGAATATTTCAGCATCTTCACCACCTGTTCTGAAGAATGAGGGTTGAGGAACAGAGCTTTAGGGATTTCTTCCTAATGTTTATTGTCTGTGAGATACCCCTGTGCCCCCTGGGCAGTCTTCCTCAAAAGGCAGAAAGTCTCAGCATTTCTGCTGGGACTCCTGAGAGTGACCAATTCCCTGTCCCCTCGTGCAGAGGGAGGACAGCTTGTCTCTCTACTCGTCTTGTTCTCAGCTGTCCTGTGCTCGCAGCCCTTTGAGCTGCAGGATGGTCACTCTCATCTGTTGCCCGAGAAAGTACCCCTGCTGAGAGCAGACGAGCCCAGGTCCCAAGTGCACGTCTCCAACCTTCTCTCCCTTCCTCAGGGCACCAGAGCGACGTCTCCACACTCCCCTTCTAGCCAAGCACACACAGGGCTCTTTTCAGCTGCCCACATACAGCTTCCCAACACCATCTCCATACACCCAGCATCTCTGAAGACTCTTCACCCCTCCCTCACACAGCACAGAGATGGTGGTAGGAGGCAGCAGTGCCCTTCTGGAGGGCAGCCCCAAGCCTGCCACGACACCACAGGGAAATGGTGCAAGGACTGTTAGGACTGCAGATGGGCTCTCCTTCTGGGACAGTCAGCTCCACTCCCCTCCCCACCCACTGCATGTCCTGGAGCTGCACCGGTCACAAGGGGGCTGCGGACACCTCACTCCCAAGCAGAGACCTCTGTGGCACAACTCTCCGGGCAGGGGTCTGAGCTGCAGCTGAAAACCCACCACCCCCAGGGAGCCCGAGAGAAGAACAAGGGCAGCACGGAGAGGAGGGGAACAAGGAGAAACACCACGATCCTGCTGCCACAGGAGGCAAGGAGAGAGGGGCAGATGGGCACTCGGGAAAGACTTATGCCTTTGTCGGGCAGCACAAAACGGGCCCGTGGCAGGAGAGATGCCCCTCTCCTCTGCTGCAGGTCTGCCGGCAGAGCAGGTGGCTCATGCCCTGGACTCCACAGCTGTGAGGGCAGAGGCTCTGCTCGGTGGGAGAGGAGACATGGCGGGCTGGCTCAGAGCAAGCTGTCTGCCTTGCAGGGACTCATCAACACTTGCCCAAATCCATCCTCCTGTGGTGTTTCTGTTTGCAGTTCTCTCGCATTCCCTGCTCATCTCTGATGCCTGGAGCTGCCTCTGCTGAGAGCTCGCTCTCTCTGTCTCCCAATTGCTTTTCCCTGCCGGTGCTCAACGACCCCATCCCACCCTGTGTGTGCTCACTTCTGCCCCACAGAAACCTGCTGGGGAAAGGGGCAAAGGAGCAGGGCAGAAAAACCCATATGAGGGCCATAAAGGTGCCACCACGACTGTCTGTAGGCTGAGGTGGGGTTGAAGGGGTTTGCTGAGGTTTCTCACAGACCTATTGATCTCTGAGAGGGACGGTTTGGGAGTCCAAATTCCTGGCCAGACCAAAACACTCTTTCCTTTTATCTCCTTCCCACTATTAGCATCTTTTTTTTTCTAGTCTCATTAGCACAAACAAGCTTTTCCTAGAAGGAAAGCTCCCTCCCTTTCAGATAGACTTTTTTTTTTTTTTTGACCTTCCCCTGAAAAGACGCTTCAGACATGTCCTGTGCATGAGCTAGAGCTGTGAGCACTCCTAACCAATGGCAGCACCCTCTGGACGGGAGAATGAGCCTGTCCTGCCGGAGGCCACTGCATCTATTAGTCATGGGATGGGATGGGTTTACAAGATCCCTCCAGGAACCTCAGGAGTGTTGCCCAGCAGCCAGAGACTGACTGTGTCAAGGGCTGTGAAGATTTCCCCCACTACGAGCACTCAGCCGTCCTCCTGCTCCACACTGACTCTCACTTCTCCCTCTCCTCTCACCCAATGTCAGCAGCAGCAGGCAGTGCCCGGAGCCCCGCTGCTCTTGGCAGAGGAGCTGCTCCTGCCCACAGCTGTCTCGGGGCCGTGCTGCCCGGTTGCCAGCAGCTCCCTCGGTCCCCGCAGCCTGGCCCCACTCAGGAGCAGAGGCCCAGCTGAAGGCCTGATGTTCTCTCTCCCCTGGGCTCCCTTCTCCTCCTGGGAAATGTTCACTGAGGTAGACAAAAATAATGACCTCTTGTCCCTCTCTAAACCACGCAAAGACACTGATTTCAGTGTTGCCACTTGTTTCATCAGAAGACAGTCATCTATGAGAGATGGAAACGACCCACCCTGGAAGATCCCATTCCCCTCCCTTAACTAGGCAGCATGCCTAGAAAAAGGGCCAGAGGAGAGCTTGTTTACCCATGGTTCAGGTTTGGCTTCACATGAGTCCATCTGGGCATTGCAGGGCACTTTAGAAGCCCCTGGGGTGGGGTGGGATTCAGCTCTCTCCCACCAGCTCCCCCAAAACACCGGAGGTGGGATTCCCCTTGCCCAAGCTGAAGTGGGCACAACAGAGGTGTCTGCATGCGAGCTCCTTGCCTACGCTCCCACTGTAACCAAGAGAGATGGAGGGTGGCAGTCAGTTGGTCGCACACAAACCAACACCTGGTAACAGCTGAAGAGGCAGAGGAGGTCCAAGGCACGTGCCAGTGTCTGCTGGCTCAGATGGAGTAACTGAGAGAGCCATGTCTGGGGCTCAGGTAGGCAATTTCCTTGGCCCTCGGGAATGACACCAGATGCCTAATGCTGCTGCAGCCCCACTCATCATGAAGCTGAGGAGCAAGCAGATCCCTACGCTGTAAAGAGTTGATGGAAGTCAGTGCAGACACTTGATTTAATGATGTAAAAATGGGCTGGCAGGGCCCTGTCAGATGCGAGGGATTTTTAGCAGAATCACATGTTTCTAGCAGATAGCGCATGGGACCTACAGGAAAGCCTTATGCTTTTGGACTGGTTGCTGGGCAAGTGCCCCAGGGCACCTCAGGTTCCCTACCTCTACCCAAACAACTGAATCCCACCTCTGCCTTTAGGCAAAGGCCATCCCGCCTACATTCCAGCAGGCTGCATTAATGGCACGTACATCACACCAAGGTCTCGACGCACGTCCCTGCCCTTTTACAACCTTCCAGAACGCCTTCCCCTGAATCTCTTCTTACTCCCCAGATGACAGGAACAGGGACTATGCTGATGATGTCCCCAGGGTGGATGGATCACAGGCTCTCAAAGGCCCAGGTGCTGGCCAAGGCAGAGGCAGGCATGCCTCTCTGGCCTTTGCCACCAGCCAGGGCAGGTGCCAGCCTTTTATCCCTGGCCTTCCTCCTCTGCTAAGGAGGAGGCGGAGAGCCGGACAAGGGCCTGGAGGGGCTGGCTGAAGTCCCAGCTGGGCCACCTCCTGTTGGAGGCTGCCTGTTGGTGTTGGAGGGGCTGTGGTTGATTTGGGGGGCCTGGATTTGGAAGGCAGAGAAAGGGGATGGTGCTGGTGGGATACAGGAGGTGTTTGAGGAGTGCGCACTGCTGGGTGTCTCTCCCACACGGAGGAGCTGCCAAGCCCACGGCAGCTTGCTGCCTGAGTGGCTGCGGCAGGCAGGAGGGAGGTGGTTTTGGGAAGGCTGCATGAGTGCAGGGAGGGGAGGCAGAAGTGGTAGGGGAGTGTGTGGGGGTGCAGGAAAAGGGTTGCTTTCAGTGGGAAGGGGTGTGTGACTGACCAACAACCCCTACAATGGGAGAAGGCTCAGAGGGCCAGGTGCCCCAGGAAGCTCAGCAACAGTGTAGGATGGGCTCGTTAATCCTTGCTGTTGCACAGAGGACTGACTTTATCTCAACACAAAGGGGGCCAGAGGGTGACCTTTGTGTTAGATAAGCAGCCATATCCATTTGTTGGGCCTGGTGTGAATGTTTCTTCTTGGCTTGTTCAAAGCAATGGGAAGGTCTCCCCGAGATTAGCCAGACCAGCATGGGGGAAGTGTGTATGTGGCTCAGCCCAACACAGAGCATAAAACCTCAACAACTAACTAAGGAATTCTGGAGAGAGCAACGGGCTTGAGCTGGCATCAACCCACGTGATTCCTTCCTGGCGACTGGGGATGCCCAGCATCATGACGGTGAGCACATTTGAGACCGGTAATGGCAATCACATTGGTATCGTGACTGAACTGTGTATTGCAATTGCTAGAGTTTGTCAAGTGTAGACACTGGAGTTGTGATTCCAGTATATTGCTGAATCACTCTGCTGAACCAAAAATCCCATGTAACATCCAAGTCCCTCAGAATAAACTTTGATCTTAAACATTGCCCTCTCCCTACGCGTGGAATAGCTAAAGGAACCTGGTCGGAGAGTACTGCACCCTGACACTGCCCCTGTCTCCCGGTTCCAGAGAAGTGATGTGTTAACCTCAGACAAATTCTTTTCACAACATCTCCATGTACAGTCACTGCTCCTGGATCCCACCAGCCTATGGCAGGTTGTGAACATCTGGGATGGTCAGTCCGGTGTTAAGTACTGACAGATCTCATCTTCCTCCATCATCTGAGCCAGGATCTTCAATGTGGCTGCGCTGCCTGGAGTGAATTTATTTGCAAGGCAAATAAAGCATCGACATGCTGAAGCTTTTCTCCTCTTTCACACATCTACGCTTTGGATCCTACAACCTTCATTTCCTCAAATTCCTTCATTTCCATACCCACTCTTCTTGCTCCTGAGAGCTGGAAAACCAGCAGCACATGCCTCCATCTGATGGAAGTGTTGCACTCAGGGAAGCCTGGCAGTAAAACCTCTCGCTGGGAACAAGATCTGGAGCTGTTGGCCACGTCATACAGTGACCCTGCTACTTCTTTAACCAACCCAGACACTCTGCAGCAGAGCTGGCGAGAGACTTTCAGGAGCCTCTGGAAGCTGCACATCATCTGCAGTACCTGCCAAGATGCTCCTCTGGAAAGAGACATTTGTCCACGGGGGATCACAAGACAGTCCTGCTGTGCAGCATCCTGGGAGATGCCCAGGGAGCAGCTCTGTATCTCATCTCCTTTGCTCTCCCTTGTTGGAAGGGGACAATCCGCACTGGCCTCCCCTGCCTGGGAATGATCCTCCATAATTCCCCTTCCTTGGGCAGAAACGCACTAGACCTTTGCAAAGTGACTCCCGAGTGAGAGAAGTTGCACCAGGACAAAGGCAAAGTCCTGCAGCTGGGCAGGAAGAAGCCCCTGCAGACGGTGCAGGCTGGGGACTGGCTGGCTGGGGAGCAGCTCTGCTGCAAAGGACCTGGCGTCTCCATGCACACCAACTGAATGTGAGCCAGCAGTGTGCCCTGGCAGCGATGAAAGGCAACAGCATCCTGGGCTGCCTGAACACAGTAGCGCAGCCAGGAGATCCAGGGAAGTGATGGTCCCCCTCCACTCAGCTCTCATTAGAGCCTAGCTAGAAGACTGCATTCAGATTTGGGCCGTGCCCCCGCCCCCAATAAAAGAAAGCATTAGAAAACTGTGAGGAGTTCAGCTGAGGACCACCAAGGTGGCCATGGGCTGAGGCCCAGGCCCTGTGGAGGAGAGGCTGCGGGAAATGCCTTTTTTTCAGCCTGAAGAAGAGACGGCTTTGGGAGGACCTAACAGCAGCCTTCCAGTAACCACAGGGAGGTTGTCAAGGAGACAAAGTCAGGCTCCCACACAGTGGTGCATGGTGGGAAGGCAAGAGCCAGTGGGCCTAGGAGAGAGGAACTTTTTCAGCAGGAGGTCACTCAAGCATTGGATCAGGTGGTGCAGTGAGGTTGTGCCATCTCCATCCTTGGAGGCCTTCAAGACCAGGCTGGATAAAACCCTGAGTAAGCTGGCCTGACCTTGTGACCTGGACTCACCCCTGGAGTGCCCAGACCCTCCCTGGTCATGTTGCTGGGCTTTCTCCAAAGTATGCCCTCATTTCTGAAGGGTATATAACATTTACCATCTTTAAGTGGGGGACAGGGCAAAGGCAGCATGGGGACCGAGGCAGTCACGGCAGCCCTGCTCTCCCTGGAGACCCCACTGCCCTGAGGAGGACCCAAGTGACAAGGAAGAGCCCAAGCACCAGCCGGACAAAGAGCGCCTGAGAAGATGCTGGCCTGAGCAGCTGGGAGCCAAGAGCCAAGGGGCTGACGAGCTGGCAAGACCTGCACTGGGCAGAGGCACCACCAGCTGTGTGCACACTGGCCAGCGTGCCAAGCTCCAAGGCTGCTGCTTCATGCCTCAAACTCCAACGAGCAGTAGCTCACAAGCAGCGTTCCTCGGGGGGCCCTCCTGGCTCTGACACTGCTCAATACCTTCCTAAGCCACCTGGGCATGGGCATGGACTGCGCCCTCAGCAAGTCTGAGCAGAGCTAGCTCTGCTGAAGGAGGAGCCACCACTAGCAAGACCTCCGCAGGCTGTGCCGCCCAGAACTGCTTGAGCCTTATCAACAACCAATGGAAAGGTCTGTCCCTGGCACGGCCGCATCGCAAGCAGCAGCAGCAGCAGCAGCACAGGCTGTGGCCGGATGGTCAGGGGCAGAGTGGGGTGGATGTCTTCCAAGGCCAGCAAGGTCACCTGGCTGATGTCTTTAGCCCTGCTGCATGGCAACCCCCTCCTGGGAAACCCCCCCAAACTGCCCTCTGAGGTCATCATGGGCAGCCTCCCCTCCCACCCGCCCTCCGCCGCTGCCTCCCTCCTCCTGCCTCCCCTCCCTCCTGCCTTCCCTCCCTCCCGCCCTCTCTCCACCGCTGCTAACCTCCCTCCTGCCTTCCCTCCTCCTTCCAGGAGGGCAGGCAAGAGTGTAAAAACTCCTGGAAATTAGCAAAAGCGGAAACATTTGCAAATCTGAGACCCTGCCATGTCTCTCAAGAAAGCTCTGCAGAAAGTGTCTATGGGTCTCCTGGGTGCTGGGCAGGGCGCTGTGGTGGTTCGGCTGCAGCCCCTCCATGCCCACCCCGCTGCCCAGCACAGCACGACAGCCCTGGCCCTGCAGCCCCTCCGCAGCTCCTGCTGCCCCAGCGACAGAGCCGCCTGCCCCGAGCTGGGGCCCCAGGAACCTGATGCTCCTTCTCCTTTTCCAAGAGCCTAAGGGACGCGGGACCCATGGTCTCACCCTGTCTGTACTTGTCCGAGCCTGGCTGTGTGCCCCTGAGCACCCTTGGTGTCAGTGCCAAAAGAGACCCTGCAAAGGGAAACTCCCCTCATTGCACTGGGGGCATCCGAGGGAGCTCAGACTAGCGGGCTCTGAGGTTCCCCCATCTCTGCAGAGGAAGAGAGACACCTGGCTTCCTGCTTCACCACGGTCTCTGGCTCAGATTCCTGAGAAGTGGCACAAACCAAAAATTTTTTCTTTTAATGGGAATGTATCAGAAAAGTAAGAAAAACAAGAAAAGAACAACAGAGAGCCCTGATGCCAAACGCCCTGTGAATGATGAGTGGGTGCACATGGGATGGTTATTGGTGCCCACATTGTACCCACTGAATCACTTTCCTCAGGGCATCCTTGAGCTCCTTGTTCCTCAGGCTGTAGATGAGGGGGTTCACTGCTGGAGGCACCACCGCGTACACAACAGCCACCACCACATCCAGGGATGGGGAGGAGAGGGAGGGAGGTTTCAGGTAGGCACACATGCCAGTGCTGACAAAGAGGGAGACCACGGCCAGGTGAGGGAGGCACATGGAGAAGGCTTTGTGCCGGCCCTGCTCCGAGGGGATCCTCAGCACAGCTCTGAAGATCTGCACGTAGGACAGCACAATGAACATGAAACACCCCAAGATTAAACAGGTTGTAATCACAACAATCCCAACTTCCTGGAGGCAGGAGTGTGAGCAGGAGAGCTTGAGGATGTGGGGGATCTCACAGAAGAACTGCCCCACAGCATTGCCTTGGCAGAGAGGTATGGAAAAGGTGTTGGCAGTGTGCAGGAGAGCATTGAGAAGGCTGCTGCCCCAGGCACCTGCTGCCATTTGGACACAAGCTCTGCTGCTCAGGAGGGTCCCGTAGTGCAGGGGTCTGCAGATGGCAACGTAGCGGTCATAAGCCATGACAGTGAGAAGGGAATACTCAGCCAAAATGAAAATGGCAAAACTTAAGACCTGGGCAGCACATCCCGAGTAGGAGATGGTCGTGGTGTTTGTGAGGGAATTGGTCATGGATGTGGGGACAGTGGTGGAGATGAAGCCTACGTCGAGGAGGGAGAGATTAAAGAGGAAGAAGTCCATGGGGGTGTGGAGGCGGTGGTGGCAGGCTATGGTGGTGATGATGAGGCCGTTGGCCAGGAGTGCAGCCAGGTAGATGCCCAGGAAGAGTGCGAAGTGCAAGAGCTGCAGCTGCCGCGTGTCCGCGAATGCCAGGAGGAGGAACTTGTTGAGGGAGCTGCTGTTGGACATCAGGCTCTCTCCGTGTTTGGGGGACTGTCCAAAGAGGAAGAGACATGAAGAAATTAGGAGAGACTTTTCAAAAAAACCCCAAATGTTCCAATTCATCATCCAAGCCCTTGTACTGCTTCTCTCTTTACGGAGAGCATCTGTGCACAGCTCCCTTGCCTGAGCTCTACTGCGCACTGGCGGAGTGTGCTGTGAGGAGCAGGGGCCTCTGCCCATGGGCTCCAGGGCAGTCCGTCCGTCCTGCTGTAGGGCAGTGAGGACATGGGAGTGGGGCTGACTAGCTCTGACAGTCACAAGGTCTGTCAGGTGAAAGCCACTGGGCAGGTGGAAGGAATATTTCAGCATCTTCACCACCTGTTCTGAAGAATGAGGGTTGAGGAGCAGAGCTTTAGGGATTTCTTCCTAATGTTTATTGTCTGTGAGATGGCCCTGTGCCCCCTGGGCAGTCTTCCTCAAAAGGCAGAAAGTCTCAGCGTTTCTGCTGGGACTCCTGAGAAAGACCAATTCCCTGTCCCCTCATGCAGCGGGAGGACAGCTTGTCTGTCTACTAGTCTTGTTCTCAGCTGTCCTGTGCTCACAGCCCTTTGAGCTGCAGGATGGTCACTCTCATCTGTTGCCGGAGAAAGTATCCAGCCCCTGCTGAGAGCAGACGAGCCCAGGTCCCAAGTGCACGTCTCCAACCTTCTCTCCCTTCCTCAGGGCACCAGAGCGACGTCTCCACGCTCCCCTTCTAGCCAAGCACACACAGGGCTCTTTTCAGCTGCCCACATACAGCTTCCCAGCACCATCTCCATACACCCAGCATCTCTGAAGACTCTTCACCCCTCCCTCACACAGCACGGAGATGGTGGTAGGAGGCAGCGGTGCCCTTCTGGAGGGCAGCCCCAAGCCTGCCACGACACCACAGGGAAATGGTGCAAGGACTGTTAGGACTGCAGATGGGCTCTCCTTCTGGGACAGTCAGCTCCACTCCCCTCCCCACCCACTGCATGTCCTGGAGCTGCACCGGTCACAAGGGGGCTGCGGACACCTCACTCCCAAGCAGAGACCTCCGTGGCACAACTCTCCGGGCAGGTGTCTGAGCTGCAGCTGAAAACCCACCGCCCCCAGGGAGCCCGAGAGAAGAACAAGGGCAGCACGGAGAGGAGGGGAAACAAGGAGTAACACCACAATCCTGCTGCCACGGGAGGCAAGGAGAGAGGGGCAGATGGGCACTCGGGAAAGCCTTCACCTCCTCAGCTGGGCATGCTACCCCAAAGACAGTGACATTGCAGGACAAGCACTCTCAGCCCCTTTGTCGGGCAGCACAAAACGGGCCCGTGGCAGGAGAGATGCCCCTCTCCTCTGCTGCAGGTCTGCCTGCAGAGCAGGTGGCTCATGCCCTGGACTCCACAGCTGTGAGGGCCGAGGCTCTGCTCGGTGGGAGAGGAGACATGGCGGGCTGGCTCGGAGCAAGCTGTCTGCCTTGCAGGGACTGATTAAGATGTACTCAAATCCATCCTCCCATGACGACTCTGTTTGCAGTTCCCTCTTATTCCCTACCCGTCTCTGATGCCTGGAGCTGTCTCTGCTGAGAGCTCTTGCTCTCTCTCCCAATGTCTTTTCCTTGATGGTGCTCACAGACCCCATCCCACCCTCTGCACACTCACTTCTGCCCTACAGAAACCTGCCAGGACAGGGCACTGGGCAGCGGTAGCTCTGTGCTCACAGGTCCCAAGGAGCAGGTCAGAAAAACCCTCATGAGGCAATAAAGGTGCTGCTGGTGCTGCCTGCAGGCTGAGGTGGGGTCGAAGGGGTTTGCTGAAGTTTCTCACAGACCTATTGATCTCCGAGAGTGAAGGTTTGGGAGTCCAAGTTCCTTGACAAACCAGAAGAACGTTTCCTTTTTTACTCCATGCCAAAATTAGGATCTGAGTTTTCTAGTTTTATTGGGACTAACTAGCTTTTACTAGAAGGAAAGCTCCTTCCCTTTCAATCAGCCTTTCTTTCACCTGCCTCTGAAAAGACCTTTTGGACATGTCCTCTGCATGAGCTAGAGCTGTTAGCACCCCGGACCCCCATAGGGCCCTCTCGATGGGAGAAGGATGGGAGACTTCTGTCCTGCCAGGAGTCACTCAATGCATCAGAATCTTCCAGTCATGGGATGGGGTGGGTGCAGAAGACTCCTCCAGGAACCTCGGCAGTGTTGCCCTGCTGCCAGAGACTTACCATGCAAAGGGCTGTGCAGATTTCCCCCACAAGGAGCTCTCCTCTCTCCTCCCACTCCACACTGCCTCTCACTTCTCTCCCTCTCGCCTCATCTCCCGTCAGCAGCAGCAGGCAGTGCCCGGAGCCCCGCTGCTCTTGGCAGAGGAGCTGCTCCTGCACACAGCTGTCTCGGGGCCGTGCTGCCCGGTTGCCAGCAGCTCCCTCGGTCGCCGTAGCCTGGCCCCGCTCAGGAGCAGAGGCCCAGCTGAAGGCCTGATGTTCTCTCTCCCCTGGGCTCCCTCCTCCTGGGAAATGTTCACTGAGGTAGGCAAAAATAATGACCTCTTGTCCCTCTCTAAACCACGCAGAGAGACTGATTTCAGTCTTGCCACTTGTTTCATCAGAAGACAGACATCTATGAGAGATGGAAACGTCCTACCCTGGAAGACCCCATTCCCCTCCCTTAACTAGGCAGGACACCTAGAAAAAGGGCCAGAGGAGAGCTCGTTTACCCATGGTTCCCTACCTCTGCCCAAACAACTGAATCCCACCTCTGCCTTTAGGCAAAGGCCATCCCACCTACATTCCAGCAGGCTGCATTAATGGCACGTACATCACACCAAGATCTCGACGCACGTCCCTGCCCTTTTACAGCCTTCCAGAACTCCTTCCCCTGAATCTCTTCTCACTCCCCAGATGACAGGAACAGGGACTATGCTGATGATGTCCCCAGGGTGCATGGATCACAGGCTCTCAAAGGCCCAGGTGCCGGCCAAGGCAGAGGCAGGCATGCCTCTCTGGCCTTTGCCACCAGCCAGGGCAGGTGCCAGCCTTTTATCCCTGGCCTTTCTCCTCTGCTAAGGAGGAGGCACAGAGCCGGACAAGGGCCTGGAGGGGCTGGCTGAAGTCTCAGCTGGGCCACCTCCTGTTGGAGGCTGCCTGTTGGTGCTGGAGGGGCTGTGGTTGATTTGGGGGGCCTGGATTTGGAAGGCAGAGAAAGGGGATGGTGCTGGTGGGATACAGGAGGTGTTTGAGGAGTGCGCACTGCTGGGTGTCTCTCCCACACAGAGGAGCTGCCAAGCCCACGGCAGCTTGCTGCCTGAGTGGCTGTGGAGGCAGGAGGGAGGTGGTTTTGGGAAGGCTGCATGAGTGCAGGGAGGGGAGGCAGAAGTGGTAGGGGGGTGTGTGGGGGTGCAGGAAAAGGGTTGCTTTCAGTGGGAAGGGGTGTGACTGACCAACAACCCCTACAATGGGAGAAGGCTCAGAGGGCCAGGTGCCCCAGGAAGCTCAGCAACAGTGTAGGATGAGGCTCGTTAATCCTTGCTGTTGCACAGAGGACTGACTTTATGTCAACACAAAGGGGGCCAGAGGGTGACCTTTGTGTTAGATAAGCAGCCATATCCGTTATTTGGGCCTGGTGTGAAGGTTTCTTCTTGGCTTGTTCAAAGCAATGGGAAGGTCTCCCTGAGATTAGCCAGACCAGCATGGGGGAAGTGTGTATGTGGCTCAGCCCAACACAGAGCATAAAACCTCAACAGCTAACTAAGGAATTCTGGAGAGAGCAACGGGCTTGAGCTGGCATCAACCCACGTGATTCCTTCCTGGCGACTGGGGATGCCCAGCATCATGACGGTGAGCACATTTGAGACCGGTATTGGCAATCACATTGGTATCGTGACTGAACTGTGTATTGCAATTGCTAGAGTTTGTGAAGTGTAGACACTGGAGTTGTGATTCCAGTATATTGCTGAATCATTCTGCTAAACCAAAAATCCCATGTAACATCCAAGTCCCTCAGAATAAACTTTGATCTTAAACATTGCCCTCTCCCTACGCGTGGAATAGCTAAAGGAACCTGGTCGGAGAGTACTGCACCCTGACACTGCCCCTGTCTCCCGGTTCCAGAGAAGTGGTGTGTTAACCTCAGACAAATTCTTTTCACAACATCTCCATGTACAGTCACTGCTCCTGGATCCCGCCAGCCTATGGCAGGTTGTGAACATCTGGGATGGTCAGTCCGGTGTTAAGTACTGACAGATCTCATCTTCCTCCATCATCCGAGCCAGGATCTTCAATGTGGCTGAGCTGCCTGGAGTGGATTTATTTGCAAGGGACATAAAACATCGACATGCTGAAGCTTTTCTCCTCTTTCAGACATCTACACTTTGGCCCCCAAAACCTTCATTTCCTCAAATTCCTTCATTTCCATACTCAGCCTTCTTGCTCCTGAGAGCTGGAAAACCAGCAGCACACGCCTCCATCTGATGGATGACGGAAGAGAGGAGTTCAAGGCCACAAAAATACCTGCTACTCACCCTGGACACTGCCCATCTGGAGCTGTTGGCCACATCATACAGTGACCCTGCTACTTCTTTAACCAACCCAGACACTCTGCAGCAGAGCTGGGGAGAGACTTTCAGGAGCCACTGGAAACTGCACATCATCTGCAGTACCTGCCAAGATGCTCCTCTGGAAAGAGACTGAGCATTTGTCCACGGGGGATCACAAGACAGTCCTGCTGTGCAGCATCCTGGGAGATGCCCAGGGAGCAGCTCCATGCTCCGTATCTCATCTCCTTTGCTCTCCCTTGTTGGAAGGGGACAATCCGCACTGGCCTCCCCTGCCTGGGAATGATCCTCCATAATTCCCCTTCCTTGGGCAGAAACGCACTGAACCTTTGCAAAGTGACTCCCGAGTGAGAGAAGTTGCACCAGGACAAAGGCAAAGTCCTGCAGCTGGGCAGGAAGGACCCCCTGCAGACGGTGCAGGCTGGGGACTGGCTGGCTGGGGAGCAGCTCTGCTGCAAAGGACCTGGCGTCTCCATGCACACCAACTGAACGTGAGCCAGCAGTGTGCCCTGGCAGCGATGAAAGGCAACAGCATCCTGGGCTGCCTGAACACAGAAGCGCAGCCAGGAGATCTAGGGAAGTGATGGTACCCCTTCACTCAGCACTCATTAGACCCTAGCTAGAAGACTGCATTCAGATTTGGGCCCCCTCCGCCCCCCAATAAAAGAAAGCATTAGCAAAGGGTGAGGAGTTCAGCTGAGGACCACCAAGGTGGTCAGGCTCTGAGGCCCAGGCCCTGTGGAGGAGAGGCTGAGGGAAATGCGTTTTTTTCAGCCTGAAGAAGAGACGGCTTTGGGAGGACCTAACAGCAGCCTTCCAGTAACCACAGGGAGGTTGTCAAGGAGACAAAGTCAGGCTCCCACACAGTGGTGCATGGTGGGAAGGCAAGAGCCAGTGGGCCTAGGAGAGAGGAACTTTTTCAGCAGGAGGTCACTCAAGCATTGGATCAGGTGGTGCAGTGAGGTTGTGCCATCTCCATCCTTGGAGGCCTTCAAGACCAGGCTGGATAAAACCCTGAGTAAGCTGGCCTGACCTTGTGACCTGGACTCACCCCTGGAGTGCCCAGACTCTCCCTGGTCATGTTGCTGTGCTTTCTCCAAAGTATGCCCTCATTTCTGAAGGGTATAACATTTACCATCTTTAAGTGGGGGACAGGGCAAAGGCAGCATGGGGACCAAGGCAGTCACGGCAGCCCTGCCCTCCCTGGAGACCCCACTGCCCTGAGGAGGACCCAAGTGACAAGGAAGAGCCCAAGCACCAGCTGGACACAGAGCGCCTGAGAAGATGCTGGCCTGAGCAGCTGGGAGCCAAGAGCCAAGGGGCTGACGAGCTGGCAAGACCTGCACTGGGCAGAGGCACCACCAGCTGTGTGCACACTGGCCCGAGTGACAAGCTCCAAGGCTGCTGCTTCATGCCTCAAACTCCAACGAGCAGTAGCTCACAAGCAGCCTTCCTCGGGGGGCCCTCCTGGCTCTGACACTGCTCAATACCTTCCTAAGCCACCTGGGCATGGGCATGGACTGCGCCCTCAGCAAGTCTGAGGAGAGCTAGCTCTGCTGAAGGAGGAGCCACCACTAGCAAGACCTCAGCAGGTTGTACTGCCCAGAACTGCTTGAGCCCTGCCCCAGAGGACATGACACGCAAGAGCCTGGTAGAGGAGGAGGTGGGTAACGCCACAGCAGCTTGCCCGGGTGACCAAGTGAGCTGGCTCTCTGGGCTCACCAGCGCTCCTGCGCGGGTGTGCCGGGAGGGTTCAGGCTTGGGGTGGGGACTAAGCCACAGGGGTTCTCTCTCCCAGGCTGTATGGCAACCCCCTCCTGGGAAACCCCCCAGACCGCCCTCTGAGGTCATCATGGGCAGCCTCCCCTCCCACCCGCCCTCCGCCGCTGCCTCCCTCCTCCTGCCTCCCCTCCCTCCTGCTTCCCCTCCCTCCTGCCTTCCCTCCCTCCCGCCCTCTCTCCACCACTGCTAACCTCCCTCCTGCCTTCCCTGCTCCTTCCAGGAGGGCAGGCAAGAGAGTAAAAACTCCTGGAAATTAGCAAAAATGGAAACATTTGCAAATCTGAGACCCTGCCATGTCTCTCAAGAAAGCTCTGCAGAAAGTGTCTATGGGTCTCCTGGGTGCTGGGCAGGGCGCTGTGGTGGTTCGGCTGCAGCCCCTCCATGCCCACCCCGCTGCCCAGCACAGCACCACAGCCCTGGCCCTGCAGTTCCTCCGCAACTCCTGCTGCCCCAGCGACAGAGCCGCCTGCCCCGAGCTGGTGCCCCCAGGAACCTGATGCTCCTTCTCCTTTTCCATCGCGGACTGCTGCCCTGCTTTGCTCCTGCAACGTCCCTGCTGCCCAAAGAGCCTTTCCCCAGGTCAGGGGAAAGGAGATCCCCTGCTGGAGATCCCCTGAGCTCTCCTGAGGGCTCCGATGCCCCTCCAGATGGACGGGCATCTCTCATCAGCACTGTCACCTGAGGGACTGCCCCAGGCAGGCAATTCAGAGACCATTCCCCATCTCTGCAGGCACTGGACACCGAGAACTGAGCCCCAAATTCAGTCTTTGGTCCCTAACAGATCACACGGGGACTCTGAGCTCACCCCCCGGCTCCCATGGAGTTCCCCAGCACAGCAGTGGGCCCTTTAGTGGTGCACTCCCTTGGGAGTATTTGGGACTCCATCTTGTGAAGAAAGGCCAGACTTCAGGTGTGTCACACAGGAGATCCCCTTTTATTAGGGAAATACTAAAGTCCTGCTGCTGTTGGTGGATGTGTCTCCAGGAAAGCTGCAGCTGCCATGCAAGGCTGCAGCCAGGAAATGCCCACTGTGGCTGTGATGGGAAGGTTGTGAGGAGCACAGGGTCTGTCCCCACAGCCAGCATCCAGACCCTCTTCCCCTCCACTCCTGCTCCCCTGCGAGCATTGGAGCGCTGCAGAGGGAAGGGAGGAGCCCGCGGGGACAGCTGGCTGCCACCCTTGCAGGAGAGGGCTGTGAGATCCCACCCTGCCTGTGGCCAGGGGAGCTGAGCTCTCCTAAGGCACGCGGGACCCACAGTCTCACCCTGTCTGTACTTGTCCGAGCCTGGCTGTGTGCCCCTGAGCGCCCTTGGTGTCAGTGCCAAAAGAGACCCTGCAAAGGGAAACTCCCCTCATTGCACTGGGGGCACCTGAGGGAGCTCAGACTAGCGGGCTCTGAGGTTCCCCCATCTCTGCGGAGGAAGGGAGACACCTGGCTTCCTGCTTCACCATGGTCTCTCAGTCCGATTCAGGAGAGGAGAAAAAGAGGAGAAGCAGCATGAACCCAAACATTTTCCTTTCAAAATGAACATAATACAGAAAAGTAAGAGAGAGCGAAATGAGCAATTCATAGCCTTGACCAAAAACCCCCTGGGAATGATGAGATGATGAAGCACATGGGACAGTTATTGGTGCCCACATTGTACCCATTGAATGAGTTTCTTCAGGGCATCCTTGAGCTCCTTGTTCCTCAGGCTGTAGATGAGGGGGTTCACTGCTGGAGGCACCACTGCATACAGAACAGCCACCACCACATCCAGGGAGGGGGAGGAGATGGAAGGGAGCTTCAAGTAGGCAAACAGGACAGTGCTGACAAAGAGGGAGACCACGGCCAGGTGAGGGAGGCACATGGAGAAGGCTTTGTGCCGGCCCTGCTCCGAGGGGATCCTCAGCACAGCTCTGAAGATCTGCACGTAGGACAGCACAATGAACATGAAACACCCCAAGATTAAACAGGTTGTAATCACAACAACCCCAACTTCCCGGAGGTGGGAGTGTGAGCAGGAGAGCTTGAGGATGTGGGGGATCTCACAGAAGAAGTGCCCCACAGCATTGCCTTGGCAGAGAGGTATGGAAAAGGTGTTGGCAGTGTGCAGGAGAGCATTGAGAAGGCTGCTGCCCCAGGCAGCTGCTGCCATTTGGACACAAGCTCTGCTGCCACCCAGGAGGGTCCCGTAGTGCAGGGGTCTGCAGATGGCAACGTAGCGGTCATAGGCCATGACAGTGAGAAGAGAAAACTCTCCTCCAAACAAGAAAGCAATCAGGAAGACCTGGGCAGCGCATCCCGAGTAGGAGATGGTCGTGGTGTTTGTGAGGGAATTGGCCATGGATGTGGGGACAGTGGTGGAGATGGAGGCCACGTCAAGGAGGGAGAGATTAAAGAGGAAGAAGTCCATGGGGGTGTGGAGGCGGTGGTCACAGGCTATGGCGGTGATGATGAAGCTGTTGCCCAGCAGGGCAGCCAGGTAGATGCCCAGGAAGAGCGCGAAGTGCAAGAGCTGCAGCTCCCGTGTGTCTGTGAATGCCAGGAGGAGGAACTCGTTGAGGGAGCTGCTGTTGGACATCATGCTCTCTCCGTGTTTGGGGGACTGTCCAAAGAGGAAGAGACATGAAGAAATTAGGAGAGACTTTTGAAAAGAAACCCCAAATGTTCCAATTCATCATCCAAGCCCTTGTACTGCTTCTCTCTTTACGGAGAGCATCTGGGCGCATCACCCTTGACTGAGGTCTACTGCGCACTGGCTGAGTGTGCTGTGAGGAGCAGGGAGCTCTGCCCATGGGCTCCAGGGCAGTCTGTCCATCCTGCTGTAGGGCAGTGGGGACATGGGAGTGGGGCTGACTAGCTCTGACAGTCACAAGGTCTGTCAGGTGAAAGCCACTGGGCAGGTGGAAGGGCTTTTCAGCATCTTCACCACCTGTTCTGAAGAATGAGGGTTGAGGAGCAGAGCTTTAGGGATTTCTTCCTAATGTTTATTGTCTGTGAGATGCCCCTGTGCCCCCTGGGCAGTCTTCCTCAAAGGCAGAAATTCTCAGCATTTCTGCTGGGACTCCTGAGAAAAAAACAATTTCCTGTCCCTGGGTGCCGAGGGAGGACAGCTTGACTGTCTACTCGTCTTGTTCTCAGCTGTCCTGTGCTCACAGCTCTTTGAGCTGCAGGATGGTCACTCTCATCTGTTGCCGGAGAAAGTATCCAGCCCCTGCTGAGAGCAGATGAGCCCAGGTCCCAAGTGCACGTCTCCAACCTTCTCTCCCTTCCTCAGGGCACCAGAGCGACGTCTCCACACTCCCCTTCTAGCCAAGCACACACAGGGCTCTTTTCAGCTGCCCACATACAGCTTCCCAACACCATCTCCATACGCCCAGCATCTCTGAAGACTCTTCACCCCTCCCTCACACAGCACAGAGATGGTGGTAGGAGGCAGCGGTGCCCTTCTGGAGGGCAGCCCCAAGCCTGCCACGACACCACAGGGAAATGGTGCAAGGACTGTTAGGACTGCAGATGGGCTCTCCTTCTGGGACAGTCAGCTCCACTCCCCTCCCCACCCACTGCATGTCCTGGAGCTGCACCGGTCACAAGGGGGCTGCGGACACCTCACTCCCAAGCAGAGACCTCCGTGGCACAACTCTCCGGGCAGGTGTCTGAGCTGCAGCTGAAAACCCACCACCCCCAGGGAGCCCGAGAGAAGAACAAGGGCAGCACGGAGAGGAGGGGAAACAAGGAGTAACACCACAATCCTGCTGCCACGGGAGGCAAGGAGAGAGGGGCAGATGGGCACTCGGGAAAGCCTTCACATCCTCAGCTGGGCATGCTACCCCAAAGACAGTGACATTGCAGGACAAGCGCTCTCAGCCCCTTTGTCGGGCAGCACAAAACGGGCCCGTGGCAGGAGGGAGGCCCCTCTCCTCTGCTGCAGGTCTGCCTGCAGAGCAGGTGGCTCATGCCCTGGACTCCACAGCTGTGAGGGCAGAGGCTCTGCTGGGTGGGAGAGGAGACATGGCGGGCTGGCTCGGAGCAAGCTGTCTGCCTTGCAGGGACTGATTAAGATGTACTCAAATCCATCCTCCCATGACGACTCTGTTTGCAGTTCCCTCTTATTCCCTACCCGTCTCTGATGCCCGGAGCTGTCTCTGCTGAGAGCTCTTGCTCTCTCTCCCAATGTCTTTTCCTTGATGGTGCTCACAGACCCCATCCCACCCTCTGCACACTCACTTCTGCCCTACAGAAACCTGCCAGGACAGGGCACTGGGCAGCGGTAGCTCTGTGCTCACAGGTCCCAAGGAGCAGGTCAGAAAAACCCTCATGAAGCAATAAAGGTGCTGCTGGTGCTGCCTGCAGGCTGAGGTGGGATCAAAAGGGTTTGCTGAAGTTTCTCACAGACATAGCGATCTCCGAGAGTGAAGGTTTGGGAGTCCTAGTTCCTTGACAAACCAGAAGAACGTTTCCTTTTTCACTCCATGCCAAAATTAGGATCTGAGTTTTCTAGTTTTATTGGGACTAACTAGCTTTTACTAGAAGGAAAGCTCCTTCCCTTTCAATCAGCCTTTCTTTCACCTGCCTCTGAAAAGACCTTTTGGACATGTCCTCTGCATGAGCTAGAGCTCTTAGCACCCGGGACCCCCATAGGGCCCTCTCGATGGGAGAAGGATGGGAGACTTCTGTCCTGCCAGGAGTCACTCAATGCATCAGAATCTTCCAGTCATGGGATGGGGTGGGTGCAGAAGACCCCTCCAGGAACCTCGGCAGTGTTGCCCTGCAGCCAGAGACTTACCATGCAAAGGGCTGTGCAGATTTCCCCCACAAGGAGCACTCAGCCGTCCTCCCACTCCACACTGCCTCTCGCTTCTCTCCCTCTCGCCTCATCTCCCGTCAGCAGCAGCAGGCAGTGCCCGGAGCCCCGCTGCTCTTGGCAGAGGAGCTGCTCCTGCCCACAGCTGTCTCTGGGCCGTGCTGCCCGGTTGCCAGCAGCTCCCTCGGTCCCCGCAGCCTGGCCCCGCTCAGGAGCAGAGGCCCAGCTGAAGGCCTGATGTTCTCTCTCCCCTGGGCTCCCTCCTCCTGGGAAATGTTCACTGAGGTAGGCAAAAATAATGACCTCTTGTCCCTCTCTAAACCACGCAGAGAGACTGATTTCAGCGTTGCCACTTGTTTCATCAGAAGACAGTCATCTATGAGAGATGGAAACGTCCCGCCCTGGAAGACCCCATTCCCATCCCTTAACTAGACAGGACACCTAGAAAAAGGGCCAGAGGAGAGCTTGTTTACCCATGGTTCAGGTTTGGCTTCACATGAGTCCATCTGGGCATTGCAGGGCACTTTAGAAGCCCCTGGGGTGGGGTGGGATTCAGCTCTCTCCCACCAGCTCCCCCAAAACACCGGAGGTGGGATGCCCCTTGCCCAAGCTGAAGTGGGCACAACAGAGGTGTCTGCATGCGAGCTCCTTGCCTACGCTCCCACTGTAACCAAGAGAGATGGAGGGTGGCAGTCAGTTGGTCGCACACCAACACCTGGTAACAGCTGAAGAGGCAGAGGAGGTCCAAGGCACGTGCCAGTGTCTGCTGGCTCGGATGGAGTAACTGAGAGAGCCATGTCTGGGGCTCAGGTAGGCAATTTCCTTGGCCATCGGGAATGACACCAGATGCCTAATGCTGCTGCAGCCCCACTCATCATGAAGCTGAGGAGCAAGCAGATCCCTACGCTGTAAAGAGTTGATGGAAGTCAGTGCAGACACTTGATTTAATGATGTAAAAATGGGCTGGCAGGGCCCTGTCAGATGCGAGGGATTTTTAGCAGAATCACATGTTTCTAGCAGATAGCGCATGGGACCTACAGGAAAGCCTTATGCTTTTGGACTGGTTGCTGGGCAAGTGCCCCAGGGCACCTCAGGTTCCCTACCTCTGCCCAAACAACTGAATCCCACCTCTGCCTTTAGGCAAAGGCCATCCCGCCTACATTCCAGCAGGCTGCATTAATGGCATGTACATCACACCAAGGTCTCGACGCACGTCCCTGCCCTTTTACAGCCTTCCAGAACTCCTTCCCCTGAATCTCTTCTCACTCCCCAGATGACAGGAACAGGGACTATGCTGATGGTGTCCCCAGGGTGCATGGATCACAGGCTCTCAAAGGCCCAGGTGCTGGCCAAGGCAGAGGCAGGCATGCCTCTCTGGCCTTTGCCACCAGCCAGGGCAGGTGCCAGCCTTTTATCCCTGGCCTTCCTCCTCTGCTAAGGAGGAGGCGGAGAGCTGGACAAGGGCCTGGAGGGGCTGGCTGAAGTCCCAGCTGGGCCACCTCCTGTTGGAGGCTGCCTGTTGGTGCTGGAGGGGCTGTGGTTGATTTGGGGGGCCTGGATTTGGAAGGCAGAGAAAGGGGATGGTGCTGGTGGGATACAGGAGGTGTTTGAGGAGTGCGCACTGCTGGGTGTCTCTCCCGCACGGAGGAGCTGCCAAGCCCACGGCAGCTTGCTGCCTGAGTGGCTGTGGCAGGCAGGAGGGAGGTGGTTTTGGGAAGGCTGCATGAGTGCAGGGAGGGGAGGCAGAAGTGGTAGGGGGGTGTGTGGGGGTGCAGGAAAAGGGTTGCTTTCAGTGGGAAGGGGTGTGTGACTGACCAACAACCCCTACAATGGGAGAAGGCTCAGAGGGCCAGGTGCCCCAGGAAGCTCAGCAACAGTGTAGGATGCGGCTCATTAATCCTTGCTGTCGCACAGAGGACTGACTTTATCTCCACACAAAGGGGGCCAGAGGGTGACCTTTGTGTTAGATAAACAGCCATATCTCTTAGTTGGGCCTGGTGTGAATGTTTCTCCAGTTGTTCAAAGGAATGGGAAGGTCTCCCTGAGATTAGCCAGACCAGCATGGGGGAAGTGTGTATGTGGCTCAGCCCAACACAGAGCATAAAACCTCAACAGCTAACTAAGGAATTCTGGAGAGAGCAACGGGCTTGAGCTGGCATCAACCCACGTGATTCCTTCCTGGCGACTGGGGATGCCCAGCATCATGACGGTGAGCACATTTGAGACCGGTAATGGCAATCACATTGGTATCGTGACTGAACTGTGTATTGCAATTGCTAGAGTTTGTGAAGTGTAGACACTGGAGTTGTGATTCCAGTATATTGCTGAATCATTCTGCTAAACCAAAAATCCCATGTAACATCCAAGTCCCTCAGAATAAACTTTGATCTTAAACATTGCCCTCTCCCTACGCGTGGAATAGCTAAAGGAACCTGGTCGGAGAGTACTGCACCCTGACACTGCCCCTGTCTCCCGGTTCCAGAGAAGTGATGTGTTAACCTCAGACAAATTCTTTTCACAACATCTCCATGTACAGTCACTGCTCCTGGATCCCGCCAGCCTATGGCAGGTTGTGAACATCTGGGATGGTCAGTCCGGTGTTAAGTACTGACAGATCTCATCTTCCTCCATCATCCGAGCCAGGATCTTCAATGTGGCTGAGCTGCCTGGAGTGGATTTATTTGCAAGGGACATAAAACATCGACATGCTGAAGCTTTTCTCCTCTTTCAGACATCTACGCTTTGGCCCCCAAAACCTTCATTTCCTCAAATTCCTTCATTTCCATACTCAGCCTTCTTGCTCCTGAGAGCTGGAAAACCAGCAGCACACGCCTCCATCTGATGGATGATGGAAGAGAGGAGTTCAAGGCCACAAAAATACCTGCTACTCACCCTGGACACTGCCCATCTGGAGCTGTTGGCCACATCATACAGTGACCCTGCTACTTCTTTAACCAACCCAGACACTCTGCAGCAGAGCTGGGGAGAGACTTTCAGGAGCCACTGGAAACTGCACATCATCTGCAGTACCTGCCAAGATGCTCCTCTGGAAAGAGACTGAGCATTTGTCCACGGGGGATCACAAGACAGTCCTGCTGTGCAGCATCCTGGGAGATGCCCAGGGAGCAGCTCCGTATCTCATCTCCTTTGCTCTCCCTTGTTGGAAGGGGACAATCCGCACTGGCCTCCCCTGCCTGGGAATGATCCTCCATAATTCCCCTTCCTTGGGCAGAAACGCACTAGACCTTTGCAAAGTGACTCCCGAGTGAGAGAAGTTGCACCAGGACAAAGGCAAAGTCCTGCAGCTGGGCAGGAAGAAGCCCCTGCAGACGGTGCAGGCTGGGGACTGGCTGGCTGGGGAGCAGCTCTGCTGCAAAGGACCTGGCGTCTCCATGCACACCAACTGAACGTGAGCCAGCAGTGTGCCCTGGCAGCAATGAAAGGCAACAGCCTGGATAAAACCCTGAGTAACCTGGCCTGGCCTTGTGACCTGGACTCAGCCCTGGAGTGCCCACACTGTCCCTGGTCATGTTCCTGCGCTTTCTCCAAAGGATGCCCTCCTTTCTGAAGGCTATATCGTTGACCATCTTTAGAGTAGCTGCAACCTTACAGCCGCTTTCTGGAACACTGATCTGGAAACCCTCTTGTCCCCCCAAACACCTCTGTCTTTCTGCTTCGTCCTGCTAGTGTTGTTGCTAATTCCACAGACACACCAGACATGGAGATGCAGGGTTTACATCCTGGCAGATGAGTGTCATTTCTGGTGTGGGATCGCCACACGCAGGTCTGAGGTTGCTCGGTGGGGATGTGCTATGACGTGAGCTACGTGCTCCTGGTAGCTCCTGGAAACAAGACTGTCGAGGCAGCCAGGGCAGGAAAAACCGCTCTTGGCTGAGATGACCAGAAGGTTCCTACTGCCTTTGGGCAGGCACAGGCCCTGGGCCTGAGGCAACAAGCACCTTAGAGTGGCCCTGCCCATCTGTGCTGCGAGCCTCCCCCTGCTCCCTCCTCAGAGCCTGAGACACAGCAAGCAGCAAGGGCTAGAAGGGGACAACGGTGTCATACACTAAGGGCCACAAAGGCTTCCCTAATCCAGCTGCTGGGACGCAGCGTCAGGAGCCCTGGAGTCCACGCAGCCCCGTGACCTCACACAACCTAGCAAGCAAGCAGCTGCCCCACTGCCCCCCAACACACCATCCAACCCCTAGGCCTCATCACCCTGCAGGGAACTCCAGCATCCAGGCACTCCTGTAACACCCCAGAGGGCAGGGAAGCCAGGCAGAGGGACCCCCCACTCCGCCCTGCATCACCCACTGACCTCTGTGTCCCCGGGCACCAGGGCCTCCAGGCTTCCTGTACTTCATCACACAATCTCCCTCAGAAGGCCCAGGCACCTGGACCCTCACCCAAGGGCCCACTACTGGGGGGGGCCAGGCTTGGCCATGTGTGGGGCTTCTCTTGTAAGGCCTCTCTCCACGTAGACATGGGCAGCCACCAGGGCCAGCAGCACTAGGCTGGGAGTGGGGACAAGATGGAGCTGAGTCACAGGGGGCAACGCTGGGCCACACAGCCTGCCCTGCGATCCTTGTGGTGGCAGCGCAAGGAGTGAAGGTGAGCAGCAGGGCCCAGGTGTGCTGGGCCTGTGAGGCTGGAGGCAACCCAAAACCCCTGACTCAGTCTGCAGCTGCTGGAAAGCAGCTCTGTGGAGAAGGACCTGGGAGTGCTGGGGGACAACGGGTGGACCATGAGGCAGCAATGCGGCCTTGTGGCCAGGAGGGCCCAGGGGATCCTGGGCTGCATTAGGAAGCGTGTGGCCAGCAGGTGGAGGGAGGTGATTCTGCCCCTCTCCTCAGCCCTGGCGAGGCCACATCTGGAGCACTGTGTCCACTTCTGGGCTCCCCACTACCAGAGAGACAGGGAGCTCCTGGAGCGAGTCCACCAGAGGGCTACGAAGATGATGAAGGGACTGGCACAGCTCTCCTACGACAAAAGGCTGAGGCAGCTAGAACTCTTCAGCCTGGAGAAGAGAAGACTGAGGGGGACTTGTCAACGTGTAGAAGTATCTGAAGGGAGGATGTCAAGAGGACGAGGCCCGACTTCTCCGTGGTGCCCAGTGAGAAGATGAGAGGCAACGGGCACAAACTGAAACACAGGAAGCTCTGTCTCAACAGGAGGAAAAACGGCTTTATTGTGATGGAGACTGAGCACTGGAACAAATTGCCCACAGAGGCTGTGGACTCTCCACCCTTAGAGCTATTCAGAGGCTGCCAGGACATGATTCTGGGCAAAATGCGCTAGGTGACCCTTCTTGAGCAGGGGGGTTGCACTAGAGGATCTCCAGAGGTCCCTTCCCACCTCAACCACACTGTGATTCTGTGACTGTGTGGCGTGGGGGACAGGGCAAAGGCAGCATGGGGACCGAGGCAGTCACGGCAGCCCTGCCCTCCCTGGAGACCCCACTGCCCTGAGGAGGACCCAAGTGACAAGGAAGAGCCCAAGCACCAGCTGGACACAGAGCGCCTGAGAAGATGCTGGCCTGAGCAGCTGGGAGCCAAGAGCCAAGGGGCTGACGAGCTGGCAAGACCTGCACTGGGCAGAGGCACCACCAGCTGTGTGCACACTGGCCCGAGTGCCAAGCTCCAAGGCTGCTGCTTCATGCCTCAAACTCCAACGAGCAGTAGCTCACAAGCAGCGTTCCTCGGGGGGCCCTCCTGGCTCTGACACTGCTCAATACCTTCCTAAGCCACCTGGGCATGGGCATGGACTGCGCCCTCAGCAAGTCTGAGCAGAGCTAGCTCTGCTGAAGGAGGAGCCACCACTAGCAAGACCTCCGCAGGCTGTGCCGCCCAGAACTGCTTGAGCCTTATCAACAACCAATGGAAAGGTCTGTCCCTGGCACGGCCGCATCGCAAGCAGCAGCAGCAGCAGCACAGGCTGTGGCCGGATGGTCAGGGGCAGAGGCGGGTAGATGTCTTCCAAGGCCAGCAAGGTCACCTGGCTGATGTCTTTAGCCCTGCTGCATGGCAACCCCCTCCTGGGAAACCCCCCCAAACTGCCCTCTGAGGTCATCATGGGCAGCCTCCCCTCCCACCCGCCCTCCACCGCTGCCTCCCTCCTCCTGCCTCCCCTCCCTCCTGCCTTCCCTCCCTCCCGCCCTCTCTCCACCGCTGCTAACCTCCCTCCTGCCTTCCCTCCTCCTTCCAGGAGGGCAGGCAAGAGTGTAAAAACTCCTGGAAATTAGCAAAAGCGGAAACATTTGCAAATCTGAGACCCTGCCATGTCTCTTAAGAAAGCTCTGCAGAAAGTGTCTATGGGTCTCCTGGGTGCTGGGCAGGGCGCTGTGGTGGTTCGGCTGCAGCCCCTCCATGCCCACCCCGCTGCCCAGCACAGCACGACAGCCCTGGCCCTGCAGCCCCTCCGCAGCTCCTGCTGCCCCAGCGACAGAGCCGCCTGCCCCGAGCTGGTGGCCCAGGAACCTGATGCTCCTTCTCCTTTTCCAAGAGCTGAGCTCTCCTAAGGGATGCGGGACCCACAGTCTCACCCTGTCTGTACTTGTCCGAGCCTGACTGTGTGCCCCTGAGCGCCCTTGGTGTCAGTGCCAAAAGAGACCCTGCAAAGGGAAACTCCCCTCATTGCACTAGGGGCATCCGAGGGAGCTCAGACTAGCGGGCTCTGAGGTTCCCCCATCTCTGCGGAGGAAGGGAGACACCTGGCTTCCTGCTTCACCACGGTCTCTGGCTCAGATTCAAATGAGATTCCTGAGAAGTGGCACAAATCAAATTTTTTTTCTTTTAATGAGAATGTATCAGAAAAGTAAGAAAAGAAGAAAAGAACAACAGAGAGCCCTGATGCCAAACGCCCTGTGAATGATGAGTGGGTGCACATGGGATGGTTATTGGTGCCCACATTGTACCCATTGAATCACTTTCCTCAGGGCATCCTTGAGCTCCTTGTTCCTCAGGCTGTAGATGAGGGGGTTCACTGTTGGAGGCACCACCGCATACAGAACAGCCACCACCAGATCCAGGGATGGGGAGGAGAGGGAGGGAGGCTTCAGGTAGGCACACATGCCAGTGCTGACAAAGAGGGAGACCACGGCCAGGTGAGGGAGGCACATGGAGAAGGCTTTGTGTCGGCCCTGCTCCGAGGGGATCCTCAGCACAGCTCTGAAGATCTGCAAGTAGGACAGCACAATGAACATGAAACACCCCAAGATTAAACAGGTTGTAATCACAACCACCCCAACTTCCTGGAGGTAGGAGTGTGAGCAGGAGAGCTTGAGGATGTGGGGGATCTCACAGAAGAAGTGCCCCACAGCATTGCCTTGGCAGAGAGGTATGGAAAAGGTGCTGGCAGTGTGCAGGAGAGCATTGAGAAAGCTGCTGCCCCAGGCTCCTGCTGCCATTTGGACACAAGCTCTGCTGCTCAGGAGGGTCCCGTAGTGCAGGGGTCTGCAGATGGCAACGTAGCGGTCATAGGCCATGACAGTGAGAAGAGAAAATTCTCCTCCAAACAAGAAAGCAATCAGGAAGACCTGGGCAGTGCATCCCGAGTAGGAGATGGTCGTGGTGTTTGTGAGGGAATTGGCCATGGATGTGGGGACAGTGGTGGAGATGGAGCCTACGTCGAGGAGGGAGAGATTAAAGAGGAAGAAGTACATGGGGGTGTGGAGAAGGTGGTCACAGGCTATGGTGGTGATGATGAGGCCGTTGGCCAGGAGGGCAGCCAGGTAGATGCCCACCCACGAAGAGCGCAAAGGGCAAGAGCTGCAGCTGCCAGGTGTCTGCGAATGCCAGGAGGAGAAATTCAGAGAGGGAGCTGCTGTTGGACATCATGCTCTCTCCGTGTTTGGGGGACTGTCCAAAGAGGAAGAGACATGAAGAAATTAGGAGAGACTTTTCAAAAAAACCCCAAATGTTCCAATTCATCATCCAAGCCCTTGTACTGCTTCTCTCTTTACGGAGAGCATCTGGGCGCATCACCCTTGACTGAGGTCTACTGCACACTGGCGGAGTGTGCTATGAGGAGCACGGGCCTCTGCCCATGGGCTCCAGGGCAGTCTGTCCATCCTGCTGTAGGGCAGTGGGGACATGGGAGTGGGGCTGACTAGCTCTGACAGTCACAAGGTCTGTCAGGTGAAAGCCACTGGGCAGGTGGAAGGAATATTTCAGCATCTTCACCACCAGTTCTGAAGAATGAGGGTTGAGGAGCAGAGCTTTAGGGATTTCTTCCTAATGTTTATTGTCTGTGAGATGCCCCTGTGCCCCCTGGGCAGTCTTCCTCAAAAGGCAGAAAGTCTCAGCGTTTCTGCTGGGACTCCTGAGAAAGACCAATTCCCTGTCCCCTCATGCAGAGGGAGGACAGCTTGTCTCTCTATTAGTCTTGGTCCCTCCTGTCCTGTGCTCACAGCCCTTTGAGCTGCAGGATGGTCACTCTCATCTGTTGCCGGAGAAAGTATCCAGCCCCTGCTGAGAGCAGACGAGCCCAGGTCCCAAGTGCACATCTCCAACCTTCTCTCCCTTCCTCAGGGCACCAGAGCGACGTCTCCACGCTCTCCCTTCTAGCCAAGCACACACAGGGCTCTTTTCAGCTGCCCACATACAGCTTCCCAACACCATCTCCATACGCCCAGCATCTCTGAAGACTCTTCACCCCTCCCTCACACAGCACAGAGATGGTGGTAGGAGGCAGCGGTGCCCTTCTGGAGGGCAGCCCCAAGCCTGCCACGACACCACAGGGAAATGGTGCAAGGACTGTTAGGACTGCAGATGGGCTCTCCTTCTGGGACAGTCAGCTCCACTCCCCTCCCCACCCACTGCATGTCCTGGAGCTGCACCGGTCACAAGGGGGCTGCGGACACCTCACTCCCAAGCAGAGACCTCCGTGGCACAACTCTCCGGGCAGGTGTCTGAGCTGCAGCTGAAAACCCACCACCCCCAGGGAGCCCGAGAGAAGAACAAGGGCAGCACGGAGAGGAGGGGAAACAAGGAGTAACACCACAATCCTGCTGCCACGGGAGGCAAGGAGAGAGGGGTAGATGGGTACTCGGGAAAGCCTTCACCTCCCCAGCTGGGCATGCTACCCCAAAGACAGTGACATTGCAGGACAAGCGCTCTCAGCCCCTTTGTCGGGCAGCACAAAACGGGCCCGTGGCAGGAGAGATGCCCCTCTCCTCTGCTGCAGGTCTGCCTGCAGAGCAGGTGGCTCATGCCCTGGACTCCACAGCTGTGAGGGCAGAGGCTCTGCTCGGTGGGAGAGGAGACATGGCGGGCTGGCTCGGAGCAAGCTGTCTGCCTTGCAGGGACTGATTAAGATGTACTCAAATCCATCCTCCCATGACGACTCTGTTTGCAGTTCCCTCTTATTCCCTACCCGTCTCTGATGCCCGGAGCTGTCTCTGCTGAGAGCTCTTGCTCTCTCTCCCAATGTCTTTTCCTTGATGGTGCTCACAGACCCCATCCCACCCTCTGCACACTCACTTCTGCCCTACAGAAACCTGCCAGGACAGGGCACTGGGCAGCGGTAGCTCTGTGCTCACAGGTCCCAAGGAGCAGGTCAGAAAAACCCTCATGAGGCAATAAAGGTGCTGCTGGTGCTGCCTGCAGGCTGAGGTGGGATCAAAAGGGTTTGCTGAAGTTTCTCACAGACATAGCGATCTCCGAGAGTGAAGGTTTGGGAGTCCTAGTTCCTTGACAAACCAGAAGAACGTTTCCTTTTTCACTCCATGCCAAAATTAGGATCTGAGTTTTCTAGTTTTATTGGGACTAACTAGCTTTTACTAGAAGGAAAGCTCCTTCCCTTTCAATCAGCCTTTCTTTCACCTGCCTCTGAAAAGACCTTTTGGACATGTCCTCTGCATGAGCTAGAGCTCTTAGCACCCGGGACCCCCATAGGGCCCTCTCGATGGGAGAAGGATGGGAGACTTCTGTCCTGCCAGGAGTCACTCAATGCATCAGAATCTTCCAGGCATGGGATGGGGTGGGTGCAGAAGACCCCTCCAGGAACCTCGGCAGCATTGCCCTGCAGCCAGAGACTTAGCATGCAAAGGGCTGTGCAGATTTCCCCCACAAGGAGCACTCAGCCGTCCTCCCACTCCACACTGCCTCTCACTTCTCTCCCTCTTGCCTCATCTCCCGTCAGCAGCAGCAGGCAGTGCCCGGAGCCCCGCTGCTCTTGGCAGAGGAGCTGCTCCTGCCCACAGCTGTCTTGGGGCCGTGCTGCCCAGTTGCCAGCAGCTCCCTCGGTCCCCGCAGCCTGGCCCCGCTCAGGAGCAGAGGCCCAGCTGAAGGCCTGACTTTCTCTCTCCCTCTCTCCTGGGAAATGTTCACTGAGGTAGGCAAAAACAATGACCTCTTGTCCCTCTCTAAACCACGCAGAGACACTGATTTCAGTGTTGCCACTTGTTTCATCAGAAGACAGTCATCTATGAGAGATGGAAACGTCCCGCCCTGGAAGACCCCATTCCCATCCCTTAACTAGACAGGACACCTAGAAAAAGGGCCAGAGGAGAGCTCATTTACCCATGGTTCAGGTTTGGCTTCACATGAGTCCATCTGGGCATTGCAGGGCACTTTAGAAGCCCCTGGGATGGGGTGGGATTCAGCTCTCTCCCACCAACTCCCCCAAAACACCAGAGGTGGGATGCCCCTTGCCCAAGCTGAAGTGGGCACAACAGAGGTGTCTGCATGCGAGCTCCTTGCCTACGCTCCCACTGTAACCAAGAGAGATGGAGGGTGGCAGTCAGTTGGTCGCACACCAACACCTGGTAACAGCTGAAGAGGCAGAGGAGGTCCAAGGCACGTGCCGGTGTCTGCTGGCTCGGATGGAGTAACTGAGAGAGCCATGTCTGGGGCTCAGGTAGGCAATTTCCTTGGCCATCGGGAATGACACCAGATGCCTAATGCTGCTGCAGCCCCACTCATCATGAAGCTGAGGAGCAAGCAGATCCCTACGCTGTAAAGAGTTGATGGAATTCAGTGCAGACACTTGATTTAATGATGTAAAAGTGGGCTGGCAGGGCCCTGTCAGATGCGTGGGATTTTTAGCAGAATCACATGTTTCTAGCAGATAGCGCATGGGACCTACAGGAAAGCCTTATGCTTTTGGACTGGTTGCTGGGCAAGTGCCCCAGAGCACCTCAGGTTCCCTACCTCTGCCCAAACAACTGAATCCCACCTCTGCCTTTAGGCAAAGGCCATCCCGCCTACATTCCAGCAGGCTGCATTAATGGCATGTACATCACACCAAGGTCTCGACGCACGTCCCTGCCCTTTTACAGCCTTCCAGAACGCCTTCCCCTGAATCTCTTCTCACTCCCCAGATGACAGGAACAGGGACTATGCTGATGATGTCCCCAGGGTGCATGGATCACAGGCTCTCAAAGGCCCAGGTGCTGGCCAAGGCAGAGGCAGGCATGCCTCTCTGGCCTTTGCCACCAGCCAGGGCAGGTGCCAGCCTTTTATCCCTGGCCTTCCTCCTCTGCTAAGGAGGAGGCGGAGAGCCGGACAAGGGCCTGGAGGGGCTGGCTGAAGTCCCAGCTGGGCCACCTCCTGTTGGAGGCTGCCTGTTGGTGCTGGAGGGGCTGTGGTTGATTTGGGGGGCCTGGATTTGGAAGGCAGAGAAAGGGGATGGTGCTGGTGGGATACAGGAGGTGTTTGAGGAGTGCGCACTGCTGGGTGTCTCTCCCACACGGAGGAGCTGCCAAGCCCACGGCAGCTTGCTGCCTGAGTGGCTGTGGCAGGCAGGAGGGAGGTGGTTTTGGGAAGGCTGCATGAGTGCAGGAAGGGGAGGCAGAAGTGGTAGGGGGGTGTGTGGGGGTGCAGGAAAAGGGTTGCTTTCAGTGGGAAGGGGTGTGTGACTGACCAACAACCCCTACAATGGGAGAAGGCTCAGAGGGCCAGGTGCCCCAGGAAGCTCAGCAACAGTGTAGGATGAGGCTCGTTAATCCTTGCTGTCGCACAGAGGACTGACTTTATCTCCACACAAAGGGGGCCAGAGGGTGACCTTTGTGTTAGATAAACAGCCATATCCGTTAGTTGGGCCTGGTGTGAATGTTTCTCCAGTTGTTCAAAGGAATGGGAAGGTCTCCCTGAGATTAGCCAGACCAGCATGGGGGAAGTGTGTATGTGGCTCAGCCCAACACAGAGCATAACACCTCAACAACTAACTAAGGAATTCTGGAGAGAGCAACGGGCTTGAGCTGGCATCAACCCACGTGATTCCTTCCTGGCGACTGGGGATGCCCAGCATCATGACGGTGAGCACATTTGAGACCGGTATTGGCAATCACATTGGTATCGTGACTGAACTGTGTATTGCAATTGCTAGAGTTTGTGAAGTGTAGACACTGGAGTTGTGATTCCAGTATATTGCTGAATCATTCTGCTAAACCAAAAATCCCATGTAACATCCAAGTCCCTCAGAATAAACTTTGATCTTAAACATTGCCCTCTCCCTACGCGTGGAATAGCTAAAGGAACCTGGTCGGAGAGTACTGCACCCTGGCACTGCCCCTGTCTCCCGGTTCCAGAGAAGTGGTGTGTTAACCTCAGACAAATTCTTTTCACAACATCTCCATGTACAGTCACTGCTCCTGGATCCCGCCAGCCTATGGCAGGTTGTGAACATCTGGGATGGTCAGTCCGGTGTTAAGTACTGACAGATCTCATCTTCCTCCATCATCCGAGCCAGGATCTTCAATGTGGCTGAGCTGCCTGGAGTGGATTTATTTGCAAGGGACATAAAACATCGACATGCTGAAGCTTTTCTCCTCTTTCAGACATCTACGCTTTGGCCCCCAAAACCTTCATTTCCTCAAATTCCTTCATTTCCATACTCAGCCTTCTTGCTCCTGAGAGCTGGAAAACCAGCAGCACACGCCTCCATCTGATGGATGATGGAAGAGAGGAGTTCAAGGCCACAAAAATACCTGCTACTCACCCTGGACACTGCCCATCTGGAGCTGTTGGCCACATCATACAGTGACCCTGCTACTTCTTTAACCAACCCAGACACTCTGCAGCAGAGCTGGGGAGAGACTTTCAGGAGCCACTGGAAACTGCACATCATCTGCAGTACCTGCCAAGATGCTCCTCTGGAAAGAGACTGAGCATTTGTCCACGGGGGATCACAAGACAGTCCTGCTGTGCAGCATCCTGGGAGATGCCCAGGGAGCAGCTCCGTATCTCATCTCCTTTGCTCTCCCTTGTTGGAAGGGGACAATCCGCACTGGCCTCCCCTGCCTGGGAATGATCCTCCATAATTCCCCTTCCTTGGGCAGAAACGCACTAGACCTTTGCAAAGTGACTCCCGAGTGAGAGAAGTTGCACCAGGACAAAGGCAAAGTCCTGCAGCTGGGCAGGAAGGACCCCCTGCAGAGGGTTCAGGCTGGGGACTGGCTGGCTGGGGAGCAGCTCTGCTGCAAAGGACCTGGCGTCTCCATGCACACCAACTGAACGTGAGCCAGCAGTGTGCCCTGGCAGCAATGAAAGGCAACAGCCTGGATAAAACCCTGAGTAACCTGGCCTGGCCTTGTGACCTGGTCTCAGCCCTGGAGTGCCCACACTGTCCCTGGTCATGTTCCTGTGCTTTCTCCAAAGGATGCCCTCCTTTCTGAAGGCTATATCGTTGACCATCTTTAGAGTAGCTGCAACCTTACAGCCGCTTTCTGGAACACTGATCTGGAAACCCTCTTGTCCCCCCAAACACCTCTGTCTTTCTGCTTCGTCCTGCTAGTGTTGTTGCTAATTCCACAGACACACCAGACATGGAGATGCAGGGTTTACATCCTGGCAGATGAGTGTCATTTCTGGTGTGGGATCGCCACACGCAGGTCTGAGGTTGCTCGGTGGGGATGTGCTATGACGTGAGCTACGTGCTCCTGGTAGCTCCTGGAAACAAGACTGTCGAGGCAGCCAGGGCAGGAAAAACCGCTCTTGGCTGAGATGACCAGAAGGTTCCTACTGCCTTTGGGCAGGCACAGGCCCTGGGCCTGAGGCAACAAGCACCTTAGAGTGGCCCTGCCCATCTGTGCTGCGAGCCTCCCCCTGCTCCCTCCTCAGAGCCTGAGACACAGCAAGCAGCAAGGGCTAGAAGGGGACAACGGTGTCATACACTAAGGGCCACAAAGGCTTCCCTAATCCAGCTGCTGGGACGCAGCGTCAGGAGCCCTGGAGTCCACGCAGCCCCGTGACCTCACACAACCTAGCAAGCAAGCAGCTGCCCCACTGCCCCCCAACACACCATCCAACCCCTAGGCCTCATCACCCTGCAGGGAACTCCAGCATCCAGGCACTCCTGTAACACCCCAGAGGGCAGGGAAGCCAGGCAGAGGGACCCCCCACTCCGCCCTGCATCACCCACTGACCTCTGTGTCCCCGGGCACCAGGGCCTCCAGGCTTCCTGTACTTCATCACACAATCTCCCTCAGAAGGCCCAGGCACCTGGACCCTCACCCAAGGGCCCACTACTGGGGGGGGCCAGGCTTGGCCATGTGTGGGGCTTCTCTTGTAAGGCCTCTCTCCACGTAGACATGGGCAGCCACCAGGGCCAGCAGCACTAGGCTGGGAGTGGGGACAAGATGGAGCTGAGTCACAGGGGGCAACGCTGGGCCACACAGCCTGCCCTGCGATCCTTGTGGTGGCAGCGCAAGGAGTGAAGGTGAGCAGCAGGGCCCAGGTGTGCTGGGCCTGTGAGGCTGGAGGCAACCCAAAACCCCTGACTCAGTCTGCAGCTGCTGGAAAGCAGCTCTGTGGAGAAGGACCTGGGAGTGCTGGGGGACAACGGGTGGACCATGAGGCAGCAATGCGGCCTTGTGGCCAGGAGGGCCCAGGGGATCCTGGGCTGCATTAGGAAGCGTGTGGCCAGCAGGTGGAGGGAGGTGATTCTGCCCCTCTCCTCAGCCCTGGCGAGGCCACATCTGGAGCACTGTGTCCACTTCTGGGCTCCCCACTACCAGAGAGACAGGGAGCTCCTGGAGCGAGTCCACCAGAGGGCTACAAAGATCATGAAGGGACTGGCACAGCTCTCCTACGACAAAAGGCTGAGGCAGCTAGAACTCTTCAGCCTGGAGAAGAGAAGACTGAGGGGGACTTGTCAACGTGTAGAAGTATCTGAAGGGAGGATGTCAAGAGGACGAGGCCCGACTTCTCCGTGGTGCCCAGTGAGAAGATGAGAGGCAACGGGCACAAACTGAAACACAGGAAGCTCTGTCTCAACAGGAGGAAAAACGGCTTTATTGTGATGGAGACTGAGCACTGGAACAAATTGCCCACAGAGGCTGTGGACTCTCCACCCTTAGAGCTATTCAGAGGCTGCCAGGACATGATTCTGGGCAAAATGCGCTAGGTGACCCTTCTTGAGCAGGGGGGTTGCACTAGAGGATCTCCAGAGGTCCCTTCCCACCTCAACCACACTGTGATTCTGTGACTGTGTGGCGTGGGGGACAGGGCAAAGGCAGCATGGGGACCGAGGCAGTCACGGCAGCCCTGCCCTCCCTGGAGACCCCACTGCCCTGAGGAGGACCCAAGTGACAAGGAAGAGCCCAAGCACCAGCTGGACACAGAGCGCCTGAGAAGATGCTGGCCTGAGCAGCTGGGAGCCAAGAGCCAAGGGGCTGACGAGCTGGCAAGACCTGCACTGGGCAGAGGCACCACCAGCTGTGTGCACACTGGCCCGAGTGACAAGCTCCAAGGCTGCTGCTTCATGCCTCAAACTCCAACGAGCAGTAGCTCACAAGCAGCGTTCCTCGGGGGGCCCTCCTGGCTCTGACACTGCTCAATACCTTCCTAAGCCACCTGGGCATGGGCATGGACTGCGCCCTCAGCAAGTCTGAGCAGAGCTAGCTCTGCTGAAGGAGGAGCCACCACTAGCAAGACCTCCGCAGGCTGTGCCGCCCAGAACTGCTTGAGCCTTATCAACAACCAATGGAAAGGTCTGTCCCTGGCACGGCCGCATCGCAAGCAGCAGCAGCAGCAGCACAGGCTGTGGCCGGATGGTCAGGGGCAGAGGCGGGTGGATGTCTTCCAAGGCCAGCAAGGTCACCTGGCTGATGTCTTTAGCCCTGCTGCATGGCAACCCCCTCCTGGGAAACCCCCCCAAACTGCCCTCTGAGGTCATCATGGGCAGCCTCCCCTCCCACCCGCCCTCCACCGCTGCCTCCCTCCTCCTGCCTCCCCTCCCTCCTGCCTTCCCTCCCTCCCGCCCTCTCTCCACCGCTGCTAACCTCCCTCCTGCCTTCCCTCCTCCTTCCAGGAGGGCAGGCAAGAGTGTAAAAACTCCTGGAAATTAGCAAAAGCGGAAACATTTGCAAATCTGAGACCCTGCCATGTCTCTTAAGAAAGCTCTGCAGAAAGTGTCTATGGGTCTCCTGGGTGCTGGGCAGGGCGCTGTGGTGGTTCGGCTGCAGCCCCTCCATGCCCACCCCGCTGCCCAGCACAGCACGACAGCCCTGGCCCTGCAGCCCCTCCGCAGCTCCTGCTGCCCCAGCGACAGAGCCGCCTGCCCCGAGCTGGTGGCCCAGGAACCTGATGCTCCTTCTCCTTTTCCAAGAGCTGAGCTCTCCTAAGGGATGCGGGACCCACAGTCTCACCCTGTCTGTACTTGTCCGAGCCTGACTGTGTGCCCCTGAGCGCCCTTGGTGTCAGTGCCAAAAGAGACCCTGCAAAGGGAAACTCCCCTCATTGCACTAGGGGCATCCGAGGGAGCTCAGACTAGCGGGCTCTGAGGTTCCCCCATCTCTGCGGAGGAAGGGAGACACCTGGCTTCCTGCTTCACCACGGTCTCTGGCTCAGATTCAAATGAGATTCCTGAGAAGTGGCACAAATCAAATTTTTTTTCTTTTAATGAGAATGTATCAGAAAAGTAAGAAAAGAAGAAAAGAACAACAGAGAGCCCTGATGCCAAACGCCCTGTGAATGATGAGTGGGTGCACATGGGATGGTTATTGGTGCCCACATTGTACCCATTGAATCACTTTCCTCAGGGCATCCTTGAGCTCCTTGTTCCTCAGGCTGTAGATGAGGGGGTTCACTGCTGGAGGCACCACCGCATACAGAACAGCCACCACCAGATCCAGGGATGGGGAGGAGAGGGAGGGAGGCTTCAGGTAGGCACACATGCCAGTGCTGACAAAGAGGGAGACCACGGCCAGGTGAGGGAGGCACATGGAGAAGGCTTTGTGTCGGCCCTGCTCCGAGGGGATCCTCAGCACAGCTCTGAAGATCTGCAAGTAGGACAGCACAATGAACATGAAACACCCCAAGATTAAACAGGTTGTAATCACAACCACCCCAACTTCCTGGAGGTAGGAGTGTGAGCAGGAGAGCTTGAGGATGTGGGGGATCTCACAGAAGAAGTGCCCCACAGCATTGCCTTGGCAGAGAGGTATGGAAAAGGTGCTGGCAGTGTGCAGGAGAGCATTGAGAAAGCTGCTGCCCCAGGCTCCTGCTGCCATTTGGACACAAGCTCTGCTGCTCAGGAGGGTCCCGTAGTGCAGGGGTCTGCAGATGGCAACGTAGCGGTCATAGGCCATGACAGTGAGAAGAGAAAATTCTCCTCCAAACAAGAAAGCAATCAGGAAGACCTGGGCAGTGCATCCCGAGTAGGAGATGGTCGTGGTGTTTGTGAGGGAATTGGCCATGGATGTGGGGACAGTGGTGGAGATGGAGCCTACGTCGAGGAGGGAGAGATTAAAGAGGAAGAAGTACATGGGGGTGTGGAGAAGGTGGTCACAGGCTATGGTGGTGATGATGAGGCCGTTGGCCAGGAGGGCAGCCAGGTAGATGCCCACCCACGAAGAGCGCAAAGGGCAAGAGCTGCAGCTGCCAGGTGTCTGCGAATGCCAGGAGGAGAAATTCAGAGAGGGAGCTGCTGTTGGACATCATGCTCTCTCCGTGTTTGGGGGACTGTCCAAAGAGGAAGAGACATGAAGAAATTAGGAGAGACTTTTCAAAAAAACCCCAAATGTTCCAATTCATCATCCAAGCCCTTGTACTGCTTCTCTCTTTACGGAGAGCATCTGGGCGCATCACCCTTGACTGAGGTCTACTGCACACTGGCGGAGTGTGCTATGAGGAGCACGGGCCTCTGCCCATGGGCTCCAGGGCAGTCTGTCCATCCTGCTGTAGGGCAGTGGGGACATGGGAGTGGGGCTGACTAGCTCTGACAGTCACAAGGTCTGTCAGGTGAAAGCCACTGGGCAGGTGGAAGGAATATTTCAGCATCTTCACCACCAGTTCTGAAGAATGAGGGTTGAGGAGCAGAGCTTTAGGGATTTCTTCCTAATGTTTATTGTCTGTGAGATGGCCCTGTGCCCCCTGGGCAGTCTTCCTCAAAAGGCAGAAATTCTCAGCGTTTCTGCTGGGACTCCTGAGAAAGACCAATTCCCTGTCCCCTCATGCAGAGGGAGGACAGCTTGTCTCTCTATTAGTCTTGGTCCCTCCTGTCCTGTGCTCACAGCCCTTTGAGCTGCAGGATGGTCACTCTCATCTGTTGCCGGAGAAAGTATCCAGCCCCTGCTGAGAGCAGACGAGCCCAGGTCCCAAGTGCACGTCTCCAACCTTCTCTCCCTTCCTCAGGGCACCAGAGCGACGTCTCCACGCTCTCCCTTCTAGCCAAGCACACACAGGGCTCTTTTCAGCTGCCCACATACAGCTTCCCAACACCATCTCCATACGCCCAGCATCTCTGAAGACTCTTCACCCCTCCCTCACACAGCACAGAGATGGTGGTAGGAGGCAGCGGTGCCCTTCTGGAGGGCAGCCCCAAGCCTGCCACGACACCACAGGGAAATGGTGCAAGGACTGTTAGGACTGCAGATGGGCTCTCCTTCTGGGACAGTCAGCTCCACTCCCCTCCCCACCCACTGCATGTCCTGGAGCTGCACCGGTCACAAGGGGGCTGCGGACACCTCACTCCCAAGCAGAGACCTCCGTGGCACAACTCTCCGGGCAGGTGTCTGAGCTGCAGCTGAAAACCCACCACCCCCAGGGAGCCCGAGAGAAGAACAAGGGCAGCACGGAGAGGAGGGGAAACAAGGAGTAACACCACAATCCTGCTGCCACGGGAGGCAAGGAGAGAGGGGTAGATGGGTACTCGGGAAAGCCTTCACCTCCCCAGCTGGGCATGCTACCCCAAAGACAGTGACATTGCAGGACAAGCGCTCTCAGCCCCTTTGTCGGGCAGCACAAAACGGGCCCGTGGCAGGAGGGAGGCCCCTCTCCTCTGCTGCAGGTCTGCCTGCAGAGCAGGTGGCTCATGCCCTGGACTCCACAGCTGTGAGGGCAGAGGCTCTGCTCGGTGGGAGAGGAGACATGGCGGGCTGGCTCGGAGCAAGCTGTCTGCCTTGCAGGGACTGATTAAGATGTACTCAAATCCATCCTCCCATGACGACTCTGTTTGCAGTTCCCTCTTATTCCCTACCCGTCTCTGATGCCCGGAGCTGTCTCTGCTGAGAGCTCTTGCTCTCTCTCCCAATGTCTTTTCCTTGATGGTGCTCACAGACCCCATCCCACCCTCTGCACACTCACTTCTGCCCTACAGAAACCTGCCAGGACAGGGCACTGGGCAGCGGTAGCTCTGTGCTCACAGGTCCCAAGGAGCAGGTCAGAAAAACCCTCATGAGGCAATAAAGGTGCTGCTGGTGCTGCCTGCAGGCTGAGGTGGGATCAAAAGGGTTTGCTGAAGTTTCTCACAGACATAGCGATCTCCGAGAGTGAAGGTTTGGGAGTCCTAGTTCCTTGACAAACCAGAAGAACGTTTCCTTTTTCACTCCATGCCAAAATTAGGATCTGAGTTTTCTAGTTTTATTGGGACTAACTAGCTTTTACTAGAAGGAAAGCTCCTTCCCTTTCAATCAGCCTTTCTTTCACCTGCCTCTGAAAAGACCTTTTGGACATGTCCTCTGCATGAGCTAGAGCTCTTAGCACCCGGGACCCCCATAGGGCCCTCTCGATGGGAGAAGGATGGGAGACTTCTGTCCTGCCAGGAGTCACTCAATGCATCAGAATCTTCCAGTATTGGCAGCGATGAAAGGCAACAGCATCCTGGGCTGCCTGAACACAGTAGCGCAGCCAGGAGATCCAGGGAAGTGATTGTCCCCCTCCACTCAGCTCTCATTCGACCCTAGCTAGAAGACTGCATTCAGATTTGGGCCGTGCCCCCGCCCCCCAATAAAAGAAAGCATTAGCAAAGGGTGAGGAGTTCAGCTGAGGACCACCAAGGTGGTCAGGCTCTGAGGCCCAGGCCCTGTGGAGGAGAGGCTGAGGGAAATGCGTTTTTTTCAGCCTGAAGAAGAGACGGCTTTGGGAGGACCTAACAGCAGCCTTCCAGTAACCACAGGGAGGTTGTCAAGGAGACAAAGTCAGGCTCCCACACAGTGGTGCATGGTGGGAAGGCAAGAGCCAGTGGGCCTAGGAGAGAGGAACTTTTTCAGCAGGAGGTCACTCAAGCATTGGATCAGGTGGTGCAGTGAGGTAGTGCCATCTCCATCCTTGGAGGCCTTCAAGACCAGGCTGGATAAAACCCTGAGTAAGCTGGCCTGACCTTGTGACCTGGACTCACCCCTGGAGTGCCCAGACCCTCCCTGGTCATGTTGCTGTGCTTTCTCCAAAGTATGCCCTCATTTCTGAAGGGTATAACATTTACCATCTTTAAGTGGGGGACAGGGCAAAGGCAGCATGGGGACCGAGGCAGTCACGGCAGCCCTGCTCTCCCTGGAGACCCCACTGCCCTGAGGAGGACCCAAGTGACAAGGAAGAGCCCAAGCACCAGCCGGACAAAGAGCGCCTGAGAAGATGCTGGCCTGAGCAGCTGGGAGCCAAGAGCCAAGGGGCTGACGAGCTGGCAAGACCTGCACTGGGCAGAGGCACCACCAGCTGTGTGCACACTGGCCAGAGTGACAAGCTCCAAGGCTGCGACACGACATGCAAGAGCCTGGTAGAGGAGGAGGTGGGTAACGCCACAGCAGCTTGCCCGGGTGACCAAGTGAGCTGGCTCTCTGGGCTCACCAGTGCTCCTGCGCGGGTGTGCCGGGAGGGTTCAGGCTTGGGGTGGGGGCTAAGCCACAGGGGTTCTCTCTCCCAGGCTGTACGACAACCCCCTCCTGGGAAACACCCAAACCCCCCTACTGAGGTCATCATGGGCAGCACCTTGCCTCTAGGGCAGTTGGCTCTTGTGACGTCATAAACAGCTGCCCTACATAAAAGCCCCGCCGGCCCAGATGGGCAGCTCTGCAAACAGGAAGGCTTGCAGGAGCCAGCGGGCGCTTTGGCAAGAGGCCTTTGGGTAGTTGCAGCACTGCGACCTTTTCCCTCTTGCTGGAGACTGGGCTGGACTAGGCAAGATGCCAACCGAGCTGGGCAGGTGGGTGCAACAGGGCCCAAAGAGCAGGGAGGGGAAAGGCAAGGAGCCCTGTGTGCCGCCCAGCTTCCTTGGCACGGACAGGCAGCCCCAGAGCACCGGGGATGCATGCAGCACTGCCCTCCAGCCTGGCGAGCCAGGCAGCCCAGCAGAGCCTTGTGGTGGGCAAGACCCTGCCCTTTCTCCTTGGGAGAGCCCAGGGGCACCAGGCTGCTGCCTGTGTGTCAGGCCAAACATCTTCAACTGCCTTAGTGCCCCCAGGGTGGTGGGCTCCAGCGCAGAGCTTCCTAAACACCCCTGGGCCCTGCGCTTCTCCGCTCTGCTGACCTGAGGAACCTGGTAGCAAGGTAGCCCCTAAATGCATCACCACAAGATCAAAGCCCAAGCTGTAGGCTCGGATAACAACAGCGGTCCCTCTCTTGTAGACGAAGCATCGCCTGGCAGAATGGCAGCAGGTTCCTGAGGGGCCTTTTCCTGCTGGCCCCAATCTTTGCTGGTGAGTAGTGCTGACCAAACACCTTGCGGGGCAGCCCAGGCCTACTGGATGCCAGCTGTCAGCGGGAGGGAGAGGCAGTAGATCCCACCTTCCAGCTTCACATCTCTGTGAGAGTGAAGGCCAGAGATGGTCTGCACAGGTGGCCTGCGGCCTGCCTCCCGCCTTCCCTGGGCTCAGGCAGTGTTAGGGAGTGGAGCGCATAGGATCGTTTTGGCGAGAGGTCCCTCCCTGCTTCAGAGCTTTGGGCTTTGAATGTCTGTGCAGAACCTTGCGTGGCCGGTTGCATTTTGTCTTGGCTCAGGACCACATGCCTTCACTAGCCTGTGGCTCTGTGGCCGTTGGGTGTAGCTATTGTCCAAGCTCCGGGGCCTAGGGGGTGCCCCAGGGGTTGGAGCCACAGCCTCTCTCTGCACTGGCTCCAGCTCCAGCTGTCCCAGCCAAGCACTTGCCCCCAACGGGTGGGAGGCCACAATGTGCCTACAGGGAACACGGGAAAGCCTCCTAATACAACTGTCTCTTGACGTGGTGACTTCCAGCTGGGCTTTACTGCTGGGGCTTGCTGCTCAGCGAGAGCAAGGGGCAGAAGGAAGCGCTGCAGGTACGTGCCTCTTGCTGGGGGAAGGCAAAGTGCGGCCGAGGCCCTAGCTCTGAGCTCCTGCCTCCCCTGCCAAAGGTGGGAAGCTGCTCCACAGTGCCAGGGCTCATCCTCACAGAGACGTGGGAGGGGGTGGGGACGCTGGTGCCTGTCCATACGCTGCCATAGCTGCTGAATGAGCTTTGACACAGAGATGTCCCTGAGGGAGCTCTGCAGGCTGGCAGGCTGAAGAAAGGAGAAGTGGGGCAGCAGGTGGCTTTGCTCTTCCCAGAGACAGTGGCTGCAGAAAGGCCTGCAGCCCTCTGCCTTGCTCCAGACTGATGGAGAGCAGCAGCAGCTGCTGCCTGCTGCTCCCAGGGAAGTCTCCTCTGCGAAGCCCCCACAGCGCTCCTTGTGCTTGCTCTCACGGAGGGCCTTTGTGTTCCAGGAGAAGGCAGGGGAGCTGCTGGAAGCAGAGCTCACGACTCTCGGGTAAGAGCGCTTCCTTACCATGGGCCCCATCTTACCATGGGCAAAACATGCAGGGCTCCAGTCTTTCCCACCTGCTAAACGTGGAGGTGAAGGGGGAGCCTTTGTGAAGGCGAGGGAGGAACGAGGAGGGGGGCAAGGACATGGCACCCTGCAGGAATCCTGCCTGCGTTTGGAGCCTGCCTGCAGGGGCTGGGTGGCCCTTGGACAACACATGCTTTCCCTTTGTCTTCAGCAGCTCGCTGGCCTTGCTGAGGGAGAAAATCCGTGAGCGGGAGCTTCTGGAAGAGCAGGTGGCTCGCCTGCAGGCAGAGATGGGTGCCGCAAAGGAGGCCCTCCTGCACTCCGTGGAAGAAGTCTTGGAGGAGAGCAAGATGGCCGAGGAGAAGAGAGGGGTAAAGAGGCTGGGAGTGGAGGAGAGACCTTGCTGTCCTTTGGAGGCTCCCTCCTGCCGCTTCCTCCTGGCTCTTCTCAGAGCCAGCTCTGTCCTCTTGCTGCCCAGTGTGGCACTTTTTCCCACAAGTCTTGCCCGTGGGGGACTGACCCCGAGTCTCCCCTTTGCTCTGGGCAAGCACTCAGCACTCACGCACGAGTGCCCGCTGAGGCGTTTGTGTCATTCTCCACGTTCACTCCCGTCTCTCCCTTCTTTCCCAATGTTTTTCCCAGCACCTTCTTGACTTGACCTGGGCAGCAGTGGAGAAGACAGCAGCAAACTACCTTGAGATGGTGGACTGGGCTCTGAAAACCACAGGTATGCCTAGGGAGAGTCTCCTGGCACTCGGCTGCTCTATGGCCCCCCCAGAAAGTCTGCCCAGCTGCGCTTGCAACCTTGAGAAATACCTGCTAACTCGCTGCTTCTCCTGGCCTCTTTCCATGTGTCTTTCAGGGGCCACAATCGACACAGAGAGAACATCCAGCACCTATGGTGGGCGAGGCGGTGGGGCTCGCTGGCTTGGCCTATGGTTCTTCTCGGTTGCCAACCCTCCCGACACCATTCTGCAGGTAATAGCAGAGACAGCATGACTTCTGAGGCCCTTCCTTGCTTTCCAGTTGGGGCAGCAAGTCCCAAACGCCTCCCGTCACAGCAGCAGTATCGCTCAACCTTACCACGCTCCTTGTCTTCCTGACGATCCCCCGTGCTTCCCGACAGCGCTGCCCTCCCAGCTGGAGGGGAACGGAGCTGAACCCAGCGGCAGCAACCTGCCCACAACCCTTGGTCGCCGTTTGCTGAGCACCTTTGTCCTCCTGGCAGCTGCGTTTGCCCACCTCCACTCCAGTGGTTGCTTTCCAGAGAGAGGGGAAGCTGTGGGGGGACCTGCCAAGCCACTGAGGCAAGGACAGAGCCTCCTGCAGGCCCCCGAGCCTGACGGGATCTGCCCAGTGGGAGGAAGTGTGGCAGCTGGACTGGGCCTCGTCTCTCCCGCACAGCCTTCAAAGGCTCATGGGGTGACATGCGCTAGGCAGAGCCGCCCTGTCTCTGAACGCCGTGCAAAATCAGAGCAGGATTCTGGAGAGGCAGTTGAGCCTAGATGTTTCGTAAGGAAGACTTGCGTATTCTGAAAACAAGTGTGAAAGTGCCCCCTCCTGTCCCTTCCAGCCACTTGTGCACCTTTCCAGGCAGAATGGCAGGCGAGAGACAAAGGCAGGCCTGTGCTTCTTGCAAAGCCGCCCGTCCTGTGGGCTCCTGGAGCGCCTTGCCATTGGAGGGGTCTGCTTTCTGCTTGCAGCCGCACACTTCGCCTGGACAGTGCTGGGCTTTCCAAGGAGCTGAGGGCCAAGTGGTCATCCGGCTGCCTGAGCACATCTGGCCAAGGGCTGTCACCGTGGAGCACATCTCCAAGGCAGTCTCTCCTTCTGGGCAAGTCAGCAGCGCCCCCAAAGCTTTTGCTGTCTCTGTAAGTCTCTCTGCCTTGCACCTCCGGGGCAGGGGGCGGGGAGGCAATCTGGCCATGGCCAAAAGCTGCAAGGGAGACTCGTTGCTCCTGGCAGCTTGGTGGCTGGTGGCTGCAGAGCAGCGCGTCCCTGCCTGGGGTCTGTGGGGGCTCACGGTGCCGTTGTGCCACTCCGGCTTGTTGTGTGCTTCCTGGCCCAAGGGTCTGGGAGCGCTTGCTCAACACAGCCTGACCCACAGCCACACTCACCTCCTCCAGACCGCTGCGAGAGGAGCGGGGCAGGAGGCAGGCATCCCCGATTGGGACGCCGCGGGCGCTTTTCCTTAGGCTCTGCTGGAGCCTGACCTGCCCCCACTGTCTGTTGCCTTGGAGGGCGTGGGTGAGGAAGCAGCAGCAGAAACTCCCCTGGGGCTCTTCCTATTTGACGTGGACAAAGAGGCTGTTCAGACCTTCCGCCTGGAGGTACTGGCAGTGCGTGTGGGCGCGATGGGAGGGACGAACGGAGCTTTGCCTGCCAGCCCTTGGGCGACAGAGGGCGGAGGATGACCCCAAGCATCCTGCGCCTCGTGGCTCTGGCGTGGGAACCATGGCTGCCGCCTCTGCCAGGGCTGCCGCCTCGGGTTCCCCAGCAGGGCTAGCGCTGGCCAAGGAAGCCACCTTGCTGGGCTGCTGCTCTTTGCAGCCGAGTGAGGATGGCTCCCCCCGTCTCCTTTGCAGAAGCAGCTTCCCAGACCCTTCCAGTATATCAAGTTCCAGGTGCAGAGCAACTGGGGCAACCCCGAGTACACCTGTATTTACCGAGTGCAGGTTCACGGGGTGCTGGCAAGGCACAACTCCCACCTGAGCCAGGAGACAAGAGAGCTTCTCTGAGCGGCAATAAAAAGAGCAGGAAACCATGGGGCAGCTCATGTTCATGTGATTCGGCCCACCCGGAGCTTCATTCCTGAGCCAGGCCGCCCGCGGTGCGCATGGGGAGCACCTCGAGAGAGACCCGGGAGAGGGGCCGGGTCTCTGACAAGTGCAGCTCTGCCTCCAGGAAGCGTGAGGGCCCTCGGCTTCCTCCAAGACAACTCTGCAAAGGAAGGAAGCAGAGAGACCCTTTGGCAAGTCTCCTCCGCGCGTCCTGTCATCCATAGGACAGGCATCTGCCACCACCTCTCTCCAGTGCCAGCGAGCTGCCGCAGCCGTCAGCTCCTCCAGGGCCAGTCCAGCTTGCGGCACTGCTGAGGGAAGGCCCTTTCCCCCATGGTCGAAGGGTGGGCCCTGTCTTTGGCCGCAGGGGACAGGCCGGGGCCCTTGGGCTCCAAGGGCCTAGCAGGGACCCTCCGTGGGACAAACCATACCCAGACACAGCGTCCGTAGGGCTGCCGCCGCCGCGCAGACGTGACGAGCGCCCTGTGCAGGTCGAGAGGAGCTGGCAGCGCTGCAGGAAGTCCCCCAAGAAGTGCCGGAGCGCTCCCAGGACCCCCTGGCCAGGGATCTCCGCAGAGGGCAGTGCCCCCCGTCCGTGTTTCCTAAACCCCAGCGTCAGCCCATCAATACGTGCGGCCGTGTGAGCCGGCGGCGGCGCTGCTCTCGCGCGGTCGGCACAGCCGCAGGGCCGGGGCCGGGGTCGGGGTCGGGGTCGGGGCTGGCTGGAGGCCGGGGCTGGCTCTGGCCCTCGGCGCCGGGGGGCAGCAGCGCCGGGCGAGACCCCGGGGGCAGCGGGCTGGAGCCCGGAGCGGGCTGCTCTCCTGCTGGGGCTGCGCAGCGGTGCGCCGGCTCCCGCAGCAGCAGGCGGCTCCGCAGGAGCAGGAGGGCGACCGGCCTCCTCGTGCGCCCACCGCCAGCCACGGACACCCCCCAGCGCCGCCGGGCACTGCAGCTCCCGGCAGCCGCGGGCCCCGGACACGGCCCCGGCGGCCCCCAGCCCCCCGACGGCCGGGGCAGCGGGGCCGGGGGCTGCGGAGGGCCCGGCTCCCCCCGCTCCCCGCCCCACCCCCGCCCCCCCGCCTCAGGGCCGGCACCCCTCTCCCCGGGCCACTGCAGCCCCGCCCGGCGTTGCCCAGCAACGCCACCAGCTGCAGGTCACGTGGCCTCCTCCTGCCCCGCCCCCCCTGCCCCGGTGCTGCCTAGCAACAGCGGCCCTTGGGCCCCCAGGGCTGCCCCGGCCTGGCTGGGCCTCCCCTCCCGCCCTCCCTCCTCCTGCCTCCCTCCTCCTGCCTTCCCTCCCTCCTGCCTCCCTCCTCCTGCCTCCCTCCTCCTGCCCTCCCTCCCTCCTGCCTCCCTCCCTCCTGGCTTCCTTCCTCCTCCTGCCTCCCTCCTGCCTTCCCTCCTGCCTCCTCCCTCCTGCCTCCTCCCTCCCTCCCTCCTGCCTCCCTCCTGCCTCCCTCCTCCTGCCTCCCTCCTCCTGCCTTCCCTCCCTCCTGCCTCCCTCCTCCTTCCTCCCTCCTCCTGTTTTCCCTCCCTCCCGACCTCCCTCCTCCTGCCTCCCTCCCTCCTGCCTCCCTCCTCCTTCCCTCCCTCCCTCCTTCCGTCCCTCTCTCCCTCCTGCCTTCCCTGCCTCCTTCCTTCCCTCCCCTCCTTCCTCCCTCCCTCCTTCCATCCCTCTCCCCCTCCTTCCTTCTCTCCTTCCTGGGCTCTGGGCCTGGAGCGAGGCCAGGTAGGGTTGGCCATCCCACCAGACAGGGGCTGAGCCCAACAGGAAGATGGAGCTCGTCACATCCGGAGATCACCCCTCACCAGGACCGTGGGGAACGGCCAGTGCTGGAAATGGCTGCTACAAGGGGCTGCATCTGGGAAGAGTTTCCTGGGGAAGTTTCTCCTCTCCGTTCAGGCAACAACAAGCTGGGTTGGATCTTTGCCCTAAGGCACCCTGCTTGAGGGCCCCCGTGGGCAAGAGGGTGGTCTGGAAGCCCAGTAGATGGCTCCAGGACCTCCTCTGCATGCTCCCTGCCAACCCTGCAGAGAATCCAGCAGAGGGCTCGTCCTCCCGGGGGTGGGGGGTCACAGCTGGATGCCCAGTCCTCCAGCTGGGTGCAGAGCCCTGTCTGGAGGTGACTTTTGGGGTAAAGGCCAGCATGCGGCCTGGGGTAGATTGTCTCAAGTCTGTGGGCTGGAGATAGGGCCTGAGGGTCAGCAGCAAACTGATCTGGCTGCTGGGTCCTGCTTCCTTCAACACAAGCTCTGACACAGGGTCCCAGCCTCCCTTTTGGTGTCACCTGTCAGAAGTGATGATGACACTATGACCAGGGAAGCTGGGGAGAATTATTCCTTCTTCAGTCACTTCCTAGGCCATGTGGGAGGCCAGGACAGCAAGGACTTCTGGCTCTGCGGCGTGAACACACTTTAGTGTAGCCACAGTGTGACCATTGTCTTGGATTAAATGTCAGCATCTTTCTCTCCAAGACCATTGCAAGCCCAGTGCCACTTCCTTCTGATGTGTCCCCACCCCTCCTCTGATCTCACCAACTGTTCCTGCACCCCGTCCCCTGCTCTCCCGCAGGGTCTCGAGCTGGCAGTACTGCTCTGGAGAGTGAGCAGACGGTGGGGCCACAGGGCCACGGGGGTGACTCTGCACTGGCCATGCTGGTGCGGGTGGGAAGCAGACCCAACCGAATGGGGATCATGGCCTGTAACCCCTCCAGGGATCCAGCACATGGTATTTCATTAACGATGGCATGAATCACTCTCCACTCTCCCTTCCCCGGGCCAGCTGGGAAGCTGGGTCCCCACTGCCTCTCTCTCGTGATTGCAGAGTCCTCCTGTGCCTGTGGATACCTGCGTTTTGTGGTTTCCCTTTAAGGGACTCCACCTTGGAGGACTTCTCATTTTGGGAGGCTCCTCTCGCTGCCCACCCCAGGCACACACTGTCCCAGGAGAGCCCCTGTGCTCTCCTGGCACCTCCAGCTTCTGCTCCAGAAGGAGGGACATCTGACCCTGTGCCTGAACCTGTGCGACAGCCCCGGCTATGTACAACAGTGACAATCCCTCATCTCCACTGGCACTGGACACTGAGGGGGGAATCCTCAATCCTAAATCCCTTGGTGTCTAAGAGATCATAACCGGATGATGAGCTTTTGGCTCCTGACCCCATGGACAAGGCTGCCCAGCAAGCCCTTGTGGGCTGCACTCCTTGGGCCTATATTTGACACCAGCTCTGGAAGAAGCACCCAGGGTTCAGACACGGCACTGGCTAGAACTGCCTTTATTACTGAGACACTGTGAGGGAGCCAGCTCTGACTTAGCGTTAGACACAATGTTGTGTGGCCACCAGGTGAGACATTGCATTAAAACCTGGGTGAATTGCAAGCATTTATATAGCAAAATGATAACAAATGAACTTCATCATCACCATCATCATCATAGTAACAGTAGTAATAATAAAATTAAAGTGAACAACACCAAAACTGAGTCCTGGTTTGGGATACACTGGGATTCAGTGGTGGAGAGGAAAGGCAATTTTAGCACTGCTGAAAAATGTCCATGCAATCACTTTCCTCAGGGCATCTTGGAGCTCCTTGTTCCTCAGGCTGTAGATGAGGGGGTTCACTGCTGGAGGCACCCCGTTGCCAGCAGCTCCCTCGGTCCCTGCAGCCTGGCCCCACTCAGGAGCAGAGGCCCAGCTTAAGGCCTGATGTTCTCTCTCCCCTGGGCTCCCTCCTCCTGGGAAATGTTCACTGCAGTCGACTGAAATCATCACCTAGGGTCCCTTTCTGAACACTGAAGTTTCTAAACACCCCTTACTGCATGGCAATTTGTCCCATCAGAGGGTGGTTATCTGCAAGAGCTGGACCTGTCCCACTCTGGAAGATCCTCTTCCCATCTCTTAACTAGGCAGGAACCTAGGACAAGGAGGGAGGTCATTTTCCCATGGTTCAGGTATTGATTCCGATGAGTCAATCTGGGCATCGCATGACAGTTTGAGAAGCTTCTGGGATGGGATTGGATTCAGCTCTCTCCTATGAGCTCCACAAACACACAGGAGGTGGGATTCCCCTTGCCCAAGCTGGAGTGTGCACAGCATGGATGCCTGCAAGCGAGCCCCTTGTCTACGCTGCCATTGTAACCACTGGAGATGGAGGTGGGAGTCAATTGTGGGAACCACATTTCCCCATTACATTGCCATCTGCTATCTATGACAGCATGACTCTGCTCTAAATCCAAGCCTTTGCATGCACGAGGTCCTTGGTAGCAGGTCTCCCTGTGACAAATCTTTGCCTTCTTGACTTCAGTCTTCACCCCCAAAGTCTCCTGGACTGGTGTGCGTAGTAGAGTCAGGAGTCCAGACGAGAATACCAACCCACGTTGCCCGAGGGTTGAGTGAAGGACGACTTGCAAGAACTCAACCCATACAACTCTATGAGATTGGATGGGCTGCATCCAAGGACCCTGAGAGGGCTGGCCACTATCAAAGCAAAGTGACTCTATATCGTCTTGGAAAGGTTGTGGAGATAATGGCAGGTCCGAATGAGCAGAAAAAAGGAATATGTTGTGCTCATCTTTAACAGAGGCCACCAGGACAAGCCGGGGAGCTGCAGGCCGTTCAGCCTGACTTGAGTGAGGAGTGTGTCCTGGAGCTATTCATCTTGGATCACATCTCTGGCTACATGAAGGAGAAGAAGGTGCCTGGGAAGAGTCAGCACGGATTTACTGAACATAAATCATTCCGAACCAACATGATTGCCTTCTGTGATAAAAGACCTGTACTTGTGGCAGAAGAAAGAGTAGGAGATGTCATTCACCACAGTTTTAGCCAGACTTTTGGCACTGTCTCCCACAACATTCTTGTATCCAAGGGAGGCCTTACAGCAGGCTGGCTAGACATTCAGATGGGTGAAAAGCTGGTTGGATGGTGGAGCTCAGAGGGTTTTTGTGAGTGGGTCAGGCTTCACCAAGAAGCCAGTGGCAAGTGGAGGATGCAGGGGTCTACACTGCAACCTGACCTGTCTGACAGGCTCATCAGCGGCCTGGAGGACATCTGTCTTATCCCAGTTGCAGATGACAGCGAATGGGGCAGAACAGTCATGTGCCTGAGGGCTGCCTTTCAGAGGGAGCTTGGCAGGTGGGAAGAATGGGCTGTCAGGAACTCTGTGAAATGCAACAAGGACAAATGCCCTATCTTCACCTGGGAAAGACCAACATCCTGCAGTGACACGGGCTGGGGAGTTCTGGGTGGGCAGCAGCTCTGCACAAAAGGACGTGGCGATCTTTGTGGGCAGCGAGCTGGACGTGAGGCTGCAACGGAGACCACAGCATTGTGGGTTGCATGACCAGGAGCACAGCCAGGAGATGGAGGGAAGTGATGATGCCCCTCTAGTCAGCACTCATCCGAGCACATCTAGATACATCATCCTTTCAGGCAGCCTAGAGAAGAACGCTGTTGATCACTCAGAGTTCAGTGTCAGGCGGCCAATGTGTTTGGGGGCCGGAGCACTTGTCCTGGGAGGAGAGGCTGAGGGAACAGGTCTTGTTCAGCCTGGAGAAGGAAAGGTTTCTGAGGGTACCCATTGCAGCATCCCAACTCAAGCTTACCACCAATAAAGAACCTGGTATGTGCAGAGAGTCATGGCAGGACAACGAGAAGCAATAAAGCTGCCACAAGTGCAGCTAAAATTGGATTTAAGGGAGAAAAATCAATCTGGGGCCTGGAAGGTTCTCAGTTCAAGGTTTATTGTGGGTGACTGCTTGTTCAGAATGGGCCCTCCTCACCGTCTACAACACCTGCACATTACAACACAGTGCCCAATGAGTGTGACGCATACAGAAAGTCATGGCATGAGGGTGACTGCACTCTAATTTGCCTAAGGACCTTACTGCATGCAGTAAAATCCAGAAGGACTGGAAGAGCCTTACATATCTGAGGCAGGCATAGGTAATGTTGACTTTGTCCCTGTGGGAGGCCGAGGGAGCTGGGTTGGTTCATCCTGGAGAAGAGGAGGCTTTGGGGAGATCAAATAACAGCCTGCCCATAGCCACCAGGAGGTCATCATGAAGATGGAGGCAGGCCCTTCACTGTTGTACACGACAGGAGGAAGAGGCCCAATGGGCACTAGCTGAAACAAGAGCAGATCAGGCTGGGGATAAGAAAACACATTTTACCCATGGACTGGGTAAAGTCACGCCAAGCACTGGGGCAGGTTGCCCAGAGACGCTGTGCCATCTCCATCCTCAGAGGTTTTCAAGTCCTAAATGAATGAAGCCCTGAGCAACCTGGTAGGATCTGATAGTTGACCCTGCCTTGGGAAGGAGGTTGGGCTAGAGACCTCCAGAGGCCCCTCCCAGCATGAAGGATTCTGCATTTTCTTCCACCCCACATCTTCCTTTGTGGACGTGGAATCAGAGAAACTCTTCAGCTTCCCTGTGACCATGGCAGTGTGTCAGACAGAAGTAGGAGCAGATCAACAGCATGTTTCTTGTCCTGCTCTGGTTAGTGTCATTCCCATTCAGGAGTGCTTTGCAGGTACCCACAGTGAGCACTGATTTTTTTTTTTCTTTTGCTTCACCTTTTATTGCATTATGCCCTCTTTTCCACCTGACAAGGTCTTCTCTTTTACCATCCTGATCCCCGCCCATGCAGTCAGCACACACCTGTTTCCCGATCTCCACTGGCCCTGGTTATACGTTCTTTGTACATTCATTGGGCCTCTCTGAGATGGTGTCTGTGGTGATTTCTACATTTGCCAGCAGCTCCGTTAAACTAGCACCTCCTTTTATTATCCGCAGTGTCCTGCAATGCCTCATGCTGTTATCCTGTCAGAGGCACAGGAAGACAGGACGAGCCATCTGTACACGCATATTAAGAGCTGACACAAAGGAGCTCGAGTCCAGAGGGGCCTTGAGAAACTTGGGGTTTTGTCCAACACAAACCTCATGGAGTTGTGCAAGGAAAAGTGGCCAGTCCTGCATTGTGGGAGCAAAAAACCCTGCAGGTTTTCTCAGGACAGGCTGAGAGCTGACCATCAGAGGAGTGACCCTGAGGAGAAGGGCCTGGACATGACGAGGGATGCCAGAGGAGCCAGCAGTGCATGCTTGCAATAATGAGGCCAGCTGCATATGGGGTTGCATTAGGAAGACCCTAGCAGCCCAGACAAGGGCAGCTCTCATCCCCCTTGACTCAGCACTGGTGTGGCCACATCTGGAAGAGTGTGTCCCCGTGTGGGCTTCCCAGTGCTGGAGGAATGGGGAGGACCTGGAGAGAGTCCAGGGGAGGTCTCCCAAGATGGGAGAAGGGTCCTGATGCACAAGGCCTTTATGGAGAGGAAGAAAAGGAAGAAGAAAGAGCTAAAAAATAAATGCAGCTTAAGAAGTTCAGACTGAATTTTTGGACAGGACACCCAGACGGAGTCGGTAGTGAGCCCCTGGTTTTGTGTTTAGATGAAAAGCCAATGAAGGTAAAGAGTCATCAGTAAGGGTGGTCAGATGCCTGGGGGAGAATAAAGTGGGGGAGCAGGTTGGGTGCTGTCCCATCCTGCAGGCAGCCTTGCACACCCCCACCCTCACCCTGCCCCCCACAAAGAGCCCTGAGCCAAGTCGGAGCGAAAGCACCACCCCACCCAGGGGCTGGGTGTCAGTGCTGGCCCATGCTGTAGGGTAACACACAGCAAGGGTGACTTGGTGTCACAGCCACCTGCACATTTCCTTTGCCAACCTGCAACAAGTGCCTCCACCTTTCTGCTCTCATCCGCCCCTGGGGAGGCTTTGTTGGGAATGGTCCTCAGGGGGACCCATTAACACTCCCCGAAACTTGGGATTTAATTCTGACTTGAACTTCTTGAGTGTTTTTTCTCAGTTCCCTCTCAGTGTCTGAGGTTCATGGACTCAGCACCACATACACTCGAGGGGGGATTCAAAGGCCAGAAGCCCTCACAAGCCATGCCACTCCCCAGCATTTTCGTCAGCTCTCAGTTCTGGTGAGGCTAGGTGGAGAGCTCTCAGGAGGGCACTTACAAGAGGAACATTTCCATCAGCAACAACACAAAAAAATCGGATGTTGGCTTTCACAGTTTTCTTCTTGTTTCAGCTTGGAGAATCCCTGTTATCCACATTGCTGGATTCCTCCTGATTCAGAGGGTCTCCTGATGACACCTGGATGTGTAGGAAAGGCAGGATTTCTGGTACGGGACATGTGTGGACAACCTTCCTCCTCCCCTCCCCAGCCCGGCCAGCTCTCCCATCAGCCCCTGGGGACCTACACCACTCTTGTTAACATCGAACCCTTTTCCCCTTGCCTCTGTAGCTGAGCGTTACAGCTCCTGTGCCCCAAGTCCCACCTGCTTCCCTTACAGAACCAGCTGCAAAGACACACAGAAGGGTTTGTCTGAACTAGGATCAAACAAAACTAACCCATGACAGAGCTTAATGAACCACAAAATGCACTCCTCAACTGTGTTTCAAGTCCAGGCTGCCTCCAGCGAGGTCCACTTCCCACCAGGCAGAGCCTGACTAGACATCTTTCAGACGGGTAGATAGGAAAGGCTGGAGAGACACCGAGTTAAGCCATTGGCTGAAGAGGTGGTGAGACTCCTGGAAGAGGAGGCAAGCTCTAGACTGCCTGAAGCTCAAAGCAGCAACTAGAGAGGGCAGAGCTAGCTTAAAGAAGGAGGGGATAAGAGAATAAGGAGAGTAAGGGGAGGAGGGGGACTGGAACACAAGGGCAAGTGCATGTGTCCAGAGAGTCTGAGGCAAAGATGACCTCAGAAAGGACCAGTTTAATCAGGACATGTAACATGCTAGTTCAGGGGGACATCACTAATACTTCTCCTGAGATGAATACCCTACCTGACCCTTCCCATGATTTCATCATGGGGAAACATTGACCTTTTTCTTTAAATGAGTTGATCATTTGAGCTGAGGGAAAGGTGCACGTATTTTTTCTGATGTTGATAACAGTTCTTCACCTTTGCAGGCAGAGCTCCGGGGTCGAACCACAAGCAGCCAGTGGCACTTGGAGAGGCACCGATGTGTCTCAGGTACCTGCCTGACACAGGCAATGTCTCTGTCTCCTGGAGAGCCTCTTCCCCTTTCCACCCTCCAAGAATGTCCTTCTTGAGTTTGAAGCCATAAGATAGGGCATCCCTGTTCCTCCATGGGGGTCTCCTGCCAAGTGCTGCTCAACTAACTCCCTGCACATCAGACGGGAGTGTTCCTGTGCCTGGAGGATGGTGACCCTGAAGATGCAGGAGGGATCCAGGGCCCTTCTGCCCTCCAGGGCTGTCTCCTCTTGCATCCTGCCAAGCAGAGCCAGAATGAGCTGAAAGCTGCTCTCCTGCTGCCCTGGGCTGTCATTCTGCTTTTTGTCTTACTTTCCCACCCTCGCATGATCACGGCAGTTATGGCTGCCCTCCACCTTGGCATCCCCATCCACTTCTGTTTTGCTTTGGACTAACTGAATCCAGCAATCCTTTCCTCATTGATTGCTGTGTCAAGAAATTCTGCCCCCTCCCATGCAGCAATCCCCCGGGCTGCTTGTGCCCAGGCTGACTGCCCTTCCAGCAGGTTTTGGGCTGCTGAGACTGTTCTCTGAGAACCAGCATCTGTGGCCAGGAGGCTTCCTCCAGCTGCCAAAAGAACGCTTCAGCTACCTCCTCTCCCTCCACAGGCAGCTGCTAGCAAACACCTCCCGAATGTCACCCTGCCTGGTGTGTCCTCTTAGCCTTCCTACAAGGTCTCGCCTGGCTCATCACCTCCTCCAAGGAAAAGCTCTCTGGCCACCTCCTTTGCCCAAAGTGCCCCTCCATGTCCTTGCTGTTGCAGCCTGCCTTCTTCAGGAGCCCATTGTCATCCTGCTGTGTGAGCTGTCCACCACGTTTGTGTAATCGCATGGGGACAGGGGAGAGGAAGGTGTCAGTGAAGGGGATGTAGCAGGGATTTTGAGAGTGGGGTCCAGAATAGAGGACGACTCAGAAGGCAGGGGAGGGAGAGGCAGGCGAAGGGGACTGTGGTGAATTAACCCCCTGCACCACCACCATAGGATATAATGGAGAACCTGCTCGTAGGCAAACGGCCAGTCACCATGCCCTTTCTATGACCCTGAGCATGGCCGGTAGCACGCCAGAAAGTTCCTGCAAACTACTCTTAAATTGATTGGCTCTCTCAGATCATGTGGTCTCGATTGTCTATCAAGGGAACCTTGGAGAAGGCTCATGAAGCAGCATGCCTGTTCCCACTCCGATTAGGTATGCAAATAGCTGGATCGAAAATGCACATTTTGACTGGTCAGTTTAGTCCTCTTGGGTGACTACGTACCCGACTGGCCTAGCTATAACAACAGCCAGGCCAAAGCACCTGGGGGAGGTGTTGGAGATACGGAGCTCGAAATCACAAAGACCGACGGACGAGCGCATTGAAGATCCCAGTGCCGAAGACCAGCGTGCCAGGGGAGGGAGAGGCTGAGGCAGCTCTTATCAGAGCTGTCGAACCACCCAGGTGCCTTTAACAGGCCCATTCCCTGGGTGAAGACATCAAGCAGCTGCAGTGGCTGGTCTCCGCTGAAGTGGCGAAGGCTTCCACCGGACTTCACTACCAACCCCCGCATGCTAACTGGAACGTCGTTCGGGAACATCAAGGGTGGACTCTTCCTCCCGTCCACTGGGTGGGAGCACCACACTGCCTAGAGTGTAAGCATAACCCCCGGGACTGGCACAAACCTCTCCCACTTCCACCCCCACAGCTGGGTGTCGACCCATGCAGAGGGCATCTGGGAGGCCTCTGAATTGAGTGCCGCTTCTTCTGGTGAAGGCCATGCATCCCAGCCCCGTGTGGGGGCTGTCACCTGCTCCGTCCTGGGAATGAGACCAGCCCGTCCGGAGGGTTGCTGCCCTGTACGCAGGCAGCATGTCTTCCATTTGGGGCTTCCCCCAACCCCACTGTGTCCACTTTCGGTTTCGGACCTAGCCATAGCCACAAAGCCTGGGCATCAATCCCATTCAATGACCTTGTTTTCCTTTTATCAAGATTCAGTTTCTTTCTTGTGATGATCCTTTTTGGATTCAAATACCATTATTGTGTTGTATAGCTTTGTACTGGTATACATATAATGTGCATATGTCTATAGTTATAGACTAGGAAGAAGACTTGATTTCTATAAGGTGTATAGTTTTGGGACATACTGTTATTTCAGGTAATAATTGTTAACTAATTTTCTTTGTATAGTGTTAATATCTTTACTGTTATAATCAGCTGTGTTTGTTCTGCTATCAGAAGGCCTCACTGGAGTGCTGTGTCCACTTCTGGCCTCCCCATTACAAGAGAGACATGGTGCTACTGGAGAGAGTCCAGCGGAGGGCTACAAAGATGATGAGGGGACTGGAGCATCTCTCCTATGAGGAAAGGATGAGAGGTGATCTCATCAATGTGTACAAGTATGTGAAGGGTGGGGGGGGGGTGTCAAGAGGATGAGGCCAGTCTCTTCTCCATGGTGCACAGGAACAGGACAAGAGGCAACGGGCAGAAACTAAAACACAGGAAGTTCCACCTAAACCAGAGGAAAAACTTCTTGACTGTGAGGGTGACTGAGCATTGGAACAGGTTGCCCAGAGAGGTAGTGGAGTCTCCTTCCCTGGAGATATTCACAACCCATCTGGATGTGATCCTGGGCAATATGCTCTAGAGATCCCTGCTTGAGCAGAGAGGTTGGACTAGATGATCTCCAGAGGTCCCTTCCAACCTCAACCATTCTGTGATTCTGTGAATCCCATTCACAGCATCTCTCCTGACTTTGCGTCATGAGTTTGGAGGAGTCCTGATACCTCAGTTCCCTGCCTCACTTTCCCTTTCAAAGGAGCATGTGCCAGAGTCTGAGTGACCAGAGTTATGGCGCAAGCTGTATGCCAGAAGTGTTCACAAAGTTTCCAGCAGCTCAGAGGTTTCAGTCTCCTTGGAGAGCCAATTAGGCATTGCTGCCTCTCTGCAGTGCCTGGGGAGAGACCAGCTGCAGCAGGAGCCTTCAGAGACTCCTGAAGTGCTTTCAACCCCAGGACAGTGCAGAGAGCAGGGGGGGATTCAACTGCTGCTGGACACAACCGCAGGAGGGGCTGAAAGAAGACGGCAAGGGCAGAGCAATGCCTGAGAGCTGGGTTGTGGTTTGCGGAGAGCTCAGGGAAGAGAAGGCCGTGGTGGGCAAGAAGCAGAGGGTGAGACCCCAACCTCCATCATCATTGCCCAACACCATCAGTGCAGAGGTCACCACCTCATCCGGAGGCCTGCAGCTTTGTGTTGTGTCATCTGAGTCAGGTCTGTTCCTTTCTGGCTGGGGAGGCTTTGCACGGTGGCATCTATGGGTGAGGAAAGTGATGGGCAAGTCCTTTGCTGGGTGTCTTCTACTCCAGCTCCCCCTTCCCTCCACACGTTTCTCCTGATGCCCTTGTTAGCAGAGGAGAGTGCTGGGGAGCTTGTTGGTTGGTGCAGAGTTAGTTTGTGCCTTTGCTGCCCCTGAGCCAGCCCAGAGCCCCACGAGCACAGCTGGCAGTGCTGAGGTCCAGCTGCTGGGCTGTGCCACCAGGCAGCCCCAAGCCCCTCCCAAACCATCGCGGAGGGGGAGCTACACCAAGCGAATGATCTCCCCTGTCCTCTTCTCTCCTGCCCTGCTCCCAATCTCTCCTCCTCACAATCAGTGATTAGCTCACGTGTCCATCTTCTCTCAGGTCCAGCTCCCTTTTCTCTCTGAAGCCCACACAAAGCTCTCTCTGAGAGCTCTCTGAGGAAGTCCTGCTGCACAGTGCCGGGGTTGTCCACTCCTGAGCCACGCACTGTCGAAGGAAGCACACGCCCTGTCCCTTCCAAAAACAACTGCTTCGGAGAGCTGAGGTCAGCCGTTTGGTGCAGGGCCCATGCTCCTGCCCTGAGGAAAAGGGCACCTGGCATGATGTGCTCGCAGAAAGGGGTCTCCTGGCCTACTAGGAACGGTGGCTGCTATTCAGAACAACTCTGGGTGCCAGAAAGACACTGTCACAGTCGGAGTGAATGCTTTCTCTCCTCTGCCTCTACTCCAAGCAGGAAAGGAGCACCTCCGAGGGGCAGCTCACAGATGCATGGCTTAACTCCCTGGAAACCCCTGGTTCCCTCCTTTCAGTAGTCATGGGGGCCCTAAAGGGAACACCAATGCGGTCAGGGAAGTGCCAGGCTCCGTGTTTTCTCTGACAGCCACTTCCTTCCTGATCCTTCTGCACTAGAAAGAAGGAAAGAAACAGATGTTTTTTTCTTGTAGGTTGCCTCATTGGGAAAGAGGAATGAGGGACCTGTGGTGCTCCATGGAGAAAGGGGAATGGGAGAATTGCACATTGCCAAAGGAGTTTCTCCTGCTGGGAATGGGGAATGTAGTCCTCGCTCCAGGCACCACTCTTCCTCCTCTCACTCATCATCTACTCAGTAACGATGGTCGCAAACATGCTCATTGTTGTGCTGGTGGTGGCGGACCGGCACCTGCACACCCCCATGTACTTCTTCCTGGTCAATCTGTCCTCCTTGGAGACCTGCTACAGCTCCACCATCCTGCCCCGGCTGCTGGCCAGCTTCCTGACTGGCGACAGCACCATCTCTGCTCACGGCTGTATGGCTCAGTTCTATTTCTTTGCTTCCTTTGCAGTTAGTGAGTGTTACCTGCTGGCCATGATGTCCTACGATCGGTACTTGGCCATATGCCAGCCCCTGCTCTATGCAAGCCGCATGACCTGGAAGGTCTCTCTGCAGCTGGCAGCAGCCTCTTGGCTAGTGGGACTCCTTATCTCTACAGTAGTCACTTCTTTCTTATCCCACTTAAGGTTTTGTGGCCCCAATGTTATTGACCACTTCTTCTGTGATTTCACACCATTGCTGGAGCTCGCCTGCAGTGACACCAGGGTGGTCACACTACTAGCTTCCGTACTATCTATCCTTAATGCAGTCTTCCCCTTCGTGTTCACACTGGCCTCCTACGTGTGCATCATAGCTGCCATCCTGAGGATCCCATCTAGCGTGGGCAGGCAGAAGGCCTTCTCCACCTGCTCCTCTCACCTTACCGTTGTCTCCGTTTTCTACGGCATCCTCATCATTGTCTACCTGATGCCCAGAACCCCCCAGCTGAGGCAGCTCAACAAAGTGTTCTCCTTTTTCTACACCGTCCTCACACCCCTGGTCAACCCCCTCATCTACAGCCTGCGCAACAGGGAGGTCAGGGAGGCCCTGAGGAAAGGGCTCAGCAGAGCTTTGGCCAACTCCACGAGCTCCGAGTATTGCTGTGCCAAGGTGGTAAAACCCCCTCGAGTGCATACGTGACCTGCCAAGGAGACAATGGGGGAAGGTGTGTGCTCCCCACCAGGAACCCCTCAAGGAGCATGTGTTTTGTGAGGTTGAAACAGAAAGGGAGCGAAGAGGTCATAAGAACAAAAACCAAATATTTCTCCAAGTCATCTAATAAAAGTCTGATGAAAAAGATGTGTGTATATGTGTGTTTCTAGATGGTTAAGGTGACTTGAGACAAATCCCACACCTAGAGCTATGACCCTTTAATAAGCCCTGATAGTGCAACCCTTGTCATGTCCAGTGATTTCACATCTTGGCTAATATCCCGCTATTTACTGCCACTACTATTTCCCAGCCGCTGAGCTTCCTTTCCCATCTCTGCAAGGGCAAGTGGTCTTTTCTCCTTCCTTTAGACAAGATTGACTGACTCAGTGCTGATCTGCCGGAAGGAAGGGGAATGGGAGGGAAGGGTGGGAAGGGACCTCAGGAGGTCTCCAGCCCAACCTCCAGGTCACAGCTGGTGACCTATGAGGTCAGATGAGGTTACTCAGGGGTTTATCCAGCTGGGTCTTGAGAAGCTCCACGGATGGAGACTGCACCACTTGTCTCGGTTGCCTCTGTCTTTCTGTCCTCATTGTAAAAAGTTTCTCCTCCTGTCCAGCCAGAACCTCTTTCGATTCAGCTTATGCCTGTGGTCTCTCATCCTCACACCGTGCACTGCTCAGAAGAGCCAGAGGTTACCCTCAGGTCCCCCTGAAACCCTCTCTTCCCCAGGCTGAACAAGTCCAGCTCCCTCAGCCTCCCCTCCCAGGGCAAAGGCTCCAGCCCCTGAGCCCCTTGGGGGGCCTCCACTGAGCCTGCTAGAGTTTGTCTATGTTGTTCCTGTAATGGCGGGGGGGGGTCAACTCTGGACACAGCATCTAAATGGAGGTCTAATGAGTGGTGAGCAAAGGCAGATGTTCACTTCCCTTGATCTAGTGGCCGTGCTCCTGGGCCTACAGGCCACGGTGCTGTTGGCCTTCCTGGCTGCCAGGGCACACTGCTGGCTTCTGGCCAGTCTGTCTCCTTCGTGGGTCACTGCAAGGGGTTCTTCCCTCCTGGGGCAGGAGTGGGCATTTTTCTCTCTTGAAGGTTCCTGAGCTCCAGGAGCTCCATGTCTCTCTTGTATTGGGGAGCCCAGAATTGGACACAGTGCCCACAAGGGCACACTGCTGGCTCGTGGTCAACTAATTGTCTGCTAAGAGTCGCAAGTCCTTCTCTGCAGAGCTACTTTCCAGCAGGTCAACCCCCAGCCTGTACTGCTGCATGGGGTTATTTCTCCCAAGGTGCAGGACCCCGCACTTGCCCTTGTTGAACTTCATGAGGTTCCTCTCCGCTCACCTCTCCAGCCTGGCCAGGTCCCTCGGAATGGCAGCACAGTCTTCTGGCGTGTCAGCCACTCCACCCAGTGTAGTATCATCAGCAAACTTGCTGAGGGTGCACTCTGTCCCTTCCTCCAGGTCATTGAGGAATACATTGAACAAGACTGGAGCCAGGACTGACCCCTGGGGGACACCGCTAGCTACAGGCCTCCAGCTTGACTCTGCGTCGCTGGTCACAACCCTCTGAGCTCGGCCATCCAGCCAGTTCTCAAGCCACCTCACCGTCCACTCATCTAGCCCACACTTCCTGAGCTTCCCTAGGAGGATGTGATGGGACACTGTCCAAAGCCTTGCTGAAGTCCAGGCAGACACAACATCCACTGCTCTCCCCTCCTCTACCCACCCAGTCATTCCACCCTGGAAGGCTATCAGATTGGTCAAGCATGATTTCCCTTTGGTGAATCCGTGCTGACTACTCCTGATCACCCTCCCGTCCTCCATATTCTTAGTGATGACCTTCAGGAGGAGCTGTTGCATCACCTTTCCCGGGGTGGAGGGGAGGGTGACAGGCCTGTAGATTCCTGGCCTCCTCCTTCTTGCCCTTTTGGAAGACTGGCGTGACATGGGCTTTCTTCCAGTCCTCAGGCACCTCTCCTGATCTCCAGGACCCTTTCCAAGATGATGGAGAGTGGCCTAGCGATAACATCTGCCAGCTCCCTCAGCACTCATGGGTGCATCCCATCAGGGTCCATGGATTTATGGATGTCAAGTTTGGACAAATGATCTCTAACGCGATCCTCCTCCACCAAAGGGAGAGTCTTTCTTTCTCCAGACTTCCTCTCTTGTCTCCAGGGTCTGGGATTCCTGAGGACTGGCCTTAGCAGTGAAGACTGAAGCAAAGAAGACATTCAGCAACTCTGCTTTCTCTGTATCCTTCGTCACCAGGGCACCCACCCCATTCAGCAGCAGGCCCACATTTTCCCTAGTCTTCCTTTTGCTCCTGCTGTATTTGAAGAAGTCCTTCTTGGTGTCCTTGATGTCCCTTGCCAGATTTAATTCCTAACGGGCCTTGGCCTTCCTTGTCACATCCCTGCAGCTTCTGACAACTTCCCTGTATTCCTCCCAAGTGCCCTGTCCCCTTTTCCACATTCTGTAGACTTCCTCCTTCTGTTGGAGTTTTGCCAGGAGTTCCTTGCTCCTCCATGCAGGTCTCCTGCTGAATCTGCTTTGCTGGACTTCTTCCTCAGAGGGATGCACCTGTGTTGAGCCTGGAGGAAGTGATGCTTGAATATTAACCAGCTCTCCTGGACCTCTCTTCCTTCTAGGGCCCTACCCCATGGCATTCCTCCCAGAAGGTCCCTGAAGAGGCCAAAGGTGGCTCCCCTGACATCTAGGGTTGCGACCATACTTATTGCCCTGTTGTCTCATTGCAGGATCCTGAACTCCACCTTCTCATGGCCACTGCAGCCAAGACTGCCCCCAACCTTCACATCTCCAGCTAGACCTTCTTTGTTTGTTAGTACAAGGTCCAGCAACACACCTCTCCTCGTTGGCTTCTCCACCACCTGGGTCAGAAAGTCATCCTCAGTGCTCTGCAGGAACCTCCTGCAGGACTGGTTGTGCCTAGCTGTGCTCTCTTCCCAGCAGATGTCAGGGGGGTTGAAGGTCCCCAGGAGAACCAGGGCCTGTGATTGTGAAGCTATTTTCAGCTGTCTGTAGAAGGTCTCATTGACTTGCTCTTCCTCATCACATGGCCTGGAGTAAACCCCCACCACCGTGTCACCCATGTTAGCCTGCCCTTTAAGCCTTACCCATAGGCTCTCAGCCTGCTCTTCATCCACCCCTAGGCAGAGCTCCATGCAGTCCAGCTGCTCCCTCACATAAAGAGCAGCTCCACCACCTCGCCTTCCTCGCCTGTCTTTCTGAAAAAGCACATAGCCATCCATGACAGCATTCCAGTCATGCCAGCTATCCCACCAGAGCTCTGGAACTGCAACGAGGTCATGGCCCTGCGACCACACATAGGTCTCTAATTCTTCCTGCTTTTTCCCCACGCTGCGTGCATTGGTGTTGAGGCATTTCAGAGAGGCAATCGAGCAGGCAGGTTTCCTGGGAGGGGTGCGAGAGGATCCTCCACAGTCACGTCCCGTGTGCACTTCCCCGGCTGCATGCACCCACTGGAGGCATCCCGACTTGAGTGGTGTTTTGCTGAATTCCCTGTCTCTGTAACTCTCCCCTTCCCCCATCTTTCCTGCTGGCCAGCACATCTGCGGAGGGCCAATCAGGCAGCTGCAGTGCAAGGGCCCTCACAATCCACACTGCAGCCATGTCCCCTTTGCCTGCCTCGTCCTGTCCTCCCACCCACTTCTCATCTCTGCTGGGAGGAGTGGTGTTGTCATGCTGCTCTTGTCCTCCCAATAGCTCCTGCCAGAACCTAGCCAAGGAGGTTCCTGTACAAGAGGTGACCTCGTCATCAACACTGCCAACGTGTCACCTTCACCTGCCTCTCCCTCACCCACCTTCTGAGTCATCCTCTCTTCTGGACCCCCACTTCCAAAATCCCTGCTACATCCCCTTCACTGACACCTTCCCCTCCCCTGTCCCTGGATCCTTCCTGGATCTTCAGGATCACCATCCTCCAGGCACACAAACACTCCCACCTGACAAGCAGGGGGTTGAGCAGCACTTGGCAGGAGACCTGCATGGAGGGATGCCCTGACTTATGAGTTCAGACTCAAGAAGGAAGTTCCCAGAGGGTGGAAGAGGGAAGAGGCTCCCCAGGAGGCAGACAGAGACATTGCCTGTGAATGCAGGGATGGAGCTGGGAGAGCCAAAGCTCAGCTGGAACTGGAGCTGGAGCTGGAGCTGGAGCTGGAGCTGGAGCTGGAGGTTGCAAGGGCACTGGAGGGCAACCCAAAGGTCTTCTGTCAGAACGCTGGCAGCACAAGGAAGGCAGCTAAGGAAAATGTGCTCTCACTGCTCAGTGCAGCAGGGGACATAGTGACAAAGACAGGGCAAAGGCAGAAGAGCTCATTGTCTCTTCTACCTCGTGTGCTACTGCTAAGATCTGCCCTCAGGCCCCCCCCCCCCCCCGATCCTCAAGGCTCTTTGTGCCTGTGTGACATTGCTCTTGGTAGTCTTTGAAATGTGAGCATGGTCAGGGAGGTTTCTGATATCTGCCAAGGTCCCCAGGTCTCTTAGCATATCTGTGGTAGAGAGGCTTGACCCACAGCTGAAGAGGATTCAGCTGGGGAGCCCTTGTGCCAAGTGAGCACGCACAAGCCCATGGGACAGAGCACACTCTCATCATGGCTGTGGATCATGCGTAATGGGGACGAGCCCCTGAGCGACCTCATCTAGTTCCCTCAACACCGAGCAGGGGATTGGTCCAGGTGACGTCCTGAGGTCTTGTCCACCCTGAGTGCTGCGATTCAGGGAATCTTTTCCTGGAGAGCTCTGTAAAGAGAGAGGAGGCAGAGCAGGAAGAAAGGAGAGAGAGGCAGGGGAGAGAGGAAAAATGTCAGATTAAATATAGTAGTTCCTCGGAACAAAGTTTCTCCATTCAGAGTGGTGGTGGGAAAGGTATTGTGATGAAGAACTATGTATATATATGTAAATATAGACTTTCCTATACAAGTGCATACATATGGTGCTGCCAATAAGAAAGAAAAGAAAAACTCATTATAATTGTGAAAGTATGTTGGAATTTCTGTAAATGAAGATTAGTTCCAGTTCCTGGAACTAGGATTTTGTGACTAGTTGTCACCTTAAGACAAGAAGTCCACATTCAGGCCTTGATTCCTTTACCCCCATAGAGGGGCTGTTGCTGCCGGGGACGCCTTGTGTAGCTGTGTTGCCATGTGGTGCTAGGAAATGCAACCTAGGATTTCACTGACCATGAGGGGAACGAAAAGAGTGTGTGGCTAGGTGCTTATGGAGTCCTTTAAGACATCACTGTAACACAGCTGTGTGTCTTTGCAGCTGGTTCTCTAAGGGAAGCAGGTGGGACTTGGGGCACAGGAGCTGTAACGCTCAGCTACAGAGGCGAGGGGAAAAGGGTTCGATGTTAACAAGAGCGAAGTAGGTCCCCAGGGGCTGATGGGAGAAGTGGCCGGGCTGGGGAGGGGAGGAGGAAGGTTGTCCACACATGTCCCGTACCAGAAATCCTGCCTTTCCTACACATCCAGGTGTCATCAGGAGACCCTCTGAATCAGGAGGAATCCAGCAATGTGGATAACAGGGATTCTCCAAGCTGAAACAAGAAGAAAACTGTGAAAGCCAACATGCGATTATTTTTTGTTGTTGCTGATGGAAATGTTCCTCTTGTAAGTGCCCTCCTGAGAGCTCTCCACCTAGCCTCACCAGAACTGAGAGCTGACGAAAATGCTGGGGAGTGGCCTGGCTTGTGAGGGCTTCTGGCCTTTGAATCCCCCCTCGAGTGTATGTGGTGCTGAGTCCATGAACCTCAGACACTGAGAGGGAAGTGAGAAAAAACACTCAAGAAGGTCAAGTCAGAATTAAGTCCCAAGTTTCAGGGAGTGTTAATGGGTCCCCCTGAGGACCATTCCCAACAAAGCCTCCCCAGGGGCGGATGAGAGCAGAAAGGTGGAGGCACTTGTTGCAGGTTGGCAAAGGAAATGTGCAGGTGGCTGTGACACCAAGTCACCCTTGCTGTGTGTTAACCTACAGCATGGGCCAGCACTGACACCCAGCCCCTGGGTGGGGTGGTGCTTTTGCTCCGACTTGGCTCAGGGCTCTCTGTGGGGGCAGGGTGAGGGTGGGGGTGTGCAAGGCTGCCTGCAGGATGGGACAGCACCTCCTGGGCTCTGTGGCGGGGTGGGGAGGTAATGAGGACCTGGGGCCGTCAGAAACACAGTGTCTCCTTGGCCTCCGTGGCAGACACCAGACAAAGCCAAGAGCACCAAGACCTCCGTCCTGTCGGAGGCTTTCAGCCTTGGCAGTGCCCTCGGTCGTCTCCACCCCAGGCTGCCCTCTGCTGTCCCACTCCTGCGTCTGTGTCCCTGCAGCCTGTAGACACCCAACCTGCTTCCCCACTGTGCTCTCCCCCAGCCATCTCACCACCCTTACTGATGGCTCTCTGCCCTCTCTTGCTTTTCATCCAGACACAAAGCCAGGGGCTCCCCACCGGCTCCCTCTGGGTGTCCTGCTGAACCACAGCACAAGTGACAGTCCAGTTCCCAAAAGTTCAGCCTGAAATTCTTATAATCCATTTATCTTTCATCTCTTTCTCCTTCTCTTGCTATTTCCTATTACGTAGAATAATCTCCATCACCTCTGAAACCACCCTTCAAGCACTCACAGGCTCCTACTGTACCACCCTTAGTCTCCCCTTCACCAGGCTAAAGAAGGCCACATCCCTCAGCCCCTCCACACAGGCCTTGTGCCTCAGGACCCTTCCCCCATCTTGGAAGACCTCCCCTGGACCCTCTCCAAGTCCTCCCCATTCCTCCACCACTGGGCAGCCCACACGGGGACACACTCTTCCAGATGTGGCCACACCAGTGCTGAGTCAAGGGGGATGGGGACTGCCCTTGCCTGGGGGGCCATGGTCTTCCTGAGGCAGCCCATTCTGCAGCTGCCCTGAGTTGTGGTCAACATTGCTGGCTTCTCTGGCATCCCTCGTCATATCCAGGCCCTTCTCCTCAGGGTCACTCCTCTGACGGTCAGCTCTCAGCCTGTCCTGATGCACAGCGTTTTCTCCTCCTCCAATGCAGGACTGGCCACTTTTCCTTGCACAACTTCATGAGGTTTGTGTTGGCCAAATCGCCAAGTTCTCAAGGCCCCTCTGGACTCGAGCTCCTTTGTGTCAGCTCTTAATGTGTGTGTGCAGATGGCTCGTCCTGTCTTGCAGTGCCTCTCACAGGATAACAGCATGAGGCATTGCAGGACACTGCGTATAATAAAAGGAGGTACCAGTGTAAAGGAACTTCTGGCCAAGGTAGAAAGGAGCATGGGAACACTCTCAGAAAAGCCAAAGGAGGGTAGAAAGTAAGCATGACCAGGGCCAATGAAGAAAGGAGAAATAGGGGTGATTGTTTGCATGGGAGGGGATCAGAATGGTAAAAGAGAAGACCTCGTCAGGTGGAAAAGAACAAATAATGCAACAAAAGGTGAAGCAGAAGAAATATTGGGGCTCTCTGGGGATACCTGCAAAGCCACCCTGAATCTGAATGACTCCGAGTGGAGCAGGACAAGAAACATGCAGTGGATCTGCTCCTACTTTTGTCTGACATACTTCCATGGTCATGGTGAAACTGAATCTTTTCCCTGTGGTCAGCAAGGAAAGCCATGAGATGGAAGGAAATGCAGAATCCTTCAGGCTGGAAGGGACCTCAGGAGGTCTCTAGCTGAACCTCCTTCCCACAGCAGGGTTAACTGTCAGATCCTACCAGGTTGCTCAGGGCTTTATTCATTTAGGACTTGAAAACCTCTGAGGCTGGAGATGGCACAGTGTCTCTGGGCAACCTGCCCCAGTGCTTCACTGCCTGCAGGGGTAAAAGGTGTTTTCTTCTCTCCGCCTGAACCACTCTTGTTTCAGCTAGTGCCCATTGGGCCTCCTCCTCCCATTGTGCACAACGGTGAAGGGCCTGCCTCCAGCTTCGTGATGACCTCCTGGTCAATATGGGCAGGCTGTTATTTGATCTCCCCAAAGCCTCCTCTTCTCCAGGATGAACCAACCCAGCTCCCTCAGCCTCCCATAGGGACAAAGTCAACCTTAGTAATGTGTGCCTCGGATGTTTAAGGCTCTTCCAGTCCTTCTGCATTTTACTGGATCTGCTAAGGACCTTAGGCACATTCCAGTGCAATCACCCTCATGCCATGTCTTTCTGCATGTGTCACACTCATTGGGCATCGTGTTGTCATGTGCAGGTGTTATATACGGTGAGGAGGGCGTGTTCTGGACAAGAGGTCCCTTATAATTAAGCTTTGAAAACCTTTCAGGCCTAAGAAGCAACCTCACACCACTGGGAGGGGCTGGCTCTGGGGATGCCATATCTGGTGCTAACTCACGTGCAGAAAAGGAATTCATGACTGTAAGAGTCGCCGGGGCTATCATCAGGGATGATAGAGTTATCAGAACCATTCAGGTTGGAAGGCACCTTGAGAGGTTTCTAGGCCAACCTCTTGCTTCCATCGGGAGCAACACTGAATACACATCGAGTTTCACAGGGCTTTGTCCAACAGTGTCCTGAAAGCCTCCCAGAATAGAGAATCCACAACCTCTCTGAACCCTTCTTGATTGCTCTCACTGATTTTTCTCCCTTATATCCAATTTTAGCTGCACTTGTGTCAGCTTGTAACCATTGCCTCTCATTGTCCTGCCATGAATCCCTGTACAAACCTCATTCTTTATCAGTGGTAACCTTGAGTTGGGAAGCTGCGAGGGGTTCCCCCCCAAAGCCTTTCCTTCTCCAGGCTGAGCAAGGCCCATTCCTTCAGCCTCTCCTCCCAGGGCAAGTGCTCTGGCCCCCAACCACCTTGGAGGCCTGACACTCAACTCACTCCATGTCGTCAACAGCGTTCTTCTACAGGGGGCCTCAATGGATGCAGGATCTAGATGTGCTCTAACGAGTGCTGAGTGGAGGGGGATGATCACTTCCCTCAGTCTGTTGGCTTTGCTCTTTTTCAGGCAGCCCAGGACACTGGGGCCTCCACTGCTGCCAGGGAACACTGCTGCCTCACATCCAGCTCGCTGCCCACAAGGACTCTCAGGTCCTTTTCTGCAGAGCTGATGCCCATGCGGGCACTCCCCAGCCCACATCACTGCAGGGTGTTGGTGGACCCCAGGGGCAGGACCTGGCACTTGTTTCGTTTTGCATTTCACAGTGTTCTGGCAGCCCGTTCCTCCTACCTGCTGAGGTCCCTCTGAAGGGCAGCCCTCAAGTTCATGACTCTTTTCCTCATTAGCTGTCATCTGCCAATGTGAGGAGAGCTGTGTCCTCCACTTGCCAGTGGCTTCCGGGTAAAGCCTGACCCATTCACAAAAACCCTCTGAGCTCCATCATCCAACCAGCTTTTTACCCAGCTGGCTGTCTACACAGCCTATTCTAATGCCTTCCTTGTGTACAAGAATATAGTGTGAGGCAGCGTCAAACTCCTCACTAAAATCATGGTGAATGACATCCACTACTCTCCTCTCCTCCACAAGTACAGGTCTTTTATCAGAGAAGGCAATCAGCTTGCCGAAGAATGAGTTATCTTCAGTACATCCATGCTGACTGTTCCCAGGCACCTTCTTCTCCCTCATGTGCCCACCAAGTGTGGTGCAAGAGGATTCATTCCATGACAACACTCCTCACCAAAGTGTGGCTGAAGGGCCTGCAGCTCCTGGGGTCTCCTTGTGGCCTTTTTGCAAGATGGGCACAACATATTCCTTTTTCTGCTCATTGGGACCTCCACAACATTTCCAAGATGATAGCGGGTGGCCTTGTTGTGAGAGCAGCCAGCCCTCTCCCTGGCCTCAGATGCAGCCCATCCAGTCTCTTAGACTCGTGTGGGTTGAGTTCTTGCAAGTCATCCCTCACTCTTCCCTCTTCCACTGCTGCTAGGTTTTTTCCGCTGGAGTTGTGACTCTAGGCACAGCAGCCCGGCAGACCTTGTTGGTGAAGACTGAAGCCCAGAAGGCCCTGAGCTCCTCAGGCCTACCTGTGTCTGCTCTTCCTAGATTCCCTGACCAATCCAGCAGTGAGCCCACATTTCACTTTTCATTCTTTCACTGCTCCTCTGCTCCTCAGAGCACAGGCCAGCGTCTGTGCTCTGCTGCTATCCCTCCTCACTCCCTTCAGCATCCAGAATGCTACTTTTCATGGTCACCGCAGGCAAGGCGGACACTGACTATCCCGTCCCCGAGCAGGTCCTCCCTCCTGGAAATTCCCACATACAAAGAAGCATCACGAGTCTTGTCCCGCTGTGCCTTTGTGCAAAGAAGTTGTCCCTGATGCCCTCCAGAAACCTCCTGGCCTGCTTGCACTCTGCTCTTGGCCCTTCCATTCAATGTCAGTGGGATTAAAGTCCCCTCCCTAAGAACAAGGGCCTAGGATCCTCAGAGGTGCTAACATTGCTTAAAGGAGTCTGCAGCCACCTCCTCACCCTGACTGGGTGGTCCATAACTCCCATTGGGATGTCACCCTGGTCACCCACAAGCTCTCACCCAAACCCTTGCCTTGATGGGTGAGGAGCACCACACACCCGAGCTGTTCCTCATCTTCCCCCTTGGTCTCTCCTGAAGAGCTTGTCCCCTAACATCAGGGCTCTCCTACTGTGCAAGTGATCCCACCACATCTCTGTTATTCGGACAATGTTTCAGTCAGATTAGTCATGTTCCCAAGGGCCAAGGACAGTGTGTGTGCGATGGCCCCACTTCAGAGCAGAGACGTGCTGGTAGACAAAGCAGGGGGCAATGTAATGGTGAAAGGAAGTTCCCACTGGGAGAGCAAACGCTGCAGTGCCCAAGGCCAGGGAGAAACAGAGCTGGGCCGTGCAGGAGTGGCAGGAGAGGGGTTTGCTGCCTGAGTTGAGTCTGGAGCACACGGGGGCCTGTGACAGAGGTGAACGGATCTCCAGGAAGCACAAGGTGCCACTGAAGAAGTCCCTGGGCCTGCACAGCCGGCGATCCAGCCACCCTGGGGACATCATCAGCACAGGCCCTGTTCATATCACCTGGGGGTGAGCAGAGGGCCGGGGAGAAGAAAACTAGAAGGTGTTAAGAGCGCAGGGCCATGAGTGGAGACCTTGCTGTGATGTGCCTCCCACCAATGCAGCATGCTTGGATGTGGACAGTACAGACTGTGCCCGAAGGCAGAGGTAGGATTCAGTTGTCTGGGCACAGGTAGGAAACCCGAGGTGCCCTGGGGCACTTGCCCAGCACCACTCCCAAAGGGTACGGTTTTCCTGTAGGAGCCAGGATGTATCTGCTAGAAACGTGCAGTTGTGCTGGACACCCCAGGCACCTGACATGGCTCTGCCAGCCAATTTTTATGTCATTAAATCAGGTGTCTGCATGGGATTACTTGAGGATTTTGCTCTGTAGGGATCTGCTTGTGTCTCAGCTTCATAGTGAGTGGTGCTCTAGCAGCATTAGGCCTCTGGGGTCATTGGAGACAGCCAAGGGAATTCCCCACCTGGCCCCCAGCTCATGCTCTAGGAGGACAGGGGTCTCACAGGCGCTCCCTCAGAGCCAGCAGACACTGGCACAAGCCTTGCACCACCTCTGTCTCTTCAAACGTCACCTGGTGTTTGTGTGTGGCCAACTGACTCCCGCCCTCCATCTCCAGTGGTTACAGTGGGAGTGTAGACAAGGGGCTCGCTTGCAGGCATCCATGCTGTCCACATTCCAGCTTGGGCAAGGGGAATCCCACCTCCTTGGTGTTTGGGGAGTTCATGGCAGTGAGCTGAGTCCCACTCCACCACAGGGGCTTCCATACAGGCACGAGATGCCTCGATTGACTTACCCAAATCAATACCTGAACCGTGGGTAAATGGCTTCCCTCCTTTTCCCTGTACGCGTGTGCTGCCTTGTTAAGAGATGGGAAGAGGGACCTCCAGAGTGGGACATTTCCACCTCTCGTAGATAACCATCCCTGCTGAGGGAAATTGCAATGCTGGAATGGGTCTCTCTCCACTGTTTAGAGAGGGACCATCAGTGATTATTTGGGCATGGTGTTATTTGGTCCCCCATGCACACCTTGCCACTTCTCCTTCCATCTTCAGCAGGTCTCTGTTGTCCAAATCCCTCAGCTCCTCTGCCCTGCACAGCTGCCTCCCTTTGTCCATCCCACTGAAGAGATCCATACAGCTGGGCTTCCCCTTCACCCAAGGGCATCCCCCCTCCTCACCTTCCCTCCTGGTCTCTCCTGAAGACCTTTTAGCCACCAGTTGCAGCTCTGTCATTGTGTGAGCTGTCCCACCATGTCTCAGCAGTCACTCCAACAATGCCACATTTCTGTGACAGCACACGGGGCTCCAGCTCCTCTTGCCTGTTCCCCGGGCTGAGGGCATTGCTACACATTGGAGCTGCAGCACCCCAGCTGTGGCCCCAGGGACAAGTGCAGCCTTATGAACCTGTTATGAACAGGGAAACCTGTTGCAGAGTGCCCGGGACACACTGTATGCAAAGGCTTTGCTTCCTAGCAGAGACATGCTGGAGTGGCTGGCACATGGCCAGGTGGTGCTGAAGTCAGGGGCTGAGGAAGAGAGCAAACCCTGCAGTCCCCAAAGCCAGAGACAAACCCAGCTGGGTCAGGCAGCCCTGGTGGGAGAGGGGTTTGCTGCCCCAGGTGACTCCAAAGCCCTTTGGGGCCTGTGAGAGAGGTGAAGAGGGTGTCCAAGAAGGACAAGCTGCTGCTGAGAAGGTGCCTGGGGTAGGACAGCCTTTGATCTATTCACAGTGGGGACATCGTTAGCCTGGTCACTGTTCAGAGCATTAGGTGTGAAGGTTCAGGAAGAGGAGACCCACCAGGGTTGGAGGGCATAGGCACACGAGTGGAGACTCTTGCTGTGATGTGCCTCCCAATCCTGCAGCACCCCTGGGTGTAGCTGGGATGGACCTTCCCTGCATGCCATGGGCTTGGTGTTCAGCTGCTGGCACACAGGACCCAAACCCCTTTCAGAGGCCCTGTGGCATTTGCCCTGAACACCCTGGCTTCCCTGGAAGTCCTGTGTGGTCTGTGCCAGACACATGCTGCGCACCCCAGGCACCTAGCACGGCACTAGAGGCCTCTTTTATTCCCTGAAAATGAGCGCCCTGAATTAACTGAAGTGTCTGCAATGCCGGGAGGTGCATGGGCCTTAGCTCTGAAGTGACTTGAGCTGCACTATGTACAGCTGGTGGAGCCTAGAGAGCGACCTGGCTCTCCTGATGGTGAACTCCTCCTTTGGGTCAGCTGAACTGCTCTGCAGGCTCCATGGAAATGCATGGCTCCATGGAAAGGTTCCGATGGCCCAAGAATATGGTGTAGGTTCAGGTGGCCAAGGGAACCTGCCCCACCACCCCTCTGGCCCACAGCTGAGGCTCAGGAAGGATGTGGGTCTCTCAGAATAGCTCCATCTCAGCTGGCAGACACTCACACACATGACTTGGACCAAGCCTGGAACCTCAGCCATCACCGGGGGTTTGGGTGTGAGCCGCTGACTCCCCCCTCCATCCCTAGTGCTTGTCGTGGCAGCTCAGGCAAGGCCTTGCATGCAGGCAGCTCTTTTGGGCACCCCGAAACTGAGGCCAGAGGAAGCCCACCTCCGGTGGGTTTGGGGCATGCGTGGGAGGGAGCTGAATCCCCCTCCCGACCAAGGCCTTCTCAGCGGAGATCAAACACCTGCCTTTCCTCCTCTGAATCACTGCCCCACGCAGGGGAAATGACCCCCTCTCGGCCACTCTCTGCGTCTCCTGGCCAGCAATGGGACAGGAAGAGCAGGAGGCAGAGGGGAGCAGGTCCAGCCCTCTCCACCTCTGTCCCCTGAGGGGATCAAGCACCCTGCTGAAATCAGTCTCTCTCCACAGCGCCGAGAGGGACTGCAGGGGATTATTGCAGCTGCCAGAGCCTTTCCCAGAAGGGAGCCTGCTGCCCCTCAGGAGCTGCCAGCCTTGGAGCCCCAGGACAATCTCCAGGGAGCCCAGGGGGCAGAGAAAGTCACGCCTTTGGCTGGGCCTCTGCTCCTGAGCGGGGCCAGGCTCCGGGGACCGAGGGAGCTGCTGGCAACCGGGCAGCACAGCCACGAGACAGCTGTGGGCAGGAGCAGCTCCTCTGCCAAGAGCAGCGGGGCTCCGGGCACTGCCTGCTGCTGCTGACGGGAGATGAGGCGAGAGGGAGAGAAGCGAGAGGCAGTGTGGAGTGGGAGGACGGCTGAGTGCTCCTTGTGGGGGAAATCTGCACAGCCCTTTGCATGGTAAGTCTCTGGCTGCAGGGCAATGCTGCTGAGGTTCCTGGAGGGGTCTTCTGCACCCACCCCATCCCATGACTGATAGGGATTTTAAGGATCGCTCTTGCAGCTTCTGCATTGTGGAGGAGGAGGAGGAGGAGGAGATGCTTCAGAGCAGGATGTCCTGCCACACCGTCAGAGGCACAGGGCATCCTGCTGCCTTCTCCCAGGGACACAGCTGGAGTGTGAAGCCGAGCTGTGCACCCAGGTCTGCCCCGGTTCATCAGTCAGAGTGGTGTCCCTGCACCCCAGGGTGCTGTGTGCCCGGGGCAGTGACTCTGCTGCCTACGTGGGTCAGCACCCAGCCTGCCCGGGGAGCTCCCCACGGCGCTGCAGGGAGAAGCTCTGGGTGAGAGGGGTTTCCCCCAGCAGGGCAGGTTCATCCTCCCGTCGAGAGGGTGCTGCATGGAGCAGGGCTGCCCACAGCTCCAGCTCTCCAGGAGGACCTTTTGAGAGTGGGGTTTTCAAGAGGGCTCGCCTCTGCATGGTGGGAGTGGAAATGCAGCAGTCAGGTTGAGGCAAGAAACTAAGCCTGGTCACCACCACGCTGAGGGGTGACTAGGTTTGCAAGGACCCACAGCAATTGCCCACACAAGCCCTCAGCCTGCAGACAGCACCCACTTCACCTTGCCATCACTGTTCTCGGCCAGCCCCAGCATGCAGACGCTTTCCCCCCAGCAAGCCCCCTGCAGCTTTCCTCTCCCACCCAGCAGAGGAAGGGGGAATGAGCTGACTCAGGAGATGCCACCTTTAAGACCCTTCACCCTCCCGGGGGGTGTGCAGCCGAGCTGTGTGCTGCCCTCCAGAAGGGCCCAGCCCTTGTGTAGGACATCTGTGATACCTAAATGTCCCATGCAGAAGCCGCAGAGGGGTGCTAAGGAGATGGAAGTGCTGCTGGGGGTGGCTGTATGTGGGCAGATGAAAAAGCATAGTGGAGATGTGGAGACCAGTGTGCTGGCTGTGTCCTAGGGCACAGGGAGAGCTGGTGCCTCTCAGGGCTCACTAGTCTTCACCCTGGGAGCCACGGAAAGGCTGCCTAGTCCAGCCCTGCAGAGCAGACAAAGAAGCAAACAATCCCCCCAGCACGGAAGCTGTTGCTTTTGTGCTCCAAATGCCTCCAAACTGCATGTGAAGATGTTCAACAGACTTCCTACACTCCAGCAGCACTGACCCCTCTGCAGCCTGCAGGCACACGTCCCAGCTCCTCATGGCGCACGCAGCCAGCCCAAGCTGCAGCTGCAGACAGGGAGCTGAGTGAAGGTCCTGCCGAGGAGAAAAGCAGTCTCCGTGTGTGCGTGCGTGCGTATGTGTGTGTGTGTGTGTGTGTGTGTGTTGGGGGGTGTGTGAGAAAGGGGAAGAGCTGTGAACAGAGGAGTCTCTCCTGACTTGTCCCTGTCTTTTCCTCCTGGCACAGTCCCACGGGCCTGCAGGGAACAACATGTCCAACAGCAGCTCCCTCAACGAGTTCCTCCTCCTGGCATTCACAGACACGCGGCAGCTGCAGCCCTTGCACTTCGCGCTCTTCCTGGGCATCTACCTGGCTGCCCTGCTGGCCAACGGCCTCATCATCACCGCCATAGCCTGCCACCACCGCCTCCACACCCCCATGGACTTCTTCCTCTTTAATCTCTCCCTCCTCGACGTGGCCTCCATCTCCACCACTGTCCCCACATCCATGGCCAATTCCCTCACAAACACCACGACCATCTCCTACTCAGGATGCACTGCCCAGGTCTTAAGTTTTGCCATTTTCATTTTGGCTGAGTATTCCCTTCTCACTGTCATGGCTTAAGACTGCTACGTTGCCATCTGCAGACCCCTGCACTACGGGACCCTCCTGGGTGGCAGCAGAGCTTGTGTCCAAATGGCAGCAGCTGCCTGGGGCAGCAGCTTTCTCAATGCTCTCCTGCACACTGCCAACACCTTTTCCATACCTCTCTGCCAAGGCAATGCTGTGGGGCAGTTCTGTGAGATCCCCCACATCCTCAAGCTCTCCTGCTCACACTCCTACCTCCAGGAAGTTGGGGTTGTTGCGATTACGACCTGTTTAATCTTGGGGTGTTTCGTTTTCATTGTGCTGTCCTACGTGCAGATCTTCAAAGCTGTGCTGAGGATCCCCTCCGAGCAGGGCTGGCACAAAGCCTTCTCCATGTGCCTCCCTCACCTGGCCGTGGTCTCCCTCTTTGTCAGCACTGGCATGTGTGCCTACTTGAAGCTCCCTTCCATCTCCTCCCCATCCCTGGATGTGGTGGTGGCTGTTCTGTATGCAGTGGTGCCTCCAGCAGTGAACCCCCTCATCTACAGCCTGAGGAACAAGGAGCTCAAGGATGCCCTGAAGAAACTCATTCAGTGGGTACAATGTGGGCACCAATAACCATCCCATGTGCACCCACTCATCATTCACAGGGCATTTAACATCAGGGCTCTGTGTTGTTCTTTTCTTGTTTGTCTTCCTTTTCTGATACATTCCCATTAAAAGAGAAAATTTTTGGTTTGTGCCACTTCTCAGGAATCTCATTTGAATCTGAGCCAGAGACCATGGTGAAGCAGGAAGCCAGGTGTCTCCCTTCCTCCGCAGAAATGGGGCAACCTCAGAGTCTGAGCTCCCTCGGATGCCCCCAGTGCAATGAGGGGAGTTTCCCTTTGCAGGGTCTCTTTTGGCACTGACACCAAAGGTGCTCAGGGGCATAGAGTCAGGCTTGGACAAATATAGATGGGGTGAGACTGTGGGTCCCGCGTCCCTTAGGAGAGCTCAGCTCCCCTGGCCACAGGCAGGGTGGGATCTCACAGCCCTCTCCTGCAAGGGTGGCAGCCAGCTGTCCCCGTGGGCTCCTCCCTTCCCTCTGCAGCGCTCCAGTGCTCAGCGGAGTGGGAGTGGAGGGGAAGAGGGTCTCGATGCAGGCTTTTTCCTGGCTGCAGCCTTGCATGGAGGCTGCAGCTTTCCTGGAGACACATCCACCAACAGCAGCAGGACTTCCTCTTTTCAGGGCTGCTCTCCTCCCTTCCACACTGTCCTGCTGTGCTCTGATGTGTGCTGATGGCCCAGGAGTTCTCATAATCTGGTGCTGGCAGGGTTGTGTTTCCATGTGCATGTGTCCTGTGACTACAGGCAGGACCAGGCAATGGGAACCCTCATGCCAGACGTGGCCCCCAGAATAACATTTCCCTAATAAAAGGGGATCTCCTGTGTGACACACCTGAAGTCTGGCCTTTCTTCACAAGATGGAATCCCAAATACTCCCAAGGGCCTGCTGCTCTGCTGGGGAACTCCATGGGAGGCAGGGGATGAGCTCAGAGTACCCGTGAGATCTGTTAGGGACCAAAGACTGAATTTGGGGCTCAGTTCTCAGTGTCCAGTGCCCGCAGAGATGGGGAATGGTCTCTGAATTGCCGGCCTGGGGCAGTCCCACAGGTGACAGTGCTGATGAGAGATGCCCGACCTTCCGGAGGGGCATCGGAGCGCTCAGGAGAGCTCAGGGGATCTCCAGGGACAGCATGTGCTTCAGATGGGCAGTGAGTGGAGCCTCACAAAGGGAGGGACAGCGCACGGTGGAGTGAGCAGAGGGCAGAGCACTAACTCCAGGTCTTCCTGGGGGAAACGAGGGCTCAGCAATCCCCGGAGAGGCAGTGGGGACCCAGGAGGCCCAGGCAAGGGCGACTGGAGAGTGACGCCTCCACCCTTGGTGCCGAGGGCGGGAGGGAGGGGAGCGGGAGGGGAGGCAGGAGGGAGGGAGGCAGGAGGGAGGGAGGCAGGAGGAGGGAGGGCGGTAGGGGAGGCCCAGCCAGGCCGGGGCAGCCCTGGGGGCCCAAGGGCCGCTGTTGCTAGGCAGCACCGGGGTGGGGTGGGGGGGCAGGAGGAGGCCACGTGACCTGCAGCTGGTGGGGTTGCCGGGCAACGCCGGGCGGGGCTGCAGCGGCCCTGGGGGAGTGGTGCCGGCCCTGAGGCGGGGGGGGGGGGGGGGGGGCGGGGGTGGGGCGGGGAGCGGGAGGAGCCGGGCCCTCCGCAGCCCCCGGCCCCGCTGCCCCGGCCGTCGGGGGGCTGGGGGCCGCCGGGGCCGTGTCCGGGGCCCGCGGCTGCCGGGAGCTGCAGTGCCCGGCGGCGCTGGGGGGTGTCCGTGGCTGGCGGTGGGCGCACGAGGAGGCCGGTCGCCCTCCTGCTCCTGCGGAGCCGCCTGCTGCTGCGGGAGCCGGCGCACCGCTGCGCAGCCCCAGCAGGAGAGCAGCCCGCTCCGGGCTCCAGCCCGCTGCCCCCGGGGTCTCGCCCGGCGCTGCTGCCCCCCGGCGCCGAGGGCCAGAGCCAGCCCCGGCCTCCAGCCAGCCCCGACCCCGACCCCGACCCCGGCCCCGGCCCTGCGGCTGTGCCGACCGCGCGAGAGCAGCGCCGCCGCCGGCTCACACGGCCGCACGTATTGATGGGCTGACGCTGGGGTTTAGGAAACACGGACGGGGGGCACTGCCCTCTGCGGAGATCCCTGGCCAGGGGGTCCTGGGAGCGCTCCGGCACTTCTTGGGGGACTTCCTGCAGCGCTGCCAGCTCCTCTCGACCTGCACAGGGCGCTCGTCACGTCTGCGCGGCGGCGGCAGCCCTACGGACGCTGTGTCTGGGTATGGTTTGTCCCACGGAGGGTCCCTGCTAGGCCCTTGGAGCCCAAGGGCCCCGGCCTGTCCCCTGCGGACAAAGACAGGGCGCACCCTTGGACCATGGGGGAAAGGGCCTTCCCTCAGCAGCGCCGCAAGCTGGACTGGTCCTGGAGGAGCTGACGGCTGCGGCAGCTCGCTGGCACTGGAGAGAGGTGGTGGCAGATGCCTGTCCTATGGATGACAGGACGTGCGGAGGAGACTTGCCAAAGGGTCTCTCTGCTTCCTTCCTTTGCAGAGTTGTCTTGGAGGAAGCCGAGGGCCCTCACGCTTCCTGGAGGCAGAGCTGCACTTGTCAGAGACCCGGCTCCTCTCCCGGGTCTCTCTCGAGGTGCTCCCCATGCGCACCGCGGGCAGCCTGGCTCAGGAATGAAGCCCCGGGTGGGCTGAATCACATGAACATGAGCTGCCCCATGGTTTCCTGCTCTTTTAATTGCCGCTCAGAGAAGCTCTCTTGTCTCCTGGCTCAGGTGGGAGTTGTGCCTTGCCAGCACCCCGTGAACCTGCACTCGGTAAATACAGGTGTACTCGGGGTTGCCCCAGTTGCTCTGCACCTGGAACTTGATATACTGGAAGGTTCTGGGAAGCTGCTTCTGCAAAGGAGACGGGGGGAGCCATCCTCACTCGGCTGCAAAGAGCAGCAGCCCAGCAAGGTGGCTTCCTTGGCCAGCGCTAGCCCTGCTGGGGAACCCGAGGCGGCAGCCCTGGCAGAGGCGGCAGCCATGGTTCCCACACCAGAGCCACGAGGCGCAGGATGCTTGGCCTCATCCTCCGCCCTCTGTCGCCCAAGGGCTGGCAGGCAAAGCTCCGTTCGTCCCTCCCATGGCGCCCACACGCACTGCCAGTACCTCCAGGCGGAAGGTCTGAACAGCCTCTTTGTCCACGTCAAATAGGAAGAGCCCCAGGAGAGTTTCTGCTGCTGCTTCCTCACCCACGCCCTCCAAGGCAACAGACAGTGGGGGCAGGTCAGGCTCCAGCAGAGCCTAAGGAAAAGCGCCCGCAGAGTCCCAATCGGGGATGCCTGCCTCCTGCCCCGCTCCTCTCGCAGCGGTCTGGAGGAGGTGAGTGTGGCTGTGGGTCAGGCTGTGTTGAGCAAGCGCTCCCAGACCCTTGGGCCAGGAAGCACACAACAAGCCGGAGTGGCACAACGGCACCGTGGGCCCCCACAGACCCCAGGCAGGGACGCGCTGCTCTGCAGCCACCAGCCACCAAGCTGCCAGGAGCAACGAGTCTCCCTTGCAGCTTTCGGCCATGGCCAGATTGCCTCCCCGCCCCCTGCCCCGGAGGTGCAAGGCAGAGAGACTTACAGAGACAGCAAAAGCTTTGGGGGCGCTGCTGACTTGCCCGGAAGGAGAGACTGCCTTGGAGATGTGCTCCACGGTGACAGCCCTTGGCCAGATGTGCTCAGGCAGCCGGATGACCACGTGGCCCTCAGCTCCTTGGAAAGCCCAGCACTGTCCAGGCGAAGTGTGCGGCTGCAAGCAGAAAGCAGACACCTCCAATGGCAAGGCGCTCCAGGAGCCCACAGGACGGGCGGCTTTGCAAGAAGCACAGGCCTGCCTTTGTCTCTCGCCTGCCATTCTGCCTGGAAAGGTGCACAAGTGGCTGGAAGGGACAGGAGGGGGCACTTTCACACTTGTTTTCAGAATACGCAAGTCTTCCTTACGAAACATCTAGGCTCAACTGCCTCTCCAGAATCCTGCTCTGATTTTGCACGGCGTTCAGAGACAGGGCGGCTCTGCCTAGCGCATGTCACCCCATGAGCCTTTGCAGGCTGCGCGGGAGAGACGAGGCCCAGTCCAGCTGCCACGCTTCCTCCCACTGGGCAGATCCCGTCAGGCTCGGGGGCCTGCAGGAGGCTCTGTCCTTGCCTCAGTGGCTTGGCAGGTCCCCCCACAGCTTCCCCTCTCTCTGGAAAGCAACCACTGGAGTGGAGGTGGGCAAATGCAGCTGCCAGGAGGACAAAGGTGCTGAGCAAACGGCGACCAAGGGTTGTGGGCAGGTTGCTGCCGCTGGGTTCAGCTCCGTTCCCCTCCAGCTGGGAGGGCAGCGCTGTTGGGAAGCACGGGGGATCGTCAGGAAGACAAGGAGCGTGGTAAGGTTGAGCGATACTGCTGCTGTGACGGGAGGCGTTTGGGACTTGCTGCCCCAACTGGAAAGCAAGGAAGGGCCTCAGAAGTCATGCTGTCTCTGCTATTACCTGCAGAATGGTGTCGGGAGGGTTGGCAACCGAGAAGAACCATAGGCCAAGCCAGCGAGCCCCACCACCTCGCCCACCATAGGTGCTGGATGTTCTCTCTGTGTCGATTGTGGCCCCTGAAAGACACATGGAAAGCAGCTGCTCAGGGCAGGCCAGAGGCCAGGAGAAGTAGCGACTTAGCAGGTATTTCTCAAGGTTGCAAGCGCAGCTGGGCAGACTTTCTGGGGGGGCCATAGAGCAGCCGAGTGCCAGGAGACTCTCCCTAGGCATACCTGTGGTTTTCAGAGCCCAGTCCACCATCTCGAGGTAGTTTGCCGCTGTCTTCTGCAGTGCTGCCCGGGTCAAGTCAAGAAGGTGCTGGGAAAAACATTGGGAAAGAAGGGAGAGACGGGAGTGAACGTGGAGAATGACACAAACGCCTCAGTGGGCACTCGTGCGTGAGTGTTGAGTGCTTGCCCAGAGCAAAGGGGAGACGCGGGGTCAGTCTCCCACGGGCAAGACTTGTTGGAAAAGGTGCCACACTGGGCAGCAAGAGGACAGAGCTGGCTCTGAGAAGAGCCAGGAGGAAGCAGCAGGAGGGAGCCTCCAAAGGACAGCAAGGTCTCTCCTCCACTCCCAGCCTCTTTACCCCTCTCTTCTCCTCGGCCATCTCGCTCTCCTCCAAGACTTCTTCCACGGAGTGCAGGAGGGCCTCCTTTGCGGCACCCATCTCTGCCTGCAGGCGAGCCACCTGCTCTTCCAGAAGCTCCCGCTCACGGATTTTCTCCCTCAGCAAGGCCAGCGAGTTGCTGAAGACAAAGGGAAAGCACATGTTGTCCAAGGGCCGCCCAGCCCCTGCAGGCAGGCTCCAAACGCAGGCAGGATTCCTGCAGGGTGCCATGTCCTTGCCCCCCTCCTCTTCCCTCCTTCGCCTTCACAAAGGCTCCCCCTTCACCTCCACGTTTAGCAGGCGGGAAAGACTGGAGCCCTGCATGTTTTGCCCATGGTAAGATGGGGCCCATGGTAAGGAAGCGCTCTTACCCGAGAGTCGTGAGCTCTGCTTCCAGCAGCTCCCCTGCCTTCTCCTGGAACACAAAGGCCCTCCGTGAGAGCAAGCACAAGGAGCGCTGTGGGGGCTTCGCAGAGGAGACTTCCCTGGGAGCAGCAGGCAGCAGCTGCTGCTGCTCTCCATCAGTCTGGAGCAAGGCAGAGGGCTGCAGGCCTTTCTGCAGCCACTGTCTCTGGGAAGAGCAAAGCCACCTGCTGCCCCACTTCTCCTTTCTTCAGCCTGCCAGCCTGCAGAGCTCCCTCAGGGACATCTCTGTGTCAAAGCTCATTCAGCAGCTATGGCAGCGTATGGACAGGCACCAGCGTCCCCACCCCCTCCCACGTCTCTGTGAGGATGAGCCCTGGCACTGTGGAGCAGCTTCCCACCTTTGGCAGGGGAGGCAGGAGCTCAGAGCTAGGGCCTCGGCCGCACTTTGCCTTCCCCCAGCAAGAGGCACGTACCTGCAGCGCTTCCTTCTGCCCCTTGCTCTCGCTGAGCAGCAAGCCCCAGCAGTAAAGCCCAGCTGGAAGTCACCACGTCAAGAGACAGTTGTATTAGGAGGCTTTCCCGTGTTCCCTGTAGACACATTGTGGCCTCCCACCCGTTGGGGGCAAGCGCTTGGCTGGGACAGCTGGAGCTGGAGCCAGTGCAGAGAGAGGCTGTGGCTCCAACCCCTGGGGCACCCCCCAAGCCCCGGAGCTTGGACAATAGCTACACCCAACGGCCACAGACCCGCAGGCTAGTGAAGGCATGTGGTCCTGAGCCAAGACAAAATGCACCCGGCCATGCAAGGTTCTGCACAGACATTCAAAGCCCAAAGCTCTGAAGCAGGGAGGGACCTCTCGCCAAAACGATCCTATGCGCTCCGCTCCCTAACACTGCCTGAGCCCAGGGAAGGCGGGAGGCAGGCCGCAGGCCACCTGTGCAGACCATCTCTGGCCTTCACCATCACAGAGATGTGAAGCTGGAAGGCGACACGGGATCTACTGCCTCTCCCTCCCGCTGACAGCTGGCATCCAGTAGGCCTGGGCTGCCCCGCAAGGTGTTTGGGCAGCACTACTCACCAGCAAAGATTGGGGCCAGCAGGAAAAGGCCCCTCAGGAACCTGCTGCCATTCTGCCAGGCGATGCTTCGTCTACAAGAGAGGGACCGCTGTTGTTATCCGAGCCTACAGCTTGGGCTTTGATCTTGTGATGCATTTAGGGGCTACCTTGCCACCAGGTTGCTCAGCTCAGCAGAGCGGAGAAGCGCAGGGCCCAGGGGTGTTTAGGAAGCTCTGTGCTGGAGCCCACCACCCTGGGGGCACTAAGGCAGTTGAAGACGTCTGGCCTGACACACGGGCAGCAGCCTGGTGCCCCTGGGCTCTCCCAAGGAGAAAGGGCAGGGCCTAGCCCACCAGAAGGCTCTGCGGGGCTGCCTGGCTCGCCAGGCTGGAGGGTAGTGCTGCAGACAGCCCCGGTGCTCTGGAGCTGCCTGTCCGTGCCAAGGAAGCTGGGCGGCACACAGGGCTCCTTGCCTTTCCCCTCCCTGCTCTTTGGGCCCTGTTGCACCCACCTGCCCAGCTCGGTTGGCATCTTGCCTAGTCCAGCCCAGTCTCCAGCAAGAGGGAAAAGGTCGCAGTGCTGCAACTACCCAAACGCCTCTTGCCAAAGCCCCCGCTGGCTCCTGCAAGCCTTCCTGTTTGCAGAGCTGCCCATCTGGGCCAGTGGGGCTTTTATGTAGGGCAGCTGTTTATGACGTCACAAGAGCCAACTGCCCTAGAGGCAAGGTGCTGCCCATGATGACCTCAGTAGGGGGGTTTTGGGGGTTTCCCAGGAGGGGGTTGTTGTACAGCCTGGGAGAGAGAACCCCTGTGGCTTAGCCCCCACCCCAAGCCTGAACCCTCCCGGCACACCCGCGCAGGAGCACTGGTGAGCCCAGAGAGCCAGCTCACTTGGTCACCCGGGCAAGCTGCTGTGGCGTTACCCACCTCCTCCTCTACCAGGCTCTTGTATGTCGTGTCGCAGCCTTGGAGCTTGTCACTCGGGCCAGTGTGCACACAGCTGGTGGTGCCTCTGCCCAGTGCAGGTCTTGCCAGCTCGTCAGCCCCTTGGCTCTTGGCTCCCAGCTGCTCAGGCCAGCATCTTCTCAGGCGCTCTTTGTCCGGCTGGTGCTTGGGCTCTTCCTTGTCACTTGGGTCCTCCTCAGGGCAGTGGGGTCTCCAGGGAGAGCAGGGCTGCCGTGACTGCCTCGGTCCCCATGCTGCCTTTGCCCTGTCCCCCACTTAAAGATGGTAAATGTTATACCCTTCAGAAATGAGGGCATACTTTGGAGAAAGCACAGCAACATGACCAGGGAGGGGCTGGGCACTCCAGGGGTGAGTCCAGGTCACAAGGTCAGGCCAGCTTACTCAGGGTTTTATCCAGCCTGGTCTTGAAGGCCTCCAAGGATGGAGATGGCACAACCTCACTGCACCACCTGATCCAATGCTTGAGTGACCTCCTGCTTAAAAAGTTCTTCTCTCCTAGGCCCACTGGCTCTTGCCTTCCCACCATGCACCACTGTGTGGGAGCCTGACTTTGTCTCCTTGACAACCTCCCTGTGGTTACTGGAAGGCTGCTGTTAGGTCCTCCCAAAGCCGTCTCTTCTTCAGCCTGAAAAAAGCACATTTCCCTCAGCCTCTCCTCCACAGGACCTGGGCCTCAGCCCATGGCCACCTTGGTGGTCCTCAGCTGAACTCCTCACCCTTTGCTAATGCTTTCTTTTATTGGGGGGCGGGGGGGGGCCCAAATCTGAATGCAGTCTTCTAGCTAGGGTCTAATGAGTGCTGAGTGGAGGGGGACCATCACTCGCCTGGATCTCCTGGCTGCGCTGCTGTGTTCAGGCAGCCCAGGATGCTGTTGCCTTTCATCGCTGCCAGGGCACACTGCTGGCTCACGTTCAGTTGGTGTGCATGGAGACGCCAGGTCCTTTGCAGCAGAGCTGCTCCCCAGCCAGCCAGTCCCCAGCCTGAACCCTCTGCAGGGGGTCCTTCCTGCCCAGCTGCAGGACTTTGCCTTTGTCCTGGTGCAACTTCTCTCACTTGGGAGTCACTTTGCAAAGGTCTAGTGCGTTTCTGCCCAAGGAAGGGGAATTATGGAGGATCATTCCCAGGCAGGGGAGGCCAGTGCGGATTGTCCCCTTCCAACAAGGGAGAGCAAAGGAGATGAGATACGGAGCATGGAGCTGCTCCCTGGGCATCTCCCAGGATGCTGCACAGCAGGACTGTCTTGTGATCCCCCGTGGACAAATGTCTCTTTCCAGAGGAGCCTCTTGGCAGGTACTGCAGATGATGTGCAGTTTCCAGTGGCTCCTGAAAGTCTGTCCGTCAGCTTGAGCCCTGGTTCCATTCCCCCCAGCCCCCGCTCTGCTGCAGAGTGTCTGGGTTGGTTAAAGAAGTAGCAGGGTCACTGTATGACGTGGCCAACAGCTCCAGATCTTGTTCCCAGTGAGAGGTTTTACTGCCAGGCTTCCCTGAGTGCAACACTTCCATCAGATGTCGGCATGTGCTACTGGTTGTTCAGCTCTCAGGAGCAAGAAGAGTGGGTATGGAAATGAAGCAATTTGAGGAAATGAAGGTTGTGGGATCCAAAGCGTAGATGTGTGAAAGAGGAGAAAAGCTTCAGCATGTCGATGTTTTATGTCCCTTGCAAATAAATCCACTCCAGGCACCGCAGCCACATTGAAGATCCTGGCTCGGATGATGGAGGAAGATGAGATCTGTCAGTACTTAACACCGAACTGACCATCCCAGATGTTCACAACCTGCCATAGGCTGGCGGGATCCAGGAGCAGTGACTGTACATGGAGATGTTGTGAAAAGAATTTGTCTGAGGTTAACACACCACTTCTCTGGAACCGGGAGACAGGGGCAGTGTCAGGGTGCAGTACTCTCCGACCAGGTTCCTTTAGCTATTGCACGCGTAAGGAGAGGGCAATGTTTAAGATCAAAGTTTATTCTGAGGGACTTGGATGTTGCATGGGATTTTTGGTTTAGCAGAGTGATTCAGCAATATACTGGAATCACAACTCCAGTGTCTGCACTTCACAAACTCTAGCAATTGCAATACACAGTTCAGTCACGATACCAATGTGATTGCCAATACCGGTCTCAAATGTGCTCACCGTCATGATGCTGGGCATCCCCAGTCGCCAGGAAGGAATCACGTGGGTTGATGCCAGCTCAAGCCCGTTGCTCTCTCCAGAATTCCTTAGTTAGTTGTTGAGGTGTTATGCTCTGTGTTGGGCTGAGCCACATACACACTTCCCCCATGCTGGTCTGGCTAATCTCAGGGAGACCTTCCCATTGCTTTGAACAACTGGAGAAACATTCACACCAGGCCCAACTAAGAGATATGGCTGCTTATCTACCACAAAGGTCACCCTCTGGCCCCCTTTGTGTTGAGATAAAGTCAGTCCTCTGTGCAACAGCAAGGATTAACGAGCCCATCCTACACTGTTGCTGAGCTTCCTGGGGCACCTGGCCCTCTGAGCCTTCTCCCATTGTAGGGGTTGTTGGTCAGTCACACACCCCTTCCCACTGAAAGCAACCCTTTTCCTGCACCCCCACACACTCCCCTACCACTTCTGCCTCCCCTCCCTGCACTCATACAGCCTTCCCAAAACCACCTCCCTCCTGCCTGCCGCAGCCACTCAGGCAGCAAGCTGCCGCGGACTTGGCAGCTCCTCCGTGTGGGAGAGACACCCAGCAGTGTGCACTCCTCAAACACCTCCTGTATCCCACCAGCACCATCCCCTTTCTCTGCCTTCCAAATCCAGGCCCCCCAAGTCAACCACAGCCCCTCCAACACCAACGGGCGGCCTCCAACGTGAGGTGGCCCAGCTGGGACTTCAGCCAGCCCCTCCAGGCCCTTGTCCGGCTCTCCGCCTCCTCCTTAGCAGAGGAGGAAGGCCAGGGATAAAAGGCTGGCACCTGCCCTGGCTGGTGGCAAAGGCCAGAGAGGCATGCCTGCCTCTGCCTTGGCCAGCACCTGGGCCTTTGAGAGCCTGTGATCCATGCACCCTGGGGACATCATCAGCATAGTCCCTGTTCCTGTCATCTGGGGAGTGAGAAGAGATTCAGGGGAAGGCGTTCTGGAAGGTTGTAAAAGGGCAGGGACGTGCGTCGAGATCTTGGTGTGATGTACGTGCCATTAATGCAGCCTGCTGGAATGTAGGTGGGATGGCCTTTGCCTAAAGGCAGAGGTGGGATTCAGTTGTTTGGGCAGAGGTAGGGAACCTGAGGTGCCCTGGGGCACTTGCCCAGCAACCAGTCCAAAAGCATAAGGCTTTCCTGTAGGTCCCATGCGCTATCTGCTAGAAACATGTGATTCTGCTAAAAATCCCTCGCATCTGACAGGGCCCTGCCAGCCCATTTTTACATCATTAAATCAAGTGTCTGCACTGAATTCCATCAACTCTTTACTCCATCAATCTCTCTTTTTTAGAGAGACATGGCACTCCTGGAGAGAGTCCAGCGGAGGGCTACCAAGATGATTAGAGGGCTGGAGCATCTCTCCTATGAAGAAAGACTGCAAGAGCTGGGCCTATTCAGCCTGGAGAAGAGAAGATTGAGAGGGGATCTCATCAAAGTGTACAAGTATCTGAAGGGGGAGTGTCAAGAGGATGAGGCCAGCCTCTTCTCCGTGGTGCCCAGCAACAGGACAAGAGGCAATGGGCAGAAACTGAACCACAGGAAGTTCCATCTGAACCTGAGAAAAAACTTCTTCACTGTGAGGGTGACAGAGCATTGGAACAGGTTGCCCAGAGGGGTGGTGGAGTCTCCTTCCCTGGAGATATTCAAAACCCGTCTGGATGTGATCCTGGGCAATATGCTCTAGGTGACCCTGCTTGAGCAGGGAGGTTGGACTAGATGATCTCCAGAGGTCCCTTCCAACCTAAACGATTCTGTGATTCTGTGATTCTGTGATTTACAGCGTAGGGATCTGCTTGCTCCTCAGCTTCATGATGAGTGGGGCTGCAGCAGCATTAGGCATCTGGTGTCATTCCCGAGGGCCAAGGAAATTGCCTACCTGAGCCCCAGACATGGCTCTCTCAGATACTCCATCCGAGCCAGCAGACACTGGCACGTGCCTTGGACCTCCTCTGCCTCTTCAGCTGTTACCAGGTGTTGGTGTGCGACCAACTGACTCCCACCCTCCATCTCTCTTGGTTACAGTGGGAGCGTAGGCAAGGAGCTCGCATGCAGACACCTCTGTTGTGCCCACTTCAGCTTGGGCAAGGGGCATCCCACCTCCGGTGTTTTGGGGGAGTTGGTGGGAGAGAGCTGAATCCCACCCCACCCCAGGGGCTTCTAAAGTGCCCTGCAATGCCCAGATGGACTCATGTGAAGCCAAACCTGAACCATGGGTAAACGAGCTCTCCTCTGGCCCTTTTTCTAGTCATGCTGCCTAGTTAAGGGATGGGAATAGGGGTCTTCCAGTGTGGGACGTTTCCATCTCTCATAGATGACTGTCTTCTGATGAAACAAGTGGCAACGCTGAAATCAGTCTCTCTGCGTGGTTTAGAGAGGGACAAGAGGTCATTATTTTTGCCTACCTCAGTGAATATTTCCCAGGAGGAGGGAGCCCAGGGGAGAGAGAAAGTCAGGCCTTCAGCTGGGCCTCTGCTCCTGAGCAGGGCCAGGCTGCGGGGACCGAGGGAGCTGCTGGCAACCGGGCAGCACGGCCCCGAGACAGCTGTGGGCAGGAGCAGCTCCTCTGCCAAGAGCAGCGGGGCTCCGGGCACTGCCTGCTGCTGCTGACATTGGGTGAGAGGAGAGGGAGAAGTGAGAGTCAGTGTGGAGCAGGAGGACGGCTGAGTGCTCGTTTTGGGAGAACTCTTCACAGCCCTTGACACAGTCAGTCTCTGGCTGCCGGGCAACACTCCTGAGGTTCCTGGAGGGATCTTGTAAACCCATTCCATCCCATGACTAATAGATGCAGTGGCCTCCGGCAGGACAGGCTCATTCTCCCGTCCAGAGGGTGCTGCCATTGGTTAGGGGTGCTCACAGCTCTAGCTCATGCACAGGACATGTCTGAAGCGTCTTTTCAGGGGAAAGTCAAAAAAAAAAAAAAGTCTATATGACAGGGAGGGAGTTTTCCTTCTAGAAAAAAAGCTTGTTTGTGCTAATGAGACTAGAAAAAAATAGATGCCAATAGTGGGAAGGAGATAAAAGGAAAGAGTGTTTTGGTTTGGCCGGGAATTGGGATTCCCAAACCTTCCCTCTCAGAGATCAATAGGTCTGTGAGAAACCTCAGCAAACCCCTTCAACCCCACCTCAGCCTACAGACAGCCCCGGCAGCACCTTGATGGCCTCAAGAGGGTTTTTCTGACCTGCTCCTTAGCCCCTTTCCCCAGCAGGTTTCTGTGGGGCAGAAGTGAGCACACACAGGGTGGGATGGGGTCGTTGAGCACTGGCAGGGAAAAGCCATTGGGAGAGAGAGAGAGAGAGCTCTCAGCAGAGAGAGCTCCAGGCATCAGAGATGGGCAGGGAATGTGAGAGAACTGCAAACAGAAACATCACAGGAGGATGGATTTGGGCAAGTGTTGATGAGTCCCTGCAAGGCAGACAGCTTCGTCCGAGCCAGGCCCCCATGTCTCCTCTCCCACCCAGCAGGGCCTCGGCCCTCACAGCCGTGGAGTCCAGGGCATGAGCCATCTGCTCTGCAGCCAGACCTGCAGCAGAGGAGAGGGGCATCTCTCCTGCCACGGGCCTGTTCTGTGCTGCCCAACAAAGGGGCTGAGAGCTACTACCCTGCACTGTTTCCATCTTCGGGGTAGCATGCCCAGCTGGGGAAGGTGAAGGCTTTCCCGAGTGCCCATCTGCCCCTCTCTCCTTGCCTCCCGTGGCAGCAGGATCGTGGTGTTGCTCCTTGTTTCCCCTCCTCTCCGTGCTGCCCTTGTTCTTCTCTCGGGCTCCCTGGGGGTGGTGGGTTTTCAGCTGCAGCTCAGACACCTGCCCTGAGAGTTGTGCCATGGAGGTCTCTGCTTGGGAGTGAGGTGTCCGCAGCCCCCTTCTGACCTGTGCAGCTCCAGGACATGCAGTGGGTGGGGAGGGGAGTGGAGCTGACTGTCCCAGAAGGAGAGCCCATCTGCAGTCCTAACAGTCCTTGGACCATTTCCCTGTGGTGTCCTGGCAGGCTTGGGGCTGCCCTCCAGAAGGGCACCGCTGCCTCCTACCACCATCTCTGTGCTGTGTGAGGGAGGGGTGAAGAGTCTTCAGAGATGCTGGGTGTATGGAGATGGTGTTGGGAAGCTGTATGTGGGCAGCTGAAAAGAGCCGTGTGTGTGCTTGGCTAGAAGGGGAGTGTGGAGACGTCGCTCTGGTGCCCTGAGGAAGGGAGAGATCCTGAGAGGTGCTCACATTGCTTAAAGGAGACTGCAGCCACCTCCTCACCCTGACTGGGTGGTCCGTAACTCCCATTGGGATGTCACCCTGGTCACCCACAAGCTCTCACCCAAACCCTTCCCTTGATGGGTGAGGAGCACCACACACCCAAGCTGCCCCTTCACACAGAGGGCATCCCCCTTCCTCACCTTCCCCCTTGGTCTCTCCTGAAGAGCTTGTCCCCTAACATCAGGGCTCTCCTATCGTGCAAGTGATCCCACCACATCTCCGTTATTTGAACAATGCTTCAGTCAGATTAGCCATGGTGAAACCTGTTCCCAAGGGCCAAGGACAGTGTGTGTGCGATGGCCCCACTTCAGAGCAGAGACATGCTGGTAGACAAAGCAGGGGGCAATGTAATGGTGAAAGGAGGTTCCCACTGGGAGAGCAAACGCTGCAGTGCCCAAGGCCAGGGAGAAACAGAGCTGGGCCGTGCAGGAGTGGCAGGAGAGGGGTTTGCTGCCTGAGTTGAGTCTGGAGCACACGGGGGCCTGTGACAGAGGTGAACGGATCTCCAGGAAGCACAAGGTGCCACTGAAGAAGTCCCTGGGCCTGCACAGCCGGCGATCCAGCCACCCTGGGGACATCATCAGCACAGGCCCTGTTCATATCACCTGGGGGTGAGCAGAGGGCCGGGGAGAAGAAAACTAGAAGGTGTTAAGAGCGCAGGGCCATGAGTGGAGACCTTGCTGTGATGTGCCTCCCACCAATGCAGCATGCTTGGATGTGGACTGTGGACTGTGGACTATGCCCAAAGGTGACTCCAAAGCACCTTGGGGCCTGTGTCAGAGGTGAAGAGGATGTCCAAGAAGGACAAGCTGCTGCTGAGAAGGTGCCTGGGGTAGGACAGCCTTTGATCTATCCACAGTGGGGACATCATTAGCCTGGTCACTGTTCAGAGCACTGGGTGCGAAGGTTCAGGAAGAGGAGACCCACCAGGGTTGGAGGGCATAGGCACACAAGTGGAGACTCTTGCTGTGATGTGCCTCCCAATCCTGCAGCACCCCTGGGTGTAGCTGGGAGGGACCTTCCCTGCATGCCATGGGCTTGGTGTTCGGTTGATGGCACACAGGACCAAAACCCCTTTCAACAACCCTGTGGTGTCTTCCCCGAACACCCTGGCTTCCCTGGATGTCCTGTGTGGTCTGTGCCAGACACATGCTGCGCACCCCAGGCACCTGGCACGGCACTAGAAGCCTTTTTTATTCCCTGAAAATGAGCACCCTGAATTAACTGAAGTGTCTGCAATGCCGGGAGGTGCATGGGCCTTAGCTCTGAAGTGCCTTGAGCTGCAGTATGTACAGCTGGTGGAGCCTAGAGAGCGACCTGGCTCTCCTGATGGTGAACGCCTCCTTTGGGTCAGCCGAACAGCTCTGCAGGCTCCATGGAAAGGTTCCGATGGCCCAAGAATATGGTGTAGGTTCAGGTGGCCAAGGGAACCTGCCCCACCACCCCTCTGGCCCACAGCTGAGGCTCAGGCAGGATGTGGGGAGGGTCTCAGAATTGCTCCATCACAGCTGGCAGACACCCACACACATGACTTGGACCAAGCCTGGAACCTCAGCCGTCACCGGGGGTTTGGGTGTGAGCCGCTGACTCCCCCCTCCATCCCTAGTGCTTGTCGTGGCAGCTCAGGCAAGGCCTTGCATGCAGGCAGCTCTTTTGGGCACCCCGAAACTGAGGCCAGAGGAAGCCCACCTCCGGTGGGTTTGGGGCATGCCTGGGAGGGAGCTGAATCCACCTCCTGACCAAGGCCTTCTCAGCGGAGATCAAACACCTGCATTTCCTCCTCTGAATCACTGCCCTACGCAGGGGAAATGACCCCCTCTGGCCAGACCCCAGCAGACCCCAGAGCATGGCTGTTTGCTCACCCTGGCTGGGACAGGGCCAGGGCTGGGCAGGGGCCGAGAACTAGTGAGAGGTTGCAAAGGAGGACCGTGGTGGGCAGGTCACTGAGGGCTGTTGTGGGGACCATGCTGGGGGGGGATGTTTCCTCACTCCTGAAGGCACCATGTCCTGTGTGGTGCCTGCACTGTGGCACCATGGGGCCACGTGCAGGGCAGCAGGACCACAGAGATGGGGCTCAGATGGGAGCCACGATGCTCCAGGAATCTCTCACACTGCTGGAATCCCACAAATGTCCCCACAGCCCAGCGAGAAAGGGCTCTGCTCTGTGGTTGCTCCAGGGAGGCTAAGGGGCACCCTGGCGGCAGGTGCAGGGTGGCCAGCACCAGCCCCAGTGCTCCCAGCAGCCCCTCTGAAGCCAGAGCAGCTCTTGATGGTTGATTGTGGAGGGGACTCCATGCTGCTAGTGGGGACGGGGGTCTCTCGGGGGTGGCAGCCAACAGCACCGCCTGCCACGATGCCCAGACCCAGGACAGCACCACAGCTCACGGTACCCCCTCTCCTGTGTCTCCCCCTTGACTGTAAGGGCAACCCGGGAGGCACTGCCTCAGGCACATCTGCATTACACCTGCAATCCTTTGCATCCACCTTCAACCACAGAAAAGTCCAGGGCCTGGATCCCCTCAGTGGTGAGGGGAAAAAAGCCGCCTTTTCTGCTGTGTGGTTTCTCTACCGCGGCAGTTGTGTCTCTAAGCAGATGGTGCCACCCTCCCCTTTCTTTCTTACCTGAAGCTCAGCCTGGTTGGGGCTGTGAATGTGGAGCCTGGCTGTCACTGCAGTGACCTGGAGATGGTGGAGAGGCAAGAGGAATAGCAGAATCACTGCCCTGGACTGCAGGAGAGAGGATTTCCTTGTGTTTGGGATCTGCTTGTTGGGACCCCACAGGGCAGAGGAGCCATGGAGCCCCCTTGGCTCTTCAGGGACAATGTCCTCAAAGCACAGGAACATTCTAGTCTGCAGGAAAGTCCAGGTCCAGCAGGGCCTGGCAGGAGGCTGGCCCAGATGAGCAGGGACTTGGATGGACCATCAGGCTGAAATGCTGCTATGGGTGGTATGAGTTCCAAGTGGCAGCTGCCTCCTGGTGGCATCCGTCAGTGATCAGCATGTGGGGCACTACTGTTTAACAGGTTTAATTAATGGCCTGGAGAATGGATGGAGCGCAACCTTAGCACCTTTGTGGCCAACGTATAACTGGGGGATAGGTGGGGGGAGCTCCTGGGCAACCTCATCTAGTTCCCTCTGCCTTGAGCAGGTGGGCTGGGACTAGGTGATGTCCAGAGGCCTCGTCCACCCTCAGTGCTGTGATTCAGGAAACCATTTCCTCAAGAGCTCTGGAAAGAGAGACGAGGCAGAGGAAGAAGAAGAGCTGTGAAACATGTCAGTTTGAATAAAGTAGTTCCTTGAAGGACAGTTTCTCCATTCAGAGCATTGCTAGCCAAAGTATTTTGGTGAATAATGTCTATATGTATATGTACACTCGCCTGGACAGACTAAGGACTCCAGTGCATGAACATGGTGCTGCCAATTAATAAGAAAGACAAAATATTTGGAAGTGGTAAAAAATGTGTGAAGCTTTGGCAAGGAGGATTTTTTTGGTCCATTATTGCACTGAGTCTTGTCTTGAGAAGATTCCAACTTATGACTAGAATTTCATTTTCTGGCTTGATTCATTGGACCGCCTACAGAGGCTGTTGCTGCCTGAGATGCCTGGGGATAGCTGTGTTCCCAAGTGGGCTGGAAATCTTTGAGCTGGCTCCTACGGGGCCTCAGCTTGTCATTAGGGAATGTATCTCAAAACCGCTGAGTTGAGAACACCTGTGTCCTTCCATTGACTGGAAAGGGAAGTCCAGACAGCTGGGTCAGCCAGAGACATCTGCACGGATGGCGTCTGGCATGGGGTGAGAGCAGCCTCCTCCCTGTTGTGCCCTGCAATGAAGTTGCACTTCATTGACGGGGCAGGGAATGACTAGGGAGTGTGGCTAGATGTTCTACGGACTCCTTGAAAACGTCACGGAGACACAGGTATGTTGAGATTTGTGCAAATTTGGTCATCCCAAAAGAGAGCATCTCCTTGAAGCTGCTCACCTGGCTTTGCTCCTCAGTCGAGAGAGCCCGACGGCTCGGAGTGTGACGTGCTCTGTGCAAAGAGTGAGGGGCGGCACAGACAGCCGTGGGCAGGGGGTGGTGTTCTGAGCACCGGGCTCTGTGTGAGACACCAAAATATGTTTTTGGATGGTGTGGGCCTGAATAAGACAGAAATGTTTAGAAAACGACATTAAAAATGAAACAAGAAAGAAATCAAGAAGAAGATTTAAAGCAAAGGAATGTTTTGTTACACTTTCCAGCCTTCACTTGTTTTAGGTTCTTATTGTCTTTCCTGATATGTTCTGTTTTAGCATGCTAGTCTTCTGGGGAGATTATGCATTATGTGGTTATCTGAAAAGAAAAGTAACTTTCAGAAGTGGGGCGGGAAGCAGTCACAGGGTGGTGGACATGTGGTGCCTTTGCAGGTGCCCTGGTCCCCTCTGCCCGGCCTCCCTCAGCAGCTCCCAGGGGCTCCCGTCTCCCGCAGGTCCTCTGGGAGAGCTGCTGGCCCCAGGCAGGTACCTGAGATACATCGGTGCCTCTCCAAGTGCCACTGGCTGCTTGTGGTTCGACCCCGGAGCTCTGCCTGCAAAGGTGAAGAACGGTTTTCAGCGTTACAAAACATATGAGCACCCTTTCATCGTTCAAAAGGATTGACTCACTTGAATACAAATGTCAGTGTTTTCCCATGATGAAACAATGGACATTTTGAGGAAAGGTATGAAACTCAGGAGAAGAAACGTTGATCTGCCCACTAAATCACATTACCACTGCTCTGGCTGTTATGCTGTGGTTTTAACCCCACTCATGTTTCACATATTTCCATATGTCCTGATTAAACTGATCCTTTCTGAAGTCGACTTTGCCTCAGACTGTCGGCACGTCTGCACTTGCCCTAGTTGCCCAGTTTTCCTCCTTGCTCTTTATCCATTCAGCCACCGCTCAACTGTCCAGCTGCTGCTCGGAGCTTCTGGCAGTCTCAAGCTTGCCTCATCTTTCTGGAGCCTCCTTGTCTCGTTAGCCAGCTCCTTTGCTGTGTTTCTATCCAGCCTTTCCCACCTAACTGTCAAAAACATTTCATGGAAGGTTGTTTCTTGGGAAAGTGGACATCGCTGGCAGCAGCTTGGACTTGCCATACAGTTGAGGAGTGTATTTTATCTTTTATTAAACTGTCTCCCATTTACTTTGGTTTTGCCTGCACTTGAGACAAATCCTCCTGTGTCTATTTGCAGCTAGTGCTCTAAGGGAAGCAGGTGGGAGTTGGGGCACAGGAGCGGTAACGCTCAGCTGCAGAGGCGAGCGGAAGAAGGTTAGATGTTAACAAGAGTGGCATAGGGCCCCAGCGGCTGATGGGAGAACTGGCCGGGCTGGGGAGGTGAGGAGGAATGTGGTCCCATGCAGGTCTCCTACCAAAAACACTGCTTTTCCTACATGTCCAGACCTCATTAGGAGACACTGTAGGTCAGTAGGAATTGGAGAATGTGGGTATCCCTTATCCTGAAAACCAAAGAATAAAGAAAGCTTAAAAAGCGGGCATCTTTCTTGTTCAGGTGCTCACTGAAATCTTCCTAATTGCAATACACTCCTGCAAGCTTTCCACTTAGCCCCACAAGACTGGAAGAAGTGAAGGAAATGATGGCAAGAGCCATGGCTCCTGAGGGCTTTTTGCGTTTGAATGACCCCTTGGGGGTATTTGGTGCTGATCCCATGAAGCTCAGATGCTGAGAGGAGACTGAACAAAGCTCTCAAGAAGCTCCAGCCAGAAGAAAACACCAAAGTGTCTTGGAGTGTTAATGGGTCCCACTGAGGACCATTACCGACAAAGCCTCCCCAGAGGGCTGACGAGAGCAGAAAGTTGGAGGCCCTGATTGCTGGTAGGAAATGTGCATTTCTTTTCCCCAAAGTCCAGTCTGTGCCTTTCAAGCTGCACTTTGTGGCTGTTTCCTCTTCTCATGCTCTTTCCCTCTACCAAAAGAGGCGCCATCATCTCTGAAACCACCCTTCCAGCAGTCACTGCCTACTCCTCTTTTCTCCTTAGCTGTAACACTTCACCAGGCTGAAGAAGGCCACGTCCCTCAGCCTCTCCATACAGGCCTTGGGCTTCAGGCTAGAAACACCATCTCTGCACACCTCCTCTGCACCCTCTCCGCTTCCTCCCCATTCCTCCAGCCCTGGGCAGCCCACCCTGGCACACACTATTCCAGGTGTGAGCACAGCAGTGCTGAGTCGAGGGCGTTAAGAACTGCCCTTGCCTGAGTGGCCAGACTCTTCCTACAGCAGCTCCCTCAGCCTCCCATAGGGATAAAGTCAACCTTTGCCTTTGCTGGGCAGCACAAAACAGGCTCATGGCAGGAGAGATGCCCCTCTCCTCTGCTGCAGGTCTGCCTGCAGAGCAGGTGGCTCATGCCCTGGACTCCACGGCTGTGAGGGCAGAGGCTCTGCTCGGTGGGAGAGGAGACATGGCGGGCTGGCTCGGAGCAAGCTGTCTGCCTTGCAGGGACTGATTAAGATGTACTCAAACCCATCCTCCTGTGATGTTTCTGTTAGCAGTTCTCTCACATTCCCTGCCCATCTCTGATGCCTGGAGCTGCCTCTGCTGAGAGCTCTCTCTCTCTCTCTCCCAATGGCTTTTCCCTGCCAGTGCTCAACGACCCCATCCCACCCTGTGTGTGCTCACTTCTGCCCCACAGAAAACCACTGGGGAAAGGTGCTAAGGAGCAGGGTAGAAAAACCCTCTTGAGGCCATCAAGGTGCTGCCAGGGCTGTCTGTAGGCTGAGGTGGGGTTGAAGGGGTTTGCTGAGGTTTCTCACAGACCTATTGATCTCTGAGAGGGAAGGTTTGGGAATCCCAATTCCTGGCCAAACCAAAACACTCTTTCCTTTTATCTCCTTCCCACTATTGGCATCTATTTTTTTCTAGTCTCATTAGCACAAACAAGTTTTTTCCTAGAAGGAAAACTCCCTCCCTGTCATATAGACTTTTTTTTTTTTTTGGACCTTCCCCTGAAAAGACGCTTCAGACATGTCCTGTGCATGAGCTAGAGCTGTGAGCACCCCTAACCAATGGCAGCACCCTCTGGACGGGAGAATGAGCCTGTCCTGCCGGAGGCCACTGCATCTATTAGTCATGGGATGGAATGGGTTTACAAGATCCCTCCAGGAACCTCAGGAGTGTTGCCCGGCAGCCAGAGACTGATTGTGTCAAGGGCTGTGAAGAGTTCTCCCAAAACGAGCACTCAGCCGTCCTCCTGCTCCACACTGACTCTCACTTCTCCCTCTCCTCTCACCCAATGTCAGCAGCAGCAGGCAGTGCCCGGAGCCCCGCTGCTCTTGGCAGAGGAGCTGCTCCTGCCCACAGCTGTCTCAGGGCCGTGCTGCCCGGTTGCCAGCAGCTCCCTCGGTCCCCGCAGCCTGGCCCTGCTCAGGAGCAGAGGCCCAGCTGAAGGCCTGACTTTCTCTCTCCCCTGGGCTCCCTCCTCCTGGGAAATATTCACTGAGGTAGGCAAAAATAATGACCTCTTGTCCCTCTCTAAACCACGCAGAGAGACTGATTTCAGCGTTGCCACTTGTTTCATCAGAAGACAGTCATCTATGAGAGATGGAAACGTCCCACACTGGAAGACCCCTATTCCCATCCCTTAACTAGGCAGCACGCCTAGAAAAAGGGCCAGAGGAGAGCTCGTTTACCCATGGTTCAGGTTTGGCTTCACATGAGTCCATCTGGGCATTGCAGGGCACTTTAGAAGCCCCTGGGGTGGGGTGGGATTCAGCTCTCTCCCACCAACTCCCCCAAAACACCGGAGGTGGGATGCCCCTTGCCCAAGCTGAAGTGGGCACAACAGAGGTGTCTGCATGCGAGCTCCTTGCCTACGCTCCCACTGTAACCAAGAGAGATGGAGGGTGGGAGTCAGTTGGTCGCACACCAACACCTGGTAACAGCTGAAGAGACAGAGGAGGTCCAAGGCACGTGCCAGTGTCTGCTGGCTCGGATGGAGTATCTGAGAGAGCCATGTCTGGGGCTCAGGTAGGCAATTTCCTTGGCCATCGGGAATGACACCAGATGCCTAATGCTGCTGCAGCCCCACTCATCATGAAGCTGAGGAGCAAGCAGATCCCTACGCTGTAAAGAGTTGATGGAATTCAGTGCAGACACTTGATTTAATGATGTAAAAATGGGCTGGCAGGGCCCTGTCAGATGCGAGGGATTTTTAGCAGAATCACATGTTTCTAGCAGATAGCGCATGGGACCTACAGGAAAGCCTTATGCTTTTGGACTGGTTGCTGGGCAAGTGCCCCAGGGCACCTCAGGTTCCCTACCTCTGCCCAAACAACTGAATCCCACCTCTGCCTTTAGGCAAAGGCCATCCCACCTACATTCCAGCAGGCTGCATTAATGGCACGTACATCACACCAAGATCTCGACGCACGTCCCTGCCCTTTTACAACCTTCCAGAACGCCTTCCCCTGAATCTCTTCTCACTCCCCAGATGACAGGAACAGGGACTATGCTGATGATGTCCCCAGGGTGCATGGATCACAGGCTCTCAAAGGCCCAGGTGCTGGCCAAGGCAGAGGCAGGCATGCCTCTCTGGCCTTTGCCACCAGCCAGGGCAGGTGCCAGCCTTTTATCCCTGGCCTTCCTCCTCTGCTAAGGAGGAGGCGGAGAGCCGGACAAGGGCCTGGAGGGGCTGGCTGAAGTCCCAGCTGGGCCACCTCACGTTGGAGGCCGCCCGTTGGTGTTGGAGGGGCTGTGGTTGACTTGGGGGGCCTGGATTTGGAAGGCAGAGAAAGGGGATGGTGCTGGTGGGATACAGGAGGTGTTTGAGGAGTGCGCACTGCTGGGTGTCTCTCCCACACGGAGGAGCTGCCAAGTCCGCGGCAGCTTGCTGCCTGAGTGGCTGCGGCAGGCAGGAGGGAGGTGGTTTTGGGAAGGCTGTATGAGTGCAGGGAGGGGAGGCAGAAGTGGTAGGGGAGTGTGTGGGGGTGCAGGAAAAGGGTTGCTTTCAGTGGGAAGGGGTGTGTGACTGACCAACAACCCCTACAATGGGAGAAGGCTCAGAGGGCCAGGTGCCCCAGGAAGCTCAGCAACAGTGTAGGATGGGCTCGTTAATCCTTGCTGTTGCACAGAGGACTGACTTTATCTCAACACAAAGGGGGCCAGAGGGTGACCTTTGTGGTAGATAAGCAGCCATATCTCTTAGTTGGGCCTGGTGTGAATGTTTCTCCAGTTGTTCAAAGCAATGGGAAGGTCTCCCTGAGATTAGCCAGACCAGCATGGGGGAAGTGTGTATGTGGCTCAGCCCAACACAGAGCATAACACCTCAACAACTAACTAAGGAATTCTGGAGAGAGCAACGGGCTTGAGCTGGCATCAACCCACGTGATTCCTTCCTGGCGACTGGGGATGCCCAGCATCATGACGGTGAGCACATTTGAGACCGGTAATGGCAATCACATTGGTATCGTGACTGAACTGTGTATTGCAATTGCTAGAGTTTGTGAAGTGTAGACACTGGAGTTGTGATTCCAGTATATTGCTGAATCACTCTGCTAAACCAAAAATCCCATGCAACATCCAAGTCCCTCAGAATAAACTTTGATCTTAAACATTGCCCTCTCCCTACGCGTGCAATAGCTAAAGGAACCTGGTCGGAGAGTACTGCACCCTGACACTGCCCCTGTCTCCCGGTTCCAGAGAAGTGATGTGTTAACCTCAGACAAATTCTTTTCACAACATCTCCATGTACAGTCACTGCTCCTGGATCCCACCAGCCTATGGCAGGTTGTGAACATCTGGGATGGTCAGTTCGGTGTTAAGTACTGACAGATCTCATCTTCCTCCATCATCCGAGCCAGGATCTTCAATGTGGCTGCGGTGCCTGGAGTGGATTTATTTGCAAGGGACATAAAACATCGACATGCTGAAGCTTTTCTCCTCTTTCACACATCTACGCTTTGGATCCCACAACCTTCATTTCCTCAAATTGCTTCATTTCCATACCCACTCTTCTTGCTCCTGAGAGCTGAACAACCAGTAGCACATGCCGACATCTGATGGAAGTGTTGCACTCAGGGAAGCCTGGCAGTAAAACCTCTCACTGGGAACAAGATCTGGAGCTGTTGGCCACGTCATACAGTGACCCTGCTACTTCTTTAACCAACCCAGACACTCTGCAGCAGAGCGGGGGCTGGGGGGAATGGAACCAGGGCTCAAGCTGACGGACAGACTTTCAGGAGCCACTGGAAACTGCACATCATCTGCAGTACCTGCCAAGAGGCTCCTCTGGAAAGAGACATTTGTCCACGGGGGATCACAAGACAGTCCTGCTGTGCAGCATCCTGGGAGATGCCCAGGGAGCAGCTCCATGCTCCGTATCTCATCTCCTTTGCTCTCCCTTGTTGGAAGGGGACAATCCGCACTGGCCTCCCCTGCCTGGGAATGATCCTCCATAATTCCCCTTCCTTGGGCAGAAACGCACTAGACCTTTGCAAAGTGACTCCCGAGTGAGAGAAGTTGCACCAGGACAAAGGCAAAGTCCTGCAGCTGGGCAGGAAGGACCCCCTGCAGAGGGTTCAGGCTGGGGACTGGCTGGCTGGGGAGCAGCTCTGCTGCAAAGGACCTGGCGTCTCCATGCACACCAACTGAACGTGAACCAGCAGTGTGCCCTGGCAGCGATGAAAGGCAACAGCATCCTGGGCTGCCTGAACACAGCAGCGCAGCCAGGAGATCCAGGCGAGTGATGGTCCCCCTCCACTCGCACTCATTAGACCCTAGCTAGAAGACTGCATTCAGATTTGGGTCCCCCCCCCAGCCCCCCAATAAAAGAAAGCATTAGAAAACTGTGAGGAGTTCAGCTGAGGACCACCAAGGTGGTCGGGCTCTGAGGCACAGGCCCTGTGGAGGAGAGGCTGAGGGAAATGTGCTTTTTTCAGGCTGAAGAAGAGACGGCTTTGGGAGGACCTAACAGCAGCCTTCCAGTAACCACAGGGAGGTTGTCAAGGAGACAAAGTCAGGCTCCCACACAGTGGTGCATGGTGGGAAGGCAAGAGCCAGTGGGCCTAGGAGAGAGGAACTTTTTAAGCAGGAGGTCACTCAAGCATTGGATCAGGTGGTGCAGTGAGGTTGTGCCATCTCCATCCTTGGAGGCCTTCAAGACCAGGCTGGATAAAACCCTGAGTAAGCTGGCCTGACCTTGTGACCTGGACTCACCCCTGGAGTGCCCAGCCCCTCCCTGGTCATGTTGCTGTGCTTTCTCCAAAGTATGCCCTCATTTCTGAAGGGTATAACATTTACCATCTTTAAGTGGGGGACAGGGCAAAGGCAGCATGGGGACCGAGGCAGTCACGGCAGCCCTGCTCTCCCTGGAGACCCCACTGCCCTGAGGAGGACCCAAGTGACAAGGAAGAGCCCAAGCACCAGCCGGACAAAGAGCGCCTGAGAAGATGCTGGCCTGAGCAGCTGGGAGCCAAGAGCCAAGGGGCTGACGAGCTGGCAAGACCTGCACTGGGCAGAGGCACCACCAGCTGTGTGCACACTGGCCCGAGTGACAAGCTCCAAGGCTGCGACACGACATACAAGAGCCTGGTAGAGGAGGAGGTGAGTAACGCCACAGCAGCTTGCCCGGGTGACCAAGTGAGCTGGCTCTCTGGGCTCACCAGTGCTCCTGCGCGGGTGTGCCGGGAGGGTTCAGGCTTGGGGTGGGGGCTAAGCCACAGGGGTTCTCTCTCCCAGGCTGTACGACAACCCCCTCCTGGGAAACCCCCAAAACCCCCCTACTGAGGTCATCATGGGCAGCACCTTGCCTCTAGGGCAGTTGGCTCTTGTGACGTCATAAACAGCTGCCCTACATAAAAGCCCCACCGGCCCAGATGGGCAGCTCTGCAAACAGGAAGGCTTGCAGGAGCCAGCGGGGGCTTTGGCAAGAGGCGTTTGGGTAGTTGCAGCACTGCGACCTTTTCCCTCTTGCTGGAGACTGGGCTGGACTAGGCAAGATGCCAACCGAGCTGGGCAGGTGGGTGCAACAGGGCCCAAAGAGCAGGGAGGGGAAAGGCAAGGAGCCCTGTGTGCCGCCCAGCTTCCTTGGCACGGACAGGCAGCTCCAGAGCACCGGGGCTGTCTGCAGCACTACCCTCCAGCCTGGCGAGCCAGGCAGCCCCGCAGAGCCTTCTGGTGGGCAAGACCCTGCCCTTTCTCCTTGGGAGAGCCCAGGGGCACCAGGCTGCTGCCCGTGTGTCAGGCCAGACATCTTCAACTGCCTTAGTGCCCCCAGGGTGGTGGGCTCCAGCACAGAGCTTCCTAAACACCCCTGGGCCCTGCGCTTCTCCGCTCTGCTGAGCTGAGGAACCTGGTAGCAAGGTAGCCCCTAAATGCATCACCACAAGATCAAAGCCCAAGCTGTAGGCTCGGATAACAACAGCGGTCCCTCTCTTGTAGACGAAGCATCGCCTGGCAGAGTGGCAGCAGGTTCCTGAGGGGCCTTTTCCTGCTCGCCCCAATCTTTGCTGGTGAGTAGTGCTGACCAAACACCTTGCGGGGCAGCCCAGGCCTACTGGATGCCAGCTGTCAGCGGGAGGGAGAGGCAGTAGATCCCACCTTCCAGCTTCACATCTCTGTGAGAGTGAAGGCCAGAGATGGTCTGCACAGGTGGCCTGCGGCCTGCCTCCCGCCTTCCCTGGGCTCAGGCAGTGTTAGGGAGTGGAGCGCATAGGATCGTTTTGGCGAGAGGTCCCTCCCTGCTTCAGAGCTTTGGGCTTTGAATGTCTGTGCAGAACCTTGCATGGCCGGGTGCATTTTGTCTTGGCTCAGGACCACATGCCTTCACTAGCCTGCGGGTCTGTGGCCGTTGGGTGTAGCTATTGTCCAAGCTCCGGGGCCTGGGGGGTGCCCCAGGGGTTGGAGCCACAGCCTCTCTCTGCACTGGCTCCAGCTCCAGCTGTCCCAGCCAAGCGCTTGCCCCCAACGGGTGGGAGGCCACAATGTGTCTACAGGGAACACGGGAAAGCCTCCTAATACAACTGTCTCTTGACGTGGTGACTTCCAGCTGGGCTTTACTGCTGGGGCTTGCTGCTCAGCGAGAGCAAGGGGCAGAAGGAAGCGCTGCAGGTACGTGCCTCTTGCTGGGGGAAGGCAAAGTGCGGCCGAGGCCCTAGCTCTGAGCTCCTGCCTCCCCTGCCAAAGGTGGGAAGCTGCTCCACAGTGCCAGGGCTCATCCTCACAGAGACGTGGGAGGGGGTGGGGACGCTGGTGCCTGTCCATACGCTGCCATAGCTGCTGAATGAGCTTTGACACAGAGATGTCCCTGAGGGAGCTCTGCAGGCTGGCAGGCTGAAGAAAGGAGAAGTGGGGCAGCAGGTGGCTTTGCTCTTCCCAGAGACAGTGGCTGCAGAAAGGCCTGCAGCCCTCTGCCTTGCTCCAGACTGATGGAGAGCAGCAGCAGCTGCTGCCTGCTGCTCCCAGGGAAGTCTCCTCTGCGAAGCCCCCACAGCGCTCCTTGTGCTTGCTCTCACGGAGGGCCTTTGTGTTCCAGGAGAAGGCAGGGGAGCTGCTGGAAGCAGAGCTCACGACTCTCGGGTAAGAGCGCTTCCTTACCATGGGCCCCATCTTACCATGGGCAAAACATGCAGGGCTCCAGTCTTTCCCGCCTGCTAAACGTGGAGGTGAAGGGGGAGCCTTTGTGAAGGCGAAGGAGGGAAGAGGAGGGGGGCAAGGACATGGCACCCTGCAGGAATCCTGCCTGCGTTTGGAGCCTGCCTGCAGGGGCTGGGCGGCCCTTGGACAACATGTGCTTTCCCTTTGTCTTCAGCAACTCGCTGGCCTTGCTGAGGGAGAAAATCCGTGAGCGGGAGCTTCTGGAAGAGCAGGTGGCTCGCCTGCAGGCAGAGATGGGTGCCGCAAAGGAGGCCCTCCTGCACTCCGTGGAAGAAGTCTTGGAGGAGAGCGAGATGGCCGAGGAGAAGAGAGGGGTAAAGAGGCTGGGAGTGGAGGAGAGACCTTGCTGTCCTTTGGAGGCTCCCTCCTGCTGCTTCCTCCTGGCTCTTCTCAGAGCCAGCTCTGTCCTCTTGCTGCCCCGCGCAAACCTGGCTCTCAGGGCTCGCAGGGGCAGGGGTGAGCTGAGGCAGGTCTGCACTGTGGCTCTGCAGACTGCTGTTCTCCCCGAGGCTGCACGTGACTCGTCACAAAGCGCTGGCCGTGTGGCACCTTTTCCAACAAGTCTTGCCCGTGGGGGACTGACCCCGCGTCTCCCCTTTGCTCTGGGCAAGCACTCAGCACTCACGCAGGAGTGCCCGCTGAGGCGTTTGTGTCATTCTCCATGCTCATTTCCACCTCTCCCTTCTTTCCCAATGTTTTTCCCAGCACCTTCTTGACTCGACCCGGGCAGCACTGCAGAAGACAGCGGCAAACTACCTCAAGATGGTGGACTGGGCTCTGAAAACCACAGGTATGCCTAGGGAGAGTCTCCTGGCACTCGGCTGCTCTATGGCCGCCCCAGAAAGTCTGCCCAGCTGCGCTTGCAACCTTGAGAAATACCTGCTAAGTCGCTGCTTCTCCTGGCCTCTGGCCTGCCCTGAGCAGCTGCTTTCCATGTGTCTTTCAGGGGCCACAATCGACACAGAGAGAACATCCAGCACCTATGGTGGGCGAGGCGGTGGGGCTCGCTGGCTTGGCCTATGGTTCTTCTCGGTTGCCAACCCTCCCGACACCATTCTGCAGGTAATAGCAGAGACAGCATGACTTCTGAGGCCCTTCCTTGCTTTCCAGTTGGGGCCGCAAGTCCCAAACGCCTCCCGCCAGAGCAGCAGTATCACTCAACCTTACCACGCTCCTTGTCTTCCTGACGATCCCCCGTGCTTCCCGACAGCGCTGCCCTCCCAGCTGGAGGGGAACGGAGCTGAACCCAGCGGCAGCAACCTGCCCACAACCCTTGGTCGCCGTTTGCTCAGCACCTTTGTCCTCCTGGCAGCTGCGTTTGCCCACCTCCACTCCAGTGGTTGCTTTCCAGAGAGAGGAGAAGCTGTGGGGGACCTGCCAAGCCACTGAGGACAGAGCCTCCTGCAGACCCCCGAGCCTGACGGGATCTGCCCAGTGGGAGGAAGCGTGGCAGCTGGACTGGGCCTCGTCTCTCCCGCACAGCCTGCGAAGGCTCATGGGGTGACATGCGCTAGGCAGAGCCGCCCTGTCTCTGAACGCCATGCAAAATCAGAGCAGGATTCTGGAGAGGCAGTTGAGCCTAGATGTTTCGTAAGGAAGACTTGCGTATTCTGAAAACAAGTGTGAAAGTGCCCCCACTTGTCCCTTCCAGCCACTTGTGCACCTTTCCAGGCAGAATGGCAGGAAGAGACAAAGGCAGGCCTGTGCTTCTTGCAAAGCCGCCCGTCCTGTGGGCTCCTGGAGCGCCTTGCCATTGGAGGTGTCTGCTTTCTGCTTGCAGCCGCACACTTCGCCTGGACAGTGCTGGGCTTTCCAAGGAGCTGAGGGCCAAGTGGTCATCCGGCTGCCTGAGCACATCTGGCCAAGGGCTGTCACCGTGGAGCACATCTCCAAGGCAGTCTCTCCTTCCGGGCAAGTCAGCAGCGCCCCCAAAGCTTTTGCTGTCTCTGTAAGTCTCTCTGCCTTGCACCTCCGGGGCAGGGGGGGGCGGGGAGGCAATCTGGCCATGGCAGGAAGCTGCAAGGGAGACTCGTTGCTCCTGGCAGCTTGGTGGCTGGTGGCTGCAGAGCAGCGCGTCCCTGCCTGGGGTCTGTGGGGGCCCACGGTGCCGTTGTGCCACTCCGGCTTGTTGTGTGCTTCCTGGCCCAAGGGTCTGGGAGCACTTGCTCAACACAGCCTGACCCACAGCCACACTCACCTCCTCCAGACCGCTGCGAGAGGAGCGGGGCAGGAGGCAGGCATCCCCGATTGGGACGCCGCGGGCGCTTTTCCTTAGGCTCTGCTGGAGCCTGACCTGCCCCCACTGTCTGTTGCCTTGGAGGGCGTGGGTGAGGAAGCAGCAGCAGAAACTCTCCTGGGGCTCTTCCTATTTGACGTGGACAAAGAGGCTGTTCAGACCTTCCGCCTGGAGGTACTGGCAGTGCGTGTGGGCACGATGGGAGGGACAAACGGAGCTTTGCCTGCCAGCCCTTGGGCGACAGAGGGCGGAGGATGAGGCCAAGCATCCTGCGCCTCGTGGCTCTGGTGTGGGAACCATGGCTGCCGCCTCTGCCAGGGCTGCCGCCTCGGGTTCCCCAGCAGGGCTAGCGCTGGCCAAGGAAGCCACCTTGCTGGGCTGCTGCTCTTTGCAGCCGAGTGAGGATGGCTCCCCCCGTCTCCTTTGCAGAAGCAGCTTCCCAGAACCTTCCAGTATATCAAGTTCCAGGTGCAGAGCAACTGGGGCAACCCCGAGTACACCTGTATTTACCGAGTGCAGGTTCACGGGGTGCTGGCAAGGCACAACTCCCACCTGAGCCAGGAGACAAGAGAGCTTCTCTGAGCGGCAATTAAAAGAGCAGGAAACCATGGGGCAGCTCATGTTCATGTGATTCGGCCCACCCGGAGCTTCATTCCTGAGCCAGGCTGCCCGCGGTGCGCATGGGGAGCACCTCGAGAGAGACCCGGGAGAGGGGCCGGGTCTCTGACAAGTGCAGCTCTGCCTCCAGGAAGCGTGAGGGCCCTCGGCTTCCTCCAAGACAACTCTGCAAAGGAAGGAAGCAGAGAGACCCTTTGGCAAGTCTCCTCCGCGCGTCCTGTCATCCATAGGACAGGCATCTGCCACCACCTCTCTCCAGTGCCAGCGAGCTGCCGCAGCCGTCAGCTCCTCCAGGGCCAGTCCAGCTTGCAGCACTGCTGAGGGAAGGCCCTTTCCCCCATGGTCGAAGGGTGGGCCTTGTCTTTGGCCGCAGGGGACAGGCCGGGGCCCTTGGGCTCCAAGGGCCTAGCAGGGACCCTCCGTGGGACAAACCATACCCAGATACAGCGTCCGTAGGGCTGCCGCCGCCGCGCAGACGTGACGAGCGCCCTGTGCAGGTCGAGAGGAGCTGGCAGCGCTGCAGGAAGTCCCCCAAGAAGTGCCGGAGCGCTCCCAGGACCCCCTGGCCAGGGATCTCCGCAGAGGGCAGTGCCCCCCGTCCGTGTTTCCTAAACCCCAGCGTCAGCCCATCAATACGTGCGGCCGTGTGAGCCGGCGGCGGCGCTGCTCTCGCGCGGTCGGCACAGCCGCAGGGCCGGGGCCGGGGTCGGGGTCGGGGTCGGGGTCGGGGCTGGCTGGAGGCCGGGGCTGGCTCTGGCCCTCGGCGCCGGGGGGCAGCAGCGCCGGGCGAGACCCCGGGGGCAGCGGGCTGGAGCCCGGAGCGGGCTGCTCTCCTGCTGGGGCTGCGCAGCGGTGCGCCGGCTCCCGCAGCAGCAGGCGGCTCCGCAGGAGCAGGAGGGCGACCGGCCTCCTCGTGCGCCCACCGCCAGCCACGGACACCCCCCAGCGCCGCCGGGCACTGCAGCTCCCGGCAGCCGCGGGCCCCGGACACGGCCCCGGCGGCCCCCAGCCCCCCGACGGCCGGGGCAGCGGGGCCGGGGGCTGCGGAGGGCCCGGCTCCCCCCGCTCCCCGCCCCACCCCCGCCCCCCCGCCTCAGGGCCGGCACCCCTCTCCCCGGGCCGCTGCAGCCCCGCCCGGCGTTGCCCGGCAACCCCACCAGCTGCAGGTCACGTGGCCTCCTCCTGCCCCACCCCCCCCACCCCGGTGCTGCCTAGCAACAGCGGCCCTTGGGCCCCCAGGGCTGCCCCGGCCTGGCTGGGCCTCCCCTCCCGCCCTCCCTCCCTCCTGCCTCCCTCCTCCTGCCCTCCCTCCTCCTGCCCTCCCTCCCGCCCTCCCTCCTCCTGCCTCCCTCCCTCCCTCCTGCCTCCCTCCCTCCTGCCTCCCTCCCTCCTGCCTCCCTCCTCCTTCCCTCCCTCCCTCCTTCCATCCCTCTCTCCCTCCTGCCTTCCCTCCCTCCTTCCTTCCCTCCCCTCCTTCCTCCCTCCCTCCTTCCATCCCTCTCCCCCTCCTTCCTTCTCTCCTTCCTGGGCTCTGGGCCTGGAGCGAGGCCAGGTAGGGTTGGCCATCCCACCAGACAGGTGCTGAGCCCAACAGGAAGATGGAGCTCGTCACATCCAGAGATCACCCCTCACCAGGACCGTGGGGAACACCCAGTGCTGGAAATGGCTGCTACAAGGGGTCTGTGAGGAGTTTCCTGGGGAAGTTTCTCCTCTCCGTTCAGGCAACAACAAGCTGGGCTGGATCTCTGTGCTGAGGCACCCTGCTTGAGGGTCTCCATGGACAAGAGGATGGTCTAGAGGCCCAGTAGACAGCCCCAGGACCTCCTCTGCATGCTCCCTGCTCGCCCTGTAGAGGCTCCAGCAGAGGCCTCATTCTCCTAGGGCTCACAGCTGGATGCCCAGTCCTCCAGCTGGGTGCAGAGCCCTGTCTGGAGGTGACTTTTGGGGTAATGTCCAGCACGCGGCCTGGGGTAGATTGTCTCAAGTCTGTGGGCTGGAGATAGGGCCTGAGGGTCAGCAGCAAACTGATCTGGCTGCTGGGTCCTGCTTCCTTCAACACAAGCTCTGACACAGGGTCCCAGCCTTCCTTTTGGTGACACGGGTCAGGAGTGATGATGACACTGTGAGCAGGGTACATGGGGAACATTAATCCTTCTTCAGCCTCTTCCTCAGCCATGTGTGGGGCCAGGACAGCAAGGGCTTCTGGCTCTGCACCATGAGTTCACTTTAGTGTAGCCACACTGTGACCATTGTCTTGGATTAAATGTCAGCATTTTTCTCTCCAACACCATTGCAAGCCCAGTGCCACTTCCTTCTGATGTCTCCTCATCCCTCCTCTGATCTCGCTAACTGTTCCTGCACCCCCTCCTCTGCTCTCCCGCAGGGTCTCGAGCTGGCAGTACTGCTCTGGAGAGTGAGCAGACGGTGGGACCACAGGGCCACGGGGGTGACTCTGCACTGGCCATGCTGGTGCGGGTGGGAAGCAGACCCAACCGAATGGGGATCATGGCCTGTAACCCCTCCAGGGATCCAGCACATGGTATTTCATTAACGATGGCATGAATCACTCTCCACTCTCCCTTCCCTGGGCCAGCTGGGTCCCCACTGCCTCTCTCTCGTGATTGCAGAGTCCTCCTGTGCATGTGGATACCTGCGTTTTGTGTTTTCCCTTTAAGAGACTCCACCTTGGAGGACTTCTCATTTTGTGAGGCTCCTCTCGCTGCCCACCCCAGGCACACGCTGTCCCAGGAGAGCCCCTGTGCTCTCCTGGCACCTCCAGCTTCCGCTCCAGAAGGAGGGACATCTGACACTGTGCCTGAACACGTGCGACAGCCCCGGCTATGTACAACAGTGACAATCCCTCATCTCCCCTGGCGCTGGACACTGAGGGGGGAATCCTCAATCCTAAATCCCTTGGTGTCTAAGAGATCCTAACAGGATGATGAGCTTTTGGCTCCTGACCCCATGGACAAGGCTGCCCAGCAGGCCCTTGTGGGCTGCACTCCTTGGGCCTATATTTGACACCAGCTCTGGAAGAAGCACCCAGCCTTCAGACATGGCACTGGCTAGAACTGCCTTTATTACCAAGACACTGTGAGGGAGCCAGCTCTGACCCATCAGGTGAGACATTGCATTAAAACCATGGGCACTCGGGAAAGCCTTCACCTTCCCCAGCTGGGCATGCTACCCCAAAGACAGTGACATTGCAGGACAGGCGCTCTCAGCCCCTTTGTGGGGCAGCACAAAACGGGCCTGTGGCAGGAGAGATGCCCCTCTCCTCTGCTGCAGGTCTGGCTGCAGAGCAGGTGGCTCATGCCCTGGACTCCACAGCTGTGAGGGCTGAGGCTCTGCTGGGTGGGAGAGGAGACATGGGGGCCTGGCTCGGAGCAAGCTGTCTGCATTGCAGGGACTCATCAACACTTGCCCAAATCCATCCTCCTGTGATGTTTCTGTTTGCAGTTCCCTCTCATTCCCTGTCTGGAGCTGCTTCTGCTGAGAGCTCTTGCTCTCTCCCAATGTCTTTTCCTTGCTGGTGCTCACAGACCCCATCCCACCCTCTGCACACTCACTTCTGCCCTACAGAAACCTGCCAGGACAGGGCACTGGGCAGCGGTAGCTCTGTGCTCACAGGTCCCAAGAGGCAGGTCAGAGAAACCCTCATGAGGCAATAAAGGTGCTGCTGGTGCTGCCTGCAGGCTGAGGTGGGGTCGAAGGGGTTTACTGAAGATTCTCACAGACCTACTGATCTCCGAGAGTGAAGGTTTGGGAGTCCAAGTTACCCTGAAGTTACCCTGCAGCCAGAGACTTAGCATGCAAAGGGCTGTGCAGATTTCCCCCACAAGGAGCTCTCCTCTCTCCTCCCACTCCACACTGCCTCTCACTTCTCTCCCTCTCGCCTCATCTCCCGTCAGCAGCAGCAGGCAGTGCCCGGAGCCCCGCTGCTCTTGGCAGAGGAGCTGCTCCTGCCCACAGCTGTCTCGGGGCCGTGCTGCCAGGTTGCCAGCAGCTCCCTCGGTCCCCGCAGCCTGGCCCCGCTCAGGAGCAGAGGCCCAGCTGAAGGCCTGATGTTCTCTCTCCCCTGGGCTCCCTTCTCCTGGGAAATGTTCACTGAGGTAGACAAAAATAATGACCTCTTGCCTCTCTCTAAACCACACAGAGACACTGATTTCAGCGTTGCCACTTGTTTCATCAGAAGACAGTCATCTATGAGAGATGGAAACGACCCACCCTGGAAGACCCCATTCCCATCCCTTAACTAGACAGGACACCTAGAAAAAGGGCCAGAGGAGAGCTCATTTACCCATGGTTCCCTACCTCTGCCCAAACAACTGAATCCCACCTCTGCCTTTAGGCAAAGGCCATCCCACCTACATTCCAGCAGGCTGCATTAATGGCACGTACATCACACCAAGGTCTCGACGCACGTCCCTACCCTTTTACAACCTTCCAGAACGCCTTCCCCTGAATCTCTTCTCACTCCCCAGATGACAGGAACAGGGACTATGCTGATGATGTCCCCAGGGTGCATGGATCACAGGCTCTCAAAGGCCCAGGTGCTGGCCAAGGCAGAGGCAGGCATGCCTCTCTGGCCTTTGCCACCAGCCAGGGCAGGTGCCAGCCTTTTATCCCTGGCCTTCCTCCTCTGCTAAGGAGGAGGCGGAGAGCCGGACAAGGGCCTGGAGGGGCTGGCTGAAGTCTCCGCTGGGCCACCTCCTGTTGGAGGCTGCCTGTTGGTGTTGGAGGGGCTGTGGTTGATTTGGGGGGCCTGGATTTGGAAGGCAGAGAAAGGGGATGGTGCTGGTGGGATACAGGAGGTGTTTGAGGAGTGGGCACTGCTGGGTGTCTCTCCCGCACGGAGGAGCTGCCAAGCCCACGGCAGCTTGCTGCCTGAGTGGCTGTGGAGGCAGGAGGGAGGTGGTTTTGGGAAGGCTGCATGAGTGCAGGGAGGGGAGGCAGAAGTGGTAGGGGAGTGTGTGGGGGTGCAGGAAAAGGGTTGCTTTCAGTGGGAAGGGGTGTGTGACTGACCAACAACCCCTACAATGGGAGAAGGCTCAGAGGGCCAGGTGCCCCAGGAAGCTCAGCAACAGTGTAGGATGGGCTCGTTAATCCTTGCTGTTGCACAGAGGACTGACTTTATCTCAACACAAAGGGGGCCAGAGGGTGACCTTTGTGGTAGATAAGCAGCCATATCTCTTAGTTGGGCCTGGTGTGAATGTTTCTCCAGTTGTTCAAAGCAATGGGAAGGTCTCCCTGAGATTAGCCAGACCAGCATGGGGGAAGTGTGTATGTGGCTCAGCCCAACACAGAGCATAACACCTCAACAACTAACTAAGGAATTCTGGAGAGAGCAACGGGCTTGAGCTGGCATCAACCCACGTGATTCCTTCCTGGCGACTGGGGATGCCCAGCATCATGACGGTGAGCACATTTGAGACCGGTAATGGCAATCACATTGGTATCGTGACTGAACTGTGTATTGCAATTGCTAGAGTTTGTGAAGTGTAGACACTGGAGTTGTGATTCCAGTATATTGCTGAATCACTCTGCTAAACCAAAAATCCCATGCAACATCCAAGTCCCTCAGAATAAACTTTGATCTTAAACATTGCCCTCTCCCTACGCGTGCAATAGCTAAAGGAACCTGGTCGGAGAGTACTGCACCCTGACACTGCCCCTGTCTCCCGGTTCCAGAGAAGTGATGTGTTAACCTCAGACAAATTCTTTTCACAACATCTCCATGTACAGTCACTGCTCCTGGATCCCACCAGCCTATGGCAGGTTGTGAACATCTGGGATGGTCAGTTCGGTGTTAAGTACTGACAGATCTCATCTTCCTCCATCATCCGAGCCAGGATCTTCAATGTGGCTGCGGTGCCTGGAGTGGATTTATTTGCAAGGGACATAAAACATCGACATGCTGAAGCTTTTCTCCTCTTTCACACATCTACGCTTTGGATCCCACAACCTTCATTTCCTCAAATTGCTTCATTTCCATACCCACTCTTCTTGCTCCTGAGAGCTGAACAACCAGTAGCACATGCCGACATCTGATGGAAGTGTTGCACTCAGGGAAGCCTGGCAGTAAAACCTCTCACTGGGAACAAGATCTGGAGCTGTTGGCCACGTCATACAGTGACCCTGCTACTTCTTTAACCAACCCAGACACTCTGCAGCAGAGCGGGGGCTGGGGGGAATGGAACCAGGGCTCAAGCTGACGGACAGACTTTCAGGAGCCACTGGAAACTGCACATCATCTGCAGTACCTGCCAAGAGGCTCCTCTGGAAAGAGACATTTGTCCACGGGGGATCACAAGACAGTCCTGCTGTGCAGCATCCTGGGAGATGCCCAGGGAGCAGCTCCATGCTCCGTATCTCATCTCCTTTGCTCTCCCTTGTTGGAAGGGGACAATCCGCACTGGCCTCCCCTGCCTGGGAATGATCCTCCATAATTCCCCTTCCTTGGGCAGAAACGCACTAGACCTTTGCAAAGTGACTCCCGAGTGAGAGAAGTTGCACCAGGACAAAGGCAAAGTCCTGCAGCTGGGCAGGAAGGACCCCCTGCAGAGGGTTCAGGCTGGGGACTGGCTGGCTGGGGAGCAGCTCTGCTGCAAAGGACCTGGCGTCTCCATGCACACCAACTGAACGTGAGCCAGCAGTGTGCCCTGGCAGCGATGAAAGGCAACAGCATCCTGGGCTGCCTGAACACAGCAGCGCAGCCAGGAGATCCAGGCGAGTGATGGTCCCCCTCCACTCGCACTCATTAGACCCTAGCTAGAAGACTGCATTCAGATTTGGGTCCCCCCCCCCAGCCCCCCAATAAAAGAAAGCATTAGAAAACTGTGAGGAGTTCAGCTGAGGACCACCAAGGTGGTCGGGCTCTGAGGCACAGGCCCTGTGGAGGAGAGGCTGAGGGAAATGTGCTTTTTTCAGGCTGAAGAAGAGACGGCTTTGGGAGGACCTAACAGCAGCCTTCCAGTAACCACAGGGAGGTTGTCAAGGAGACAAAGTCAGGCTCCCACACAGTGGTGCATGGTGGGAAGGCAAGAGCCAGTGGGCCTAGGAGAGAGGAACTTTTTAAGCAGGAGGTCACTCAAGCATTGGATCAGGTGGTGCAGTGAGGTTGTGCCATCTCCATCCTTGGAGGCCTTCAAGACCAGGCTGGATAAAACCCTGAGTAAGCTGGCCTGACCTTGTGACCTGGACTCACCCCTGGAGTGCCCAGCCCCTCCCTGGTCATGTTGCTGTGCTTTCTCCAAAGTATGCCCTCATTTCTGAAGGGTATAACATTTACCATCTTTAAGTGGGGGACAGGGCAAAGGCAGCATGGGGACCGAGGCAGTCACGGCAGCCCTGCTCTCCCTGGAGACCCCACTGCCCTGAGGAGGACCCAAGTGACAAGGAAGAGCCCAAGCACCAGCCGGACAAAGAGCGCCTGAGAAGATGCTGGCCTGAGCAGCTGGGAGCCAAGAGCCAAGGGGCTGACGAGCTGGCAAGACCTGCACTGGGCAGAGGCACCACCAGCTGTGTGCACACTGGCCCGAGTGACAAGCTCCAAGGCTGCGACACGACATACAAGAGCCTGGTAGAGGAGGAGGTGAGTAACGCCACAGCAGCTTGCCCGGGTGACCAAGTGAGCTGGCTCTCTGGGCTCACCAGTGCTCCTGCGCGGGTGTGCCAGGAGGGTTCAGGCTTGGGGTGGGGGCTAAGCCACAGGGGTTCTCTCTCCCAGGCTGTACGACAACCCCCTCCTGGGAAACCCCCAAAACCCCCCTACTGAGGTCATCATGGGCAGCACCTTGCCTCTAGGGCAGTTGGCTCTTGTGACGTCATAAACAGCTGCCCTACATAAAAGCCCCACCGGCCCAGATGGGCAGCTCTGCAAACAGGAAGGCTTGCAGGAGCCAGCAGGGGCTTTGGCAAGAGGCGTTTGGGTAGTTGCAGCACTGCGACCTTTTCCCTCTTGCTGGAGACTGGGCTGGACTAGGCAAGATGCCAACCGAGCTGGGCAGGTGGGTGCAACAGGGCCCAAAGAGCAGGGAGGGGAAAGGCAAGGAGCCCTGTGTGCCGCCCAGCTTCCTTGGCACGGACAGGCAGCTCCAGAGCACCGGGGCTGTCTGCAGCACTACCCTCCAGCCTGGCGAGCCAGGCAGCCCCGCAGAGCCTTCTGGTGGGCAAGACCCTGCCCTTTCTCCTTGGGAGAGCCCAGGGGCACCAGGCTGCTGCCCGTGTGTCAGGCCAGACATCTTCAACTGCCTTAGTGCCCCCAGGGTGGTGGGCTCCAGCACAGAGCTTCCTAAACACCCCTGGGCCCTGCGCTTCTCCGCTCTGCTGAGCTGAGGAACCTGGTAGCAAGGTAGCCCCTAAATGCATCACCACAAGATCAAAGCCCAAGCTGTAGGCTCGGATAACAACAGCGGTCCCTCTCTTGTAGACGAAGCATCGCCTGGCAGAGTGGCAGCAGGTTCCTGAGGGGCCTTTTCCTGCTCGCCCCAATCTTTGCTGGTGAGTAGTGCTGACCAAACACCTTGCGGGGCAGCCCAGGCCTACTGGATGCCAGCTGTCAGCGGGAGGGAGAGGCAGTAGATCCCACCTTCCAGCTTCACATCTCTGTGAGAGTGAAGGCCAGAGATGGTCTGCACAGGTGGCCTGCGGCCTGCCTCCCGCCTTCCCTGGGCTCAGGCAGTGTTAGGGAGTGGAGCGCATAGGATCGTTTTGGCGAGAGGTCCCTCCCTGCTTCAGAGCTTTGGGCTTTGAATGTCTGTGCAGAACCTTGCATGGCCGGGTGCATTTTGTCTTGGCTCAGGACCACATGCCTTCACTAGCCTGCGGGTCTGTGGCCGTTGGGTGTAGCTATTGTCCAAGCTCCGGGGCCTGGGGGGTGCCCCAGGGGTTGGAGCCACAGCCTCTCTCTGCACTGGCTCCAGCTCCAGCTGTCCCAGCCAAGCGCTTGCCCCCAACGGGTGGGAGGCCACAATGTGTCTACAGGGAACACGGGAAAGCCTCCTAATACAACTGTCTCTTGACGTGGTGACTTCCAGCTGGGCTTTACTGCTGGGGCTTGCTGCTCAGTGAGAGCAAGGGGCAGAAGGAAGCGCTGCAGGTACGTGCCTCTTGCTGGGGGAAGGCAAAGTGCGGCCGAGGCCCTAGCTCTGAGCTCCTGCCTCCCCTGCCAAAGGTGGGAAGCTGCTCCACAGTGCCAGGGCTCATCCTCACAGAGACGTGGGAGGGGGTGGGGACGCTGGTGCCTGTCCATACGCTGCCATAGCTGCTGAATGAGCTTTGACACAGAGATGTCCCTGAGGGAGCTCTGCAGGCTGGCAGGCTGAAGAAAGGAGAAGTGGGGCAGCAGGTGGCTTTGCTCTTCCCAGAGACAGTGGCTGCAGAAAGGCCTGCAGCCCTCTGCCTTGCTCCAGACTGATGGAGAGCAGCAGCAGCTGCTGCCTGCTGCTCCCAGGGAAGTCTCCTCTGCGAAGCCCCCACAGCGCTCCTTGTGCTTGCTCTCACGGAGGGCCTTTGTGTTCCAGGAGAAGGCAGGGGAGCTGCTGGAAGCAGAGCTCACGACTCTCGGGTAAGAGCGCTTCCTTACCATGGGCCCCATCTTACCATGGGCAAAACATGCAGGGCTCCAGTCTTTCCCGCCTGCTAAACGTGGAGGTGAAGGGGGAGCCTTTGTGAAGGCGAAGGAGGGAAGAGGAGGGGGGCAAGGACATGGCACCCTGCAGGAATCCTGCCTGCGTTTGGAGCCTGCCTGCAGGGGCTGGGCGGCCCTTGGACAACATGTGCTTTCCCTTTGTCTTCAGCAACTCGCTGGCCTTGCTGAGGGAGAAAATCCGTGAGCGGGAGCTTCTGGAAGAGCAGGTGGCTCGCCTGCAGGCAGAGATGGGTGCCGCAAAGGAGGCCCTCCTGCACTCCGTGGAAGAAGTCTTGGAGGAGAGCGAGATGGCCGAGGAGAAGAGAGGGGTAAAGAGGCTGGGAGTGGAGGAGAGACCTTGCTGTCCTTTGGAGGCTCCCTCCTGCTGCTTCCTCCTGGCTCTTCTCAGAGCCAGCTCTGTCCTCTTGCTGCCCCGCGCAAACCTGGCTCTCAGGGCTCGCAGGGGCAGGGGTGAGCTGAGGCAGGTCTGCACTGTGGCTCTGCAGACTGCTGTTCTCCCCGAGGCTGCACGTGACTCGTCACAAAGCGCTGGCCGTGTGGCACCTTTTCCAACAAGTCTTGCCCGTGGGGGACTGACCCCGCGTCTCCCCTTTGCTCTGGGCAAGCACTCAGCACTCACGCAGGAGTGCCCGCTGAGGCGTTTGTGTCATTCTCCATGCTCATTTCCACCTCTCCCTTCTTTCCCAATGTTTTTCCCAGCACCTTCTTGACTTGACCCGGGCAGCACTGCAGAAGACAGCGGCAAACTACCTCGAGATGGTGGACTGGGCTCTGAAAACCACAGGTATGCCTAGGGAGAGTCTCCTGGCACTCGGCTGCTCTATGGCCCCCCCAGAAAGTCTGCCCAGCTGCGCTTGCAACCTTGAGAAATACCTGCTAAGTCGCTGCTTCTCCTGGCCTCTGGCCTGCCCTGAGCAGCTGCTTTCCATGTGTCTTTCAGGGGCCACAATCGACACAGAGAGAACATCCAGCACCTATGGTGGGCGAGGCGGTGGGGCTCGCTGGCTTGGCCTATGGTTCTTCTCGGTTGCCAACCCTCCCGACACCATTCTGCAGGTAATAGCAGAGACAGCATGACTTCTGAGGCCCTTCCTTGCTTTCCAGTTGGGGCCGCAAGTCCCAAACGCCTCCCGCCAGAGCAGCAGTATCACTCAACCTTACCACGCTCCTTGTCTTCCTGACGATCCCCCGTGCTTCCCGACAGCGCTGCCCTCCCAGCTGGAGGGGAACGGAGCTGAACCCAGCGGCAGCAACCTGCCCACAACCCTTGGTCGCCGTTTGCTCAGCACCTTTGTCCTCCTGGCAGCTGCGTTTGCCCACCTCCACTCCAGTGGTTGCTTTCCAGAGAGAGGAGAAGCTGTGGGGGACCTGCCAAGCCACTGAGGACAGAGCCTCCTGCAGACCCCCGAGCCTGACGGGATCTGCCCAGTGGGAGGAAGCGTGGCAGCTGGACTGGGCCTCGTCTCTCCCGCACAGCCTGCGAAGGCTCATGGGGTGACATGCGCTAGGCAGAGCCGCCCTGTCTCTGAACGCCATGCAAAATCAGAGCAGGATTCTGGAGAGGCAGTTGAGCCTAGATGTTTCGTAAGGAAGACTTGCGTATTCTGAAAACAAGTGTGAAAGTGCCCCCACTTGTCCCTTCCAGCCACTTGTGCACCTTTCCAGGCAGAATGGCAGGAAGAGACAAAGGCAGGCCTGTGCTTCTTGCAAAGCCGCCCGTCCTGTGGGCTCCTGGAGCGCCTTGCCATTGGAGGGGTCTGCTTTCTGCTTGCAGCCGCACACTTCGCCTGGACAGTGCTGGGCTTTCCAAGGAGCTGAGGGCCAAGTGGTCATCCGGCTGCCTGAGCACATCTGGCCAAGGGCTGTCACCGTGGAGCACATCTCCAAGGCAGTCTCTCCTTCCGGGCAAGTCAGCAGCGCCCCCAAAGCTTTTGCTGTCTCTGTAAGTCTCTCTGCCTTGCACCTCCGGGGCAGGGGGGGGCGGGGAGGCAATCTGGCCATGGCAGGAAGCTGCAAGGGAGACTCGTTGCTCCTGGCAGCTTGGTGGCTGGTGGCTGCAGAGCAGCGCGTCCCTGCCTGGGGTCTGTGGGGGCCCACGGTGCCGTTGTGCCACTCCGGCTTGTTGTGTGCTTCCTGGCCCAAGGGTCTGGGAGCGCTTGCTCAACACAGCCTGACCCACAGCCACACTCACCTCCTCCAGACCGCTGCGAGAGGAGCGGGGCAGGAGGCAGGCATCCCCGATTGGGACGCCGCGGGCGCTTTTCCTTAGGCTCTGCTGGAGCCTGACCTGCCCCCACTGTCTGTTGCCTTGGAGGGCATGGGTGAGGAAGCAGCAGCAGAAACTCTCCTGGGGCTCTTCCTATTTGACGTGGACAAAGAGGCTGTTCAGACCTTCCGCCTGGAGGTACTGGCAGTGCGTGTGGGCACGATGGGAGGGACAAACGGAGCTTTGCCTGCCAGCCCTTGGGCGACAGAGGGCGGAGGATGAGGCCAAGCATCCTGCGCCTCGTGGCTCTGGTGTGGGAACCATGGCTGCCGCCTCTGCCAGGGCTGCCGCCTCGGGTTCCCCAGCAGGGCTAGCGCTGGCCAAGGAAGCCACCTTGCTGGGCTGCTGCTCTTTGCAGCCGAGTGAGGATGGCTCCCCCCGTCTCCTTTGCAGAAGCAGCTTCCCAGAACCTTCCAGTATATCAAGTTCCAGGTGCAGAGCAACTGGGGCAACCCCGAGTACACCTGTATTTACCGAGTGCAGGTTCACGGGGTGCTGGCAAGGCACAACTCCCACCTGAGCCAGGAGACAAGAGAGCTTCTCTGAGCGGCAATTAAAAGAGCAGGAAACCATGGGGCAGCTCATGTTCATGTGATTCGGCCCACCCGGAGCTTCATTCCTGAGCCAGGCTGCCCGCGGTGCGCATGGGGAGCACCTCGAGAGAGACCCGGGAGAGGGGCCGGGTCTCTGACAAGTGCAGCTCTGCCTCCAGGAAGCGTGAGGGCCCTCGGCTTCCTCCAAGACAACTCTGCAAAGGAAGGAAGCAGAGAGACCCTTTGGCAAGTCTCCTCCGCGCGTCCTGTCATCCATAGGACAGGCATCTGCCACCACCTCTCTCCAGTGCCAGCGAGCTGCCGCAGCCGTCAGCTCCTCCAGGGCCAGTCCAGCTTGCGGCACTGCTGAGGGAAGGCCCTTTCCCCCATGGTCGAAGGGTGGGCCTTGTCTTTGGCCGCAGGGGACAGGCCGGGGCCCTTGGGCTCCAAGGGCCTAGCAGGGACCCTCCGTGGGACAAACCATACCCAGATACAGCGTCCGTAGGGCTGCCGCCGCCGCGCAGACGTGACGAGCGCCCTGTGCAGGTCGAGAGGAGCTGGCAGCGCTGCAGGAAGTCCCCCAAGAAGTGCCGGAGCGCTCCCAGGACCCCCTGGCCAGGGATCTCCGCAGAGGGCAGTGCCCCGCGTCCGTGTTTCCTAAACCCCAGCGTCAGCCCATCAATACGTGCGGCCGTGTGAGCCGGCGGCGGCGCTGCTCTCGCGCGGTCGGCACAGCCGCAGGGCCGGGGCCGGGGTCGGGGTCGGGGTCGGGGCTGGCTGGAGGCCGGGGCTGGCTCTGGCCCTCGGCGCCGGGGGGCAGCAGCGCCGGGCGAGACCCCGGGGGCAGCGGGCTGGAGCCCGGAGCGGGCTGCTCTCCTGCTGGGGCTGCGCAGCGGTGCGCCGGCTCCCGCAGCAGCAGGCGGCTCCGCAGGAGCAGGAGGGCGACCGGCCTCCTCGTGCGCCCACCGCCAGCCACGGACACCCCCCAGCGCCGCCGGGCACTGCAGCTCCCGGCAGCCGCGGGCCCCGGACACGGCCCCGGCGGCCCCCAGCCCCCCGACGGCCGGGGCAGCGGGGCCGGGGGCTGCGGAGGGCCCGGCTCCCCCCGCTCCCCGCCCCACCCCCGCCCCCCCGCCTCAGGGCCGGCACCCCTCTCCCCGGGCCGCTGCAGCCCCGCCCGGCGTTGCCCGGCAACCCCACCAGCTGCAGGTCACGTGGCCTCCTCCTGCCCCACCCCCCCCACCCCGGTGCTGCCTAGCAACAGCGGCCCTTGGGCCCCCAGGGCTGCCCCGGCCTGGCTGGGCCTCCCCTCCCGCCCTCCCTCCCTCCTGCCTCCCTCCTCCTGCCCTCCCTCCTCCTGCCCTCCCTCCCGCCCTCCCTCCTCCTGCCTCCCTCCCTCCCTCCTGCCTCCCTCCCTCCTGCCTCCCTCCCTCCTGCCTCCCTCCTCCTTCCCTCCCTCCCTCCTTCCATCCCTCTCTCCCTCCTGCCTTCCCTCCCTCCTTCCTTCCCTCCCCTCCTTCCTCCCTCCCTCCTTCCATCCCTCTCCCCCTCCTTCCTTCTCTCCTTCCTGGGCTCTGGGCCTGGAGCGAGGCCAGGTAGGGTTGGCCATCCCACCAGACAGGTGCTGAGCCCAACAGGAAGATGGAGCTCGTCACATCCAGAGATCACCCCTCACCAGGACCGTGGGGAACACCCAGTGCTGGAAATGGCTGCTACAAGGGGTCTGTGAGGAGTTTCCTGGGGAAGTTTCTCCTCTCCGTTCAGGCAACAACAAGCTGGGCTGGATCTCTGTGCTGAGGCACCCTGCTTGAGGGTCTCCATGGACAAGAGGATGGTCTAGAGGCCCAGTAGACAGCCCCAGGACCTCCTCTGCATGCTCCCTGCTCGCCCTGTAGAGGCTCCAGCAGAGGCCTCATTCTCCTAGGGCTCACAGCTGGATGCCCAGTCCTCCAGCTGGGTGCAGAGCCCTGTCTGGAGGTGACTTTTGGGGTAATGTCCAGCACGCGGCCTGGGGTAGATTGTCTCAAGTCTGTGGGCTGGAGATAGGGCCTGAGGGTCAGCAGCAAACTGATCTGGCTGCTGGGTCCTGCTTCCTTCAACACAAGCTCTGACACAGGGTCCCAGCCTTCCTTTTGGTGACACGGGTCAGGAGTGATGATGACACTGTGAGCAGGGTACATGGGGAACATTAATCCTTCTTCAGCCTCTTCCTCAGCCATGTGTGGGGCCAGGACAGCAAGGGCTTCTGGCTCTGCACCATGAGTTCACTTTAGTGTAGCCACACTGTGACCATTGTCTTGGATTAAATGTCAGCATTTTTCTCTCCAACACCATTGCAAGCCCAGTGCCACTTCCTTCTGATGTCTCCTCATCCCTCCTCTGATCTCGCTAACTGTTCCTGCACCCCCTCCTCTGCTCTCCCGCAGGGTCTCGAGCTGGCAGTACTGCTCTGGAGAGTGAGCAGACGGTGGGACCACAGGGCCACGGGGGTGACTCTGCACTGGCCATGCTGGTGCGGGTGGGAAGCAGACCCAACCGAATGGGGATCATGGCCTGTAACCCCTCCAGGGATCCAGCACATGGTATTTCATTAACGATGGCATGAATCACTCTCCACTCTCCCTTCCCTGGGCCAGCTGGGTCCCCACTGCCTCTCTCTCGTGATTGCAGAGTCCTCCTGTGCATGTGGATACCTGCGTTTTGTGTTTTCCCTTTAAGAGACTCCACCTTGGAGGACTTCTCATTTTGTGAGGCTCCTCTCGCTGCCCACCCCAGGCACACGCTGTCCCAGGAGAGCCCCTGTGCTCTCCTGGCACCTCCAGCTTCCGCTCCAGAAGGAGGGACATCTGACACTGTGCCTGAACACGTGCGACAGCCCCGGCTATGTACAACAGTGACAATCCCTCATCTCCCCTGGCGCTGGACACTGAGGGGGGAATCCTCAATCCTAAATCCCTTGGTGTCTAAGAGATCCTAACCGGATGATGAGCTTTTGGCTCCTGACCCCATGGACAAGGCTGCCCAGCAGGCCCTTGTGGGCTGCACTCCTTGGGCCTATATTTGACACCAGCTCTGGAAGAAGCACCCAGCCTTCAGACATGGCACTGGCTAGAACTGCCTTTATTACCAAGACACTGTGAGGGAGCCAGCTCTGACCCATCAGGTGAGACATTGCATTAAAACCATGGGCACTCGGGAAAGCCTTCACCTTCCCCAGCTGGGCATGCTACCCCAAAGACAGTGACATTGCAGGACAGGCGCTCTCAGCCCCTTTGTGGGGCAGCACAAAACGGGCCTGTGGCAGGAGAGATGCCCCTCTCCTCTGCTGCAGGTCTGGCTGCAGAGCAGGTGGCTCATGCCCTGGACTCCACAGCTGTGAGGGCTGAGGCTCTGCTGGGTGGGAGAGGAGACATGGGGGCCTGGCTCGGAGCAAGCTGTCTGCATTGCAGGGACTCATCAACACTTGCCCAAATCCATCCTCCTGTGATGTTTCTGTTTGCAGTTCCCTCTCATTCCCTGTCTGGAGCTGCTTCTGCTGAGAGCTCTTGCTCTCTCCCAATGTCTTTTCCTTGCTGGTGCTCACAGACCCCATCCCACCCTCTGCACACTCACTTCTGCCCTACAGAAACCTGCCAGGACAGGGCACTGGGCAGCGGTAGCTCTGTGCTCACAGGTCCCAAGAGGCAGGTCAGAGAAACCCTCATGAGGCAATAAAGGTGCTGCTGGTGCTGCCTGCAGGCTGAGGTGGGGTCGAAGGGGTTTACTGAAGATTCTCACAGACCTACTGATCTCCGAGAGTGAAGGTTTGGGAGTCCAAGTTACCCTGAAGTTACCCTGCAGCCAGAGACTTAGCATGCAAAGGGCTGTGCAGATTTCCCCCACAAGGAGCTCTCCTCTCTCCTCCCACTCCACACTGCCTCTCACTTCTCTCCCTCTCGCCTCATCTCCCGTCAGCAGCAGCAGGCAGTGCCCGGAGCCCCGCTGCTCTTGGCAGAGGAGCTGCTCCTGCCCACAGCTGTCTCGGGGCCGTGCTGCCAGGTTGCCAGCAGCTCCCTCGGTCCCCGCAGCCTGGCCCCGCTCAGGAGCAGAGGCCCAGCTGAAGGCCTGATGTTCTCTCTCCCCTGGGCTCCCTTCTCCTGGGAAATGTTCACTGAGGTAGACAAAAATAATGACCTCTTGCCTCTCTCTAAACCACACAGAGACACTGATTTCAGCGTTGCCACTTGTTTCATCAGAAGACAGTCATCTATGAGAGATGGAAACGACCCACCCTGGAAGACCCCATTCCCATCCCTTAACTAGACAGGACACCTAGAAAAAGGGCCAGAGGAGAGCTCATTTACCCATGGTTCCCTACCTCTGCCCAAACAACTGAATCCCACCTCTGCCTTTAGGCAAAGGCCATCCCGCCTACATTCCAGCAGGCTGCATTAATGGCACGTACATCACACCAAGGTCTCGACGCACGTCCCTACCCTTTTACAACCTTCCAGAACGCCTTCCCCTGAATCTCTTCTCACTCCCCAGATGACAGGAACAGGGACTATGCTGATGATGTCCCCAGGGTGCATGGATCACAGGCTCTCAAAGGCCCAGGTGCTGGCCAAGGCAGAGGCAGGCATGCCTCTCTGGCCTTTGCCACCAGCCAGGGCAGGTGCCAGCCTTTTATCCCTGGCCTTCCTCCTCTGCTAAGGAGGAGGCGGAGAGCCGGACAAGGGCCTGGAGGGGCTGGCTGAAGTCTCCGCTGGGCCACCTCCTGTTGGAGGCTGCCTGTTGGTGTTGGAGGGGCTGTGGTTGATTTGGGGGGCCTGGATTTGGAAGGCAGAGAAAGGGGATGGTGCTGGTGGGATACAGGAGGTGTTTGAGGAGTGGGCACTGCTGGGTGTCTCTCCCGCACGGAGGAGCTGCCAAGCCCACGGCAGCTTGCTGCCTGAGTGGCTGTGGAGGCAGGAGGGAGGTGGTTTTGGGAAGGCTGCATGAGTGCAGGGAGGGGAGGCAGAAGTGGTAGGGGGGTGTGTGGGGGTGCAGGAAAAGGGTTGCTTTCAGTGGGAAGGGGTGTGTGACTGACCAACAACCCCTACAATGGGAGAAGGCTCAGAGGGCCAGGTGCCCCAGGAAGCTCAGCAACAGTGTAGGATGGGCTCGTTAATCCTTGCTGTTGCACAGAGGACTGACTTTATCTCAACACAAAGGGGGCCAGAGGGTGACCTTTGTGGTAGATAAGCAGCCATATCTCTTAGTTGGGCCTGGTGTGAATGTTTCTCCAGTTGTTCAAAGCAATGGGAAGGTCTCCCTGAGATTAGCCAGACCAGCATGGGGGAAGTGTGTATGTGGCTCAGCCCAACACAGAGCATAACACCTCAACAACTAACTAAGGAATTCTGGAGAGAGCAACGGGCTTGAGCTGGCATCAACCCACGTGATTCCTTCCTGGCGACTGGGGATGCCCAGCATCATGACGGTGAGCACATTTGAGACCGGTAATGGCAATCACATTGGTATCGTGACTGAACTGTGTATTGCAATTGCTAGAGTTTGTGAAGTGTAGACACTGGAGTTGTGATTCCAGTATATTGCTGAATCACTCTGCTAAACCAAAAATCCCATGCAACATCCAAGTCCCTCAGAATAAACTTTGATCTTAAACATTGCCCTCTCCCTACGCGTGCAATAGCTAAAGGAACCTGGTCGGAGAGTACTGCACCCTGACACTGCCCCTGTCTCCCGGTTCCAGAGAAGTGATGTGTTAACCTCAGACAAATTCTTTTCACAACATCTCCATGTACAGTCACTGCTCCTGGATCCCGCCAGCCTATGGCAGGTTGTGAACATCTGGGATGGTCAGTTCGGTGTTAAGTACTGACAGATCTCATCTTCCTCCATCATCCGAGCCAGGATCTTCAATGTGGCTGCGGTGCCTGGAGTGGATTTATTTGCAAGGGACATAAAACATCGACATGCTGAAGCTTTTCTCCTCTTTCACACATCTACGCTTTGGATCCCACAACCTTCATTTCCTCAAATTGCTTCATTTCCATACCCACTCTTCTTGCTCCTGAGAGCTGAACAACCAGTAGCACATGCCGACATCTGATGGAAGTGTTGCACTCAGGGAAGCCTGGCAGTAAAACCTCTCACTGGGAACAAGATCTGGAGCTGTTGGCCACGTCATACAGTGACCCTGCTACTTCTTTAACCAACCCAGACACTCTGCAGCAGAGCGGGGGCTGGGGGGAATGGAACCAGGGCTCAAGCTGACGGACAGACTTTCAGGAGCCACTGGAAACTGCACATCATCTGCAGTACCTGCCAAGATGCTCCTCTGGAAAGAGACATTTGTCCACGGGGGATCACAAGACAGTCCTGCTGTGCAGCATCCTGGGAGATGCCCAGGGAGCAGCTCCATGCTCCGTATCTCATCTCCTTTGCTCTCCCTTGTTGGAAGGGGACAATCCGCACTGGCCTCCCCTGCCTGGGAATGATCCTCCATAATTCCCCTTCCTTGGGCAGAAACGCACTAGACCTTTGCAAAGTGACTCCCGAGTGAGAGAAGTTGCACCAGGACAAAGGCAAAGTCCTGCAGCTGGGCAGGAAGGACCCCCTGCAGAGGGTTCAGGCTGGGGACTGGCTGGCTGGGGAGCAGCTCTGCTGCAAAGGACCTGGCGTCTCCATGCACACCAACTGAACGTGAGCCAGCAGTGTGCCCTGGCAGCGATGAAAGGCAACAGCATCCTGGGCTGCCTGAACACAGCAGCGCAGCCAGGAGATCCAGGCGAGTGATGGTCCCCCTCCACTCGCACTCATTAGACCCTAGCTAGAAGACTGCATTCAGATTTGGGTCCCCCCCCCCAGCCCCCCAATAAAAGAAAGCATTAGAAAACTGTGAGGAGTTCAGCTGAGGACCACCAAGGTGGTCGGGCTCTGAGGCACAGGCCCTGTGGAGGAGAGGCTGAGGGAAATGTGCTTTTTTCAGGCTGAAGAAGAGACGGCTTTGGGAGGACCTAACAGCAGCCTTCCAGTAACCACAGGGAGGTTGTCAAGGAGACAAAGTCAGGCTCCCACACAGTGGTGCATGGTGGGAAGGCAAGAGCCAGTGGGCCTAGGAGAGAGGAACTTTTTAAGCAGGAGGTCACTCAAGCATTGGATCAGGTGGTGCAGTGAGGTTGTGCCATCTCCATCCTTGGAGGCCTTCAAGACCAGGCTGGATAAAACCCTGAGTAAGCTGGCCTGACCTTGTGACCTGGACTCACCCCTGGAGTGCCCAGCCCCTCCCTGGTCATGTTGCTGTGCTTTCTCCAAAGTATGCCCTCATTTCTGAAGGGTATAACATTTACCATCTTTAAGTGGGGGACAGGGCAAAGGCAGCATGGGGACCGAGGCAGTCACGGCAGCCCTGCTCTCCCTGGAGACCCCACTGCCCTGAGGAGGACCCAAGTGACAAGGAAGAGCCCAAGCACCAGCCGGACAAAGAGCGCCTGAGAAGATGCTGGCCTGAGCAGCTGGGAGCCAAGAGCCAAGGGGCTGACGAGCTGGCAAGACCTGCACTGGGCAGAGGCACCACCAGCTGTGTGCACACTGGCCCGAGTGACAAGCTCCAAGGCTGCGACACGACATACAAGAGCCTGGTAGAGGAGGAGGTGAGTAACGCCACAGCAGCTTGCCCGGGTGACCAAGTGAGCTGGCTCTCTGGGCTCACCAGTGCTCCTGCGCGGGTGTGCCGGGAGGGTTCAGGCTTGGGGTGGGGGCTAAGCCACAGGGGTTCTCTCTCCCAGGCTGTACGACAACCCCCTCCTGGGAAACCCCCAAAACCCCCCTACTGAGGTCATCATGGGCAGCACCTTGCCTCTAGGGCAGTTGGCTCTTGTGACGTCATAAACAGCTGCCCTACATAAAAGCCCCACCGGCCCAGATGGGCAGCTCTGCAAACAGGAAGGCTTGCAGGAGCCAGCAGGGGCTTTGGCAAGAGGCGTTTGGGTAGTTGCAGCACTGCGACCTTTTCCCTCTTGCTGGAGACTGGGCTGGACTAGGCAAGATGCCAACCGAGCTGGGCAGGTGGGTGCAACAGGGCCCAAAGAGCAGGGAGGGGAAAGGCAAGGAGCCCTGTGTGCCGCCCAGCTTCCTTGGCACGGACAGGCAGCTCCAGAGCACCGGGGCTGTCTGCAGCACTACCCTCCAGCCTGGCGAGCCAGGCAGCCCCGCAGAGCCTTCTGGTGGGCAAGACCCTGCCCTTTCTCCTTGGGAGAGCCCAGGGGCACCAGGCTGCTGCCCGTGTGTCAGGCCAGACATCTTCAACTGCCTTAGTGCCCCCAGGGTGGTGGGCTCCAGCACAGAGCTTCCTAAACACCCCTGGGCCCTGCGCTTCTCCGCTCTGCTGAGCTGAGGAACCTGGTAGCAAGGTAGCCCCTAAATGCATCACCACAAGATCAAAGCCCAAGCTGTAGGCTCGGATAACAACAGCGGTCCCTCTCTTGTAGACGAAGCATCGCCTGGCAGAGTGGCAGCAGGTTCCTGAGGGGCCTTTTCCTGCTCGCCCCAATCTTTGCTGGTGAGTAGTGCTGACCAAACACCTTGCGGGGCAGCCCAGGCCTACTGGATGCCAGCTGTCAGCGGGAGGGAGAGGCAGTAGATCCCACCTTCCAGCTTCACATCTCTGTGAGAGTGAAGGCCAGAGATGGTCTGCACAGGTGGCCTGCGGCCTGCCTCCCGCCTTCCCTGGGCTCAGGCAGTGTTAGGGAGTGGAGCGCATAGGATCGTTTTGGCGAGAGGTCCCTCCCTGCTTCAGAGCTTTGGGCTTTGAATGTCTGTGCAGAACCTTGCATGGCCGGGTGCATTTTGTCTTGGCTCAGGACCACATGCCTTCACTAGCCTGCGGGTCTGTGGCCGTTGGGTGTAGCTATTGTCCAAGCTCCGGGGCCTGGGGGGTGCCCCAGGGGTTGGAGCCACAGCCTCTCTCTGCACTGGCTCCAGCTCCAGCTGTCCCAGCCAAGCGCTTGCCCCCAACGGGTGGGAGGCCACAATGTGTCTACAGGGAACACGGGAAAGCCTCCTAATACAACTGTCTCTTGACGTGGTGACTTCCAGCTGGGCTTTACTGCTGGGGCTTGCTGCTCAGCGAGAGCAAGGGGCAGAAGGAAGCGCTGCAGGTACGTGCCTCTTGCTGGGGGAAGGCAAAGTGCGGCCGAGGCCCTAGCTCTGAGCTCCTGCCTCCCCTGCCAAAGGTGGGAAGCTGCTCCACAGTGCCAGGGCTCATCCTCACAGAGACGTGGGAGGGGGTGGGGACGCTGGTGCCTGTCCATACGCTGCCATAGCTGCTGAATGAGCTTTGACACAGAGATGTCCCTGAGGGAGCTCTGCAGGCTGGCAGGCTGAAGAAAGGAGAAGTGGGGCAGCAGGTGGCTTTGCTCTTCCCAGAGACAGTGGCTGCAGAAAGGCCTGCAGCCCTCTGCCTTGCTCCAGACTGATGGAGAGCAGCAGCAGCTGCTGCCTGCTGCTCCCAGGGAAGTCTCCTCTGCGAAGCCCCCACAGCGCTCCTTGTGCTTGCTCTCACGGAGGGCCTTTGTGTTCCAGGAGAAGGCAGGGGAGCTGCTGGAAGCAGAGCTCACGACTCTCGGGTAAGAGCGCTTCCTTACCATGGGCCCCATCTTACCATGGGCAAAACATGCAGGGCTCCAGTCTTTCCCGCCTGCTAAACGTGGAGGTGAAGGGGGAGCCTTTGTGAAGGCGAAGGAGGGAAGAGGAGGGGGGCAAGGACATGGCACCCTGCAGGAATCCTGCCTGCGTTTGGAGCCTGCCTGCAGGGGCTGGGCGGCCCTTGGACAACATGTGCTTTCCCTTTGTCTTCAGCAACTCGCTGGCCTTGCTGAGGGAGAAAATCCGTGAGCGGGAGCTTCTGGAAGAGCAGGTGGCTCGCCTGCAGGCAGAGATGGGTGCCGCAAAGGAGGCCCTCCTGCACTCCGTGGAAGAAGTCTTGGAGGAGAGCGAGATGGCCGAGGAGAAGAGAGGGGTAAAGAGGCTGGGAGTGGAGGAGAGACCTTGCTGTCCTTTGGAGGCTCCCTCCTGCTGCTTCCTCCTGGCTCTTCTCAGAGCCAGCTCTGTCCTCTTGCTGCCCCGCGCAAACCTGGCTCTCAGGGCTCGCAGGGGCAGGGGTGAGCTGAGGCAGGTCTGCACTGTGGCTCTGCAGACTGCTGTTCTCCCCGAGGCTGCACGTGACTCGTCACAAAGCGCTGGCCGTGTGGCACCTTTTCCAACAAGTCTTGCCCGTGGGGGACTGACCCCGCGTCTCCCCTTTGCTCTGGGCAAGCACTCAGCACTCACGCAGGAGTGCCCGCTGAGGCGTTTGTGTCATTCTCCATGCTCATTTCCACCTCTCCCTTCTTTCCCAATGTTTTTCCCAGCACCTTCTTGACTTGACCCGGGCAGCACTGCAGAAGACAGCGGCAAACTACCTCGAGATGGTGGACTGGGCTCTGAAAACCACAGGTATGCCTAGGGAGAGTCTCCTGGCACTCGGCTGCTCTATGGCCCCCCCAGAAAGTCTGCCCAGCTGCGCTTGCAACCTTGAGAAATACCTGCTAAGTCGCTGCTTCTCCTGGCCTCTGGCCTGCCCTGAGCAGCTGCTTTCCATGTGTCTTTCAGGGGCCACAATCGACACAGAGAGAACATCCAGCACCTATGGTGGGCGAGGCGGTGGGGCTCGCTGGCTTGGCCTATGGTTCTTCTCGGTTGCCAACCCTCCCGACACCATTCTGCAGGTAATAGCAGAGACAGCATGACTTCTGAGGCCCTTCCTTGCTTTCCAGTTGGGGCCGCAAGTCCCAAATGCCTCCCGCCAGAGCAGCAGTATCACTCAACCTTACCACGCTCCTTGTCTTCCTGACGATCCCCCGTGCTTCCCGACAGCGCTGCCCTCCCAGCTGGAGGGGAACGGAGCTGAACCCAGCGGCAGCAACCTGCCCACAACCCTTGGTCGCCGTTTGCTCAGCACCTTTGTCCTCCTGGCAGCTGCGTTTGCCCACCTCCACTCCAGTGGTTGCTTTCCAGAGAGAGGAGAAGCTGTGGGGGACCTGCCAAGCCACTGAGGACAGAGCCTCCTGCAGACCCCCGAGCCTGACGGGATCTGCCCAGTGGGAGGAAGCGTGGCAGCTGGACTGGGCCTCGTCTCTCCCGCACAGCCTGCGAAGGCTCATGGGGTGACATGCGCTAGGCAGAGCCGCCCTGTCTCTGAACGCCATGCAAAATCAGAGCAGGATTCTGGAGAGGCAGTTGAGCCTAGATGTTTCGTAAGGAAGACTTGCGTATTCTGAAAACAAGTGTGAAAGTCCCCCCACTTGTCCCTTCCAGCCACTTGTGCACCTTTCCAGGCAGAATGGCAGGAAGAGACAAAGGCAGGCCTGTGCTTCTTGCAAAGCCGCCCGTCCTGTGGGCTCCTGGAGCGCCTTGCCATTGGAGGGGTCTGCTTTCTGCTTGCAGCCGCACACTTCGCCTGGACAGTGCTGGGCTTTCCAAGGAGCTGAGGGCCAAGTGGTCATCCGGCTGCCTGAGCACATCTGGCCAAGGGCTGTCACCGTGGAGCACATCTCCAAGGCAGTCTCTCCTTCCGGGCAAGTCAGCAGCGCCCCCAAAGCTTTTGCTGTCTCTGTAAGTCTCTCTGCCTTGCACCTCCGGGGCAGGGGGGGGCGGGGAGGCAATCTGGCCATGGCAGGAAGCTGCAAGGGAGACTCGTTGCTCCTGGCAGCTTGGTGGCTGGTGGCTGCAGAGCAGCGCGTCCCTGCCTGGGGTCTGTGGGGGCCCACGGTGCCGTTGTGCCACTCCGGCTTGTTGTGTGCTTCCTGGCCCAAGGGTCTGGGAGCGCTTGCTCAACACAGCCTGACCCACAGCCACACTCACCTCCTCCAGACCGCTGCGAGAGGAGCGGGGCAGGAGGCAGGCATCCCCGATTGGGACGCCGCGGGCGCTTTTCCTTAGGCTCTGCTGGAGCCTGACCTGCCCCCACTGTCTGTTGCCTTGGAGGGCATGGGTGAGGAAGCAGCAGCAGAAACTCTCCTGGGGCTCTTCCTATTTGACGTGGACAAAGAGGCTGTTCAGACCTTCCGCCTGGAGGTACTGGCAGTGCGTGTGGGCACGATGGGAGGGACAAACGGAGCTTTGCCTGCCAGCCCTTGGGCGACAGAGGGCGGAGGATGAGGCCAAGCATCCTGCGCCTCGTGGCTCTGGTGTGGGAACCATGGCTGCCGCCTCTGCCAGGGCTGCCGCCTCGGGTTCCCCAGCAGGGCTAGCGCTGGCCAAGGAAGCCACCTTGCTGGGCTGCTGCTCTTTGCAGCCGAGTGAGGATGGCTCCCCCCGTCTCCTTTGCAGAAGCAGCTTCCCAGAACCTTCCAGTATATCAAGTTCCAGGTGCAGAGCAACTGGGGCAACCCCGAGTACACCTGTATTTACCGAGTGCAGGTTCACGGGGTGCTGGCAAGGCACAACTCCCACCTGAGCCAGGAGACAAGAGAGCTTCTCTGAGCGGCAATTAAAAGAGCAGGAAACCATGGGGCAGCTCATGTTCATGTGATTCGGCCCACCCGGAGCTTCATTCCTGAGCCAGGCTGCCCGCGGTGCGCATGGGGAGCACCTCGAGAGAGACCCGGGAGAGGGGCCGGGTCTCTGACAAGTGCAGCTCTGCCTCCAGGAAGCGTGAGGGCCCTCGGCTTCCTCCAAGACAACTCTGCAAAGGAAGGAAGCAGAGAGACCCTTTGGCAAGTCTCCTCCGCGCGTCCTGTCATCCATAGGACAGGCATCTGCCACCACCTCTCTCCAGTGCCAGCGAGCTGCCGCAGCCGTCAGCTCCTCCAGGGCCAGTCCAGCTTGCGGCACTGCTGAGGGAAGGCCCTTTCCCCCATGGTCGAAGGGTGGGCCTTGTCTTTGGCCGCAGGGGACAGGCCGGGGCCCTTGGGCTCCAAGGGCCTAGCAGGGACCCTCCGTGGGACAAACCATACCCAGATACAGCGTCCGTAGGGCTGCCGCCGCCGCGCAGACGTGACGAGCGCCCTGTGCAGGTCGAGAGGAGCTGGCAGCGCTGCAGGAAGTCCCCCAAGAAGTGCCGGAGCGCTCCCAGGACCCCCTGGCCAGGGATCTCCGCAGAGGGCAGTGCCCCGCGTCCGTGTTTCCTAAACCCCAGCGTCAGCCCATCAATACGTGCGGCCGTGTGAGCCGGCGGCGGCGCTGCTCTCGCGCGGTCGGCACAGCCGCAGGGCCGGGGCCGGGGTCGGGGTCGGGGTCGGGGCTGGCTGGAGGCCGGGGCTGGCTCTGGCCCTCGGCGCCGGGGGGCAGCAGCGCCGGGCGAGACCCCGGGGGCAGCGGGCTGGAGCCCGGAGCGGGCTGCTCTCCTGCTGGGGCTGCGCAGCGGTGCGCCGGCTCCCGCAGCAGCAGGCGGCTCCGCAGGAGCAGGAGGGCGACCGGCCTCCTCGTGCGCCCACCGCCAGCCACGGACACCCCCCAGCGCCGCCGGGCACTGCAGCTCCCGGCAGCCGCGGGCCCCGGACACGGCCCCGGCGGCCCCCAGCCCCCCGACGGCCGGGGCAGCGGGGCCGGGGGCTGCGGAGGGCCCGGCTCCCCCCGCTCCCCGCCCCACCCCCGCCCCCCCGCCTCAGGGCCGGCACCCCTCTCCCCGGGCCGCTGCAGCCCCGCCCGGCGTTGCCCGGCAACCCCACCAGCTGCAGGTCACGTGGCCTCCTCCTGCCCCACCCCCCCCACCCCGGTGCTGCCTAGCAACAGCGGCCCTTGGGCCCCCAGGGCTGCCCCGGCCTGGCTGGGCCTCCCCTCCCGCCCTCCCTCCCTCCTGCCTCCCTCCTCCTGCCCTCCCTCCTCCTGCCCTCCCTCCCGCCCTCCCTCCTCCTGCCTCCCTCCCTCCCTCCTGCCTCCCTCCCTCCTGCCTCCCTCCCTCCTGCCTCCCTCCTCCTTCCCTCCCTCCCTCCTTCCATCCCTCTCTCCCTCCTGCCTTCCCTCCCTCCTTCCTTCCCTCCCCTCCTTCCTCCCTCCCTCCTTCCATCCCTCTCCCCCTCCTTCCTTCTCTCCTTCCTGGGCTCTGGGCCTGGAGCGAGGCCAGGTAGGGTTGGCCATCCCACCAGACAGGTGCTGAGCCCAACAGGAAGATGGAGCTCGTCACATCCAGAGATCACCCCTCACCAGGACCGTGGGGAACACCCAGTGCTGGAAATGGCTGCTACAAGGGGTCTGTGAGGAGTTTCCTGGGGAAGTTTCTCCTCTCCGTTCAGGCAACAACAAGCTGGGCTGGATCTCTGTGCTGAGGCACCCTGCTTGAGGGTCTCCATGGACAAGAGGATGGTCTAGAGGCCCAGTAGACAGCCCCAGGACCTCCTCTGCATGCTCCCTGCTCGCCCTGTAGAGGCTCCAGCAGAGGCCTCATTCTCCTAGGGCTCACAGCTGGATGCCCAGTCCTCCAGCTGGGTGCAGAGCCCTGTCTGGAGGTGACTTTTGGGGTAATGTCCAGCACGCGGCCTGGGGTAGATTGTCTCAAGTCTGTGGGCTGGAGATAGGGCCTGAGGGTCAGCAGCAAACTGATCTGGCTGCTGGGTCCTGCTTCCTTCAACACAAGCTCTGACACAGGGTCCCAGCCTTCCTTTTGGTGACACGGGTCAGGAGTGATGATGACACTGTGAGCAGGGTACATGGGGAACATTAATCCTTCTTCAGCCTCTTCCTCAGCCATGTGTGGGGCCAGGACAGCAAGGGCTTCTGGCTCTGCACCATGAGTTCACTTTAGTGTAGCCACACTGTGACCATTGTCTTGGATTAAATGTCAGCATTTTTCTCTCCAACACCATTGCAAGCCCAGTGCCACTTCCTTCTGATGTCTCCTCATCCCTCCTCTGATCTCGCTAACTGTTCCTGCACCCCCTCCTCTGCTCTCCCGCAGGGTCTCGAGCTGGCAGTACTGCTCTGGAGAGTGAGCAGACGGTGGGACCACAGGGCCACGGGGGTGACTCTGCACTGGCCATGCTGGTGCGGGTGGGAAGCAGACCCAACCGAATGGGGATCATGGCCTGTAACCCCTCCAGGGATCCAGCACATGGTATTTCATTAACGATGGCATGAATCACTCTCCACTCTCCCTTCCCTGGGCCAGCTGGGTCCCCACTGCCTCTCTCTCGTGATTGCAGAGTCCTCCTGTGCATGTGGATACCTGCGTTTTGTGTTTTCCCTTTAAGAGACTCCACCTTGGAGGACTTCTCATTTTGTGAGGCTCCTCTCGCTGCCCACCCCAGGCACACGCTGTCCCAGGAGAGCCCCTGTGCTCTCCTGGCACCTCCAGCTTCCGCTCCAGAAGGAGGGACATCTGACACTGTGCCTGAACACGTGCGACAGCCCCGGCTATGTACAACAGTGACAATCCCTCATCTCCCCTGGCGCTGGACACTGAGGGGGGAATCCTCAATCCTAAATCCCTTGGTGTCTAAGAGATCCTAACCGGATGATGAGCTTTTGGCTCCTGACCCCATGGACAAGGCTGCCCAGCAGGCCCTTGTGGGCTGCACTCCTTGGGCCTATATTTGACACCAGCTCTGGAAGAAGCACCCAGCCTTCAGACATGGCACTGGCTAGAACTGCCTTTATTACCAAGACACTGTGAGGGAGCCAGCTCTGACCCATCAGGTGAGACATTGCATTAAAACCATGGGCACTCGGGAAAGCCTTCACCTTCCCCAGCTGGGCATGCTACCCCAAAGACAGTGACATTGCAGGACAGGCGCTCTCAGCCCCTTTGTGGGGCAGCACAAAACGGGCCTGTGGCAGGAGAGATGCCCCTCTCCTCTGCTGCAGGTCTGGCTGCAGAGCAGGTGGCTCATGCCCTGGACTCCACAGCTGTGAGGGCTGAGGCTCTGCTGGGTGGGAGAGGAGACATGGGGGCCTGGCTCGGAGCAAGCTGTCTGCATTGCAGGGACTCATCAACACTTGCCCAAATCCATCCTCCTGTGATGTTTCTGTTTGCAGTTCCCTCTCATTCCCTGTCTGGAGCTGCTTCTGCTGAGAGCTCTTGCTCTCTCCCAATGTCTTTTCCTTGCTGGTGCTCACAGACCCCATCCCACCCTCTGCACACTCACTTCTGCCCTACAGAAACCTGCCAGGACAGGGCACTGGGCAGCGGTAGCTCTGTGCTCACAGGTCCCAAGAGGCAGGTCAGAGAAACCCTCATGAGGCAATAAAGGTGCTGCTGGTGCTGCCTGCAGGCTGAGGTGGGGTCGAAGGGGTTTACTGAAGATTCTCACAGACCTACTGATCTCCGAGAGTGAAGGTTTGGGAGTCCAAGTTACCCTGAAGTTACCCTGCAGCCAGAGACTTAGCATGCAAAGGGCTGTGCAGATTTCCCCCACAAGGAGCTCTCCTCTCTCCTCCCACTCCACACTGCCTCTCACTTCTCTCCCTCTCGCCTCATCTCCCGTCAGCAGCAGCAGGCAGTGCCCGGAGCCCCGCTGCTCTTGGCAGAGGAGCTGCTCCTGCCCACAGCTGTCTCGGGGCCGTGCTGCCAGGTTGCCAGCAGCTCCCTCGGTCCCCGCAGCCTGGCCCCGCTCAGGAGCAGAGGCCCAGCTGAAGGCCTGATGTTCTCTCTCCCCTGGGCTCCCTTCTCCTGGGAAATGTTCACTGAGGTAGACAAAAATAATGACCTCTTGCCTCTCTCTAAACCACACAGAGACACTGATTTCAGCGTTGCCACTTGTTTCATCAGAAGACAGTCATCTATGAGAGATGGAAACGACCCACCCTGGAAGACCCCATTCCCATCCCTTAACTAGACAGGACACCTAGAAAAAGGGCCAGAGGAGAGCTCATTTACCCATGGTTCCCTACCTCTGCCCAAACAACTGAATCCCACCTCTGCCTTTAGGCAAAGGCCATCCCGCCTACATTCCAGCAGGCTGCATTAATGGCACGTACATCACACCAAGGTCTCGACGCACGTCCCTACCCTTTTACAACCTTCCAGAACGCCTTCCCCTGAATCTCTTCTCACTCCCCAGATGACAGGAACAGGGACTATGCTGATGATGTCCCCAGGGTGCATGGATCACAGGCTCTCAAAGGCCCAGGTGCTGGCCAAGGCAGAGGCAGGCATGCCTCTCTGGCCTTTGCCACCAGCCAGGGCAGGTGCCAGCCTTTTATCCCTGGCCTTCCTCCTCTGCTAAGGAGGAGGCGGAGAGCCGGACAAGGGCCTGGAGGGGCTGGCTGAAGTCTCCGCTGGGCCACCTCCTGTTGGAGGCTGCCTGTTGGTGTTGGAGGGGCTGTGGTTGATTTGGGGGGCCTGGATTTGGAAGGCAGAGAAAGGGGATGGTGCTGGTGGGATACAGGAGGTGTTTGAGGAGTGGGCACTGCTGGGTGTCTCTCCCGCACGGAGGAGCTGCCAAGCCCACGGCAGCTTGCTGCCTGAGTGGCTGTGGAGGCAGGAGGGAGGTGGTTTTGGGAAGGCTGCATGAGTGCAGGGAGGGGAGGCAGAAGTGGTAGGGGGGTGTGTGGGGGTGCAGGAAAAGGGTTGCTTTCAGTGGGAAGGGGTGTGTGACTGACCAACAACCCCTACAATGGGAGAAGGCTCAGAGGGCCAGGTGCCCCAGGAAGCTCAGCAACAGTGTAGGATGGGCTCGTTAATCCTTGCTGTTGCACAGAGGACTGACTTTATCTCAACACAAAGGGGGCCAGAGGGTGACCTTTGTGGTAGATAAGCAGCCATATCTCTTAGTTGGGCCTGGTGTGAATGTTTCTCCAGTTGTTCAAAGCAATGGGAAGGTCTCCCTGAGATTAGCCAGACCAGCATGGGGGAAGTGTGTATGTGGCTCAGCCCAACACAGAGCATAACACCTCAACAACTAACTAAGGAATTCTGGAGAGAGCAACGGGCTTGAGCTGGCATCAACCCACGTGATTCCTTCCTGGCGACTGGGGATGCCCAGCATCATGACGGTGAGCACATTTGAGACCGGTAATGGCAATCACATTGGTATCGTGACTGAACTGTGTATTGCAATTGCTAGAGTTTGTGAAGTGTAGACACTGGAGTTGTGATTCCAGTATATTGCTGAATCACTCTGCTAAACCAAAAATCCCATGCAACATCCAAGTCCCTCAGAATAAACTTTGATCTTAAACATTGCCCTCTCCCTACGCGTGCAATAGCTAAAGGAACCTGGTCGGAGAGTACTGCACCCTGACACTGCCCCTGTCTCCCGGTTCCAGAGAAGTGATGTGTTAACCTCAGACAAATTCTTTTCACAACATCTCCATGTACAGTCACTGCTCCTGGATCCCGCCAGCCTATGGCAGGTTGTGAACATCTGGGATGGTCAGTTCGGTGTTAAGTACTGACAGATCTCATCTTCCTCCATCATCCGAGCCAGGATCTTCAATGTGGCTGCGGTGCCTGGAGTGGATTTATTTGCAAGGGACATAAAACATCGACATGCTGAAGCTTTTCTCCTCTTTCACACATCTACGCTTTGGATCCCACAACCTTCATTTCCTCAAATTGCTTCATTTCCATACCCACTCTTCTTGCTCCTGAGAGCTGAACAACCAGTAGCACATGCCGACATCTGATGGAAGTGTTGCACTCAGGGAAGCCTGGCAGTAAAACCTCTCACTGGGAACAAGATCTGGAGCTGTTGGCCACGTCATACAGTGACCCTGCTACTTCTTTAACCAACCCAGACACTCTGCAGCAGAGCGGGGGCTGGGGGGAATGGAACCAGGGCTCAAGCTGACGGACAGACTTTCAGGAGCCACTGGAAACTGCACATCATCTGCAGTACCTGCCAAGATGCTCCTCTGGAAAGAGACATTTGTCCACGGGGGATCACAAGACAGTCCTGCTGTGCAGCATCCTGGGAGATGCCCAGGGAGCAGCTCCATGCTCCGTATCTCATCTCCTTTGCTCTCCCTTGTTGGAAGGGGACAATCCGCACTGGCCTCCCCTGCCTGGGAATGATCCTCCATAATTCCCCTTCCTTGGGCAGAAACGCACTAGACCTTTGCAAAGTGACTCCCGAGTGAGAGAAGTTGCACCAGGACAAAGGCAAAGTCCTGCAGCTGGGCAGGAAGGACCCCCTGCAGAGGGTTCAGGCTGGGGACTGGCTGGCTGGGGAGCAGCTCTGCTGCAAAGGACCTGGCGTCTCCATGCACACCAACTGAACGTGAGCCAGCAGTGTGCCCTGGCAGCGATGAAAGGCAACAGCATCCTGGGCTGCCTGAACACAGCAGCGCAGCCAGGAGATCCAGGCGAGTGATGGTCCCCCTCCACTCGCACTCATTAGACCCTAGCTAGAAGACTGCATTCAGATTTGGGTCCCCCCCCCCAGCCCCCCAATAAAAGAAAGCATTAGAAAACTGTGAGGAGTTCAGCTGAGGACCACCAAGGTGGTCGGGCTCTGAGGCACAGGCCCTGTGGAGGAGAGGCTGAGGGAAATGTGCTTTTTTCAGGCTGAAGAAGAGACGGCTTTGGGAGGACCTAACAGCAGCCTTCCAGTAACCACAGGGAGGTTGTCAAGGAGACAAAGTCAGGCTCCCACACAGTGGTGCATGGTGGGAAGGCAAGAGCCAGTGGGCCTAGGAGAGAGGAACTTTTTAAGCAGGAGGTCACTCAAGCATTGGATCAGGTGGTGCAGTGAGGTTGTGCCATCTCCATCCTTGGAGGCCTTCAAGACCAGGCTGGATAAAACCCTGAGTAAGCTGGCCTGACCTTGTGACCTGGACTCACCCCTGGAGTGCCCAGCCCCTCCCTGGTCATGTTGCTGTGCTTTCTCCAAAGTATGCCCTCATTTCTGAAGGGTATAACATTTACCATCTTTAAGTGGGGGACAGGGCAAAGGCAGCATGGGGACCGAGGCAGTCACGGCAGCCCTGCTCTCCCTGGAGACCCCACTGCCCTGAGGAGGACCCAAGTGACAAGGAAGAGCCCAAGCACCAGCCGGACAAAGAGCGCCTGAGAAGATGCTGGCCTGAGCAGCTGGGAGCCAAGAGCCAAGGGGCTGACGAGCTGGCAAGACCTGCACTGGGCAGAGGCACCACCAGCTGTGTGCACACTGGCCCGAGTGACAAGCTCCAAGGCTGCGACACGACATACAAGAGCCTGGTAGAGGAGGAGGTGAGTAACGCCACAGCAGCTTGCCCGGGTGACCAAGTGAGCTGGCTCTCTGGGCTCACCAGTGCTCCTGCGCGGGTGTGCCGGGAGGGTTCAGGCTTGGGGTGGGGGCTAAGCCACAGGGGTTCTCTCTCCCAGGCTGTACGACAACCCCCTCCTGGGAAACCCCCAAAACCCCCCTACTGAGGTCATCATGGGCAGCACCTTGCCTCTAGGGCAGTTGGCTCTTGTGACGTCATAAACAGCTGCCCTACATAAAAGCCCCACCGGCCCAGATGGGCAGCTCTGCAAACAGGAAGGCTTGCAGGAGCCAGCAGGGGCTTTGGCAAGAGGCGTTTGGGTAGTTGCAGCACTGCGACCTTTTCCCTCTTGCTGGAGACTGGGCTGGACTAGGCAAGATGCCAACCGAGCTGGGCAGGTGGGTGCAACAGGGCCCAAAGAGCAGGGAGGGGAAAGGCAAGGAGCCCTGTGTGCCGCCCAGCTTCCTTGGCACGGACAGGCAGCTCCAGAGCACCGGGGCTGTCTGCAGCACTACCCTCCAGCCTGGCGAGCCAGGCAGCCCCGCAGAGCCTTCTGGTGGGCAAGACCCTGCCCTTTCTCCTTGGGAGAGCCCAGGGGCACCAGGCTGCTGCCCGTGTGTCAGGCCAGACATCTTCAACTGCCTTAGTGCCCCCAGGGTGGTGGGCTCCAGCACAGAGCTTCCTAAACACCCCTGGGCCCTGCGCTTCTCCGCTCTGCTGAGCTGAGGAACCTGGTAGCAAGGTAGCCCCTAAATGCATCACCACAAGATCAAAGCCCAAGCTGTAGGCTCGGATAACAACAGCGGTCCCTCTCTTGTAGACGAAGCATCGCCTGGCAGAGTGGCAGCAGGTTCCTGAGGGGCCTTTTCCTGCTCGCCCCAATCTTTGCTGGTGAGTAGTGCTGACCAAACACCTTGCGGGGCAGCCCAGGCCTACTGGATGCCAGCTGTCAGCGGGAGGGAGAGGCAGTAGATCCCACCTTCCAGCTTCACATCTCTGTGAGAGTGAAGGCCAGAGATGGTCTGCACAGGTGGCCTGCGGCCTGCCTCCCGCCTTCCCTGGGCTCAGGCAGTGTTAGGGAGTGGAGCGCATAGGATCGTTTTGGCGAGAGGTCCCTCCCTGCTTCAGAGCTTTGGGCTTTGAATGTCTGTGCAGAACCTTGCATGGCCGGGTGCATTTTGTCTTGGCTCAGGACCACATGCCTTCACTAGCCTGCGGGTCTGTGGCCGTTGGGTGTAGCTATTGTCCAAGCTCCGGGGCCTGGGGGGTGCCCCAGGGGTTGGAGCCACAGCCTCTCTCTGCACTGGCTCCAGCTCCAGCTGTCCCAGCCAAGCGCTTGCCCCCAACGGGTGGGAGGCCACAATGTGTCTACAGGGAACACGGGAAAGCCTCCTAATACAACTGTCTCTTGACGTGGTGACTTCCAGCTGGGCTTTACTGCTGGGGCTTGCTGCTCAGCGAGAGCAAGGGGCAGAAGGAAGCGCTGCAGGTACGTGCCTCTTGCTGGGGGAAGGCAAAGTGCGGCCGAGGCCCTAGCTCTGAGCTCCTGCCTCCCCTGCCAAAGGTGGGAAGCTGCTCCACAGTGCCAGGGCTCATCCTCACAGAGACGTGGGAGGGGGTGGGGACGCTGGTGCCTGTCCATACGCTGCCATAGCTGCTGAATGAGCTTTGACACAGAGATGTCCCTGAGGGAGCTCTGCAGGCTGGCAGGCTGAAGAAAGGAGAAGTGGGGCAGCAGGTGGCTTTGCTCTTCCCAGAGACAGTGGCTGCAGAAAGGCCTGCAGCCCTCTGCCTTGCTCCAGACTGATGGAGAGCAGCAGCAGCTGCTGCCTGCTGCTCCCAGGGAAGTCTCCTCTGCGAAGCCCCCACAGCGCTCCTTGTGCTTGCTCTCACGGAGGGCCTTTGTGTTCCAGGAGAAGGCAGGGGAGCTGCTGGAAGCAGAGCTCACGACTCTCGGGTAAGAGCGCTTCCTTACCATGGGCCCCATCTTACCATGGGCAAAACATGCAGGGCTCCAGTCTTTCCCGCCTGCTAAACGTGGAGGTGAAGGGGGAGCCTTTGTGAAGGCGAAGGAGGGAAGAGGAGGGGGGCAAGGACATGGCACCCTGCAGGAATCCTGCCTGCGTTTGGAGCCTGCCTGCAGGGGCTGGGCGGCCCTTGGACAACATGTGCTTTCCCTTTGTCTTCAGCAACTCGCTGGCCTTGCTGAGGGAGAAAATCCGTGAGCGGGAGCTTCTGGAAGAGCAGGTGGCTCGCCTGCAGGCAGAGATGGGTGCCGCAAAGGAGGCCCTCCTGCACTCCGTGGAAGAAGTCTTGGAGGAGAGCGAGATGGCCGAGGAGAAGAGAGGGGTAAAGAGGCTGGGAGTGGAGGAGAGACCTTGCTGTCCTTTGGAGGCTCCCTCCTGCTGCTTCCTCCTGGCTCTTCTCAGAGCCAGCTCTGTCCTCTTGCTGCCCCGCGCAAACCTGGCTCTCAGGGCTCGCAGGGGCAGGGGTGAGCTGAGGCAGGTCTGCACTGTGGCTCTGCAGACTGCTGTTCTCCCCGAGGCTGCACGTGACTCGTCACAAAGCGCTGGCCGTGTGGCACCTTTTCCAACAAGTCTTGCCCGTGGGGGACTGACCCCGCGTCTCCCCTTTGCTCTGGGCAAGCACTCAGCACTCACGCAGGAGTGCCCGCTGAGGCGTTTGTGTCATTCTCCATGCTCATTTCCACCTCTCCCTTCTTTCCCAATGTTTTTCCCAGCACCTTCTTGACTTGACCCGGGCAGCACTGCAGAAGACAGCGGCAAACTACCTCGAGATGGTGGACTGGGCTCTGAAAACCACAGGTATGCCTAGGGAGAGTCTCCTGGCACTCGGCTGCTCTATGGCCCCCCCAGAAAGTCTGCCCAGCTGCGCTTGCAACCTTGAGAAATACCTGCTAAGTCGCTGCTTCTCCTGGCCTCTGGCCTGCCCTGAGCAGCTGCTTTCCATGTGTCTTTCAGGGGCCACAATCGACACAGAGAGAACATCCAGCACCTATGGTGGGCGAGGCGGTGGGGCTCGCTGGCTTGGCCTATGGTTCTTCTCGGTTGCCAACCCTCCCGACACCATTCTGCAGGTAATAGCAGAGACAGCATGACTTCTGAGGCCCTTCCTTGCTTTCCAGTTGGGGCCGCAAGTCCCAAATGCCTCCCGCCAGAGCAGCAGTATCACTCAACCTTACCACGCTCCTTGTCTTCCTGACGATCCCCCGTGCTTCCCGACAGCGCTGCCCTCCCAGCTGGAGGGGAACGGAGCTGAACCCAGCGGCAGCAACCTGCCCACAACCCTTGGTCGCCGTTTGCTCAGCACCTTTGTCCTCCTGGCAGCTGCGTTTGCCCACCTCCACTCCAGTGGTTGCTTTCCAGAGAGAGGAGAAGCTGTGGGGGACCTGCCAAGCCACTGAGGACAGAGCCTCCTGCAGACCCCCGAGCCTGACGGGATCTGCCCAGTGGGAGGAAGCGTGGCAGCTGGACTGGGCCTCGTCTCTCCCGCACAGCCTGCGAAGGCTCATGGGGTGACATGCGCTAGGCAGAGCCGCCCTGTCTCTGAACGCCATGCAAAATCAGAGCAGGATTCTGGAGAGGCAGTTGAGCCTAGATGTTTCGTAAGGAAGACTTGCGTATTCTGAAAACAAGTGTGAAAGTCCCCCCACTTGTCCCTTCCAGCCACTTGTGCACCTTTCCAGGCAGAATGGCAGGAAGAGACAAAGGCAGGCCTGTGCTTCTTGCAAAGCCGCCCGTCCTGTGGGCTCCTGGAGCGCCTTGCCATTGGAGGGGTCTGCTTTCTGCTTGCAGCCGCACACTTCGCCTGGACAGTGCTGGGCTTTCCAAGGAGCTGAGGGCCAAGTGGTCATCCGGCTGCCTGAGCACATCTGGCCAAGGGCTGTCACCGTGGAGCACATCTCCAAGGCAGTCTCTCCTTCCGGGCAAGTCAGCAGCGCCCCCAAAGCTTTTGCTGTCTCTGTAAGTCTCTCTGCCTTGCACCTCCGGGGCAGGGGGGGGCGGGGAGGCAATCTGGCCATGGCAGGAAGCTGCAAGGGAGACTCGTTGCTCCTGGCAGCTTGGTGGCTGGTGGCTGCAGAGCAGCGCGTCCCTGCCTGGGGTCTGTGGGGGCCCACGGTGCCGTTGTGCCACTCCGGCTTGTTGTGTGCTTCCTGGCCCAAGGGTCTGGGAGCACTTGCTCAACACAGCCTGACCCACAGCCACACTCACCTCCTCCAGACCGCTGCGAGAGGAGCGGGGCAGGAGGCAGGCATCCCCGATTGGGACGCCGCGGGCGCTTTTCCTTAGGCTCTGCTGGAGCCTGACCTGCCCCCACTGTCTGTTGCCTTGGAGGGCGTGGGTGAGGAAGCAGCAGCAGAAACTCTCCTGGGGCTCTTCCTATTTGACGTGGACAAAGAGGCTGTTCAGACCTTCCGCCTGGAGGTACTGGCAGTGCGTGTGGGCACGATGGGAGGGACAAACGGAGCTTTGCCTGCCAGCCCTTGGGCGACAGAGGGCGGAGGATGAGGCCAAGCATCCTGCGCCTCGTGGCTCTGGTGTGGGAACCATGGCTGCCGCCTCTGCCAGGGCTGCCGCCTCGGGTTCCCCAGCAGGGCTAGCGCTGGCCAAGGAAGCCACCTTGCTGGGCTGCTGCTCTTTGCAGCCGAGTGAGGATGGCTCCCCCCGTCTCCTTTGCAGAAGCAGCTTCCCAGAACCTTCCAGTATATCAAGTTCCAGGTGCAGAGCAACTGGGGCAACCCCGAGTACACCTGTATTTACCGAGTGCAGGTTCACGGGGTGCTGGCAAGGCACAACTCCCACCTGAGCCAGGAGACAAGAGAGCTTCTCTGAGCGGCAATTAAAAGAGCAGGAAACCATGGGGCAGCTCATGTTCATGTGATTCGGCCCACCCGGAGCTTCATTCCTGAGCCAGGCTGCCCGCGGTGCGCATGGGGAGCACCTCGAGAGAGACCCGGGAGAGGGGCCGGGTCTCTGACAAGTGCAGCTCTGCCTCCAGGAAGCGTGAGGGCCCTCGGCTTCCTCCAAGACAACTCTGCAAAGGAAGGAAGCAGAGAGACCCTTTGGCAAGTCTCCTCCGCGCGTCCTGTCATCCATAGGACAGGCATCTGCCACCACCTCTCTCCAGTGCCAGCGAGCTGCCGCAGCCGTCAGCTCCTCCAGGGCCAGTCCAGCTTGCGGCACTGCTGAGGGAAGGCCCTTTCCCCCATGGTCGAAGGGTGGGCCTTGTCTTTGGCCGCAGGGGACAGGCCGGGGCCCTTGGGCTCCAAGGGCCTAGCAGGGACCCTCCGTGGGACAAACCATACCCAGATACAGCGTCCGTAGGGCTGCCGCCGCCGCGCAGACGTGACGAGCGCCCTGTGCAGGTCGAGAGGAGCTGGCAGCGCTGCAGGAAGTCCCCCAAGAAGTGCCGGAGCGCTCCCAGGACCCCCTGGCCAGGGATCTCCGCAGAGGGCAGTGCCCCGCGTCCGTGTTTCCTAAACCCCAGCGTCAGCCCATCAATACGTGCGGCCGTGTGAGCCGGCGGCGGCGCTGCTCTCGCGCGGTCGGCACAGCCGCAGGGCCGGGGCCGGGGTCGGGGTCGGGGTCGGGGCTGGCTGGAGGCCGGGGCTGGCTCTGGCCCTCGGCGCCGGGGGGCAGCAGCGCCGGGCGAGACCCCGGGGGCAGCGGGCTGGAGCCCGGAGCGGGCTGCTCTCCTGCTGGGGCTGCGCAGCGGTGCGCCGGCTCCCGCAGCAGCAGGCGGCTCCGCAGGAGCAGGAGGGCGACCGGCCTCCTCGTGCGCCCACCGCCAGCCACGGACACCCCCCAGCGCCGCCGGGCACTGCAGCTCCCGGCAGCCGCGGGCCCCGGACACGGCCCCGGCGGCCCCCAGCCCCCCGACGGCCGGGGCAGCGGGGCCGGGGGCTGCGGAGGGCCCGGCTCCCCCCGCTCCCCGCCCCACCCCCGCCCCCCCGCCTCAGGGCCGGCACCCCTCTCCCCGGGCCGCTGCAGCCCCGCCCGGCGTTGCCCGGCAACCCCACCAGCTGCAGGTCACGTGGCCTCCTCCTGCCCCACCCCCCCCACCCCGGTGCTGCCTAGCAACAGCGGCCCTTGGGCCCCCAGGGCTGCCCCGGCCTGGCTGGGCCTCCCCTCCCGCCCTCCCTCCCTCCTGCCTCCCTCCTCCTGCCCTCCCTCCTCCTGCCCTCCCTCCCGCCCTCCCTCCTCCTGCCTCCCTCCCTCCCTCCTGCCTCCCTCCCTCCTGCCTCCCTCCCTCCTGCCTCCCTCCTCCTTCCCTCCCTCCCTCCTTCCATCCCTCTCTCCCTCCTGCCTTCCCTCCCTCCTTCCTTCCCTCCCCTCCTTCCTCCCTCCCTCCTTCCATCCCTCTCCCCCTCCTTCCTTCTCTCCTTCCTGGGCTCTGGGCCTGGAGCGAGGCCAGGTAGGGTTGGCCATCCCACCAGACAGGTGCTGAG